>NC_045698.1:85621881-86238530 GCF_009834535.1 Camelus ferus | reverse complement strand
TGGATCGACCTGGAGATCGTCATTCTAAGTGAAGTAAGCCAGAAAGAGAAAGAAAAATACCATATGATATCACTCATATGTGGAATGTAAAAAAAGAAAAAAGGCAATAATGAAATTATGTACAAAACAGAAACAGACTAACAGACATAGTAAACAAACTTCACTGTATTTTCAAATTGCCCGGAGTTAGATATCTTTGCTTCTGAAATCCTAAAGAATACCACTAACAGTCTGTAGAGATAACTGACCTCACAGGAGTCTTACTTTGGGGTGGGGCTTGTGTGGTTGGAATCATAAGCTATTGCCCTACCAGTGACTTCTGCTATTGGCAGAGATGGCTACTAGTCTGCCACTCACCTGGGGGTCTTTTAAAAGTTTTTTTCAAAGAGGCTTAAAAGAAACTCACCTATGCAACAACAACCAAATTTTAAAAAATCAAAATGAAGACCTTTATACACGTCTGATTTCAATACAGAATTTCCATGGCAACATATCACTCATTGTTTAATGTTCAATAACTTAGAGACCAATTTGCCCATAAAACAATTGGGTAATGTTCAGATTCAGATTATAGGAATCTAGTTTGTTTATAAAATATTATGATCTTGAGCCTTTCAGTCTACCATGAGTTAATGTCTACTCTGGGAATTCGTGTCATATTCCCTAACTAGAATCACTTCTGGAGAGCAAAAATAATTTAATGAGGGAAAAAAATCATAAAAGAAATCGAGTGTACAAATCCATGGATTAAAATATAATTTAGAAAACTGTTTCTGACTTTGAGTTCATCTGTGAACTGATTTTCCTGAGTCTCATCCTCTATAAATACTGGTGCTGCCAAAAACCAGAATCAAACATTTTAAAATGTTAGCCCAAAGCCAGCCAGACACCATCTTGAGAGTCTTGGAAAAGTGATCCCCTTCCAAAAATCAAGCCCACCTGTTCAGCACATGTTTCCAGAGGTCCATTGGCTGTTAGATAATGAGAGGTTCGGATTTCATTGACATGCAGAGTGGATTCTGAATTCTTGTAGGGCCCTCAGACCAGGCCCAGAAAAAACCGGCTTGGACCTTTCCCTTGGATCTGTGTCACTGTGCTGTCACTGGGACTTCGGAAGCACTTGACAATGCAGCCCTGAACTCTGGTGCATGGATGACTTGTTTTTCCAAAAGGAGAGAAGGCTGGCATTACTATGTAAGCAGAGGAAGTTGACACGATCTCACTCATGGGCCTCTCTTCTGTTTGTGTCAGGGAATCCGGCTCTGCAGAACAGGCAGCCTTTCTTTCCGCCGCACACGGTTGTCGGCTTCGTTTTCCTCATTCTTAACCTTTGCCTTCTCCTTGGAATGAAGTGTGAAATACTGCCAAGACTCCATATTTTTTTCTGTTGATCTTCCTCACAACAGTCAGGAGGAGCAGGGTTAAAGATGTTTGTACACCTCCAAAAATAAGGCCAGCACGCAGGACAAGGTCAGAACAGCCCCCACCAGTGGGAAAAGGTTACACACCCAGATGGGTGCAGAGAAGAATGTTGCTTTCCATCTTGTACAACCTACATGGTAGCAACCTCGTTAAATGTCCAATTTAAATTAATGATGAAAATACCTTGTAAATAATGAAAGTCCCCCAAAGCCAAACAAGTACTAAGTGCCTTTAAATCAGTCTTTCCCTTTAAAATTGTCTTAATCCAAGCAGCACATTAATTATTGAATGATACTTAAATCCTTGTGAAGAATTTAATTTGCCTCATTTTATATGATGATGTATTTTTTTATTACAGCATATTGCTGTACATATTGTCAAATTATAAATAATTCTATAGATAGGATTATTCTGAGAAACAGAAAATTTGACTACTTGTAGCCAACAAGTAAATATACTGCACTACTCAAGACGTTTGAGAAGGTCTTCACCGCAGTCTCAGTTGTGATCAGAAAGCATTTTATTTTTGCTGGTTTGCTTCAAAGGGGAATGAGAGAGCTCTCTCTCTAAATGTATGGTGCCATTGTCAACTGGTTTATTCAGAGTATTCTGTTACTGAATTTCCTCTCTCATTTCTCAAGAAAGGAAAATTAAGAAGGAAACCACACGTTATATAAGCATTTGAGAGTAGGGCGGGCGGCGTCGTTGGATGGCTTGTGTATTAGGGCTCTGGCTCAAGGAAAGGGCCTATCTACCTCCTTCTCCCTTTATATAACTTCTTACCGCACCGCCAGATGCGAACCGGAGGGCAAAATTGTCGTGGAACTCAGTTTTCACCCCGTGCTCTGTGTGTGCTGTGTGGCTTTGGCAGCCTCGGGTCTTCCGGGATCCCGCAGGGCACTCTGAGCCTCCAGGGGGTCTGTCAGGAGAGAAACCGCCCAGGGCCACCTGCTGCTTCCTTCACCTCTTACCTTAAAGGTTCCTTTCCTCTTACAGATCTGTTTATCATCTCCCTCACCCTATACTCTTTGTTAATTATAACAGCTTAATGGCATTTTGGAAGACAAAAGAGAGGAAAAACCCATCTCCTGTAAGCAAATTAACCCAACACACATTAGTATCATTGGTTTTTAGCTACTGTAATCCCATCTCTTATAAGAGGGTTTTGTTTTCTTATATAATTTGTAATCATGGAGTATGTTTTGGGTCTAATTTTTTTTACAGTTAACGCAGAAACATTGTTGCATGTTCCTAGAGTCTTCATCATTATAATTTAAAATAGCTATATAAAACATAGAAAACAAATTTATGGTTACCAAAGGGGAAAGAGGGGGACAGATAAATTAGGAATTTATTAGGGATTAGCAGATGCAAACTACTATATATATATAGATAAACAACAATATCCTGTATAGCACAGGGAACTCCATTCAATATCTTGTAATAACGTATAATGAAAAAGAACATAGAAAAGAATATATATGTGTATAACTGAATCACTATGCTGTACACTAGAAACTAACACAACATAGTAAATCAAGTATACGCCAATTTAAGAAAAACAAATATTTCTAAATGAAACAAACTAATCCAAATGTTTAAAGCATCATGTGATCTGGGATCACTCTTTAATAAATGAAAATAAGCCTAAAAATAAAAAATAAAATAGTTATATAATAGTTCATGAAGAAAGTTCATCATCGAAGAATTCCTCCTTTTTTTAAAATTTAATTTTCTGTTGACTTTCTTTCACATATATGTGTAAGTAAGACTGTAATAATCATATTCAGAACCCTTTCCCTTTACTGTTTCAGATGTCCTTAGACTAGAGGCCCAGCATGGGTATACTGGCTCAGTGGACGTGAACATCCCATAGCTTGTAATACGCATGCCAAACTGCTCTCCAGAGAGGCTGTGCTGATTGATACTGCAGCAGTCACAGATAAAACTTCAGTTTCAGTGCGGCGGAGCTCATGTTATGTCTATTCAATGCTGCAGCCTCAGGAAAGAGCCAGAAAAATAGTACCAGTCGGTTCTATCCTCTGTGAAGAAATGAATATTGGTTACGGAAATCAGCTTCAAGTGATTATTAGGAGAGAAAACTGACATCTTTCACTGATAAGGCAAATTGGAGACCACAGTATGCCTAGATGTTCTGCTGTTGAAATTCTTCGTCTTTATTGTGTGTCTGTTGCTTATTCACATTTTGTAGGTATGGACTATTTTATTCATAAAGGTATCTTGATCAAGTCGTATTTCTGTAGAAAACTTATTCAAGTGTGGAAGCACGTGTCAGACTCTGACTCAGCCGATTTTATCATGCCCTGCACAAAAACCTCTCTAGACTCCATTACTTAGAGAGTAAATTCTGAGTTCTTTATCGTGCCATTTCAAGGCCTTCATTCCCTGGCCCCAGACTTCCTTCCATCCTAATCTTTACTGCACGTTCTCTGTATGCCAGTCAAGCAGTGATACGTGCTGTTCCCCAAATGCTCCTCGCCGTCCTTGCCCTTGCTCTTGCTCTGTCCTCCCACCGTGTCTTCGCTGTCCCATCGAAATTCTACTCTGGTTTCAGGAAGTTGAGAGTCAGGCCCTCCCACAATCTTCCCTGCTTCCTAGGCATCCTTTTCCTCCCAAATGCCTGTAATTTCTTCCAACGCTGGACCATGGTCAAACTTTTGTTGTTGTTGCTTTTCAAAATTTATTTCAGCCCATGATTTACTTTACCTCTTTAGCTACATTTTTGCAGTGTCCCCTACCCCCACCCCTGCTTTATTGGGGTATAATTGCGAAATGAAAATTGTGTATATTTAAGGTGTACAATGTGATGATGTGATATTCATGTACATGGTGAAATGATTGCCACAATCAAGCTAACTGATACATCCATCACCTCACATAGCTCCCTGTGGACTGTGGTAAAAGTTTTACTTCTGTCTTAAAGCGCTTTTCTTGTTCTCTCCCATAGTTAGTGCTCGTGAACTTGTCAAATCCCATTAAGTCGTAATATTTTTGAGGGGAGGAAAACTTCTTATTCATTTGTTAATTATTTACAATAATTAGCAATATGTCATATATAGTAGAATCGACTATTACATACAGTGTTAATAAATATTTGTTTATTTAAAGTGTATACATTGAGCTCAAGAGACCCTCATTAGTGTCACCCATCATTTAGCAGCAGCCATTAGAAGACAGACATAAATCTCGAGAGGAAGTAACTAGACATCTGCTCTCTCATGGTAACTGATGTGAAGAATCCTGACCCTCAAGTGTTTTGAGATCCTTAAGTTCCTCCTGAATCATCAAGGTAAAATGATGCTTATTAGACTCTTTCAGGCTGAAAAGGCACCAGTATATCCAGGTTACTTCAATTAGGGTATTTATTGTAAGGATTCATAAAGAAGTAAAGAATGATTAGAAATGATCTCATTTATCACACAGCCAGGGGTCCTGGAGAACCAGAATTTTCAGCTCTGTGGCCTTGTTTCCTTGTCTTTTTAGCATAGGCCTCTTTTGCTTCAGCTGCAGAATTTTTCCATTATGGTCAAGTAATAGTCAACTTCTGTTAGTCTTCGCTACCACTGCTCTCTTCAAGAATCACCTTGTTGGGGGAGGGTATAGCTCAGTGGTAGAGTACATGCTTAGCATGCATGGGGTCCTGGGTTTGATTTCCAGTACCTCCATTAAAAAAAAAAAGTCAAAAATAAAACAACGTAAGAGTGACTTTGTCATTCAAGTGGACGATCTGAATGGTTAGCCAAGCACAGCTGACTTGTGTCCTCCACCCAGCTTTCTATGGGTTGGACCACAGTCTACAAGGAGGAGACTACGTGCCAGAGCCTCCAGGCTGGGGTCCTACGTGTGTCCAGGGAATGTGGCCCAGCCAGCTGTGCTGGGATGACTGTGACAACAGTGTAAATTCTAACTGCTTTTTCCCACATGTGATTGACACTCAGTGTATTTTATCTCTTAAACTGGTTTAGTATTTCAATGTTAAATTATTTTCTAGTTTTGTAAAGTTGATTATGTTATATGTAAATTCTACTAACTTGAATTTTATTTAGAACATTTTCTAATTTTGATAGGTATTAGTGGATACTTTACTTAACAAATTGCTAACTTTATAAAGCACTTACTGTTGCAAATATATCTCCTGTAATCTTCTCATGTACTCCGTAAGCTATTTTTATCCCCATTGCACAGATAAAGAAATTGAGGCTCAGGCAGATGTCTTAACTTGTCTAAAGGCACGTGACAGAGTCATCAAACCACAGTGTGAACCCAAGTTGGTCAAAGCTCAAAGCCTGTGCTTGCACTGTGTTTCAGCAGGGATAGTGTAGAGTTTGAATTATTTAACCACTATTTTCTCTTAAAAAAAAAAAAAGATGGAAAACATATCAGGGTTTTATGTAAGTTTTAACTTCTTCACATTTCAGGATGAGTCTGGATATTTCACAAGTGAAATCAGGAGTAGTGAGGCTGAAAGGGCACAGACTGAACTTGGGCATTGTCAGTGCTGCTGCTCGGTCCACTGTGAGCGTTTCTTCCCCCACCCTTCACATGTCTGTTCTCAAGTATTAGGAAATGACCCAGAACACCTCATCAATGAAAAAGAATGTGCACCGTGCTGTGACAGAGCTTTATACTAAAGGACTTTCAAGAGGGAGTTAACTCAATGGTGAAACAACCATGCTCCCGTTTAAATAGCTTTTCCGAGGACGGCTTGCAGCTCAGGCACCACCGTCGCCCTTATAAATACCAACAAAACAAGTGAAGCAACAAACTTAAATTTGCTAAACTTAAAACCTTTTTGCAGAAGAAACATAATAAAACAGGACCCAGTTTCTTTCTCTCTGTCTTTTTTTTTTATCTAGAAGCTGAACTGGGTTCACAGTTGTGTTTCCGATTCAGTTATAATTTCAAAACTCACTATAGTTTCTCCTCAAATGCTATATTCCTTTTATCTGAAATTTCAGGTTTTTCTCTCCCGTTTCTTGGGATTTGCAAAGCGGCAAAATCGGCCAGTTTACATTCAAGATGTCTTGATCCTTTTCTCAGACTCCTGCCAGTGTACTTAACAAAGAATGATTAAAAGCTGTGTGTTCTGTTAGAACTGTTATAGTGTTTAAACAAGGAAGTCTGTGTTTGTTTAAGAGAATGGGGAAATGGTTATCTTGACAGATTAGACTGAAAAAACAGGACAGCCACAGTCTAGCACAGATGTCCACATTTGCCACTTGGCTGGCTTTTTGAGGTATTCTAAACAAAACTTGCTTGTGCGCTGGTGCCTGTTCTCTGCTTGACACCTGACTGAGGAATGTGATTAAGAGCCGCTGCCAGGGCCTGGGTGTCTCTGTGGGCACAAGTTCCCAGGTTTGAAATTTCTCAGAATCTGTTTAACTGTGTCATAATTAAACTCATGGAACACGAGAGGACTTTGTCTGGTTTTAAGACGCCGTTCCAGTGCGATTTCATCTCGCATCACGCAGTTCCCGTGGCTTCACTGCAGTCAGCATGCAGCTGAGCAGAAGCTGCGGGGATTACCACGTTATTCAATCCCTGATAAACGTGGTCTTCAATTGGGTGAAACATCGGGCAGCTGTGGTTAAGCGGCAATAGCACTAATGAAAATTCAGAACACCTGACTCAAGCCCGCCCTCCCCCACTCACGAGCTGTTTGCTCTTGGTTACGTAGTCATTTAACGCTTCCAGGCTGACGTAGATGAGACGTGATAAAGGCGGCTCCCGCTTATTCGGCGCGTCCTCGGTGCCAGGCACTGCTGCCGGCCTGACGCACGGTACCTCGTCTTCTCCTCAGAAGAGCCCGATAAGGTGGGTACACTTAGCTGCGCTGTTTCCTGCGCCATTTCAGAAAAGCTAAGAGTTCTGCCCAAAGTCCTCTTGGGTAGTGTGTAGCTGGGATGTTTGAACCCACGTCCGACTAGGACACTATTGGATTTTGGCTTTCTCAGGCAATGTGATCTTCAAGGTAACTTCTGGCTGTGAAATGAACAGTTGTGAAATCTGAATACCTCGACATGGTTTTAACTATGTCTACAAATACGTTAAAAAAAGCCCAAAACTGGGGGGGTGGGGGTGGGGGCAGGGCATAGCTAAGTGGTGGAGTGTGTGCCTCGTATGCATGAATGAGGCCCTGGGTTCAATCCCTAGTATCTCCATTAAAAAAGGAGTAGGCCTAATTACCTCCTTCTCCTCACCAAAAAATTTTAACTATAAAATATATTAAAAAAAAAAAAAAAAGGGAACATGGCGGCGGCTGCCGCGGGCCGGGCTCTGCTGCGGACCGGCCCCGAGCGGCCGCTGCGGGGAGGAGTTCGGGCGCTTTGAAGGCGGCGTCCCCGGCTCGGAGCGCGACCTCGGCCTCTCGGGGCACGGGCCGGGCGGGAGAGGGCCGGTAGCCGCGCCTGCGCCGGCACCGGCGCCGTCGCGTCAGCAAGCTGGTGGAGGGCGCGAAACGCCGGCCCGCAGACGGCCTGGAGCTCATCCTCACGCAGCCTGTGGAGGAACTTGGAATCCGCGGTGACCTGGCCTCGGTGAAGAAATCTGAGGGCCGTAATCACATCTTGCTTCCTCAGGGACTGGCTGTGTATGCATCTCCCGAAAACAAGAAGCTGTTTGAAGAGGAGAAGTCGCTGAGGCGAGAAGGAAGATGAGAGAAGATCCAGACCAAGGCAGGTGAGGCGACAGTGAAATTTCTGAGTTGTCACCTGGAGGTGGGGATGAAGAACAATGTCAAATAGGAGCTAAACCCTGAAATAGTTGCCCGCCACTTCCTCAGAAATCTTGGTGTTGTGGTCGCCCCATATGCACTGAAGTTACTAGAAGCGCCCATCACACAGCGGGGCGAGTAGTGGTGTGAGGTGACGGTAAATGGACCTGACACCGTGAGGGTACCTATGTCTGGTGAACTTTGAGAGGCCCAAGACCAAAAGATACAAGTACTGGTTAGCCCAGCAAGCTGCCAAGGGAATGGCCCCCACCAGTTCCCAGACCATTGGAACCTTTTCTCCCTCGAAAGCAGTGAAGCAGAATCAGAGGAGCAAAGGTGGGCTAGCACTGTAGTAACACTCCCAGCCCTGACCAAATACGGAACTTTAGCATATGGAGACACTGGGCACATGCATGCACGTACATGTTGAATTGTCTATATTTGCCATCTTCATCTTAAGCAATTAAGCACATCTGGCCTTATTGTGGCAGTCCTGCTCCAGTAGTACCAGGCTGTAGATTTGATAAGCTGAATATTAATAGACCAAAAGAGCCTAGATCCCTTTAGGCTATTCCTCCATTGTAATTCATTGGAACAAATGGAAGAGCTAGCTCATTCTTATCCAGACTGAACATTTGTATCTCAAGGAGAAATAAAGAGGTTGTGTTCTTAAAAAAATAAAAAATAAAGGGATGTCATTTTTAAACAAAAAGAAACTAGACATTAAAAAAAAAAACGCTCAAAACTTAGCCTTGGTTGGTTATAATCATGGGTATGCATTAGTATCAATGTCTGTTGTCTGTTGCCTGGTTGTATAGTTTTCTAGAAATATTAATATAAAATTCCCTTATCCTTTTTATGAAAATCTAGAACTGTCTTATTAAGTAGTAGTTGCTAAATAACATCTTGCAAGCTTGAAACCCTGGTATGTGTGCTTTCGACTTTTGAAGAACTTCAAAATATAGTACTTAGGACTTCAGGATCTACGTGTTCTGTCGTAAAAGCAACTGGCAATTTAGCTCTCTTGTATTTATTACTACTTACAAGGACTTTATTTTATAACATGGGTGATACTTGAGTGCAATCAATCTGAATTTAGAATTTATTGTAACGTAGCTTTATTGGTGATAAAGGAGGTTTCCATTGCCTTATTTTAATTACATAAGATTTTGATTTATTCCTAATATAGTCACGTGAGGTATATGAACATATTTTCCAAAATTCATGAGTACACAGTACTTACTGAAAATATAAAGTGCAAAATGTCACAGCAGCTGGTGGCAGTTCACTTTGGCTTTGGCTGTTTTTTTCACGTCAGTGGGGTTGGCTGTCAGGACTTTGGGACACCAGACAGGATTCCGACCATGGGTTCTACTGACCTTATTCTTAGAGACCAGCTAGATTCTTTCATGCAGAGTCTAAGAGGTCAGTTTGAAGAATTCAGTCTATACCAATTTTGATACATCTGCACATAGTTATTAGATAATCAAAAGTGTATTAAGTAATCAACTTCTTGTATGACTGTTTAAATGATTTATGGTATTGTCTTTGCTCCTATAATCTTGACCTGACAACAGTCAGCCTGGATGGCTTCATTCCTAACCTTCCTGACATAATCCTCTTCATTTACTTCTTGACCTAACCCTGTTCCCTTGTGGATGTCATTACTAACATTTGGAACAATCTTTTGCTCTACAGCTGTTATTTTTTTTCTCCTACTAATTCTGTTCAGAAGAAATCTCTGGGAATTTTACCCTTAACCATCAGTCTCTCCTGGATCCTTATCAAATAACAGGATTTACCCAATGTACTATTTTGTTTACCTCAAAAATAAGAGCCTGCTTCTCCCCAAGTAGGAATCTATTGTTTTATCTTACCCCTTCCCATGTTAATAACTGAAAGATCAAGGTCACTCATTTATCCCCATGCTGATAGGGTGCCTGGCAATTAATACTAACAGGTAACGAGGGGATTTCAGTGTAATTATTTCTTAGGTACATTCCTGGCAGCGTGTCGTAGAACTTCCCTGGTTTGATTTCACCTGGAATCCCTAAGATCAGGAATTTAGTTTCTGCTAACATTTAGGAGCAAATTGTGGCTGTCACTTTCGTTTTCTACCTAGCTCAAAGATAAAAGGAAATAATAAGTTTGGACATGTTGAGTCATGTTTAGGAAAAGGGAAGTCCAAGTCTTTGGATGCTGTTGGGTCTAGAATGAGTCATGTGACATGTACCTCTCACTGAGTATTTTTTCCTGGGAGAAGTCTGGGTAATGATCTGAGGCAGGCACGGAAGAGTGGTGTGGGAGGCTTGCCTTGGTATTAGAGGTGATGCATGGAGGACTGTGTGTGAAGCTCAGGTGGTATTTTTTCAGGCTCGCTGTCTGGATCATCTCTTTTCTGCTCACTGTCTCCCCCCAGCACTGGTGCTAACTTGCCCACCTTTTTGATCCATTGATTGTTCAAAGCTCAGGCCAAAGGCAATCACCAGGGTTGAGAGATAAAGAATGTTAGTAAGAGTGGTTTTTATAATTTTTTAAATCCTCTTTTTTTTTACACTTCTTGTTTCTTTTGAGGGGAAGGGAAGGTAATTAGGTTTATTTGTTTACTTACTTACTTATTGTTTTTAACGGAGGTACCGGGGATAGAACCCAAGACCTCGTGCACACTAAGGACATGCTCTACCACCGAGCTATACCCTCCCCCACCAAGACTGTTAAAGCAGAATTTCTCACACTTGATCCACCTTTCCAAAATTTGCTAAATCTTAAACAACAACAAAAAAGGAGTTAACCTACCTTTTTATTTAACTAAATCTGTTATTAAAGGAAACAGGATATCACATGCCAAAAATAGATGACTCAACACAAAAACTGAAGACAAAACAATGGTTTTTAGACTCTCAAGGCTATAAAGGTTCTGAGCTTGAGGCCTGCTCTCTTTTTCTAAAAAAAGGAGATACTCATTTTAGAGAGATGAGAAGGGTATTCTGGTGCCAAACTAAAAATTTCTCTGTGGTTTATCTGAAGGGATTGAGAAAGAATTGAGAGTTGTTAGTGTTATTTAATGCTGTGTTTTTGAGATTTCATCCCACACACCTTTAATAGGCTGAGTCTCACATGCAAAAAAAGCATTAAAAATATTGTTTTTAACTATCATCTGGACCAGGTAGTAGCTGGCAGTGGATTCAAAGAGTCAACATGGGTTTATTGAGTGTGTATCATTTGTGCAAGGCACTATGGGGAATAGAAATACAGCAGAATCATCTGACTGGGGTCTAGAAGACATACATAATAGGTATATGTTTCTGCGTGTGTGACTGTATTTAATAATTTGAGATTTGAGCCTGGGACTAAATTGACATATGAGTAAGTGTGATGTGTGACACAGCATTAAAGGATTCAGAGAGAAGGAACCATCATTCTGAGATGTGGTTGGTGTGGAAAAGCTTCATGAGAATTTGGTGCTTAAAGAATATATACGTTTCGGATTGACTAGCAGGTGTAAACAGGGCACTTGCAGAGAGACAGATGGTAAGCCAAAGCGTTACTTTGGGGTTCAGCGTTGAACCCACAGAGCCCACGTCAGATTTCAGGATGTGGTATATTGCACAGAATTGACTAGGAGAGACCACATGTAAGAGTTGGCTTGGGGTTTGCTATTATTGACAGAGAAGAGGCATTTCTTACCCTTAAACTGCTGTCTAGGAGTATGAGGAGGATGTATCTGGCAGTATGTATTGGATATAGGAAACAAGTAGCCCTCAAGAGCATATGGTGGTCATAAAGAGGGATGGAGGTCTAAGTTAACAATAGGGAGATACACAGATGGTCCACAGTGTGCAGAAACAGCATCATCAGGACTTGGAGGGGCACCAAGGAGAGAAGTGAGATGAGACTTCACCTCGAGGCCTGGGGCATAGAACAGGGGCTCTGCCAAATGAGATGGTTTTGTGGGGGCAGGTTTTTATGTTCTTGTTTCAGTGTAGATTTGAAAGCTTGTGCTCCATTTTAGCTGCAGGCAGCTAAAATTAGTTATGGCCCCCATATAAAAAGCCGAACCAGAAATCCAAGTCTCCATTCTGTACAAGGGTGTATACTGGAGAAAGGAACCTCTCTTTCCCTCAATACATGGGAGAGAGAGGAACGGGAAAGGGAGGTTATTGCATTGATCAGACTCTCACTCTGCATCTTGTATGTATACTTTTTGGAATTCAATTCTCACTGCAACTCTGAAAAGAAGGTAGTACAGAAGCCCATTTTACAGATGATGAAGCCAAGATCTACAAGTCTTCAGGGATGCTTCCAGGTAGGATGGAGGATAGCTGAAGACAGGAAAGAGTCCAGGAAGAGAGAAGAGAACCAGGAGAGGACTACTCTAGGGAAGCTCTTACGGGGCATTTCAAAGGGGCATCTCTTACTGTGCTTTACCATTTATTTATTTTTCATGCATATTTTAATTTTTTCTGTTGCAAATCCTTTATGTAATTAGATATTATATTGATTAAAACAACGAGGGCATGCCCAGTTAATTGGACTTAATGATCTTTGACAGTAAAATGATCCTAGATTTGGTGACATGACGTATTTTTGTTCCCCCT
This sequence comes from Camelus ferus, assembly GCF_009834535.1. Taxonomy (NCBI): domain Eukaryota; kingdom Metazoa; phylum Chordata; class Mammalia; order Artiodactyla; family Camelidae; genus Camelus; species Camelus ferus. Next base: position 86,225,777 of record NC_045698.1, on the reverse strand, counting down.
CCCGCCCAAGAAACAGGAGATGTTGTAGTTTTTTTTTGGAACGTTAAAATACTCTAAATGAAATTTCTGGGAGTGAAGGGGTGCCAAGTGGCTCACAACCATGGTCCATTGACTAGTTTCAACATGTTTCAGGGAAGTTTCAGTCCAAGCTTGATCAGTGTTAGTCCTCTGTATGGAACATAGTCGTCCACGTTGGCACTCGGAGTAGGTGGACTTAGTAAAGAACAGTTCCTGGATACACACTCAGAAATGCCAGGACCTTTGGGAAGGATTGCAATCATGGAACCCAGCAGTTTTTACCCATTTAAGTGACAGGCCTCCCTTCTCAGGTTCCACGAAGCACTTTAGAGGATTTGGAGGCACAGCTGCATTGGGCTGTGCAGGGTGCTCAGAGCATAAAGCGAATGAAGAGGCTGTGGAACTTCTGCACCAGTCTTGGGAGGATGGGACAGTGACAGCTCCTGGGTAGAGCTTGCCTGCCACCCTACCTTCAGGGAAGTGGGAAAGTCGCTTGGCTAATCAAGCAGCTGGGCTTCCTCTTTTTGTCCAGATCGGCTTTCCCTCCGTATAGTTTAGTATTCCTAAACTTCAGTATTACACTTATCTGAATCTTAAGAATTGAAAACTCACCTGAATCTGTCCTTTGGGACAGGTGTGTGTGCTTGTGTGGGTTCCAGCAAGGTCTGCCCCCAGATCCCGGCTACGGCTTTGGAGTGGAATGGGGGTTCCATGCACAATAGTGAGGAATTTCTTCGCTTTGTTTCCCTTTCTTTGCTCCCCCTGACTTTTCCCCTGTTCTCTCTGCTGTCCTCGTGGTCTTCTGATGCACCGTCTCTCAGCACCACTTCTCGTTCCCAAGCAAGTGCCGAACAGAATAGTATATCTTAGAGAATATTTTTTTTTTAATTGAAGTATAGTCAGTTTGCAATGTTGTGTCAATTTCTGGTGTACAGCATAGTGATTCAGTCATACATTTACATACATATATTCCTTTTGATAGTCTTTCTCATTATAGGTTACCACAAGATACTGAATATAGTTCCCTGTGCTATGCAGTTGAAACTTGTTCATCTATTTTATATATACAGAATATTATATCTTAGAGAATATTTCTTATCCAGAATCCTTTGGATTATTCCTCGAAGAGCCCTATTTGGCAGAACTGTTTCTCTTTTTAGAATCAGGGAATCATAATCTGAAAAGTTCATTCATTTATTCAACACATGTTTATTGAGTGTCTAGCATGTGCCAGGCACTGTACCAGGGAGGTACCTCAATACATAATACTGTTGGCTGCTGTTAAGAATCCTGGAATCTGTTGAGAAGAGACAGGCAGGAAAATTAATGATTACTTTATGCTATGATATGAATAAAGGTACGTCATTGAATTTTTTGAAAATTCCAGAGTCTAAAGAAGAAATCAGCTCTAATCCTACCATCCCTAGAGGATCACAGTCGACATTTTAATTTGTTTTCTTTAGGAATTTTCTCTATGTGTGTTTAGTCCTGTGCGTGTTTGCATAGCGAGGCAAATATTTTAACACGTTAACGTGTGCTTTCTCTCCTTCCTCAACTATCCAAAGACATTCCATGTTTGGCCCCATGTGCTAATCAAGTTAATGGGAGAAGGGAATAGGTAGGAGCTGGTCGGGGGGTGGCTATGTGGATTTAATGAGGAAGGACCCTCGAAGTTCAAAACAGTTTGAAACCCAGAGTAGAGGGGTCTGAGAGTGAGAAGAGAGTTGGGGCTGAAAGTGAGAATTGAGCCCTGAAACCACGTAGCATTGGCTGACATTTGAGGAAGAAGGGAGATAGAAGCAAGAAGTTATCCTGCCAACACTTGGGAGCTAGGCCCATGATGAAAAAAACAGGACTATGATCAATCCTCCCTCTGTCTCTAAGATGCTTGGAATGAAGACGTAACCTTTCAAGGCCTTTGTGTGAGTGGATGTGTGGTTTTGGGTGATAGTCTGCTGAGGTGGGCTTTACATCGGGAATAAGAAGGGCCAGTTTGTTCCGACTGTGTGTGCATGAGTGTGTGTGTGTGTGGCCTGAAAGAGGGATATGGTGGTGATAATAATTTTAAATGGTTTCATGTGGTTTCTTTTGTTTTTCTAAGCACTTGACCTTGGTCTTCCTCTGCCTGAGGCATCCACCTATCCAGCTGGCTTGAAAGCAGACTGGAAAAAGTGAGATAATACTCAACTTTTGACCTTCAGAAATAGGATTGTGCGGCAAGTCAGCTGTCTTGACAACCAGGATATGCTTTGAGAAAGAAGTGTCTAAATCCTTTGCCTCCCTACTTGATATATCTAAGTCCTCCCTTCAAGAGCTGGATGGTGAGGCATTTCCTAATGGAGGAGGGAGGACCAGACAGTAAGATGATGACTCTCTTCCAGCTCCAGAAGTTTAGTTTATAAGATCACACTCAGTGTTAAATCTGACAGTTAACTTAGTTAATGTCTTCTTAGCTGGTATCTGAGTGCTAGAGAGAAGGAACAGAGCATCTGTAGACTAAAGAAAGAAATGACATGTTTTCTCTACATACCAGAGTTGCATTATTTAAAATTACTTAATGCACACACGTACATACGCTCAGTTAAGATCATTACACTGAGTAGAGTGTTGTTCTTGCCAAAGTTTGTTGGCAAAGATCAGAAACCCCCTGAGGCTAACTCAGGCATGAGGGTAAGGGATAATTTAAGGATTTCAAAAGGCAATCTCATGGATATTCACAGACAAGATGAAAAGAAGAGACAGGCCCCGGGGAAAACAGACTGGGAAATTCAAGATCCTAGTTCACGCTTACTGCTGCTCAGAGGTCATGTGTCCTGTCTCTTTGCTTATGAAGCCTGTACTTGGTGCAACATTGCAGCCAGCCCTGCATCGACATCAGAACCAGTCATTTAAAGGTCTGTCATCAACTGACGGCTTCCTTCTGGACCTCTAAGCTCAGATTCCACTGAGACACTTTTTACCCAAATTAATTCAAAATAGATCAGAGATATAAAGCTAAAATATAAAACTATAAAACATTTAAAAGAAACCATAGAAGAAAATTTTTGTGATCTTGGGTTAGGCAAAGAGTTTTTAGGTATGACACCAAAGCATAATTCATAAAAGAATATAAATTGATAAACTGGGACTTCATCAATATTAAAAATGTTTGCTGTGCAACAGCCACTGTTAATAGAATGGAAAGACGAGCCACACTGGGAGAACATATCTACAAAACACACAGACATATATGTGTATCCAAACCACGTAAAAAAATTTCTCAAAACTGAATAAGAAAATGGGCAACCTAATTAAAATATGGGTAAAGTTCTGAAGATGCTTTACCAAACAATATATACAGATGACAAACACACGAAAAGATGCTCAGCATTATTAGTTACTAGAGAAATGGATATCAAAACCACAGTGAGATATATCATGCACCCACTAGAATAGTTGAAAAACAACTGGCAAAGATGTAGAGCAACTGGAACTCTCATATGCTGCCAGTGGGAATGCAAAACAGCACAGCTCTTTTGGGAAATAGTTTGTCAGTTTCTCATAAAGTTAAATATATATTTCCCATGTAAAGCAGAAATTTTACTTTTACATATTTACGCAAATAAAAAAAAAACCTCTACAAAATTTTTATAGCAGGTTTATTCATAATTTCTTCAAACTGGAAACAACCCAATGTCCCTCAACTGGGAACGCACTGAGTGAATTGTAGTACATCCGTACAGTGGGATGCTACTTAGTAATAAAAAGGAATGACCTCTTGATGTGTGCAACAAGATGAATGAATCTAAAATGCATTATGCTAAGTAAAAAAAAAAAAAAAAAAAAATCCAGATTTGAAAGATGACATACTATGTGATTTCATTTGTACAGCATTCTCAGAAAGGCAAAGTTATAGCAGTGGAGACCAGATCCATGGCTGCCAGGAGTTAGGGGTGATGTCTGGCTACAAAGAAGTAGCATAGGAAAATTTTGGGGGGTTGATGAGGTTGATGAAAATGTTCTGTATCCTAATTGTGGTGGTAGTGACGTGGCTCTATGTATTTGTCAAAATTTATAGAATTATACACTAAAAAGAATTAAATTTACATGAAGTATGTAAATTTCAAGAATTTAAAAAGAAAGTAGGAAGATACTCCAGTGAGAGAGGAGATATAATTGACACCCTGAGATCAGATTCCACCCTTGGACCAATAATTGATGCTACAGCACGCTGAGCTCTGAGCTGTTTCTCTGGGTCTTGATGGGACAGTAACAACTGGGTGGAAAATTGGACTGGTTTGCAAATGAACAGACATGTCTGGAAATAGTTTTACATGTGGTATCACTGAGTACCATTATTTAATGAGCATTTTCCCAGGTCGTTAAAATTATTTTGTCTGCATCAGTTGAAAATGTTGCTAGACTAACTTTACACGTGGCTGTCTCTGCTGAGTTTTGAAGAAAAATTTGAAAATGACTAGATCAAGGAGGCAAAGAAGAAGGGGAGGGTCTAAGTGTCATCCGGTCTCACAAGTGTCAGAATCAAGAACTTCTGGAGAACTCATTTTGAATATAACATTGAGCTAAATAGTTTATGTGTCATAAAAATACGTATTAAGATTCAAGCTTCAAGATGCCAAGGAGCTCCCTTGTTAGGGAGTAAAAGTAACACAGAAAATGAGAAAGGTATTCCTATTTTCTGCTTAATGTTTTTTACAGTCTCCTTCTAAGCCCTGTAAATTTATATTACATTAAGTATAAAAATAATCCTATTGAAAGAACCTTTGAAGTATCAAGATCTATAAATCTTCTTTGAAACATAGCACAGGTAATCTCTACCTTATTGCTACAAGGCAGAGATGTGACATGTTACTATTATTTACAGTTTTGGAGTACTTCCTTGATTTTTCTCATCAAGTATCTTTGTGCTACTGCTGAGCATTGTGAAAAATACTTCAAAATCAACATAACTAGCTATATGGTAGGGACATCGAAGCAGCAGCAATTCAGCCCAGAGCTCCTAGTTGACATTTAGGAATATCAAGTCACATTTTCCACACAATGAACAATTACCCAGGCTTTGGTTTACAGCATTAATATGGGTGAATCAGTATTACACCAGACAGTAGAATCAACATGCTCTCTGGCTATGCCTCCCAGGCGAACAGCCACATAGTTAGTATCACTAGGTTTAAATATGTTCCTTCTAGAATGGTATTTCTAGGTTAAGGCTGAGGACAGTGGCAAGATTGCTCGAGTGATTGTGATGGTGGTAGTTGGGGGACGGTAAAGAGTCAGTAGTTCAATCTCTTTTTATGAGGCCCTTGTAGAGGCAAATGTTAGAATGTTTTCATACTTCATTTTCTGATGAGCAAATACAGTAATCATCCAGGAGGCTCTTTAAAAGAAAAATAAGGCGGCTTTCAGTAATCTCCTCTTGTCATACTTTGCATAACAAATGGATCAGTGGGAGATGAAAAGCCAACAAAGGCCAACACGTGAAAATAAAATCGAATGACTTGAGGTGATTTGGGGAGAAGGGAACACGGTCATTGTTTGTAAAGGAAGGTTAATGATATCTTTGTACCAGGTGCAATTTTGTAGCATGCACATTTTGATGAATGATAGCTAGGCTCTGTTGTCACTTGTGACCTATATATAAAAGAGTCAAAGTGAAGTAGTTATCAGCATTTTATTGTCACGAGAGATTTTTTTTCCTGATTGGAGCCCCCAACCCCCGCCCACCCCTGCACCCTGCTAAGAAATCGCTAGCCTTGGAAAGAAATATTCAGAGTTCTGGTTCCCCCAAAGGCTATGATAGCATTGACTAGCCACAAAGTGATTACCTAGCTTTATCAGTCATCTACATGTGCCAATAGGAACTGAAGGGAAGGGCTTTAAATTTTTTTTAATTTAAATTTATTTACTTTAAAAATTATTGAGCATTTTCACATCTCAACTCCAAAGACTGTACAGTATCACTGCTGACAGTACATTTACCCAGAGACTGACTTTATGCTAACAAATATGGTGTTCAGATTGTCAGCAAAACTAAAATGAATGAGCTTAGCACAATTCAAATGGATCCTGGGCGTATCATCCATCAATTAAGTTCTTCCTGGCACTGTTAGGTTAATATCAAAGTGTACAACACCACATCATCCATTTTCTTTAGCATTTTTTGTGTTTAGTCCCAGAAAACAGTCCGTACGGTTTTCCTTATCTCTCTCTTCTTGACTAGAGTGACCATAGCAGTGATAAAGCAAAACCTGAGGAGATGTGACCAGGGACTGTTCCTGTAGCTTTGTTTTTGGTCTCTGGGTGAGAGGTGAGTGTCTCCAAAACACCCATTTCAAGGATGAAAGCCTGAAAGGCAGTGAGAAATGGAACGGTGGGAAAACGTCAGAGAGGTGGAGTAAACCACCCAGAAAACTCAGTCTGGACTCCAGCCATTCAGTTGGACTTGATCTCAGTGAATGACCGAGCGGAGGGAAACGTGGTGGGATTAAGTCCAGGAGCAGTTCTGAAAGCGGGAAGGCCATTCTGAAAAAGTAATTCCCACATTGATTCTAATTTACCTGCTTTGGTTTTCTTCCCCTCAGATGCATTAAATTCAGATTTCATTCAAGATGCAAGTCCAGCTCATTATCATAATGACAGAAATAGCCATCTTTGCCATGTACGATTCTATTTAGCAGAGAAGAGCCTGGGCTTACCGGCCCCTCTGGGATAAAAACTTGTGCTTCAGTGGGAAGCAAGAGAGCGTTAACAGGAGAATGGTGATTACAAATTCTGCTTTCTGGTGTGATTACTAGAGCTTGTAACTCTGGAGTAATGAAAGGGGGCATCCACGTTTTAGCACATTTCTTATTTAAGAGATCCCAAAGGTGAGTGAGTCCTCTATAGCAGTTATTCCTGATCTGGGAGCCACATACCCCTGGGGGTAGTGCAGGGAGCACAGGTTATTGCAAAGGGGTCTATAAATCCGAGTAACCATTACTATTATTGTAGTAAAAAATAATGTCACACATGTCCTATTTTAAATGCAAGTATATGCTATTCAAACAAAATCAGTGGCTACTAGAGGGGGGGTCATTAACATATTTTGTTATTAAAAATGGGCCTTCAGACAGATAAGGATACCAGCTTTATTCATAACTGCCCCAAACTGGAAGTAATTCAAATGTCCATCAATATGAGAATGTATGGTGTGGAGGTATAGCTCAGTGGTATTAATACTACTTAGGGATGACTGAGGTAGGTGAAGTTTCTGGAGGCTCTTCAGGGCTGGTTTGGAGTTTAAGATCTTTCCTCCTGTATGCTTGATGTTGTCTTGGGTACTGAGGGTCAGTAGGGGAGTTCTTCTCCAGCTGATCCACAGTAAAAGTAGTAAAGCTGGTCTTTCTCTGACACTGACTTTATGCATCGGTGGAGGTGCTGGTAATAGTGATGGTGGAAGACAGCTTTGGGTGTCTCAGCCAGACCTCCCATCTTCCAGCCACTTGTTAGCTGCTAATGGAAAACAGATTCCCCTTCTCCAGAGAACCACCCTCAGCTGATGGGAAGTCTCCCCCTTCCCCGCAGTCAGTGACCAAGGAAAGGGTATAACAAAGTTTGGCTCCTTGCCTTAAGGGACAATAACTCTACTGTGTGGTTTGTACTCCAGAGCTCTCTCTTCCTGTGTCTTCAGACCAGGCAAGACTTTCCCTGGGCCCACCCGCTTGTCTGGCTCCTCCCCTTTCTTTATTTCACTCCACCCTTCCTTACAAGTTTCTCTGGAGAGTATGTTCTTAATATCATTCTCATTAGAAGCTCCTTCTCAGGCTCTGCTTTTAAAAACTGCAAGTTAAAACACTAGTCTCGGCCAGTGGTTCTAAACTTCTGTGTGCATAAAAATTACCTGGAGGGCTGGTTAAAGATAAGTTCCTGGGCCCCCATCTCAAAATTTCTGATTTAGTGGGTCTGGGGTAGGGCCTGAGAATGTGCAATTCTCACAAATTCCCTGGTGATGCTAATGTTGTACCCTGGTCTGAATACCACACTTGGAGAATTATTTTTTAAGTAGTTACTCAGGTGGAATGATTTTAGGCACTGGGCAGGCATCTTGCAGATCCGTTCCTATGACAAAATATTTTTCCAAGTAGCTCTGCCACAGGCTGTAGGACCTGAAGTTTGTACTTACCTCCTTTTGGTTAGGAAGTTGAAGACTTCAGTAAAAATGCAAATGCTATCCAGAAGGCACAAATGCAAGCTGCTTCCATCCCTTGTGTGTTCACTCTGTTGTAGTTAGTTTACTTGGCCCGTTACTATTTAGCAGCGCTCCAAGAAAAATGGCAGGAAAGACAGGAAGGTTTTAATGAAGTCAAAAAATTAAGTCCAGTCACAGTCTCTCCAACTTACTGTAGTCACACAATCCTTTCTCCAAACAAAAACTGCAGAGGAAGCCCACTATATAGACACAAATGGAAAGGATTTCAAACCACCAGGGCTAAGTTTGAGAAACACTGATCTACACATTGGCGGTGCTGACTGGTCCAAAGGGGTCTTTAGCTCTTTCTCAGTTTGATTGGGGCCGGTCTGGAGCTGGTTCCATGTGGCACATGCATTTTAAGGAAACAGACCCACCATCTGATTTCACTGGGAAACCAGAGCTCTCATATTGTATTTCACGAGCTGCAGACTACTGCTGAGAAAACATGCGTTAGGAAAGGAAACAGGATTTGGCTCCATTGTTTATATAAATGATGCTTAGAAAAAGTCATGTCAGAAGCATACCCATGTCATGGGCCATGGATAAATTTTTGGATGTTTTCCCTTCTGCGTGTTTCACGGTCTTGCTTTTTATTCCAGTAAAAAGGCTATGGCATATGAAAAGGCTTAAGTAACTGCACATTGCTGCCTGTGATGGCTTGGTTTTGATGGATGATGTGGGATTGTGCAGCTCATTGCAAAGTAATGCTTTTAACTTTTAAATCAACTTTTAAATCAAATCAGTTTTAAGTGAAAATGTTTTACACATTTATGTTCCAGATTTTGAGAAAAGCTTTTTTTCCTAGAAAACAGCACTTCTTGAGACACACCTACTGGTGAAGGGGGGTAGGGGCTACCTCTCTTGCTCAGAATGTTTACTTGTATGGACTTCAAACTGCTGCAAGTTTAGGGCCCACAGGCCACTGTCTTAATGAAGCAGTTAATGATGTGTGAATTACAGATCCCTGACAACCCCTTTAGTAAAAACAGGACTGCATCCGCAGTATTCTGTGGCTGCTAAGTCATGATGGGCTGTCTGCTTAACGTAATGCAGTATCTTTCTTTTAAAACATTGTTCAGCTCTTTATTGTAAAATAAAACACAGATACAGAAAGCTAGATAAATGTACAGAAATGCAACATCATTAAGTAAAGCACCTTGCTTGCCTTGCAGCTGAGAAAATTCCTAACCAGCACAGAAAGGAGTGAGAACCAGGATCGTGGGTGGATAGGACACTGTTTCCACCCAGCTGGGGCTTGGAGGGCAGGAGCCAAAGAGCTTTTAGAGATGCTGCAGCATCCTGAGCAAGCCAGAGTTGTTTATGCTCTTTGCTTTTTGGCTGCTTCGCATTCCTGGGAGGTGCCCATTATAGCAAAGGACTGTGTGTGTGATGGATGTTTTAATAGCCTCAAAGTTGCCCTCTTCTCCCTCCCCACTGGAGGCACAGGAATGCTAGCTTTCCAGTGGATTTTCAAAGAGCCGATTGTTCTGAATGCTGACTGCTGTTTGGGAAGGGGGAACGCACGGGCCCCCTTTCAGCCCGATGAGCAATGCCCAAGCCCAGCTGTGGAGCGAGGCACTTTCTGGTTGCTGACCTGGACAGTCAGAAAGCATGAAAGTAAGGCTTGTGAGGGGCTGAAAAATACACCTCAACCACAACAAAGCCTTTTCTCCATCTAACTTGGTGGCCAATTTTAAGAAAAGAGAATTCAGTTTCAGCCTCAGTAGGTACTGGATTTGGATTCACAGGCCAAGGTCCTGTCTCTCTATCTTTATCCCTCTGATGAGAACATCCCGATCTGCCTTGTTGGGGCAGGGGTAGCTTTCCTTTAACCAGCTCCAGGAACTGTTTGTCTAACCCTCACCATTCCAGGGGACAGAGAGCAAATCAAAGAGCGGAGAGCGCATTCACCAGCGAACACAAACCTTTGCATTTGTTCCCAGAGCTCTGGGACCGAGCAATGAAGTCGAGGCAAACTGAAAGGGTATTGACATGCAAATGCAGCCCTGGGCTCTCTGCTGGGCTTCAGAAAAATGTTCCCTCCCTCCTGGGAAAGGCTGCCTGACTGGGTGGGGTCTAACTGGGCCAGGCCTTCCTTCTCCTGGGAAAAGCCCCTCAGGAAGAAGGGCCTGAATTAGCCTAGGGGAAGGTGGGTTTTGAGGGGAGAAGAGCACAGGGAGCATCAGGCAAGTCGGCAAAGTTATATGGTGACCAGTTGTCTTCATGTGCCTGGCACTTGAGGGGTTTCCCAGGATACAGGACTTCAATGCTCAGACCAGGGCAAGTTGGTCATCCTCGCTGAGAATGATTTGCTACCCTTAACCTTCTCAGAAAGCAAACAGAACCATTGTCTTTATGGAAACAGTGACATCCACTGTGAACCTTAGAGGCTCCTTATAACCTGTTTCTTCGCCCTCCTTTGGGCTCCACGTCTTTTCTGTAGTCCACTGTAAGGAGCAAAATTAACTAGTTAAATTTTCCTTCCTGTTTTCAGTCTCCAAGTTCCCACCCATGGGGAGAAGGGGAATAAATCTTGACAAGACTGTCCGTGGGAGAAAAAGAGGATGGGGAAGCGACTTTAATTATTAGGGGCCTAATGTGTGCCAGGTGCTAAGTGATCTGTTTCATGCTTATTATTCATTGGCCCTCTCAGAGTCCTGTGAAGTAGGTTGAATTTTGCCTGTTTTGTAGATGATGAAATAAGGAGCTGATACATATACATATGGTATAATTTTCTTAATTTCATTTAAGCAGAGGATCTGACAAGAGGACTGCTGGCTGGAGAAAGGAACAGTTACTGAGCCAGACTCTTTACAGACTTTAAAAAATAATGTCATTAAGTGAATTTCACATAGTTTTGCATGATTATTCTAAAAATGTATGATTGTTGCAAAAATCGTTTGCATATTGAGAAATACAATGTGAAAAGGAAAAGTTTTCCTACTTCGTACCCCTTACCTCTCTACTCCCCAGAGGCAACCACTCTTACCAGTTTCTTGTGTAGCTTTTTAGGTATTTCCACACTTATGGATCTCTCTCCATTTCAGTCCACAAAGGTCATCTGTTTTTTGTTTGGTTGGTTTTTTTTTTTTTTTTTTTTTTTTTTTTTTTAGCAATTAGGCTGCCCCTTATTAAGATATATGGTATTCTGATATATGAATGTATCATGTAATATGAAGTCTACTATCAAGGACATTAAGAAAGTTTTAATTTTTTTCCTATTACAAACAATACCATGATCCACATTCTTGTACACTTATATTTGTACCCTTTTATAGGTATATCTGAAGGACAAATGTCTATAAGAGGAATATATACTTAAAATTTGGGTGGATATTGCCAAAAAGCTGTTCAAAATTGTACCAAGTTTTACACCATCCAACGCAGTGTGAGAGTCCGTGTTTTTCCCCCACCCCAGAAAACAAAATGTTAGAAAATGTTTTCCTATTGACAAAGCTGGTTGCTAAAGAGATAAAATTTCATTGTTGCTTTAATTTGCATTTCTTTATGCCAGCATTTGAGTATCTTTATATTTGTTTATCGGGCAATACTATTATCCTGCAATCAGTGTGCACTTGTGACAGGTATGGGGTGCCAGGAATACAAAGATGAACAGGGCAAGACACCTGTCTTCAGGTACCTGACAGTCTATCAGGCACATAAAAAAAAATGCAGTGAAGAATTATAAGTATTGCAGAAGCAGCTCATATAGAGTACTGTAGGAGTCCGAAGAGCCATGTGGGCAGTTCTGCCAGGATGGGTCAGAGCTGTAGATCAAGGGTGTGGCTGAGCAGATCTTGAGGGTGGCCTAGTAGAAATGAAAGGAGTTTTGGAGATAGGCAGATTGGGATTCTGATTCTGGTAGTTATTGTGCTATCTTGTGCAATTTCTTTGACCTCCCTGAGTTTCAGTTTCTTTACCTGTAAAATGGGGATTATGCTGCTGCTGCTTCTCCTTTCCCTCCGTCTTCTCTTCTTCTTTCTCCTCCTCCTCCTTCATCTTTTCTAGGAAAGGGAGACTTTTGAGGTCCCAGGACCGTGGGGTTCAGTTAGAGGCTGCTGTGCAGTGGAGGCAGCATGGCGCTGTGGCCGAGCTTGGCGCTTGATCCTCTTGCGGCAGGTGTGTGTCTGGGTGAGCTGGCGACGGGAAGGGTAGATGATGCTGTCTGTAGGCGAAGCACCAAGTGCAGGGTGGTGTTGTCTGAAAGTTCTGCCCTTCTCCCACTGTTTGCCCACAAAAATCAGATGCTGTCGGTCAGGTGGGGCGCCCTCCTTGTCTTGGATGTTGGCTATGACATTCTCGACGTTGTCACTGGGCTCAACCTCAAGGGGGATGGTCTTGCCTGTCAGAACCTTCACAAGGATCTGCATCTCTGCATCCCTGTTGAAGAAAAAGAGTGGAATTATATTTCTTAAATGGCACTGTTTGGAGGATGATCAGGAGGGACCGCTGATGTACGAGTAACTACTCCATATGAATTTCATTGTCAGGACATTCCTTATATCTGAGGTAGAGTACTTCCAAACTTACTCAATTTTGAGTTTTCAAATATGAAAAGAATAGAGACTTCAGAACCTGGCCTTGCTTATTTGTGGTAATATCTTCGAATGACAAAATGCTCTTATTGTTACATGATGTAGCTGATGAACATTTACACTGTCGAGGACAGTAAGTCCTGAAAAAGAAAGTTTACAAAACTATAGGACAGAATGCTCTAATGACAATATAACCCGGCAAAGATGAAAAAGGACTGAATTACAGGTTGTGACTCAGAGATGCATGGGATGGTGGCTGTATCTGTGCCTTGGCAACTGCAATGCTGGAGCATCGATGGTACCAACAGTGCCCTGATGGTCTTTGTCAGAGATACCAACCTCACTTCTCAATACCAAAAGAAATGTCCTGATTCCCTGAAAACAAAATATTCCAAATACCACAACTCTTTTAGTTTCCATTTATTTTACACATATTTACTGAACTTACTACTGAAATGAATAGTCACCCCCTGGGGAGGCTCTTGAAAGACATCAGGCTGTGAGAACTTGGCTTTTATGACTTTGAAGGCAACAAGTTTAATTCTCTTTTGTGCAGAATTTTGTTTATTCTGTTTGCCTTGAAAGAGACCATTTAAATGATTCCCAGTGGGTTACGGTCCTTGGGGAAGGTCCACTGGGTCATTTGCTGAGCCGTGTATGTGTCTGCAAAGGGACAGTTTTCCCACCTGGGCTCCCAAAACGACCCATAGATAACGAGTCCGTGTCCAGGAGCGTTGGCTCACATCAAACTCTGGTGGGTCAACACTGAGGCTGCCTGTGGGAGACCACAGCTACACTCACCACTAGCGTGCCCAACTAAAGGGTGTTCTCCAGGTGCTGTTTGGTTTGCCCTACATGTAGCCAAGTTCTTTGTCATAATGTTGAAGAACAGTTTATAAACTGCAGGGAATGTAGAAGCTCTTCTCAGAATTCAGCCATCTGAACCCTCCAACCTAGAGGTCAAGGTGGACTGAAAGGCACAGTAACTTCCCCAGGGCTCGCTGCCTTCCCAGAAAGACCGAGGCCCAAAGTAATGACAAGATAAGAGTGACTTTTTTTGAGGTCCTTTCCATCGCAGTAGAGCCTCCCTACAGTAACCTGCACAAATCTTGAGTTGTAGATTGATGAATTGTTACCTATCTCCCATGTAACTGGAAATAAAAATTGAATGCAAAACTGTAGAACACAATCCTTGCAAGTATTTTGAAATTAAAAGGGTTTCTTTTTATGTTTTCTGATCGCTAATTCTAGATAAATTAACCAAAGCTAAACTTTTCTCTCTCTATTACTCACTGTTTTTGCTCTTAATGCTCTTATTTTACTGGTGTTTTGAGCACCTGGTTGATCTGATTTGGTTGACTCCAGTCCTGTCTAACAACAAGGGAGAGAAGACTGTCTTCCCTTAGTGTTGCCTGGAGAGTAGGCTCTGGTACCCAGGGGAGCTCAAAAGAGAGAATCAGGCTGAAAAATCCCTGAAAAGCTCTTTGATGTGTTGGAGGTGTTCTTAGATAGTTTTTATTGGAAGCTACGAAAATTGTGACTCTGGGCTTGAAGCAATCAATAAATCAAATGTAGCATCTGAGGTAGTTTCAGAGCATTCCCTGGGAAACTTGGCTCGTTCAGTTCCTCCTCTATCACTTAAAAGAGAGCTCTTTGTCTTTGGGGTTGATGAGTGGGTATAAAAGCAATTCCAGAGCCAACTGTCAGATAAAGCAAACTCAGTTCCTGCCCTGTAATGACAAGGTCATGCACTGCATAGAACCGCTTTTAGATGGGCTTTGAGTAAACTCAGATGAAGAAAAGCTTGTATCATAAAGAGTGAGGAAAAAAAACTCACCTCAGCTGCGAATACACAGCAATCAAAAGGAGTCCAGCTCTGGTGGGGACACCAGCCCATCACTCCGTTTCCAGGATGACTTTAGTGATTGAATGCAATGGCAGCTCTAAGGGCGACTGCAATAACAGTTTCTCATAAAAAATTAACAAAGAATTTATGGAAATGTAGGAGAGTCCCAAAGCAATTAGCTTAGATTTCTCTAGAGTCTGAGAAAAGCCTGGATAATTACATGCAGAAACTGCATAAAGTAGCTATTTTCATTATCGCTGGCTACAGAAAAGTCCATTTTCATCACAATGGGATATAATGATGTTAAAGCTAACAGGGAGCTATGTTTAAAGAGGTTACAACACAGTTTACCAAATGGTTTGATTTATGTAACTTTGGAGATAGACACTTCAGGTGACTGTTAAGGAGCCTGGAGATGCTCCCCTTGAAATTTCCAAAAGCCCCTGTATGATAGGAAAATATATTACAGTTTCTGAAAGCTAATTGTACATTATCACTAGGATGCACAAGAATGAATTTAATTTGTCTCAGAATTGAGAGCTAAATTGTACTACAAGCTGGCACATGAAACATGAATATCCATTCCGACTCAACTCTGTTGTAAATTGACTATTATGGACGTTTACCGGTGCACTTAGGGCTGGGGTCCCCTTCCTGAATGTCCTGGCACCCCATGGAAGCAGAGGCAACATTCAGAAAACCCACAGAGCCTTTACCAAGCTGACAAAGAGATGATGTGTCATTGTTGAAATGTCACAATTTTCAGTAAAATAAAATAAAATGAAGAGCATCATCTCTTCTGATCTTCATTTCCAAGCACTGGTAGTTTAATGACTCTTCCCAAGTCCAAGAAAGCCAGCTCCTCCTTGGCCAGCTGTAAAGAAATGAGGAAAGAGACTTAATACAGTGATCTTTTTTATCAACTTCTGGTGTCCTCTGCAATGACAACACACACATCTGAACATCCTTGTCTATCTAGAAAAAGCTGTAGTTAAGGCTGTGCCTGGGATTCGAATGGTTCTTGAAACCATTAGATTCTTGCTATGAAGCCCACAGAATATTAATAACTTTAGTTCGCTGCAGTGTCAAAAGGATCATACAGTCTCTGTCTTATTTGATAAACACTTGCTGTTTAAAGAAAAAAAAAAAAAAAGAAGAAGAAAGGGGTCATTTAAGTGTTTCCAACAAAAGCCTCAGCAGAAGTCCTAATCTGAATGGACACTGCTGTCTGGGGACAAATGTCAACACAGTTCAAGCTTTGTGAAAAGGACTGAAAAGACCCGCAAGCCCGCACATGGGCACGCTTATGGCCAGCATTAAGAAAATCAATCTAAAATAACGAAACCGCATTCACATCACAACCTGGCCATTACACGTCCAGCAGATGTGACAGTCATATTTTGACAGTTCAGATAGCTGATAACGGATGGCAAAAGCAATTTCTCTTGGACGTGGGACCTGGGTTTATGCAATTACAGCTCCTCTGTTTGTCTGGGCCATATTAAAGATGCAAAAAGCAGAGAGAATAAACAGCAGCCAGTATCTTGGTATAATCGATGCAAAACAATGCGAGTCCCATCAGTATCGTTCTAGTCTACTTTTAATTTTTGTTCGCTGCTGCATTTAATAATAGCCCCAAGAATAAATTAAAATCCTGCCATCCTTTTTGCTTCCTAGCTTGCCATCTTTTGCCAGCCTCTTTGTCATCCCAAACACATTTTTTTTTTAGCACATTATTCACCTGGTAAATGCAAGAAAGGAAGGAAGAATGAATAGAAAGCTTTGTTGTAAATGGCACTGGTGTTTCACTCAAGCATTGTGAATAGCTCTGACATTCAACACCCTTGTACCTGAAACTTCTGGACATCTCCCATTCTGGCAGGTCAAATAAAGCTGTTTCTTGGGCGATAGTTTTAAAGTACTTGTAACATGCTTTGATTTACAGATTATCAATTCTGCTGAGCAACAGAGAGACATATTTGGGAGTCGCATAAACAAATACATTCAGCTGTGCTGTGGATTAACCTAAAGTGACACATTTATTTAAAAATCTGCCTACTACTTGTCCTCATTGATTAAATGCCCTTAAGAAAGTAAGTCTGATGAAATACAAGCCATTAAGATGCAGCACACCTACTCCCCTCTTTTTGATGGTTGACACATTCCCCAGGGTGGGAGATTGGACGGCTGATAAGCTAACACTGAATTATAAGCACTTTGTGGAATGTCACTGGCAAGTGAAAGATCTACTGTTTTGCTTGCAAAGCAACCATATGCCTTCACGGCACAAAAACGGACACAGTGCAGAATTATTTCATCCTCTGCATGCAGCATGCAAACGAACGTGTACCCTGCGTGTGCACGTTCATGGCCAAGATCAGCTCAGCACAAGCATGCCTTATTCCTGGCTGCTGTCCCACTGATCACAAACATAGAAGGGTCCACCAAGGACTTTGTCAATGTTGTCAGAACTCTGAGGAGCATTGAGTGATTTTGCTGTGGCTTGTTACCTGAGCTTTAGCAGTTTTGGAATAGGTGGCAGGTGAGCTCAGATTTATTCTCTAGGACTGTGGAGACAATCCTGCCCAAGTCACATCTCAGGCGTGAGCTCTACCTGGAGCTGAAGCCTTGATGATGGTGAAGCGAGTAGCAGCAAGGCTAGTTTTCAAAAGAGAACTGGCATGAATGCTCCTGATCAGATGGGGAGAACCATTCAGAGTGTTTCTGCTGTGAGGGCTGTTTGATGCTGAAGTTTGGAAAGCTATTCAGGGGAGTTGAGAGCAGCCCACCGTGCTTGCCCAGACGTCTGAGCAGCTCTGCCTAAACTCTGGCCTCAGTGAAGGGGGGAGGGATGCACATCCTCTTTCAGAATGAGTGTGGCTCCAGGTCAGCCCTGAATGGAGAAAACTGCAGCTCTAGGACCTGGACCCTCAGCTACTGACACCTTGAGCTCTTCACTTCTCATTTACATTTGACTGCCTGCATAGATGTCACCTGGAACCCAATTTCTGCTCCACCTGCCCCTTTGTGCCCCATTTACACATACATTTTCCTCTCTTCCTAACTTGCTAAATGTAGTTTTAAGCAAAATCTGGGGTTGCCCTGTTCATTCCATGTGGCTCTCCTTGCCTGCTTTTCACATATACAGAAGAATGTAGGACAGATTGTACATAATAATAATAAGGGAGAAGTCCCATTGAGAGAGGTTAGTCATTTGTGGCATCAGAAATCATGAGAGGGAGGCTTTGAGTGGTTTATCAATGTCAGAAGAAGGCAGAGATCAAATTACAACTTAATATGCACAGTTGGGTGTGTTTTATTATTTATAAGACAGACTTCATTTTTGACACTCGTCTGAACGCTCTGTCATTCTTCTGATGGGGCTCCCGTTCTGCTCATCCCCCCTCACCCAACCTCTACCATTTAAAATATCCTGAACTGCTGCTGTCAGGCAGGCTTGGGCACACCGAGCAAGGCCATCACTTTCCCTACAGCATCCTTCTCAGAAGTCAAATCCTGGTTTCTCAGTCAGGTATTCCAGAGCTGAGTGAATTGAAAGGAAAAAGGAAAAAGCAAGCTCTTTTGGAGTTAATGTGTCAAAAATGGAGCTTGTACCCACTGAGGGGATTGAGAAAAATCAAAAATAGCAGACTCAGTCATCAAATATCTGTTCCTCTGTGGCAGGCACTGTGCCTAGGTACTGGGGACACAGAGAGGGTCCCCTGCCTTTATGGAGTGTGTGGTCTTATTAGGGAGACAGACAATAAACAAGAGACTTCCAGGATGGAACTTACGCTATGAAGGCCTGGAACCAGTAGAGGAGGGAGTCCAGGGATGCTCTCCAGGAGGAGAGGCCAAGTAAACAAATGTGGGCAGGTGTGTCAATCTCTAAGTTACTGTTATACTGTTTTTACACCCTGTTGGCAGGTCTCCAGCAGCTCATCATTATAGTACTGATAATGAGCAGAGTGTATGCAGTTCATGTGGAGAGTTTTCTTGGGAGATGGATTAGTTTTCTGGAGCTGCTATAACAGCACCACGGCCTGCGTGGCTTAAACAGCAAACGTATGTGCTCATGGCTCTGGAGGCTGGAGTCTGAGATCAGGGTGCTGGCAGGCGTGCTTCTTTCTGAGCCTCTCTGCTTGGACTGTAGGTCACTGTCTTCTCCCGCGTCTCCACGTGCTCTCCCCCGGTGTGTGCACATGTCTGTCCTAATCTCCTCTTCTTATGAGAACACTAGTCATGTTGGACTTGGATCTGCTCTAGTGACCTCATTTGCACTTAATTATCTCTTTTAAAGAACTTACCTCCAGACACAGTCACACTCT
Organism: Camelus ferus; assembly: GCF_009834535.1. Taxonomy (NCBI): domain Eukaryota; kingdom Metazoa; phylum Chordata; class Mammalia; order Artiodactyla; family Camelidae; genus Camelus; species Camelus ferus. Next base: position 86,206,820 of record NC_045698.1, on the reverse strand, counting down.
GAGGTACTGGGGGTTGGAACTTCAACTTACGAATTTTGAAGGGACACAATTCAGCCCATAAGGCAAGGAGGGAAACGTCTGATGGTAGACCTTTGTAGGGATGTAATTTGGGAAACATTATCTTATCCTCTGGTACGGGTAATGTGCGGCACCTGGTGCCTAGGAAAATCATGTCACATGACACCCTGAGGGCTCATTCTGCCTTTTTTAGTTGGTCTGGCTCCAGTGGTGTGGGTCCTGTCCTGAGTGAGCCTTCTGAGAACCTTGGACTGGGCTAGAGATTCTTTTTAAAGAAGTTTTACATCTATCAGCTCAACTTCGGGAGGTGGTTCTGACCACCAGTTCTGAAAAGGGGCAACTAGGCATTCCATATCTGAATGTATCTTAAGTAAAAGTATCAAGCTAACTATTAGAAAAATGACACCTAGTTTTAAGAAAATCTGTTGATACATTCATAATTTTGTACCACAGAAGGAAATTAATGGACAATTTATTGGAAACTGTGTGCTTAGCACTCTGCTAAGGAGAATGTAGAAGCACAAGAATTGATTTATTCTTCCTTTCACTCCGTAAATATTTGTTGGGTCTTTACCATGGGCTTCATTTACAGTGTCCATTTTTTGAAACATGTCTGAGTATCACTCAAGCATGATGTATGGAGCTCTTTTCACGAAGCCCTTTCCAAGGCACTGTGGTGCTTGCTGGGGGCATGGTCATGATAAGACTGAGACATCTGGGCTCCACAAGACTCGGAGGAGGCTTCCTGGAAGATGAGCCCCTGAGGATGGGATGGGAGGAACATGTAGTTAGAATCCATGCAGAGCAAAGGTGATGACGAGGATGGAGAGCTAGTTGTGAGTATCTAGGAGAGGAATTGGAAGGGAAAGGGAGGCTCCTGAAGGGGATGCTGACTCCCATGGACTTCTTAGACAGAACCTTTGAGTCTAAGTGTTTGTCTTCATGGATCTGATTAATAACATAGATATCAGAGAAAATGTCCTGGTCTTTGTTTTACACGTAAACACAGACACATACACATACACACACCTACTCAAACTGGTAAGTGCTTAGCCCCTGCACTTCCTTTACTTAGCTGTCACATTGTCTTAAGTGTTTACTTACCTACGTACCTCCCATACTGAGTCTGCATTTCTGGTGCTCCAGACCACGAAGTGCAGAGTTGTTAGGTTTTATGGGTTTGGTAATTTCATATGCTAATAAGTAGGAGGATTATTCCAACTAGTTTGGGGAACAGGCAAGGAGTTCCAGGTAACGTCCCCTCCACCCGCCCATTTTTTTGACCTTTTATGACCATCCTAGGAACTGTCATGGTGCCTGTGGGTGTGCTGTGAGGCTCAAGGTCTACTGGAAGTCAGATCTTCCGCCATCTCGGTTCTAACCATTTTGTCCTGTCCTCAACTGCTGCGTCATTCCTTCAATGGCTGTCCCTTACCCCCTTTCCTCCCACTTCATTTGTGCTAGCTGGAATGTGATTTTCATAGTAGGAGCTGTCTTAGGCCCACAGGCAGAATCTGTGTGTTCAGAATGGTGGAGCTATAAGACAGAAAAACCTTGCTTTCATCATGTTTGCAAAGTTGACATTACAACCCTAAGCAGTTTACCCGGACTTTAATTTGAAAAACAAAAGAAACTGTCATTTATTTAAGCCACTGTTATTTTAGATTCCTTGTTACTAGCAGCCTAAACTAATCCATTTATTATACTACATACGATTCTCACATATGTCCTGTGTTTTTACCACATATGTGTGTATCCTAGCCAGTTTTTACATTGTGTGTTAATATTACAGCTGGACGGTATCATACAGTACATATCCTTTTGAAATTTGCTTTTTAAAATATTTGACAAGATTTTTTTGATATTTATCCATGCTGATATTTGTAGATATAGTTCATTAATTTTGACTACAGGTCCTCAATTTATCTCTGTCTCTACTAAGGAATAGGTAGGTGATTTTCACTATTTTACTGTTGAAAAAGCACTACAACAAACATCTTTGTACATGTTTTGTGGTGTAAAAATGTGAGAATTTTGGTGGGGTGGATAGCTGGTGGTAGTGTTTCTGGATTGTAAGTACATACATGTTTAGCTTTACTAGGTCTTGTCAGAGTGGTTGTTCCAAGCAGTGTATGAAAGTATCTATTTCTCTGCATCCTGACCAATGTTTGATATTACTGGATTTTTCAGTTTTTTCCTATCCGATGAGTGAGAAATGGGATTTTATTGTTGTTTTCTACTTGTCCATTTTCCATGATGAAAATGGATCAACTTTGTAATTAGGAAAGATAAAAATTAAAACATCTGTCAGCTTGAGTCTCAGGATATACATTAAGTGGCTTCAGGGGGTCTAGACATGCATCACGTATCAGTGGGGAAGCTTTTTCATCCGTATGGTCCCCTCTCTCAGCTCGTAGAGCTGTCTAATTCATTATTGTAGAAATACTGTGGACATTAATGCAGGACAATAAAGATTTTGTTCTGGTTTAACACATTGTTTTAATGAGAGTTTCAAAATCATGGTGCTGGCTGAAGCCGCTTGCATTGGTGACCTATGACTCTCTGTTTCTGGGTCTCTTGCCACAAAATTGTCTTGTTCTGCTGCCCCTTTAGGGAAAACTCCTTTTATCATCTACTTCTCTAAAATATTGCAAAGTGGGAGCATAGTATATTGATTCACTTGGTCTCTCTTCTCCCCAGCAGTGAGAAGTGAGAGCCCTCAGTTACTCTCTCCAAGTGATCATGTGCCTCCTTCTATTTCCAGGGACATCCCCAGCCCATCTGTCCTCCCTTATTCTTCCTCCCACGGATGGCCCTAGATCTTGAATCTCTTCCCCATGGACCAGATGACAGCATATCCTGTAAAGTGCTGTCTTGAGGTGGCTGCTTTCTGAAGGGCATTTGTGCTTTAACAAGGGACTGTAGGAGGCAGAACTGCCATTGCCTTCTCATTTTGTCCTCCATGCTTCATCCTCTCTGTGCTACACTGTAACTTTTAAATATCTACCACTCACTTCTCTAAGTTTTTCTTCAGCTATATATAATCTGCCGTCTGATATTTCAGTTGAGTTTTAAATTTAAATGCTTGTATTTTTTATTTCTAAGAGTTTGCTTTGATTCTTACTCAGATCTTCCTGATAAATAAAGTCTCTTGTTGCTTGCTAATTTTTTAAAATGACATATAAAAAACAGTTCATATATGTTTTATCTTCTCTGTCTTAGAATTATTTTAATATTGAAATTATCAGGATATGAAACCTATGGATTTCTGTTTCTGCTGGATTCACTTACAGCTACTTACTTCCTTGTGTGTTTGATTTTTCTCATTTTTGTTATGAGCTCCTACTTGGTTCAGCTTCATCTCTAGGACTCCTGTGCACCTAAATTGGGGATGGTTTCTTTCAGGGAGGATTTGTGTTTGCTACTCCTTGAAGCTGGGAGTGGAGTGCTACTGACCTGGGACCTCCTTGTGTATTTGGAGGATCTGTGCTGGTACATATTTCCCAGGTTGAGCTCCCCGACTTGCAGCATTCACAAAACTCAGACACCCAAACCCTGTACTAATGCTGAAATTTACCCCTAGGTTAACTCCAGATTTTGTGTTCTCATTGTGTACTGCTCCAGCTTTGGTATCATCTTGCTGTTCGTTTCCTGTTTCTTCGTCTTCCTTTTGATTTTCCTTACTTTCCCGTGTTCCCTGCATTGCTTTGAAAACTTGTTGTTATAGTTAATCTAGGATCAGTGTGTTCCTAGTCCTCTGTACTGCTAAAATCTGGTATCTCAGGTCTTTTTCAGCACAGTAATAAACACAGCTCTCAGGGGCTTTATTTTCACACATTCTGAGCACTCACCATGTGCCAGCCTCTGTGCTGGATGCTATACGGAAAATGTTCATGAGAGCTTGGAGTCTGGTAGGAAAAATGGACATGTATACCAGAAATTATTCTACAAGGCAGTGTGAAATATGTGCTAAAATAGAGGCATAACCATGGTGCACAGCAGAGGCTAAGGAGTGAGGGCTTGACCCCCACTGGGGAAAACTGAATTGTAAGGCTCTCAGGATCAAGCTCATGCATTGACTATAAGCTTCCATTTCATAACAGTCCAAGGGTGTGCAGCTGGGCAGGAGTTAAATCAAGTGTCTTTCATGTTAAGAGTGACTGATGTGAAGGGCACAGGCTTCCTGCAGAAATCTGAGGAAACATTCCAGCCAGCCCACGGTGCTCTTCTAGTCACAGACCTCCGCTTGTACTAGGGAATTATTTAGAAAGTACATGGTTGAGAAAAGGTGGAACACATTTAGGCATTTCAAATATTTCTTGGGGAAAAAAATAGCCAATGGTTATCCTGCACTGAAAGGAAAGTTTTAATGTGACTACTATTTGAGTACTGGTGTTTTCCATTATAACACCATTTAAGAAGATTGTAACTTGACTGTAAAAATTTCCTCTAAGTGAAAACTTGGCATACCACAGTGCTTCATTTGAATAATGCCTGCCTTAAATAAACAGATAAACAAAAAAACAAATTTGGTTTACATTGGCCAAACTCCTGGCAAGTCAGAAGACATCAAAGCCCTTAGTATTGGAGATAACTGATCTTTTCTATAGATGCTTGTTTTCTTTACTGCATTAAAGCTAAAACAAACAAACAAAGCACCAAGAATCAAACTTATTTATCTCTTTACTGTGCAAAACAAATATCCAATTTTAGATAAGAAGTCTTCATGTGGTGTGCCAAAAATTACAATACCAAAGTTATTTAATGTCTACTAAAGGAAAGACGGTGTTTAAAAAATTTTAAGAACAGATGTAGTTGTAAGAAGCCAGATGGCTAAAGTATAACCCAGTGTATGGAATTAGCGAGAGACAGGCAGCAATTTTGTTATTTCCACTGTGTTAGGTGAGCTCTACTGAGACAGTGAATTATATGGTAAAAACCCCAGTGATAATCAGAAGAATTAAAGTATTTAATACTAAGCAGTTATGCTTGGCATTGAAGAACAAAAAGGAGACGCTGAGGGACAGAGAAGGATGTTCCACTCTAAGGCAGTATACTTGAGATAGGGAGCTGAACTTGCTGATTTCTTGGTAACCTCACTTTCCACATGCCCTTTTTTTTTTTTGCCATGCACTGTCAATTTAGTACGGTAATAGCTGCAGATGAGATAACAACACGTACTCTTTTCTTGAGGAGCTTATAATTCTAGTGACTAAAGCTACAGAACCCTGAATGTGAATAAACAACTTGAGAAAGTCGTCTGGTCTACCACGGAAGCACAAGTCAGCTCTTTTGTGTTTAGAGTGAGTTGGTATGTGTATCTACAAAGTGGTGCCTTTCTAGGAATTGTGAAGGATACATTTGATGATATGTGGTCAATTTTCAACTGATTGACTAGCTGTAGAATCCAACTGCACAGTGAGATGTGACTCTCTGAGCTGTGGTAACAGCAACAGGAGTAGAAGGACATTTTCTCCTTATTCTTTAAAGTTACAGAGGTAAGGAGGAAGAGTTGGAGGGATGGAGAGCAGATTAGTGGTTGCCAGGGGTTAAGGAGGAGGCTTAGGGCAGAAAGTGGGTGTGGCTATGAAAGGGCAACATGAGAGCATTCTTGTGGTGGCGGAAATGCCCTGTATTTTGACTCTGTCATGTCAGTATCTTGCTGGTGAAGTTGTGCTGTAGTTTTTGAGAATCTCACCTTTTGGGGGAACTGAGGAAAGGGTGCATGGAATTTCTCTGCATTTTTAAAAAATAAATTTTTCCAAATTTATTGAGATAATATTGTCATGTAACTGTTGAACTAATTAAACAAGGAGGCTATTAGAGGTGGTTGTAATACCTTAGTAGTCTGTGTAAGCAAAGCAAAACCTAAACATGTAATGCCTCAAGGTAAAGAAATCAAAGCCTGAAGACAACCAACCACAGACGGCTGTCTTGACTTTCTCAAACAAGGCAGCTACTTAAGCTGAGCCAGTCAGTCAGTTTCCTTGTGTTGCTTTTACTTCTCCCCAGCTCCTGTCAGTGGAGCAGTCCTAACCACTTACAGTTTGTCCCCTTCCCAATTTGAATCGAGATTTGGTCAAATAAACTTAAGAGTTTAACATGCCTCAGTTTATCTTTTAATGTGACATCATGTGAGTTTAAGGTGTACCAAGTGATGATTTGATATACATGTATATTGTTAAATGATTACCACGACAAGGTTAACACATCCATCACCTCACATAGTTCATACACTCAGTTTGTGTATGTGTGTATGTGTGTGTTGAAAACTTTTAAGATTTACTCCCTGAGCAGCGTTCACATACACAATACAGTACTGTTAACTGCAGTCACCAGGCTGTACGTTACGTCCCCAGGGCCTGTTCATCTTGGAAACTGGAAGTTTGTACTCTTTGACAATTTTCACCCATTTGCCCTACCTCCTACTCTAGTTGTTACTTCTTACAACTTCATGTGAATCTATAATTATATCAAAATAAAAATTTAATTAAAAATAATACTAGATTTTCTTGAACAGTACATACAATAAAAAGCAAGAGGACTAACAATGTAACATCTTTTAGAACATGGTTCTGTAAACTACGTCCAGCAGGCAGCCCAAGTCTGACCCACTGCCTGTTTTTGTGAATAACCTTTTATTGGAACACAACAATGCTGGTTAACTTACCTATTGTGTGTGGCTGTGTTTTACTGCAATGGCAAAACTGAATAGTTGCAATGGAGACTTTATGACCCACAAGGTCTAAAATATTTACTATTGTGCCCTTTACAGAAAAAAAAAGTTTGCTGACCCCTCATCTAGGATGTAAGCTCTACAAGAGCAAGTAAAGCATCTGATCGGTTTATTTACCACCGTACGCCTGGCACCCTACTAGCTCACTGCAGGGGCAAAATCATCATTTGCCAAATTAGGGAAGCAGCATACTATGAAAGGAGGGTTTTCTATGGAAAGAATTATTGAAATAACTTAAAACATCCTCTTGAGATCATGTCTTGTACATTTTCTGAAAGCCATGGCAGTTGAAAAACAGTGATGCCTGCCTTTTTCAGACTGATAAAGGAAGAGGATTTCTGGTCTTACATCAGCCCACAGTATCTACAAGAGACCTGTGAAAAGGAAAGAGTCCTGGAAGGCATGAACGAAGTGTGTATAGGGTATAATGTGATTCTAAATCACCATTAGTCAGGCACATGATTTCCTTTTAGGTGCCTAACTTGTAGCAACAGTTCAGTCTTTGAGGTGTGTTTGTAGTTAAGTCACTAAAACTAATGAATTTGATCAGAAGATTTCCACCTGTTTATAGGGAAAAAGCACCTTATTATCTCATTGTTCTGACATCTCACTTGTTCAAGAGAAGAATTATTAAAAGCAGGAGTCAGAAAATTCTAACATTTAAGTTGGCTGCAGTTTTGAAATTTTGATGATACCAATGAAGGTTTCCATTTAAATGGAGTCTTTAGCAAATATTCTGCAAGGTGAAAATGTCCTTTGATAATAGAAGCTTCTAACTTGTTAGCTAAACTTTGACTTTCTCCAAGGGAGGGATAATTTTATCATACTAGAGTCTCAAGGATAATTTCCAGGGAATAGGGTTGCTGTTGGGAAGATGAGAAGAGGAAGTAATGAAAGCAGAGTTTGGAGCCAGACGAAACCGGATTTGAATCTCTGGGCCAGGGACAATTTAATTATTCTTGCTGTGGCTCATCTGAAATGAGAAAATGATTCCTGTCTCCTAAGGATGTTCTGAGGATTAAATAAAGACGGAGCATGCTTAGGACATGGTACATACTCACAGACACTCGTGAAATGTTGGTGCCCTTTCCTTGGACCAAAAGACAAAGGAAATGGGGGGGGGGGGTCTCCCAGGTGACTACAGAAAGGAATACCATCCTCCGAGTGACAGACACTATCTCCTAGCTGTTTCCCTGGGGAACAGTAGGACCGTGATTTGTACTGTGCCTGAAACATTGTCTGTCTAAATGATGGATCTGCATGATACTTCTGAAAGATCATTTTATTCCTGGACTGTAGCAAGGCTGCCGAAACAAAAACAAAACTCCTCGTTATGGTACATTGGGCTAAAGAGAAGTTTCCAATGAAACTCGTTTGCAGATGCTGGTCTAGTGTGGAGATGGCACAGCTAACGAGAGCCTGCTCAACAGACTGGAGTCTGTTGCTTTAGTCATTTGATGCTTCCCAACCCCTACACTTTCAGCATTTCACCTCCATCCCTGTGCAGATGGTTGCCCAAATTGTTTGTTAAAATGTGTGTTTGTGTTTAAAATAATCTTTCAGCGGTGAGGAGGGTACAGCTCAGTGGTAGAGCCTATGCTTAGCATGCGTGAGGTCCTGGGTTCAATCCCCAGTACCTCTATTAAAAAAAAAATTAGAATAACCTTTTGTTACAAAGCCTTTATTGTGATGGGAGTTCTTTTCTTTTATCAAGTTAAACGTGAACCGGTAAGAGACAGTATCCTCCCAGAGACAGTGTTTTGTCCTTTCCAGCCGCAAGGCTTTGACCTTGAGTTAGTTCCTAGGGCAACACCGTAGTTGCTGTTAGTTTTCCAGGTGGCTTGTCAGTGACAGTGGCCATTTTACACATCAGCATGAGGCAAAATTATGATGAAGCACGTTTACCGTGGATAGCAATTTATTATTGTACTAAAACATATTTAAGGAGAAAATGTGACAAGAAGAAAGGTAGACAGAAGGCACTGTGACTATCTAGGGATTATTACCTTACCTAAACTAGAGGGAAATAATAAAGCAGATTTCAGGCTGCAGACTGTGTCACCACTGGATAAATAGCTAATGTAAGAACACAAGTGTACCCAAGGACAGAACTACACAGCCAGCAGCCACCAGGCAACGCTAGCATGGTGCATGCACCAGCTTTGCATTTTTACAAAATCTTTTTAAATGACTAAATGAAGCCAGTATTTTTTTCTTCATTTTCTTTTGTAACTCTATTTGTCATATTTGAAGTTTCCAAGACCAAAAGTCCGTTGCTAGAAAAATAAGCCTCCACAGAACTCCTGTTTTCCGTTCCCCACGTGGCCGTAAGTTGCACTCTGAATTATTTTATTCACTTGATAAATGTTGACTGTGATAGGGGAGAAACAGAGCTGAGGAATGGTGTACTTCCAGGTGGTATGTTAATTGGACACTGTTTATTCAATAGCAGCATTAAGAATATAAAAACCTCATCACTGTTCCTGTCTGAAAAGCCTTTGCAAATAATAGCACTTATATAAAACTTAAGGCCAGAATGTTTCTTGTTTACGAGGAACATAGTATTAGCATATTAAAATCATTAGTAACTAAACTAGAATATGTGTTCGGTAGCCTGTCAAAGTGCTAATGGTAGTCGTCCTGGAAACTCCACATCTGCCACTGGATTAATTACTCACATAAAGCATTGTCATCTCCCCACATCTTAGCGTCCTCCTAAGGAGAGGCTGCTGGGGTGATGAATGGCCCTGAGTCATGTACAAAGGAATGAATGGGAATGTTACCCAGCAGACCGAGAGACCTGCTCTTGATTCATACTAGAGCAAGCTGAAGGGCCTCGGTGGTGGAGCGTTGCTTTCTTGAGGCTCATAGGCAATTACAAAGATATGTCTGGCACAAGGCCTGGGAAACTAACTGTTGAAACGGCCGTAGCTCCCTTTCCCTAGAGGACTTTGTGTAGGAGGAGACTAGGGTGGAGGTAAAGCTAGGTCACAGTGAACCTGGCCGCCAGGGGTAGGTGAACTAGCTGCTGTTATATGCCCGGTTGTATGCCAGGGTTTCTAGGCCCTCCCAGGTGGAGTTTTTATTTGTTGAAGTCCAGCTCAGAGGTGACTTCCAAGGTCTGCATTGGCTTTTCTCCCTCTTACCCCTGTGTTTTCTACTTGTGGTCATGCTATCGTGGATTCCATTTTCAGAGAATGCAGGCAAAAAAAAGTTAAAAGGATTTGAAAGACAACTTCTTGTTTACAATTAAAACTAGGAGATTACAGTTCAAAGGTGAGAACCCAGCCTGCAATTAAGGCTGGTGAGAAGACTTCAGCAAGCTATTGTATGACACTTAACACAAATGGGAACAGGAGGTAGTCTGTTGATTGCGTCCCTGGGCATCCTTCATGTGATCCATCACTCCAGTCAGACATGTTTGTCAAGTCCCAAACCATCTCCATTTTACAATAAATACAGCCTATTTTCGGTTCTTCTGTGTTTCAGATGAGAGTGAAACGAACTTCCCAAACAAAACAAACCCTTGTGGTTAGAAAACTCATCCCATTTCATTATTTCTACCTTCTCTTTATTTCCCAAAGTCCTCTTTTTGAGGGGACAGATTCCCACATTTGGAACTTGGGAGGTTAAAGCTATCTCAAGTACTAATGAAGCCAAGACAGTTTACAGAGTCTTTCAGCATCATTATAATTAGAGAAGCAATTAATGTGAAGTTAGTGGTAATTTAAATTATCAACTGGATATCAGATGATGAGTTGTTTGGAACTGGCACATCTGATGAATACCTACTAGGTGAGCAGACTTGCCTTTCAGTAAACAAAGATAAGACCTAGCCACCTGGTTGGCCAACTTCATGAGCCCGTGAACCTGTGGGAATGCTATTTATGCAGGTGATACAAAGCTTAGCACTATGGGTTTTTCAGGGAGAATTAGTGGAGGTGCATTCTGTTGAGTCTGTGCCCCTCCTATTGAATTTCTGCTGCATCGTTTAAGTATTTAAATACTACTCTTTCCACAGAAGATCTTTGGAGAACCTACTAGCCCCTTACGTTGTGTTCTTTAAGTATCCACATTTTTATCTCACTTGAGTGTTCATCCTTTTTCATTAGACAGATGCAGTATAACCCAGTGGCATGCTGATTTTCCAAGGACTTACACCAGCCTATCCAGGATCATCTTGGCCCTGAGGATGGAGGTAAGAAGGGAGGGGAGAGTTGGAGGGAGAGAGGGGGAGACAGAGTGAGAGAGCAAGAGAGAAAGGGAATATGAATACCTATGTTTTATTGGGAAATTATGAATTGAACCTGGAGGTTTGGGTTGTTTGTTGTTACTGAGATCCCAAGAGCTGTGTTGGAACTTGAATCTTGTGGTTAAACCTTGGCATTTTATAGAATTCAAGAGAATTTCTTGGACTCTGTTGTCCATACATCATGACGTCATGACTGACCTTTTAAGGTAGTAGCACTACTGCTTAAGACATTGAAATTTGTCTTATTTTGTGACCTTTGATACCAGAAATCTGTGTCCTGGCTGATTTAATACTGTCCTTTTTTTGGCTATAAGGCTTAGGAAGCAACAGATTTAGTTAATTTAACTTCTCAAGCCTTGAATAAAAATATTAGGGGAGAAAAAAAGACCTAGCAGGAACTGTGGCTCCCTTTTCTTCTCTCCTTTTTAATTCCAGGCGTAGGGCTTATTATAATAAGTAAAAATCCTCTGAGGTTTACACCTTCTGTTACATACTCCCAGTACTTCAAAACCCATGTATGTATTTTCACCAGAAGGGCTAAACCTTTGAGAGAAGCAGGTCACATGATTGAGTGGCTGGAAATCATTTACTATCGATGGTCACTCAGCTCAAGATTGTATCGCTGAAATGGCTTAGGAAGAAAAATCAGTAATACTCACATATTGCGCCGTCCTCTTAGAGGATCATCTATTTTACCTCACAAAAGTATTCCTTGTTCCAGATCATTCTTTTGAAATAAAAGAAGAAAAAAGGGTGACCTACATCATAGCTCATTTTCTCTTATGCCCTTATTTTATTTTAAGTTCCCTTTTTGGAGGGAGAAAAAGCCAGGTCTCATGGAGAAATAGATAGGAGCAGATACACATAGGATGAAAGGCTAAGGGGTGTGCTTGTATTGTGATTTTAATGGTTCATGTTATCAACTGAGAAAAAAAATCACCTGGTAAATATTTAATAGTATCCCCATTTCAAAAAATTTTGACAGTGGGGGAATGGTTTTATCCCCATAGAATGGCTTTTGTGAGTGGGGGGCATTGACTTTACAAGCACAGACCCATATGGTCACACAGGGCTTAGTGGGTCATTATCGCTCCCACTTTGAGGTAGACATTCACACTTTCATTGTTCCTTAAACTTAACTCTCATACATTTGTCCCTGGATATGGAACAGGGTTCTGATGAAGTGAGTGTGCCTGTCTCATCTGGGAGAGGGAAATTGGAATCCATCTGGAGCACACATATACCAAAACCTGGATGAGGGAGTCAGCTAGAAAGAATGGCCTAATCTTGCAATTGGCTTGGAACTCTCCTTGGTGCTGAGATAGCACCTGAGGGAATGTTCTCCACATGTTTCTGATCTAAGTGTGTCTGATGGGTTGTGCTAAAGCCAGAAATTCCCGTAGTGGGTTGTGTACCATAGGGGTGCTGGAGGAAGGTGTTCTACAAGGTACAAGGACACAACATTAAATAAATTTGAACTCATGGTGAGAACATTATTCCTTTTGAAAGTCCTGATCTCCACTCCTCACTGTCAGTATTTGTGTGACTGTTAGAACCCAGATGATCCCATCTCTTTCCACCCTTCTCCTACTTGTCATCTTTATTTATTTTAATGAAATGAAAGCTCTAGGCCTGTATATCACTGTATCTGAATTTTACTTGCATCTCTGATTGCTAGCTTTGGAGGATGTCAGCCCTGGTTTTCGTTTGAGAGACCTAATGCATCCCCTGATAGAAAGTACCAAAGGCTGATTCTGTTCCACTCTCTTGCCCTGTTTTTGACACCTTCATTGGGCATGTGCTTCCACTAAACCATTTATTTCAGTAATACCAAACTCAGTGCATAGAAAGCCAGAGCTAACTTTGACTTTTTTACGTGTGCTTTCAGCTTTTGCTTATTTACCTACACTTTGTGGTTCAATTTCCAACTGATAACAGGAAGAACAACATGTCGGTGAAAATGGCGCTATTCTCATGGCTTCCTTTGTCCTAGAAATAGAATGATGAAAACACTAGAACCTCTTCCTCTGCAGTGCATGTTTATTTCATGTAAATTGACTGAAACACAGTTGGTAAATGGGGAATGACGTCAATATAATGTACAAGTAGTGTCGATTTTACCAGGCACATTAATGTGTTGAGCTGATTGGAAGCAAGTTCCCTCACAGTTAAATAGAAAGCTTTGGCTGTACATGATGACTTCAAGAAAAAAGCTGAAAATCCTGTAGAGCTGATCTGTGCTAGCTATGGCTGATTTAGTGGCTTCAAGAATGGCTACCTTTTTCAATGTGTTAAGGTAGCTGAAGAAGTCAAGAGTACAGATAAAGGGGCTAAAAAGATATTTCCTCCTGTACTAAAACAAAGGACCTGATTTTCACCTTTGATGAAACTGGTCTCTATTAGAAGCTTTCAAGGACTTATATCTGAAAGGACAAAGCTGGAGCCGCAGGTATAAGATGACAAACCATCAACTGACCATGGTGTTGTGACACCATTGGAAAGTTAACTGTGTCAGTATATTTACAAGAGTTGTTATTCTTTTTTAGGGGGGTTAGTGACAAAGTTCCATAGATTTTATGGTAATTTCCCTGACATTATTTTCTCTCAAAGTCCTGTTGGTCTTAGCATGCAGTTCTACAAAATGCAAGCTTTTGGGGCTCTTGAAGTTATCACAGAAATACCTGTAAAACATCTTAAAGGTTCAAATTCATATCCTTGGGCAATAATATAGTTAGTGTTTCAGCAGCACAGAAAAGGCAACTCAAGACAGCACTGTGCAGGAGATGTTGCAGTCAGAGGGGCAACTCTTGTAAAGTAAGGATCTCCACTATTGGACACATGATGCCACAACCGCACATGGGCACGTACACTAGTGATTCTGGTGGCCTCTGTATTCTCCTTCCTGTCCTGTGGGAGAGAGATGCTGCAGACTGGGTTTTAGATGACTTAGGAACCTTCCAATCCAGGAGAGTCTTTGTTACTCAGTGCATTCCCTCTTGCATTTGAGGTCCAGGTTATCTCGGTTGATTGTTGTGTCTGCTGCACGGTCATTGTTGTGATGTTGTGATGATCTGCACACATTAGAGAAGAAGATGTGGAATTCTAGCAACCTGGAAAGTAATGTGCATGCCCTTCAATTTATGTTTATATTCTTTATATCGACTTCTACCTTATGAGGTGAACTCGATTTTCATTTCCAACTCAGCCACTGATTTGTTGTGTGACATCAGTCAGATGACATCACCCCTGGGGTTTGCTTCTCAGAAACTGAAAATGAGGATGGCTTTTTCAATCCCCATGTCCTTTCTTGGCCTGGCATGCCAATTATGTGTCAGTTACACTGTGCCTTTTCCTGACATCTCGGAGTAATGGCCATACCCCCCGTCCTTCTTCTGTGTTTGGCATCACTGAATCTGCCCAGTGATTGGTGTTCTACCCAGTGACAGACAGTTCACAGTCTGCCCTGTGGTTTCAGAGGGATATGGCCCGAGAGCTGAGCCCAGCCCCTCCACACAAGGGACCAATCAGTCCTGTCACTTGAGTAGCTTGAACTCAAAATTAGTTGGTAAGAGTGGGAGCAGGTGAACTGGAGATCCAGTTCCAGGGAGGAAGTTGCATCATCCCCACCAGCCCCCTGCCCCCATGGAGCACTGGAGAGGGGAACCGCATAAGAGCTGCTCAGGGGACAGGACGGCTTGATGCATTGTCTTGAATGATGTTCTGGTCTCTGTGAGAGTTGACTGGGCTGAATTGGGACGATTCGTGACTATCTCGCTTTCCAGTGAGTTCTTATCTAATGGTGTGTTTTACCACTGCCTGGTTCAGGGGTGAGGGTGGAGAGGAGGTGGGGCTTGAGCCCAGTTGAATCCACATACTGGTGCAGGGCCGTTTCTCCCCACACCACCCACTCCCCACGTGGAATCCGGGTTCCTGTCCTTCTTTGAGGGTTCATGAGTGTTCAGGGTGATTGAAGCTTGGATTAGGTTTTTGGGGCTGAAAAGTCATGGGCTCTGGTTCTCCCAGAGGGTCACCGAGTATGTGCTGTCTGCTGTCCTGGCAAGGCTTTTGCCGGAGCAGTGGGAAGGAGACTTAGAACAGCTCTTTGGAGCAGGAGGTGCATTGTTCAGGGTGGGGACCAGACAGTCTCAAGAGGCTGACCGGTTCCCAGGGGCTGCTCATGCAATCCCTGCTGGTGACAGAGGGCATATTTGAGGACAAGAGGCCAGGAAGCCCTCAGTTTCCCAGGGGAGTATGATGTCACTCCTGCCTCATGCTCACTCCAAGCCCCTCTTCCCCGCAGGCCTGCACGTGTCCCCTCCCTTTGGTTCTCTCCTTGCTGCCTCTCTTTCCCTGAGCCTTGGGAAGTCCAAGGTTATCTTGGTGCATACATGGAGGAAGGGTGGGAGTGCTCTTTCCTCTTGCTTTTTACAGATTTTGAGTCCTTTCTATTCTTCTAGCTTTAGGATACTAGGACCTTGAGACACTTCAA
Source organism: Camelus ferus (assembly GCF_009834535.1). NCBI lineage: Eukaryota > Metazoa > Chordata > Mammalia > Artiodactyla > Camelidae > Camelus > Camelus ferus. Next base: position 86,191,325 of record NC_045698.1, on the reverse strand, counting down.
CCCAGTCATCGACTTCTTTATCCTTTGCATTTTGCTATAGCAGCCGTGGGCCTAGAATGCCATGGACTTAGCTGCCGGAATTGAGGATGAGGTGGGGGAGTGAGGTGGATAGGGCAGCCTGCACCATAATGAAGAAAGGATAAAAAGAGCTCTGGTTAATTAGCGTGGGCAACCAGTCCCATGGCCCCTTGGATGGACTCTAAGCACATACCTCTCTGTGCACCCTGAAAGAGCCTAACATACTTTCTCTGAGTTTCTGGGGAGCAAAAGATTTCCAGATCTCACTGAGTGGGCCCTCTATTTCAGGGAGTGTGATAAGGTACAGTGTATCTAAGTTACTTGGGGGGCCTCTGAAGCTTGTTAGGTTACAACCTGTAATACTGAAAGGGAGGAAGATGAACGGAGACCATTAAAGCACTAAGATATTGATCAAATAATACCTTGGCTATTGGACTTCTGCTTAGGAGGGATCCAAGTCTAACTATTTATTCAAGAACCAAACCAAAGAAAAAACTTGGAAATGCACAAAGCAACAGGATAGAATCTCTGATTTGAAGTATGAAAGCAACTGCATGTGTTAAATCACCCACCAAGTTTTCTCTTGAATACGCTCAGTTGCAAGTGAAGTTCCTAAGGAAGATGAACAATTGCAAATCAAATGGAATGAGCTAGACAGGACCTCTAGGCCAGGGGTCGTATTTGCTAAAGAGGCTTTAAAAAAATAGCAAAAATATATGATGATAAAATCTTCCAGCTTTTGAGGAGTGCAATTTTGATCATCTGGCATCTGTATCACTCCTTTTGTAAATAGTCACTAACAAATACACACCTTTTCTTTTCTGTAATCTGAGTCAATTAAATGTTTCATCCAAGGAATAGGAATAAGCATTGTGTCAATTCCCACCCTCCCCCTGTGAAGAGCTCGGTCAGTTATAGTTCACAGGACACCACATTGCCCAGGAAGGTAGAATTATTTTAAGGAGGTTATTATGCTGAGGACAAAGGATAAGGGGGAAAAGTCATTTACATTCCACAGTTACTCCCCAGGTAAAAATGCAAAATAACAGAAGATGGTATTAAAACAAGATGTGTCTAAAATGTGTAGAAAATCTTATTTGCGGTTCAGTCAACCACCATAATTAAATCTCGTACCAGCATCTTCTAATAAACTATGAAGATACATTAACTCCCTATTGATCAGCATTTTGTCTTAGATATTTATCTTTTAGGAAATGAATGTCCATAATCACATTTGACCATGACCATTGCCTGGCGCTACAGTGACAGATACATATCATCGCATGTATTAGGCTGTAACTAGTTAAGTACAGGGGGCCATAACTGGTTCATCTTTGAATCTCACTCAGTACTTCATCTAAAAGGGATCAGGAAACATTTACTGAACTGGACATATTTTCTAACCCTCATGCAATCCCTGCCTTATCTCCCAAAGCTCTGTAATTGATGTAATTTATTTAGTCATTGTTTACTGAACAGGTACTACATGCTTTGGCAGTGGCTCTGATCAAGCTAGCATGATGCATCTCCTTCTGGAGTGTAAGTTCATGTGTTGGGAGACAGGACGGCAGCACCTCGGGGATCCAGGTGATCCGGCCCCTGTCCTGGGCCTCCTGTTATATGGGGCCCCGCTCTAGCCATGGGCAAGGAGTCCTGGGGCCAGTGAAATAATTTCCACCTAAAGCACACTGCCTCCACCTTTCCTCCAGGGGTCCAAGATGGGAGTCCCTGCCTACACAGGTCCAGCGGCTTCCCAGGCATAAACTGGCCTCTGTCCAGATCACCTCTCTGGAGAAGAAAACATGACCCTGTAAGCATTGCCAGGCCCATGGATTGGCTGTGGGCAGTAGTTTAAGGAGTTGTGGGTAGAGGTTGGGTGTATGAGCTGGTGTCCAAATGCACATGTAGCTCCTCTCAGTCATGTTAAAACTGTGAATGGGAAGAAAGGAGAAAGCAAAGCACAGTTCAGGGGTTTCCATTTGTAGTCTTGTCCCAACCCCACATCTATTAGGAACAGGTCTGTACATAGGTAAAAGGATAGCACACTGAAGGCAGGATGCATTGAGTATTGATGGCACCCCCAGAACTAGGTTGCTCAGGGAAAGCTTCCCAGAGGGACTGACTTGTAATGTGCCTACTATAGGAGGAAGAGAATCCTAGGGATAGGGGACAGTGAGGGAAAGAGTGTTTGTCTCTTTGGAAGATCTGCATATTCAATATGACTGAATCTCAGCACATATATGTGTCTCCATGTGTGTACCAGGGGGCTGGGCAGGGGGAAGCTGAGGTGGGCAAGGATTAAGTACAAAAGATAAGGAGATAAGGTTGGAAAGGCTCGTAAGAGCAGGACTGTGAAGACCTTGCTGGACTGAGTTGGGAGTTGATCCTAAGGGCAATCGATGAGAAGGCATTGATGGGTTTTAATCTGGGGGAGTATGATGTTTTGAAATGTATCTGAGCTTGTGGAGAATGGACTGGAGATGCTGGTGGGCTAAACTGAAATGAGACATGGGTAAAGAGAGAAGTGGACAGAGTCGAGATATTTAAGAGGTGGGTTTGATAGGATTTTGTGATACACTGAAGGGGAGGTGATAATAGCAGAGACAGTGGGGTTAAGGATGGCTTAGGTCTTCTGAATTAGACAAGAGATGTTGGTGGCAGCATTGAGTTGTAAGGCACAGGACGAGGGAGAGTTGAAGGGATGTGATCAGTTACTCTCTTAGTCTTTTACTCCATTTCCTGGATAGAGCCTCTCACCTCGATTCAGAAGGGGTGGGGCTAAAGGAGAAGCTGTTAGATGTCCCTTTTCCAACACATCACCCTAACATGGCATGTTATGAGGGCTGAGGGAAGTTTCTTCTTTATGCTTCAGTAATTCCATTCCTGGAAGGAAACCTCAGTTAGAATAACCTTTGGGCTGCCCTGCTGTCATCAATATGGGATCCTGAGTCAGTCGCATGAGGACAGCCCAGGGCCTGCTCTCCAGCCCTGAGTGTGACACAGCTGCCAACACCACGCCTGTACGGTTTCTTTGAAATCAAAGCCATAGAAAGTCCAGCCTAGTGGCCGAACTTGGCAGATTGGCAAGGCTGGTTCCACTGTTTTTCCTCTCTCATTGAGGGAATACATAAGCATTTTCTCCTTTTAACTTTTTGTCTGACTTTGAAAGAGCTCTAAGTTCAAGGCTGGAACTTTACAAACATCCTCCTGAGACCCAGATTGATTCAACTTTTCTTCATCAGCCCCTTCACCTCCCTTTACCAGCGTCCTTACTCTCTCAAAGGTTGAAAATGTTGGTCTTGCTTGTCTTCAAGTAGATCCTGGGATAAACTGATTCCCACTCGGTCCTTTCGCTGCACAGCTGTTGGCAAAGCATATCTGCCCAGTGACTTGGAGAAGTATAACGGGGGAAGGAATGGGTAACGGGGAAGGACAGCTGCACCGGGAAGGAGCTTGCACCATGTGTGGCCCTGGCAGGAGCAGACTCGGTGTGATGTGTAAGAGGGCTTGGAAGTAGAGCAGGAGGAGTGGAGGGACTGCCCCGGGAGGGATGGATGTGAGGAGTGTTGAGAGCTTCTGTGGTTCTGAATGACACACTGATTGCCTTGGAAGAGATATGGCATAGGTAGGAGTTAGATTTTGCTTGAAACTATAGCCTGAAGGGTATCAACTGATTCAGTCTTGTGGCTTCAATCCTGGGAAAGCAGAGAAGGGCAACTTCCATAACTAAGGAAAAAGCAGTCCCTCCCATGAAGGGTAGAATCAAATGGTATCGGTTTAGAATTTATGAGAACATGGTCATTGCTATCCCAGACAAACATCTCTTTTCTATGTAGGACCTTGGAGAGTGAGACTATTTGGAAAATGACAAACAGAAATCTACAGTATGAGTGTCTGACCCCACATAGTCCCTGAAGCAGTCACTCCTGCCCCATAAAGCAGTTATTTCCCACTTTTCAGTGTCATCAGTATACCCTCAAGTCCCTTAGAGAGCCTCCTGAAAGTAATTTCCATTCTCCTCTTTAGCTGAACTTCCAAATAATTTGTTTTGTAGGCTTATCAGCTGAGCGTGAAATTGATGTTTATTTTTAGTCCCCCAATTGGTTGAGTAAATGTGTTCCTATATCTAATTTCCACCTAATAAAAATATAGAAATCTCTTTCGAGGAGCTATCTTTGGAATTATCCTACTGGCAGCTTTCTCTTTTTTAAAAAATTTGTTTGTTTGTTTTGTTTTGTGAGGGGAGGTAATTAGGTTTATTTGTTTGTTTATATTTAATGGAGGTACTGGGGATTGATCCTATGACCTGGTGCATGCTAAGCATGCTGCTCTCTGCCACTGAGCTATACCCTCCCCACCACCACCTGGCAGCTTTCTTAGTAACCTTTAGAACCACATTCCATTCACCATCTAGCCTACTGACCTTTTAAATGTGCCTGTGGGAAAATGTAAGCTCAGATCCATACAAATATGTTCAGAATATAGAGCATTTATCTTAGGAATAATGCATCTATCAAAACAAAGATGGGGGATTTTAAATGAAAGGTCTACTTATCCAGCACCATACATTTTTATAATTCCTAGATCAGGAATCCGTAGAAGGATTTAGGGTGAGAAAGTTACTTTTGATTTCCAAGGGAGGACAGCAGTGGCGTAGAGTGTAGGGAGGGTGTAGCTAGTGATGTCAAAGTTCAACTCTGGAGAGGGCTACTGAGACCAGATGGACTGAGGTAGCTTGCTTCCCGATGGAAATCTTGGTAAATCTTGGAGAAGCCACATGGAGTTGGCCATTCACTAAATCTCTTACCAAAAAGTCTTCTTGACTTAACTCCAGTTTCTAGTGTAATCCCCAGGTCTAGGCATGTGCCAGTGCTCACTTACATGATTGCTCTGCAGGAATCTTGCCTGGAGTGCTTCTTTGGGAAGGGACCACTTAGTATCTGATGAGAAATTACTTGTGGGTTAAAATTAATTCCTCTTTAACAATCTAGAGAAGTAGTGACCCTAAGATGGACTAATTGCCCAAGATGTTTATTTAAGGGGGAGGCAGATTCAAAAGATCTTATCATATTGAAAGCAAGGGAAAAACCACAGCCTGAACACAGAATTATTTTTTTTTTTTGCTTTACAATTTACAATACAGTTTTACAAATACAATGTGTAGTGTTAAAATAAGAATAGTGATTGAGTTAATTCTGCATTGTTTGTGTCAATGAGAGGCACCAGGGTAAGACACTAGTGTGGCAAATAAAGACCTCTCCCGCCCCAACTTCTATTTCCTATTTCTTTGATGTCTCAGATATTTGGTTATTTTCTTCTTGCATCAGAAATACCACTTCTCTCCTTGTCCATCTGGTAAACCTCCACTCATCTATGAAGCTCAGCTTATTCTTGGCCTCCTTAGTGGAACAGTCTGGTCAGGTTCCTCTGTACAGAGTTAACAGCTATCTTTTGGGCTCTCAAGTGCCTCTAGGTTGGTGTACTCTACACCATATTGTAGAAGTGTCTCCAGTGTTGGACTGTGCACTTTGCTTAGGTTGGGGCTTCATTTTATGATGATGTTCATTTTTTTATAATGACCCTGCATGCAGCACAGAACCCAGAAACTAGTAAGAGTTTTTTTAAGGTAAGTAAACAAATATTTACTGCATAACTAGTATGTATGAGGCAGAGAAGGAACTGCATAAAATATTAGGCAAGATTTTAGTCCATTTAGAGCTTGTAATCTAGTTAGAGTGGCAAGACACAAACAATGCAAGGCAACAGGTAGGAAGAGGCAGAGGGGTGACTCCAGGGCCACAAATACTAACGTGATAGAGACTGGCGTTCCTCTTGGGCTGGCATAGCAAGCAAATCTTGACGCAAATTCTCCAGAGAGAAGTCATCTGTCTCTTTCTTTTGAATTCTAAAGTTAGTTTATATATCTTTCGTGACATTCATCACATTCCACTTTGTCATACAGATATTTGTGTCACGTGTCATCTTCTCTTCTTGCTAGAGTAAATTTCATTCATTTCTTAAAATATCCTGCAGTGCAGGGGTTGAGCATTGTGTTACGAATACGGTAGGTGTTCAAGTGGGCTCTGTTGAATGAATAAAATACTTGCCCTGGATGGTGAGTGCTACATAAATTCAAGGTAGGAAAGTTCATGACCTGCTCTTTTGGTCGTTGAGTGCTTAGAACAAGAGAAGGAAGTGAGCTCTATTTTTAAGTAAAGAGGAGATTTGTCTAAATAGATTCAGGGAAGGTGTTCTCTAAAGAGACAATGGTAGGAGCAAAGGTTTGGGAAGAGGGCTACAAGGACACATGTTGGAGGGGAGGAGAGCGGATAGAAATAGGACTCACGGAGGAGAGTATGAATGGTGTGGGAAGAGTGACTCAGTCTACTTTTTCCATTGTTGGTGAAGCCTGCCTCTCTGTCTCACTTCCCAATTAGCTCTTAATGCCAGCTAGTACTATGATGGTGGCCATGTGTTCTGCCCATCATTACTGCATTGTGGCAGATGGAGAAGGATGAAAAGAAAGAGGAGGAAGCAGAAGAGAGAACAAGGATATGGGATGGAGTGAATAAATAAATAAATATGGAAAAGCTCTGGAATAAAGAATTAGTGCGTCCTGGTGAGTTCTTGAGCTAGTCTGGCAGCAGCAATGGCCTGGCCTTCTGAGGTTAATTGAAAGTTGATGAAGTTGCTAAGCGAGATAATTTCCAATATTGTAAATGTTTTTCCTCCTTTGCGTAGATCCAAGAGAAAAATCTAACTTATGTCTTCTTTTTCAATGTGAAGGAATTGCTACATCAGCAGAAAGACTCATTTATAAAGATCTTGCTTTGGTGAGTTTGTCAAAGTGTTTCTGCTCTTTTTTTTTTTTCTTTACAAAGAATTGAAGGGATTCAGTGCTTGCCATTCTTTGGTTATCTTAACACAAGTGTAGTGTGGGATGGTGAAGTTTAACACCATGACTGTATTAGACACAGGCAGGCAAATTCAGTGGCTATGAAATAATAGTGGGGGTTTCTCTGTAGGTAAAACAGTGGTAATTGTATCCATCACTTGAGGGCAGAAAGTGATTGTACGTGGGGATTAGGAGAGCAATCTGCTGGCTGCAAACCTCATGGCATCTTTGGGAGGTGCATTCATTTTAAGCCTGTTTCCCCTCCTTTGAAGCCGGAAGTTATTGGCTACTGCCCGAGGCCTGTTATGACCATGTGAGGATCAAAAGCCCAACTGGGGTGGGAAATCCTTTGTTCCTGGCCCTCTCATAATAACTTTTTCCTTTCCTTTGACTGAGAGAAGCAAGTCAAATAGGATTATCCTAATGGAACAGAAGTGTTTTATATAAAAAGTTCAAAAAAGAAGTCCAAACAAATTCCAGTGTCTTTCAGTTACTGAATACTGTTTTATTACTGAGCCAAAATGGAAATTATACTGGTGGCAAGTGGGCCATTTTCTGAGGCTCTAAAGAAACCATCCTTTCTCAAATTATGACTGATTTACAAGCAAATGTAATGGTCCTTTTAACCACAGTAAATAAGTAAAACAAATGTTTTTCTTCTAATTCAAAGCCCTTGAAAGTACAAGCTTCAAAGACTGGCTCCGTCTCAAATTACTTTAGTACAACTCCAACTTGTTTCCATTGTTGCAAAACTGCAAACCATATGCCCTAAAATGAAAATAAAGATACCCTCAAATGACACCTTCAGGGGATAATAAAGTGTGATACGGGTGCAGAAAGCACCATGCAGTCATTTACAAAAGAGAAACATAGCCATAAAGTGATAAAACGATGACGTTGGAGTTGCTTTCTGGGCACCATTGTTTTAAAGACAGTTTGAACTGCTGTCTCACAGTTAACTAACACACTTCCTGATCTTCAGGCACTCAGTTGACGTGGAATCCGACCACAAGGTGGCTTCCCGACAAGTCCCTCTTGTGTGCTTGACTGTGAAGACCACTTTGGTGGGGACAAGAAGTTCAGGTGGTTCTGTTTGAGGCTCAATTCTAGAAAAATGAATGGTGTTCTTAGAAACCGGACGTATTGCACAGAAGGGAAGCTTCACAAAAGCAAGTGGTTCCATGGGGTGTTTTAGCATTTATCCCTTGTCATGTGAAATCTACCTTGAGTGTTTTCAAGCAGAGGACAGATCTGGGAGTGCTGGGGGATGGGGAGGGGCTTCCCTGAGCATGGGGTTCAGCTGTGTGCTTTGTTGAAAATCTTGCAGAGAGTTTGGAATTCTCCGGTGCTTCCAGAGAGCAGGTTTGCAGGGCAGAGGAGTAATTGCAGCCATTTACCCTTTCAATTAAAATTTGCCTGGGTGGCTGGCTGCTGGTTTCAATCTTTTTTTCAGTAATTTAGGGAGAAGGTGAGGAATGGGTGGATTGTAAGATGGATGGAGTCAATGCAGGAGCAGCGAATAGGGAGTTGCAGGGAGGGGCCTGGGAGATGCTGACGGGTAACATCAGTGCAGGGTCACATTAGCGAGAGGCCGTGTCCTTTTCTGCTCTGGACAGAGCATGTGCACTGGTGGTCCACTCCTGTCTTTGGGTCATGCAGTGCTCTAAAAGTTAAATTATTTGGCAACATGAAAAATCAGACAATTCATTTAAAAACCTGCATTTTGATTCTCTAGAATCACTGGAAGATACGGCCAGGTGGGACATTCATTGTATCTGAAACTTATTAACAGCTGCCCCTTAGATGAGGTGTGTGTTTTCTCCAGACTTTTAGATGGTCCCTGTGCACATCTGAGTTTTGAAGTTCCATCTTTAGGACTCCGTTTCCTCCACTAGAAATAAAAATAGTTTATATTATTAGGGGCCAGTTCTCATCCTAATCACATCGTACATGTTAACTTATTTAACCCTCGCAACAATCTGATAGGGGGGTACTGCCACCACCACCATTTTAGTGATGAAGAAATGGAAGCCAAGGGCAGGAAAGTAGCTTTCCCAAACTCCCACATTCAGAGATGGCACATTTGTCATTTTGGTGTAAGGAAGCTTCCGTGAGTTATCATGAAGGGAAAACTGGGCTTGGCCACATGCTATTATCAGTTCTCATTTTAATGTAGTTTTGCACTTTAAACCCTCAGCCCTACTATTAGTTGATAATTTAAGTCATATGGACGTAAAATGCTGCGAATGTGTCACATGTCCTCAGCCTGGGTCAGTGGGTCCCTAAATATCAGTTGTGTCCATGAGGAATCATTTCTTGGGATATATAGTGTCAGACAAATCTTGCAATTTTCCCCAATGTCAATGCCAGTTTAATATTAGTAATGCTAGGTTAAAGTGAATGGCTAAAACAGCCTTAAAATTAAAAAGTAAGTGTAAGGATGAAAGCAACTTAGGGTTTACAGGGTAAGTAGGCATTTGGATCTGGACAACGGTGCTCTCCTTTGGCCTTGATATTGTGGCTCATAGATTAATTGCATTTATAGGATGCGTAATATATTGTGAAAGAGAGAGCTAGAGAGGAAACAACAGAGAGTCCCTGCTGGGGAGGGGTTTTGTGCATGTGTGTGTGTGTTATGGATGGGATATGTCCCCCCTCCTAATTCATATGTTGAAGGTCAACATGATGGTGTTTGAAGGTGGGGCCTTTGGGAGATAATTGGATTTAGATAAGATCACGGTGGTGATGGTGTGTCATGGGTTTAGTGTCCTTGTAAGAAGGAGAGAAGACAGCCAAGCACTTTCTCTGCCATACAAGGACACAGCAAGAAGGCAGGTGTCTGCAAGCCAGGAAGAGAGCCCTCTTCAGGAATGGAATCAGCTGGCAACTTGACCTTGGACTTCTTAGTCTCCAGCACTATGAGACGTAAATTTCTGTGTTTAAACCACCTGGTCTTCAGTATTTTGTCATAATCTGGGCTAAGACAGTGGGTATGTGTGAGAGGCAGGCCCCTTCTCAGGGCAGGTGGCTGGGCCCAAGTGGACAAATGCAAGGCTGAGAGGGGCCGGGTTAGCTGAAGTTTCCCTATTGGTTGAATGACCCTCTTCATTCTCAGTCCTCCTGGCTCCAGAAGCCCCCAGGCGACCCCAGCCTGAAAGCATTGGACCTCCCTGGCTCCAGTGATGAATTTGTGAAGTTTAAGTGACCTGATAGGACAGTAACAGTTCTGTCTGAGGCCTTGTCCTAGAGTTAATATGAAAGAGATCTATGTGGTAGGCGGGTGGTTTAGCTGAGAGCTTGTAAACCTGGAGCTGTGGGTGAGCATCTGGGCCCCGACACAGGAGATGCTACTGGAGATCAAATATGATGCTGAGTGCAGTAGAGCCGAGAGATGATCAGGAGATCCCTGATGGCTTCGAACCCCCAAATTCCCTTTTGCCTTAAGCTGGCATGGGGTGGCATTTCTTTTTTCTACGACTAAAAAGCATGCTGATGAGCACCTCAGTAACACACAGTTTCCACAGGCTGCAGGCACCCGGAGTGGTTGTCTTCCACAGCAACCGTGCTGGATGTCAGCACACTCAGGATTATGTGTTGGAGAGAGAAACATCAAACCTAGCTTTCAGGGCTGTGGTGTGAGGAAGGCCAGCATTTTTTTCAGAGAAATGGAAGGTTGTCACAGCAGAAGCAAATAAATGCTATCTGGTTGTGTTCCCCTCTGCAAAGTTTGGCAGTATTTCCCTTGACGGAAAGTTACAAAATGATTCTTCTCAAGGCTACGCTTACTAATTGGTCTGCCTGGGAAAAAAAGTGTATCCATCGTGTCTACAACTTAATTACTGTCAAGCTTTCCTTGTCTGTGGCAAAAACAGCCAGTTGGAAATGTGTGGCTGTACCTTTTAGGGTTATCACAAAGTCTGATGTTTGTCTGCCTATTATTTCATTATGCTTCCACATATTTCCTCCAGACCTTGTTAATTACTGTTAATTTCCCCTCCATGACACTGCTGTACCATTATGCATTCGACTTTGAGAGTAGCTTCCATCTAGGATCTCTTTTAGCTTTACCATGTCGCCTACTGTGCAGGATGAAGCATTAAAAACATGACGCCAATGACATGTTTTTCTTACATCAGTAAAATGGGAACTGTAAAATTAAGAAAGTGTCATTGACTTTGGAGTCTTTTGAAACGAATTCTCTCCTATTGTCAAAATAAGAATTCTCTGGACGAATTCCAATATTGCTATGTGATTCTGCTCTGTTCCTGAGAATATGTATGAATGTGTGTAATTAACAATGACTTCTCCCCCATTAAATTAGTCTACTTTGACAGAAGAAAAAAGCCTTTAGAAATAAGGGAGCAATGCCAAGATTTAAATTTGTTCACCAGAATGGAAGATATAAAACATATTCCATTCATTCATACATTAATTATTTGGAGGGTTCCGTATTCATTAGCACAGAATGGCCCGGGTAACTTGACATTTAAGGAAAATAGAGGCCACAGGCGATACTAAACTGTTGCTTACAACTTCAGGAGTCATTCTTGAAGAAACAAATGTTCAAAAATTCTACAATTTTCAAGCTAGAAAGAAACTCAGAACCTATCTAACCATATATTCCCATAATTTTTTTTACTTAAAGATTCTGGGCCTCATTGAGGTTGTGTTGAATGTTACAACAGTGAGAATAGGAGCCTGGGTGCTTGGCTCCTAGTGGAGTGAAAATTTCTACACAGTGAAGCCATCAATACATCAACATTTTTTTTGTTGGGGGTGGGCACTGTTTTATGCCAGATGCTATACTGTGCAGGATGTATCGATGACATCATAGTCCCTGTCCTGGAGGGGACCATGAGGTAGTGGGGAGACAGACACACCACTGAAGAATTCAAGTGTGTTGGGTGAATTGTTCAAAAAAGGTACGTACTAGAATGTGAAAGGATTTCTTAGAGGAGGTGACCTTTGGAGTGGATCTTGAAGAGTGCATAAAATTCTGCCAAGTAGACAAAGCAGGGAAAGTCTTTTCTCCTAAAAGGAAGAGTGAGCGTGCCCATGGGTGTGAGAGGTGAGGTGTAAGCTGAGAGGTGGGCTGGCCATAGGGAACGTACATGGGGCAGGTATGGGACAGAAATTAGAAAGGTAGGCGAGGGTCAGACTACTTGGTATGTAGCATGAAGGACTTTGCACTTTATTCTAAAGGCAGTGGGCAGTCAGGTAAAGACGATACGCAGAGGTCTGATCGGAGTTGTGATGTAGAAAGATCACGGAGTGGTAAATGTGGACTGCGAGTTGAGAGGAATGGAGATGAGGACTAGGGAGACTCACTAGGAGCTGTCCCAATGGCCCGTTTAATGCATGGCCAAAGCCTCCCTGAGCACAGTGGCTCTGGGGATGAGGCAGAGCAGGGTACAATACCTGGAGAGACCGTTGGGCAGGAGACTGGAACAAGACATGGTGATGAACTGGATGGAGGTGGTGAGAGAGCACAGGAGTATAAGGCATGCTGATTTTTGTAGCTTGAGAAATTGTTACCTGAAAACTGGATTCACCTCTTGGTGGGTGTTGAGCCAAAAGACACAACTAAGCCAAGATCAGGAGTAGGAAGGATTTATTATTACTTGCAGCAAGTAAGGAGAACACTGGCGATCTTTCTTAAAGCAGTGTCTCCCCAAAAAGCAAAATTGGGGAAGTTTTTAAGCTAAGAGTGCATGCATATTCATGAAGGGGCTTGAGCAGAGGAGAATTCAGCAAAGAATTTGGGCAAAGTTCGACAAAGTTCAAGCCTTAGTTGATTGAACTTAGGGGGGCCAACATGACCGTTCCATCTTCTACCTGGGTGGGGGGATCTTAGTCCCTGCAGAACCCAAAGATTGTATCAGATAGTTGTGTATATTTCTTGAGGAGGACCTAGGACTGAACTCTTGTTTCTTGACTGCTTTTCAATTGTTCCTGCATTCCCTTACTTCCTTTAGGAGCATCAATTACTGAGACCTGTTTAAGGGCAAGTATTGTGGCCAGGCTTGGATCACAAAATGGCAAAACTGGCATCTCTGATGTCAAGAAAGCCTTGCCTGGTTCTCTTTCTTCTGGAACTTCCTGAACTATCTGCTCACAAAATGAGGAGGTTGATGTAGCCATCTCTCAGTTCTGAGGATAGATGAGGAAGGAGCCATGTAACCTTGAGAGGGTTCTGAGAAATTTTACAGACTGGGAGTGATGACTTCCCATGGTACCCAAACTGATGTGTTCAGGAAAGGGTTGCCTTCCAGCACACCTTTCAGGCTTGGCTGGTGCTAGAGTCTAAACACCTTACTTTCCGTTCATTTTGTACTTTCTTATTTTGAGATCATCAGAAAGCTCAGGCTTCTGTAAACTGAACTTGCACAATCTCTTTTCTCCTCTTGTGCTTGATCTATACTTTGCAACAGAGCCTGATATTATTGGCACAAATGAACAAGTACTAGACTTCACAAAGGTGACTGTATTTTATTCGCAACTTTGTTTTGTAACACATTGAAAGCAGAGTGCGGTGTGGCTGAAACAGAGCATTTAACCTCTGTGTATTACAGAAAATACCTTAGAAGTTTCCAGTGGCTTGTTCTTGCTGATTAAAAAAGAATGATGAAAACCAACATTTAAATCTATTGCCTTTAATCTCTGCTTGACAGGCAGATGGGATTCTCCTCTTTTCCAAGCTTACGTACACGTGAGAGATAAATGTATATAACACATTTGAGTCTCACTAAATTGGTATATGCACCACTCTCCTGCTGTCAAAGCATCTTGTGGATTTTCAAACAAATAATATTTCACTTTAGATGAAATCCTTATTACTGCTTGACATTTGGGTATGAAACTAGATTGAAAATCTGAATATAAAGGCAAGTAAAAAAGGAACTGAATTTAGCTGAAAGTGTTCATGCCTTTTAGTATGAACACACCTGTTGCAGGAAAATGGAGCGCAAGAGGATGGTCGTGTCCCAGGTCTTGGGCAGATTCCTGGGATGGGCTGCCGAATGAGGGTCCTTGACTTTGTGCAGGAAAGAATTCAAGAGTGAGCCATAGTAAAGTAAAAGCAGGTTTGTTTAGAGAGACACCCACTCTATAGACAGGATGCAGTCCATCTCAGAAGGAAGAGCAGCCCTGGGGTGTAGGGGTGTTCAGTTTTTATGGATTGGATAATTTCGTATACTAGTAAGTGGGATGATTATTCCAACTATTTGAGGAAAGGGGCGGGGATTTCCAAGAATTGGGCCACCACCCATATTTTGTCCTTCTGTGGTCAGCCTCCAAACTGTGATGGTGCCTGTGGGAGTGCCATTTAGCACGCTAATGTATCACAGTGAGCATATAATGAGGCCCAAAGTCTACTGGAAGTTGAATCTTCCGTTCTCTCATGTCTGTTTGGTTCTAACCAGTTTATGCCCTATCCTGTTTTTCCTCAGTGGCTGTGTCATTCTTTTAATGACTGTGTCCTGTCCCCTTTCCTCCTGTCTCAAACCTACTTGATAGAATCAGAGGTGCTTGTCTAGTGACTTGGTTTCTTATTCTTTGGGCCTTCAGAGATGAGTACATTAGGAAGAAACATCTTTTTTATAATAACAGTCTCTAGAAGTGGTTTATAATACTGTGTGAGCAGCAGAACATTTCTTCAGATGAAACCACATGAACCATGTGCTCTAGTCAGAAGTCAGCTGAGAAGAGCCAGGCTGTTACACTCACAGCCTGGATGGAAGGTAGGAGTGAAGCTATGGGTCCCCATCCAAGCCCTCAGCACCTTCTCCAAGGCAGCCAGTGGAATGCGTAGCACTCCTCAAGGAACAATTTGAAAACCATTAATAAAGAAGAGTTAAGATGGCCATGACTTCCCACATCTTAGAAGGTACACATTTTAATCTGGAATTGGCAGTTCTTTTTGTACTACTTGTTTGAGTTGTCGACTGGAAAAAAAAAAAAAAAAAAGCACAATGTGAGAGTTGTGAGTTAAGTTTTATTTGGGGCAAAGTGAGGACTATAGCCTGGGAGACAGCACCTCAGACAGCTCTGAGGATCTGCTCCAAAGAGGTAGGGTGTGAGGTCAGTATTTTGTGTGATTTTAGTGAAGTGGGGTATGTGCAGTCAAGCGCACATTTTGGCAGAGGGTTGCTGCTAGTCACAAGGAGCAGATGTTACCATTAATGGCTTTAGTGCTTTTCTAGATACGAGGAGTTGCAAGAATTGGGGCTCATAAATCTTCTCCTGAAAATATCTAACTATCTGAAGGCCTGTGCTGCCAGTTTTTCCCAGAGCACAGAGTGCCTCATTCCTGATCTCCACCCACACCCTGAACTCCTTTCAGAGAGGGTTGAAGGTCAGTGACTGCAGTGGCTTGTGACTTGATCATTGTAAAGACAGGTGGCAAATGCCAATTTTTAGTTGTCAGGGAGTATGTTTTAAAAATTGCCTTTGTTCACCTCAGAAGGTAGTGTGCTTTTTCAGGCCAGCCACGGTTCTTTCCCTGTCCAGCTTGGTGAGTTCAGGCAAATTCTTTCGCCTATAGCCACATGGATAAGTTGCTTTGATTATACTGAAAAAGTCAAAGTGTTAGATGAATGCAAGGCAAAGGGAGCTGTTAGGGAGAAAGAAATTTTCCGCTATCCTTCTAGTTTCTTCTGGCTTGCCTATGAATTACCTTGACATGAGACAGATTAAAAGTTTATTTACATGTATACATGAGAGACTCAGGAAACCTGAGGGACTCACCAAAATAGCAGAAGCCCGTGCTATAAATACTGTATCCTCAGCTAAAAACAAAAGTGGATGTTGAGAGCGGAGAGAGTTGATTTCGGGAGGTTATCGGGAAAAGCACCGTAAACAAGGGTGATTGTGATACAGGTTTGTCTTCACCTTCTCCATCCATGAGAGTTTCTAGAGATTTGGTCCTCTTCTTCCTCCAGGTACAGACAGGGAGTTGCCTTACTAATGTAAATATTTCTTACAAAGGGCAACTCCTACTTGGTTTCCAGAGCCCTTCCCACTGCTTTTTCTCAGAAAAGAAAAACAAAAACAGCTTAAAACAATTAATATGCTGAAGAGACATACTTTAGAGTGGCAAATTCTGCTCCCCTACAGAGCTCATAAAGAGACCAGTGATATTCCACTGGCATCTATATTAGTGGCTATGAATCTTATTTCTAAACATGGATGTTTAAGAGATGTCATGCTAATTTGCTTTCCTAAATTAAATGGAATTTGTCTCTGGGCCCTTATCCCACTGGGCCAGCAGAAAATTCAGTACCAATCATTGCTTGGGCTCTAATCCAACACTGTCTTAGGGTCACGGAAGCTTCTGGGAGTTCTGAGGTGAGCAGATCACGCGGTATAGTTGTCTTGGTCACAGGTGTACTGCTAATATTCTAGGAACTGCATTTTAAAGAAAATATTCTTGAATTTATAATGTTGTTTCTCAAACTTTCTGGGGGATAGAATGCTGCATATTCCCGAAGTTGAGTCATCTCAGGATGGTTTTTCAGAGCATTTGTGAACTTATCACATTAACAACATTTTGCTGGCCTGCCACGCAACAAAGTCAATTTACTGACACCAGGTTGTGACAAAGCAAAGTATGGTGTTTATTATAGGTGTGAAGCAAGGAGAATGGGCGGCTCATTATCAAAAGACCCAGACTCCCTGATGGTGTTCAAGGAAGCTTTTTTAAAGGCAACATTTGGAAGTGAGGGCTACAGGGTGCATGACTTTCTTCTGATTGGTTGGTGGTGAGGTAACGGGGTAGTGTTTCAGGAATCTCTGTCATTAGCTTTCTGGTTCCAACAAGTTTGGGGTCTCAGCATATAGTCACCATCCTCCATTGGGTGGGAGCCTTAGTTCCTGTAGAAGAACTCAGAGATATGTGTCAGATTGTTGAGTACATCCCTTAAGGAGAAACTAGAGCTCTGTTTTTTCACTGCACTACTGTTTCTTGACTGCTTTTCCTTTGTTTCTGCATTTCCTCATATCCCTAATTAGTAACTGTTTGAATCTGCCTTTTGGAATTCAGGGAAAGCCTACAAATGAGAAATGGGGGACAAGCAAAGGCTTTTATACCCGAGAGGGCCCTGTAGGCTCCTCCTTGGTTGCAGGCATTTCCCACTAAGTTATGAGAACTTCTATAACAGGTGCTCTGGGTCTTTGCAAAAGGATCTTAAGGCCATTTTTTGCCCCAGCAGTTCCTCTATTTCTGACTGATTTCTAAATACTGCTGCTTTTACCTAAGCATCCATATTACTCTTTTTCTCTTGGTATGAGAACACTGTGGATCATGTGGAGCTATTTAAAATATTGGCAATATCTTAGTTCCTCCCTGCCCCACTCATCTCTCTTCCAGGATTTGTTTTCTGCAATAGATGTGCTGGCTGTATTTTTTTTTTTTTTACTGGCACATTTGATATGAGCTGCCTGGCAGTAAATACTGCATGGTGCTACCGATTGCCTCCAACCTGATTTCTTAATCCTTAGCTTGTTCCAATACTTGAAGGCTGAGTTAGCACATGGGATGCCATAAAACACTGGGGCGGGTCTGGGATAGAAAGACAGAAAAGCCTTCCTGATTCTCCAGATTTCCTTTCAGAGGTCTTTATTTTTAGAGTTAGAGATACCAAAGTCCATCTGCAGAAGATGAACTTGGAGATCTAGCATGCTGAGACTCAGTAGAGCTTTAGATGTTGAATGTAATCATCACTGTTTGCACTAAGTTTGGGTTGCTGTTTTGTAAGTTGCCTTCTTATGTGTAAAATGAGATGGAACACTTTAAAAAATCTTACTGCCTGTGGGCCACCCTGAATTACACTGGTTTCAAAAGTCATTTTTCAGTGGAAACTGTGAAGCATCTCTAAATTCCATTAGTATATGTAGTGAGAGAAAACAATGGACCAGTATAAAAAAAATTTTTAAATGTCATGAATTGCACAAAAAACAGAGTGATTTCATTTAAGATTTATAGTTTGTAACCCTGTGAAAAACATTCATGAAAATCAGAATTACTGATATACTGGGTACCAAACAGTTAACAAATTGTGGAGGAGACCGCTGACCATCCACTAAGATGACTTCTGTATTCTCTCACAGTCCTGGGAAGCGGCACAGTGGCTGCCCAGGTACGTTACACTTCCCAGTTCTCCTTGCACCAAGATGAGGGCAGGTAAGAGAAAAGGAGGATGCAGTGGTCTCATGCCTGGACCTCAGAATGGATTTTCTATTTTGGTACTAGTATAAACAAGGAAAGGTAATTTGAAGTCGTATCATTTCCTTGAATCACTAAATCTTTAAAGCACAAGTGTTCTTAGAGATGCGTCTTATCTGTCAAAAAATAACAGCATGTGTGTGGATGAGGTGAGCATCGAGCTTATAGCTATGTTTCATTTTACTTATGTTCATCACCAGATGCTCAGTGCAGAACAGTATAAACTTTTTTAAAGGTATGATCTTACTCTGAAGTCAGTGAAAAATGTGTGGGTTAAGCTAGATGAAGAGCCACTTAGAGAAATAATCAACATAGCTGGGGATTTTGGTTCACACTGAGAAACCAAGACCAGGACATGCTGGCCTAGCAAGGCGGGGGGGGCGGGGGTTTGGCATGGAGATAGAATACTTAGAGTTGAACTGGAAATGGAGGAGAAGGCTCTTAGTCCAAACAGAACTGGAGGATCAGGGGCCAGGTGAGAAGGTAAGAGTATACATTGATGGCAGAGCTTAGAACAAAGGTCTCTGTAAAGAGTTGAGCAGGTTGGCATTGGGAGGAAGTAGGTATCAAAGGGAAAGCAATGCAGGGGGTTGCAAAATCTGAACTGGTGGTCTGCAACACGGAAAGCCACAGAAACTGATGAGGTAAGACAAGGATGGGAAAACTGATGCACAGTCAAAATGCTGGGGCAGGTTCTGAGAGGGCAGCCATGCTGGCCCCAACCAGAGCATTGTCAGTTCCAGCGAGGGCAGTGCCAGCCCTGAAAGGGACCAGCTGCTGTTTCATCTTGGTGGAAGGGGTCCTGGCGGGAGTGAAACCCAAAGAGTTCTGGTGGTTTGAAGCGGGGATCATCCTAGCATTCCTGTAATGCGGAAGGGGAGTGCCCTGCCTTGGGAGGTACCGTAGTGATAACATACAGCTTTCAGGACCTGATGGCTTCAGTATCAGCCCATGTCAAAGTCCTGTGCTCTTTCTAAATAGAGCAGTCACACTGAGGTTAACTGAGGAGAAACAACACAAGTGGACCTTGACAGCTCTTGAGGGACCCATCTACACCAACTCTTTTGCTCAAGTTCCTTGAATTTTTAGATGAATCGGACTCCAGGAAGAGGTGATTGCCGTGAGCAGTAGATTACTCTCATTTCCAAATTGCAGTTGTATTCAGGGAGTCTTCCTGTGAACAGGAGAACTCACCCTTTCAAACAGGAAATAAGCGTTCTTCTGATCATTCTGAACAAAAAGTAGGCTGAAGATTTTCCTAGGATGGCAATGTCATTTCAAATTTCATGGTGCCCCAGATCAGCTTCCAGTGGAGGCTTGATTTATATCCGGATTCTCATGATTTTCAAGAGGAAGGCAGCTTTAGTTTAGGATTCTAATTTCCAATTAACAAGCATATTACTCTGTGATAACTCTGGTTTAATGACTAACAACCATGATTAGCAGAGGGTCAACTATATTTGAAAGTGTAGGGCAGTGCTCAGTCATGTGTCCCACTTTCCTTAGAGGTAACAATATCCAGTGTTGTTATGAATTTTCATGAGAATTAATACTGGGATTTGTGTCTTTGCTGAAGGTCTTTGATGATGGAATTAAAATAAGCGAGCAAACAAATAGCTCTTCAAGCTTTGTGTAAGAAAGCCCTTAATTTATTACTGATGTCTTGTTAATCACAGGAGAACTGGAGCAAGCGAGATGGGGGAACAAAAATAAAATAACCAGCTGGCAGTGTGTGTATACTGTGGTGTGATGGTTTTGTATCTTGAAAACTACCTCAGAGACAGTAGAAGCCAAACATATGGGTGTAGATGAGGAACAAAACACACAACCTCAGCTTCTTGTCTTCCTAGTCCTATTGCTCCCCTGACACCAAGCTTTTCTCCCACTGGCAATCTTGAATATTGCACATACATTTTAAGGGACTTGGAAGGAATTTTGCCAATCAGGTTGTTTTCTTACTGAACTCTCAGAACACCTAGTTAAAAGTCTTGCCTCTGGAATCAAGGCTTTGACTGTGCCTTGACAATTTAACAGAATTTCTGTTTTATGATCTTGAGAGATTTTTTCTTTTTTTCCTCTTTGTGCCAATCCACATCTCCAGAAAATTCAGAAGGGCAGTTCCTGGGCAAGGCTTCCTGTTTTCTTCCAGAGACATGTTTTCTTGCCAGTTTTCCTGATGATCTTTGCCTAAAGAGGAAAGAAGTTCCAATGGGAGCTTGATTTATGTGTTTAAGATGAAATCGATATTGTAATTTCCTAAGAACAGGCACATTACTTTATGACAAGCAAATACTCATGTCACCTTGCCTTTGGTTTAGAGACCAATGAGAATGAATAACAGAGGTTACTATGGCAGGTCTTGCTCATTGTCTTACTTGAGACCTATTTGTTCCAGCATGTCCTCCCAGATATGCTAGCCTGGAAAGCTGGAAACTGCATCTGACAGATTCCTTTTCAGTTAGGTGTGCCTCTGACCTCCCTTCTCCAAATGGACACACTCACAGGAAATTTGGAAGGAGGAAAAGAGCCAGAGATGGGGGCTGTGTGCATGAGATCTTACCAAGTAGGACAGAGGTAGTGTGATTCTGGGGCTGGTGGATGCAGAGGCAGCCTGTCAGTTCAGCATTTCCTAATTGCCGCAGAGGCTCACATTACAACCAGATCCTTTAACATATCACTTCTCAAGAGTAGTTCTAGAAGCTGTTCCTTAATACTTTAGTTTAGAACCTGTTCTTACAAATCATGCAATGATGTTGTGAGCTCTCATATACTATAATAATTCACTTATTAGCTGTAGTGGGTTCTGTTGTCTGCAACAAAAACATTGATGAATAGAGTAAATCTTCTTGGAAAGTCTTGACAGCAGAATGCCTGCAGGCTTCTTACAGGTCACCCTTAGGCTTCCTCCCTCTGTCTGTCTTCCATTCTTACTACTGGCCACAGGGATGTGGCCTGCACACTCTTCTTTCTGGCTGTCATTATCTTCATCTTTTTTTGTTGTTGTTGTTATCTAATTCTTACAACATTATCTGTAAGAAAAAGAATGTGACTGTTTACACCTCCTTGACCCACTCAACCCATACCTATTTTAAGTTCCATGTCACTAGCTCTGATAGAAACCAAAATGAGGCTGCTTGCAAAACCCAGTGAATGGCAGACATTTAGATTTCCTTCATGAAGTTTCACAGGCGCTGTTCCCTGCCCAAGGGGACTGTAACAAGAGCTAGAGTTGCACACTTGTAATCCCTTCTTGTGCATACTTCTTAGTTAAGCCTCATGTTGTCATGCCCTCTTGAATCCCCAGGGATGGTCTTCCTTAAGATTAGTCCTTCTAATGAAGTACCCTAGTAATTGTGTCTTTGCTTTGCGATTCTAGTGGCTCAATTATATATCAAGAGAAACAGAAATATACCTTAATCCTGGTGTCATGTGGCCACTCCTACCCTCTTCATCTCACCTTATATCCACAGTCTTCTGAAGCCATCCTGATATTCATTTACTAGCTCAGTCAACCCTCTTAGTCACTCACAAGTTGGGGCCCTGACTTTTAAACTGGTTCTTCAGTGTTGCATAGTTCATGTAACTGTTTTTCTCTGCCTTCTCTTTGCCAAGACATCGGCACTTTCAGGTCTGCTCACTCTTTTAAGAAGCAGGATTCCAAACAGGTGTTTAAACTAGAAGAGCAGGTTCAGACAGGTGGGAATTTAGAGAAAAAATTAAGGCTCTTTGATTGCATTTTTAAGAATTAATACTCCTAAAATTCATACTCCATACAGAGCTAACAGAAGTCGAAACAGTGGAAAAAGAAAGAGATATAATGTCGAAGAAACTATGAGCTGAAATACAAAAGAGGAAATTTTACATCTCTTTAAGCAGACAAAATCAGTATATCCATTTGGTTTCTGTGGTTATACCACACAGACTCTGTTAATTATCATGAACTTACGTCTGAGGGTCTGTTTATACCTTCCCAGAGAGCCACTGACACTGGGTCATGGCAATGTGACAACTGGAATTGAATAAACCCATGGTTACTTATGTCCACGCAAGCAAGAGACTATCCTGTGGAAGAGATTTCAGGAGCATTCCCTTCCAACTCCTGCTAAGAAACTCTTCTATGTTGAGCCATTGCAATTAATGCAACTTGTTTGAAGGAGGGCAGAGTGGAATGGTTAAAAAATGGCTTGGATTTGGAATGATTAGTTCTGGTTGTGAATCCTGATCTATTACTTAATTTTGTGCTAACCTTGGTCAAATCACTTACTTTCTTAGAACCTTAATTCGATACCCTTCAGTTAGAAATAGTTACATTTTTACATGTTGTGCCCTTCTAAGGTTAATTGAAGGATCAAATGAGATAACAGATTTGTTGACACTATGTAAACAACAAATTGCTTTATCATATTAGTGGTCAAATCAGGTAATATATGTTAAAAAGCAACATTTGTGGTTAGAGAAGCAAACTTAACTCTATCAGCTGTAACTTCTGAATCAATTAGCCTTATAAGTAAGTCTTGATGTTGGGTGGTATTAGCCCTCCAAATCTGTTATCCTTCAATATTGTGTTGGTTGTTCTGGGTCTTTTGCCTCTCCATATAAATCTTAGAATCAGATTGTTGATATTCACAAAATAACTTGCTGGGGTTTTAATGAGGATTGCATTGAATCTGCAGATCAAGTTGGGAAGAACTGACATCCTGACAATATTGATTCTTCCTATTTATGAACGTGGAATATCTCTCCATTTATTTAGTTATTTGACTTTGTTCATCAGAGTTTCATGGTTTTCCTCATATTGATCTTGTAGATACTTGTCAGACTTATATGTAAGTATTTAATTTGGGGGGATGCTAATGTAAATGGTATTGTGTTTTCTATTTTGAATTTTACTTTGTTCATTGCTGGTATAAAGGAAAGCAGTCAACTTTTGTAGATTAACCTTATATCCTGCACCCTTGCTCTAATACTACGATTGCTTATTAATTCCAGAAGATTTGTTGTTGTTGTTAAGTCTTTTGGATTTTCTACACAGACATATCATCTGTGAACAAAGACAGTTTTATTTCTTCCTTTCTGATCTGTCTGTATTTTAGCTTCTTTTCTTGTTTAATTGCATTAGCAAGAACTTCTAGAATGATGTTGGAAAGCAATAGGGAGAGGAAACATCTTACCTTGTTCTTTATCACTCTGAGTTAGTTAAGAATCTTTTAGTTGTGAGAAACAAAAATGGCCTTCAATGGTCTTATGCAAACAGAAGAATTTCTTGCAAAGCTCCTGGAGGGTTTTGAAGGACTGGGCTTGGGAAAATGGACAAAAGCCAAGAGGATCATGAATCAGGGAGCACTAAAATCATGTTTTAGCAGAAGCAGCCTGACCAGAATTTTGCTACCACAAGTACTGTAGGACAGGACAAGTGTCCCCCCTATCTCCAATTAATGAGGATGTTCCTATCATTTCTGTTTGTGCTTTGGTGCTACAGAGCCAAGACTCAAAGCCCTGGACAGGAGCATCTCATTGGCTGACTCTGGGCCACGTATTCAGTAGGCTTGCTACCACTATTTAGTTGGAGGGGAGATCTGGCACCTTTACCACAGCAGGATGCAATGAATTGCTATCATTAAGGCTCTATATACTGAGGGATCACAAGTTTTTAGTCAGATTTATTTATTTAGAACTTAGCTAATTCCTGCATCAAAAGAAAATAGGAAAAATTATGTTTTTGAGTGAATTCAGACTAATGGGAAATGACTAATGGGAAAGGAAGGGATGCTGAGTAACCAAGGGTCACAATGGACAGTGTGCTAAACTGAAAAAAGGGACTTAGGAAGGAGAGGTAAGAGGATACTAAAAATTTCACAAACATTGTCTAGAAAATTTCTGAAACAGTTATCTAAAAATTCCTTTAAGTTGCACAGTTCTTAAAATACAGCATGTATGAGCTGGAAAGGGCTTCAGAGCTCCAGCTCCATCCCTCTGTATGTGAAGAATCTGAGGCTGAGTGACTTGACATGAATACACAAGGGCAGAGTCAGGGCAAAACACAAATTTTCAGACTCAAGTCCAGTGTTATAATCAGCACTATACAGCATCTCTTTCCTAAAACTGCCCCCCCCTTTTCTGTCAAAAAAGAAAGAAATGTGAAATAATTAGAAAATACACTCAGTGCTATTTACTGATGCAGTCCAGCTGGGCCGCTGAATTCAGCACTTACCCATAACTTCTGTGTGTCCAGGCATTGGACCATTTTCTAAGGGTTGTGACCTGTTATCTGGACCAAGATACTGCAGGGGAACTGTCATGATTATTTTGGAAAGTATAGCTTCATTTAATTAGATCAATATTTATAGAATATCCTCTATATGCAAAGTTGGTTGGGTATAAAAATGAGCAAATGTGTTTCCTAACCTCAAAGATCTCATAAGCCACTGAAAGCAAAATAGGCAAGCCTACAAATATAATATAAAATGAACTTTGAATGTGATAGGCAAGGTACTAATTATAAGATACGGATTTTCTAAGGAGAACAATGACATCTGATACCACAATTATTTTTCCATATTGGAAACTCCCACCACTTACTCATAGTTGGTTCTCTAGGCCCTCTGAGCACATGGGAGGGTCACAACTGGCTCTTGTTGCCATGTGGCCACTTCTGGCCAATGGGTTACAAGTAGAAATGATGTGTGCCACTGTCCAGCCCAAGTGTTTAACTGTAGTTGTAGCTCTTTTCTCCCCCTGAGGAACAGGGAAGGCACAGCCTCTGGTAATGCAGCTATAATAAAGTGAATCGTCCACGAGCCTGGATGACTGAGTCACTACGTGGAGACCATTTGCCCTGGAAAGTCTCCAGGATGCACAGTGGATATTTTGTGAGCAAGAATAAAACTTTTTTGCATTATATCACTAAGAATTTGGGACTTTCTTGTTATGGCCTTACCCAATTTATCCTGACTAGTATATCTTCATCCTCGCCTGTTTTTATGGAAAAGATACTATATTAAAAAAAAATCTATAAACAAAAGTATATTTAATAATGAATGTATTTAATAACTATTTTAATTATTAAAATAATTGTTAAATATATTTAATAACTTAAATATAAGTTAACAATTTAAATCTTTCTCTCTCTCTATATGTATATTGCAACCATGTATTATTTACTACAGTGAACAATTTAATGTTTGAAAAACTAAGAGTCTGTTCAAAGTCTAGGTTGTCTCTGTCTCTCCTTCCCCTAACTGTAACTGTTTCTGTATATTTAGAAAAAAAATTACATTTTTCCTCTTTCAGTATTAACCACCTGATAGTCCTGTATAGAGCCAAGTCTTTTACAGACTCATCCACCTCTGATTACAGTCTAAGAGTTTGAAATTGAGGAGCACACAGCAAGCAAGGTTGAGTGAGTGGAGAGACAGGGAATCATTTTAGGATCCCCAATGCTGCCTCAGAGAACTAACTAAATAAAATAATAAGAACAAGAGAATTGCTGTCAAAAAGGAACATTCATTTAAATGATAAAAACTCTTCACTGTGGGAAAAAATTAAGTTTTTAGAGTTAATTTTTGCAAAGTTTAAAAAAATTTTTTTCTCTTATTCTTTTTTCCCTTTAGCAATGTGGTGATGGGGGTTGGAGAGATTATTGGACTATAGGCAGCCAAGGAAATCAAAAGTGATGACTCCAGCCAGTTGTAGGCTCCAAGAAATGTGAAATCACTCCAAGTTAAAGAGCACATAATACTGCTTGAAGTCTATGGAAAGCCGTCCATAATCCGCCCAAATTAAGTCCTCCAAGTTTCATTGCTCAATTGGTGCCGTCAGCTGGAGCAATTGCAAATCATGAAAGCTACAAGAAAACTGAAGTTTTTTTTTTTTTTCAAAAATAACAACATGCATCGCAAATAGGTTTATTCACTTGAAAATATGACATGAACAGATCATTTTCTCCCTTCCATACACCATTACCAATGCCTTGGCCTTGTTATTTTGGAACTTCCTTGGTTTCTTGTCAACTCCTTTGAGTGCATCCAAGGGAAACTTGGAGAAGTACTTAAAATAGAAATAACTGGGAAACTCTAGGCCATTCTGCTTTTCTTAATGCCAGCACTTAACCTTTGTTGGTGTAACGTTTTCTTTGCAAATAGTGCAAATTGGAAATTTCCCTAAGATCACAATCCAGCCCTCCCCAGAGCCAAATTCAGCCTCAAAGTTGCTATTCTCAAGTATAATGATATTTATTCAGTCCCAGCTCATTTCCTCCTTTTCTGTTGAAACGTTAGCCCCACAGCATTATTTAACAATTGCGTCATTTGGACAATGAATTGTTTGGTTCCAAATTTTGGATTATTGAAGGAAGTGTAAATATTTGTCCACAGTTGGTATCTTGGGCATCGATCAAGGGCCTGGTCTGTACAACCCCTTCGCCCTTTTCCTTCCCCTAGAGTCGTGTAAATTTCTTCCAGTTTCATTCATTTTGTTTCACCTGCTGGGAATGCTGTTTACATACAACAATACTGTAAGAACCTATTGAGAAATCCTCTGAGCTGGCGTTAATGTGTTTTCATTTGCGTGCAGAGGAGGCTTTTATTGTGCAGCCCTCCACTGACACCCTATTCATGGTTTCTATTATCCCTCTAGCTTTGTCTTCAGCTAAACACATTCTTTCTTTTTTTCCTTCCTCCGAGTGATGATTTGCATGAAGATTTGCATTTAAATGGATGTGGAGAGTACATTAACAACACCTACACCAACCCTGTAAAAGCTGCACAGTATTTGTTTTTTTTTTTTTTTTTTTTTGCACAGTATTTGTTGCTGCCAGACGTGAATGGGAACAAAATTCAATGAATGTTTTGTAAGGAGGGTCCTCAGGTAACTGCATTTTAGACACAAAGACACTTCATTAGATTATATTTAATAGTGATTACGCATGCAGAAGTATATGAATACCAATGCCCTATTCCCCAAAGGGATGTGGTGAAATCCTACTATATGTATGTGTTCACCGCAGGACGCAAGAATGGATTTCAGCATTTGAGTTGAATTCAAAGGCCCCTAAGGGGGTTGAGAGGGCATTCCAGGGTTGGTCCATTTTGACCTCTATGTCCTTGCTAATAGAATAGGAAGGAAAGTGAGATAGAATTAAAATATGCTGCATCTTCTGTCTCCATCTTAGGGCTTTCTTTCTTGAATAGCTCTTACAATAAACATTTTGTAAAAAGTCTGCACACCAGAGAGAGTCAAGGAAAAAAGGTGGAGAGAAAGGGACTGGAGACCAGGGGGTGGGCAGGAAGGAAGGGTGTTTCGTGAGGTTTTAGTTGTTTACCCAGTTTTTAATTAAAAGGGGAAAAAAAGTGGAAGAAGAAGGAAAGAGAGAAGAAATCATAAAAGGGAGAAAAATGGAAACAGAAGGAAAAGGCATGTTAAAAGAATATATAGATCAGAGAACAAGTCTGCCTGCAGAGAAGGAGGAAAGGGAGGGATGAGAGCGGGGGATGGGGCGAGAGACAGAGAGAACTGAAGATTGTTAAAGAACCTTTGTGCTTTTTGTACAAAGCAGAGACCCCAGGTTGTTATTTAGTATTACGACAGAGAAAATTAAATTGGTCCTGGCAAAAGGATTCTATTAAGGGATAATATCTTCCCTTTTATTGTTAATTATTTTATGTTTACAATAGTCAGTGTAAATGTATATTATTTTTACAGTAACACATGGCTTAGCATAAATAATTTACCCAGGATATATGGGTAATTTCTAATTAACTTCTAGCTCTGTTAGTTTGCTTTAGATTAAAGCCCTTTCTCTTCCTAACAAGTCCTTGAAGGGAAGCAGACAACCTAATTACAGACATTCATTGTGGAATATTTATATTTAGCAATTTAAAAAGGTAATATCAATCGAGAAATGTAGTGGAAAATAAAGTGGAAGAGGAAGAGGTTGCAGTGGAGGGAGGAAAATTTATTGTTTGTCTTTGTATTTTTATGTCTGCATAAGAAAAAAAAAATAGGCCAGAGAAATTTATCAGCAGGCTGAAGGCAATACAGCACTAGTACCTCTGTGTCCCCAAATACAATCATTGTTTATTGCTTAAAAACAATTTTCCATAGGCTGTATGCACTAAAGAGAAATCCATAAACATCAGAAACAAGTCTCTAACAAGTCTTCATTGTTTATATGGATGAAAAAAAATCCATATTTCCATTCCCGTTAATCCAGAATGGACTCAGATAAAGCAGATTCACTGCATCCAGTGAGATTTGTAATGCAAAGTAGGAGAATCTGATTTCACACATTATAGTTAGGGTCCTCCATATCCCAACCATAACAAGGGTAATAAATAAAGTCTACTCTAAAACCAGGCATACAGCCTCAGTAATTGACTCACTGTCTGCATGAGACACAATGATTTCCGAATGCAAGGGGCTAACCTGCGTCAGAGGGCTTGCAGAAATTCACCATGGGAATGTAGTGGCGTAAACACTCCTTTGTGCATACAACCTCATTCTAGATTTTAAGGCTTCTATAAAAAGCAACAAAATGGGACCAGATTCTTGCTTTATACCTGTATCATTGTAATTGACACAACAGAGGGAAGCCTTCTCCCCCTGGGGTCTTATTTCTTGAACTAATCTGAGTCACCTTTGTGCTAGCGTTACTAGCGATGCCATGGCCCTGAATTCACTGAGGTTTAGATAAGTGTGGTGTATTAGCCTTAATGTGCGTTTACAATACATGGTGTAATTGCTCCTTTGGAGCTGTTAATGCATTTTTATAGCCAAAAAAACAATTTCCTGTATACTGGATGTATTAAGGAGAAATGTCTGCTTGAAGATTTATGTCGAGAATGAATGAAGACAAAGCAAAACATCCTAGCGTGTGCATTCATCTCCTTAAAGACCAAACACTTGGGTGCATTTGTTCTTCAAATAGTGTGAGGAACATCAAACATTTAGAGTTCTTTGTCATTCCTGACCCTGCCTTCAGAGCTTCCACAGTCCTTTGCCATGCCTTTCTGTGTCTTCAGTGTATAGGGCTATCTGAGGGAACAAACGAGAAAATATAGAGCAAAAAGGTTATGTAGTAATAGTGAGAGAGAGAATGATAGCCTTTAAATTCTAAAATCATTTCAGAAGAGATGGTACAGATTCACTTGAACAAAGACAGGAAGGAAATTCTGGAAAGTGAGCATTGTACGGAGGCACGTAGGGTCCCAAACAAAATGCTTTCACCCCTTTTCCTAATGATTCTTTAAGGGCGCTATACAATATTATCAAGAAAGAAGTGGGTAGGTTTCCTGGTTATTCTGTTTTGTCCTCATCCAGATTCTTTGTCTGCACTGCTCTCTGCTTGAGGAGGCTGACTGTTTTGTGCCAGCTGGCTTTCAACTGGGTTTGGCCAGTGAGAGGCACTGGCAGGAGATCAGAGGGCAGAAAAGAGGGCAGGGTGGGTTCTTGCTTGTTCCTCTCTGCCATAGCGCTGTGTGTCTGGCATGCATCCCTCTGTGGTCACAGCCCCTGCGAGCAGGAACTCCAGGGCTCCAGCTCTCTCTGATCCCTGGTAACACAGGGGTGGTAAAGCCTTCTCAGCATTTGCAAGTTTCCAGGTATCCCATCCCTCGTTAATGCTGCATCCCCCTCTGTAAGTCATCACTTTATTAAAATACATTTATTGAAACCATATGGGTTGGGTCTGCGACCGAAGACCCTGGGGCTCTGACTGATAGAGTGTGTGCATAGGCAGGAGAAAGAGACAGCTAAGTGTCCAAACCAGTCTACCCACGTGGTAGCTGACATGTTCCAATAGCTCTGCTGACTGTAGGGTTTTGGAAAACTAATCTTCATGGTAGTGCCAAAATGATGGGTCCTTCTAGGTCTTTGCGAGTTGTACTATTATGTAGGTGGGGTGCTTTGGTTTGGTTTGACCTAATGCAATTGTGTATTAGTCAGGACTTGATAGCTGCAAATAACAGAAACCCAACTTAAAATTGCTAAAAAAAAAAAAAAGAGGAGGGGAGGGAGAATTTACTGATTCATATCATTGAAAAGTCTAGTGGTATAGTGGCTTTATACATGTCTAGAGCCAGACGTTCAGTGATGTCACAGGACTCGACCTCTTTCCATCCAGGTCTCAACTCTGCTTTTCTCTGTGTTGACTTCTTTGGCTAGATGTGTCAGAGATGCCGCTGAGAGCTCCTAGTTCACACTGCCCTGAAGAAAGAGGTCTTTCCCCAAGAATCCATGTAGATTCTGGAAAAGAAATCTAATTCTCCCATTGTGATTCTGAGGCTAGCTCCTTTATGGCTAGGAGAGAAAATATTGTCTTTGATTTGCCTGGGTCATTACCTGTGCCTGAGAATTCAGAGACAGTTCCACACAGTCCAAAAGGTGTCGTTTCTCGAAGGAGCAGATGCAGCTGGACAGAAAGAGGTAACGGGAAGTAATAGATGCACATTTGATATGTTCTAAACCGTTCTCAGAAATACCCTGTCCCTGTGCAGAAATGATACACGGGGGCCGTGTGTGTATGAGACTGAAGGAACGTATGAGCAGTCGACCCTAAACACGTTTGTGACCTTCTTCATCACCTTTTAATTCCTGCTTGTGGTCCATAAATAAATACCAGAGGAGATAACTGTGCATTTTTAGTCTCTGCTTTATGGCAAAAAGAAGATAAGAGATTTTTGGAAAGAGCACTGAATACATTACTTGACGTCCAGTAGATGCTCAGTCAATTTTAATTATCCCACTTATGAATGGGAGGGAAAGATAAGGAATGCAAAATCATTGCTGGAAAAGAAAACATCTGGCTTGGCAATGTGACTCCCAGTCTGAATCCGGTCCAGGCTCTGGGAGCCCCCGGGCACGCTCATGAAAATCTGTGGCTCTTGGTTTGTTTCTCTGGGAAATGGGGAGGAGTCTAGGAGATAAAGGGGGGAGGGGTCCTGTTTTCTCCTTTTCTATGAGACTTTTTTGACAAATAGTTTAACAAAGCTTTTTATTATTAAGAGGAGGACCTCAGCAATCATTGGCCTTATTTCTTGGTTTTACTTCATTATTCAGGAAAAAGGTAATGTACGTCCGCACAATATTTGCCGTCTAAACGGCAAATACTTCAGAGAAAACATTTAGGAAGAGATGAATATTCTGATGTCCAAACTCTGTTTATCTGAGATCAGGGGAAGCAAATAAGGTGATGGCTTCTTTTCGCTTCTTACCTGTCATTCTTGTTTCTTACTTTCTGTGGTCTTAGAACTTCATTTGTTTTAGTTGTGAATTTCCAAATCCTATCCAATTTCTACACTTTCTTCCTTCTTGATAGACAGTTTTGTCCAAAGATTTTGAAGGCTGAACAAACACAGAGGGTTTTTACAAAATATGTTTTTTGATTGGTTGTTTTCCTCATCTGATCTTGGCAGGAGACAGTGCTGGCAAAAGTTGGGCTGTCTTGTCCCTGCTTCCCTGAACATGCGTGGATAGGACCTATCCAAGAAGCTTTTGGGCTTCCCTTCCCAGTGCAGCATAACCCTCTAGAATTGAGCCCTTGCGTTGTCCCTGCCCCTTGAATCTGGGCTGGCTGACGGAATGTGGCGGAAATGCTGCTACTTGACTTTTGAAGTGCAGTGACTTTTGAGGAGCCCTGGGTCTCTTGGAATGCTGGCTGTGGGGGAATCCTGTCGCCACATAAGAGGTCAGACTACCCTGACACGACACCTTGTGAGGAAGTTCATGCTTGCCACGTGGAGAGGCTGCAGGGAGACAGAGGTGCCTGAGCACGCAGTAGTTATTCCAGCCATCTGAAGTGCCGGACATGTGAGCGATGAAGCCTTCTTAAGTTGGCCAGCTCCAGCCTAGAATTTCAATGACTCCAGCCCCATCTGCCATCTGACTTCAAAGGCAGGAGAGAACCCTAGTGGGAAACTGCTTACCTGAGTCCAGCCAACTCAAGAATAGCAAGAGATAATAATCAACAGTTGTTTAAAGCCACTGAGATTTGGGATAGTCTGTTGGGTAGTAGCAGATAAGGGAAACAGGGCTTATCAGAAGATGAGTGGCTGGTTTCCTGTGGGCTGAAGGGGTCCATGCAGGTGGAGGTGACCTGGGGTCATTTTTAGTCTGCTCAGTTGGTTATACTGTGAAGGATGAAGTGAGGGCCTGAGGACTGGGCTCTCTGTTTCATCTGCTGGACCCTTTGCCCAGGGTAAGGATCCTCTCCCCTGCCCTGCAATCACCCTGCCTGTCTTCCCTGTAAGTCTAGGCTCTTTGCCTCCATTGGTATTTATTACTTAGTATTACAAATAGTTCCTCTCTGGATGCTGTCTCTGACTCCTATTCATCCTCACTCTGTTTAGCTAACACTTGCTACTACACACAGTTCTCAGAAGCAAAACTGAGGCTATAAATATATTTTTTAAATAATAAAAAGAAATTCATTGTTTATGTATTTTACATATAATAATATATACGCATCACAATATTTCACACTTCCTCAAGTGGGCAAAACAGGTGGAAGGGTTCTTATAAATGGGAAATTACTGAAGAACTTTATAGAAGAATATTGTTCAGATTAAGAGAAATGCAAAAACCAGGCAATAAAATTAACATCAACCCCTCCACAAGCTATCATCACTATAAAGAGACATTACATGGTAAGTTTGGAGGATTCAGTGAGATATAAACCACAACCTCTAACCGTAATAAATTAAGAATCTAACTGGAGGGAAATATGGATGATGAGAACAACCAGTATTTATTGAACATTTATTAAATGCCAGGCACTATGATAAGCACTTCATATATATTTATTCATTTAATCCTCTCAACAGTCTATCAACAAAGTCATATTATTTTGAGATTATAGATGAGAAAAATTGAGGAAGAGAGATTATGTAACTTACGAAGTTCATGCAGCTAATTAACGGCGGCAGTAAGCAGTTAACTACTATGCAGTATTGCCATCTATACCATAAAACATATGTTATCAGTACCATTTTGTGTGAGTTACAGACACTCTGCACATAGGACACTTTACTACTCAAAGTGTGGTCCCTAGACCCGCAACATCAGCATCCCCAGAGGACTTGTTAGAAATGTGGAATCTCGACCCTCACCCAGACTTACTGGATGGGATTGTGGTTTAACAAGATCCCCAGGTGATTCGAATGCCCATTAAAGTTTGAGAAGCACTGATCTAGAAGGCAAATGCTAAAGGACTTCCAAGGAAGAAGTTATCACCCTGACTCTCAAAGGGGTGGTTGCTGATGGCCTGCCTGGAGAAGTGGGTGGCATGATCATATGAGGGGGTTTGTTCTGTCAATTAAGATCTCCTGGAGTGGTTACAGCAAAGGGAAGATGAGATTTTAAGCTGTGTGTTTGCATTTTTAAAATCTGAAAAATGTATGTAGGTCAGAGACATGCTAGTTGATGCAATGGGCAGACTCTCAGGGGGCAGGCCACAGTTTATTCCACCCGCTACACCCCTGCAGTGCCCGCCCTCATTAACCCTAGCACGTACACTGTGTCAGCTTGGCCCCGGAAGATGGATGGTCACCCACAAGGTTATTTGGCTGTATTTGGGGAGCTGAGAGTAGCTGCTACATCTCTCTATGTCCAGAAAGTGTGCTCCATCGCTTCTAAAAAGAAAAAAAATCTCATTTCAATCCCTGAAGAACTTTGGTTAGGTCATAAATTTAAAAGAGACTCCAAAGGATTACAGATGACATTACTGATCAGGGCATGAGGTCTGTGGGAGGTGGGAGCTGGTAATAAAAGCAGGAGAAGCAGAGGGAGTGAGAAAAGCTATGTGACATCACTTGCTGTCTTTTTTTTTTAATTTAAAAGTATTTTTAAAAATTGAAGTATAGTCGATTTACAATGTTATATTAGTATCTGGTGTACAGCATAGTGATTCAGTTATACATACATATGTGTATGTGTGTGTGTGTGTGTGTGTGTATGTTCTTTTTCAGATTCTTTTCCCCTATGGTTTATTATAAGATACTGACTACAGCTCCCTGTGTTATAAGTAGGTCCTACAAGGTCATGTTCTGCTTCTGTTCACAAGAAGCATGTTCTGTGGAAGGAAGTAGGGGCTCCTACCTCAGACAGAGCTGAGCTGGAAATCTGACTTTTGTCTTTTACCAACTTTGTGTCTTTCTGAGCCTTTTCTTTTATATCTATAAAGACAATCAGTTTGTCAGCCTCACAAGGGTGTCCTAGAAATTTTCTTAGAGAGTGGATACGGAAGAGCTCAGACTTGCATACTCAGTCTAGCACCACGTCCTGTGTATTTACCTTGTGAAGAGCCCTTGACTCCATTTACTTTTCCCCAATGTTATCATTTCTCCTGTAGTCCAAGAGAGCGAGTACCAAGCCCTCCTCACTGTACTACTGGCTGTTGGCTCTGAAATGATCTCCCTGTACCCACCCTGGATTCCTTCCTGAGTGTTCACACTGTTACACTGCAGGCAGGGATCTTTTCAAAATGCACATCTGGTCATGTTATGCATACTACCCCCTGCCGCCTACACACACCACACACAGACCTTCAGTAGGTTCACATGGATCTTAGGATAATGATAAAACATGGCCTGGTCCCTGCCCACCACGTAAATTTTGACTTTCACAGCTTTTTGCTTTCTTTCAGTTCTTTGAAACTCTGGTTTTTTGGGGGGTTTTTTTTTTGCTTGTTTAATGTCGTTTCCATCACTAGAAGTTTAGCTCTGTGAGCTCAAGTGTCTGTGTCCGTTTTGTTCACCACTGTATCTCCAGTATCCAGCTGTAACTAGATACTCATTCACTGTTCCCAAATGAATGACAATGTCTAGTTAGAAAATCTGCCCCTTTACTCCCTGCTGGGAAAGATCCTATCTCAAAACCATGTGGGAATTAATGGTATATGCTTGACTTCTGGTCCCCCATCACTGGACTAGCCCACCTTGCACTTGAAGGGCAGGGGTGGTGGCCATGTAAGTGCTCTGCCTTTGAAAACTTCCCGACCTTTGTTCTAGAATGGCATTCTCAGTCTTTACATAGAATATGAATTTGAGAAAAATAAGTCAATTGAAGAATTGGGAAAGATACGTAATGCCTTATGTTACAATCAAATTCCCAAGTAAATAGAATTGTTCCATTTAGTACTTGATTTTTCGTAACATCAGAATATTATCCCAGCATTCATTTATTTCTTCTTTCATATAGTACTTAAGGTAGAAGATAAAAACAACAGCACAAACTATTATGAAATAAAACATTACATTTTCAAGTATATAGAGGTATTCAAATGAAGGAACATCTTAATTGCCTTACCCATTCTTAATTTTTATTCTCTGCATTATGTCGTTATTCCCACTTGGAAATAGCCTTCTGTCACTTTAATATTGCTTTGCTCACACTTTAAAATTATCCTATGTAATCTAATCTCTGGAAGTTTAGCTTTTGCAGTTAATAATAATATGATATGATTAATTTCTAAAGACCCTCATTAGTAATACTATTCATTTCAAATCCTCATTAACCTGTCAGATAAGAGCTTTCGATTCTCTACTGCTAGAATCAAGGCAGGTCCCAATAAGCTTTAATTATTTTGAATGAGGTGTTACATGTTATCTTTCACAGTGTTTGTATGCTCAGGGATTGATGGTACTTGGCTCAAATTTCATCTTAGATGTATATTGGCTAGAATCTCTTGGACTGTGCTACTATTTACAGAGAAGATGAAAGTAAGACTGTAACGTAAGAAAAAAAACCCTGCTTTTTTCTGAATGCTCTGCCTTGCCTTTCTGTTGGGTTGAAACAGCTACACAGGCAATGACACTCTTGATTATGTCTCAGCTGTGTAGTTGTGGATGTTAGAAACAGGGTGCCTTCAGTGTCTTGGTTGGTCAGATTTTAAGGCTGCATCTGGGACTGTGTGAGAGCTTGGTAGAGCACTAGACTATAGAAACAGTGCCCAGTTGTCTCTGTTGCTCTTCTTCTTGAGCTCTGAAACGGTACTGTGTGCGAGTGCAGGACTATCAGCATTCGGGCCTATTGCGCCTGGCAGAATCTTTTGAGAACGTTCAGGGTTCATTTCTCCCAGATATATTTCTTTTAGCAAAGAAAATTTCTTGTAGATAGTGCCAGATAGTGCCCAGGGGAGATTGCACTTAGACAAAGTTTGATAATTTGGGGGACAATGAACTTGGGCAAGAGAAATGGAGATACAGTTCATTGCCACACTTGCATGAGCTGAGCTAATGCAATTTCCAACCTTCATTTTCACATCCAAGATTATATGTGGTCAGTTGCAGTTCATGGGTCCAGGTAAACCAGAGGAATTGACTTTCTGTCCTTGATGCTTTGCAGAATGCATCAGGCAGAAAGTTGGATGACTGTGTAAAGTTTAAAGAGGGACAGCCCTTGAGGAGCAGTGTATTTTCATTAATTTATTTTTAAAAATAATTCCCTCTATAGATGAATTATATACTATTAAAATAGGTTTATTATACTAAATTTAGAAAATATGAATTACTAGAAAGAAAAAAGTAAAACTTTTCCATAAGCCAATTATCTAGAAAGAATCACTTTCGATTTTAGTCTTCTTTTTTTTAATTGTAGTATAGTTGATTTATAATGTGTTAGTTTCAGAGGTACAGCAAAGTTATTCAGTTATACATATATTCTTTTTCAGTTTCTTTTCTATTGTAGGTTATTACAGGATATTGAATACAGTTCCCTGCCAACTCTGGTCTTCTAATCAGTCTCCCTTTCTCTTTCTTTATGTTACTATGAGTGTGTGTTTATATTTATGTAACATACAGGCAGACACATGCAGAGCAAAGCCACAGAACTGCAGACACTCAGGTGATGTGGAGAAAATGTATTTTCGTTTTTCTGTAACTGATCTGATAACCCCCTTGAGACCCCACACCCTGCCTGTGGAAGCAAAACCCACATTTTATAGTCTAGTCAGATAAACTTAGTCTGATCTGAGGCAGGTATTTAAAAAATCTCTTTGGATCACTCAGTCTCTTTCTGTTTGACTCGGGTACAATTCAGGCTTGCAGAGTTCAGTGCTCTACTCGTACATTTCTCCGAGAAGCCGTCTGAATGATGCACGTGACCTCATGGCATTTGGAAGGAGGGGTGTCTGGATCCTTGCTGGGAGGCACCGCTCCCTGTGTTGGTGATGTCTAAGGTGCTACGGGTCCCAGGTGGCATTTCCAGGTCATGTATGGCCATCCCCTCTGCGCCCATTTGGCTCACTGTGGAAGGAGGTCTCTTCGGCCGGGCTACAGCCCTCTTGTCCTTCCGAGAGCTAACATCCCTCGTGTCTCGTCATTGCTAACGCTGGCTCCCTCGCACTTTGTGCCTGGACCTCGGGGAGCCAGGAACTCTTCTCCCCTCCTGTACTGGACGTCTTGCCAAGCAGGGTTGTATCTCTGTGCCCACTTAGGCTGGGTGGAGGGAACTCAGCCGTATGCAAATCATATAGCAGCCCAGGCTGGGATTTAGAACTGCTTTCAGTATCGCCCAGAGCGAGAAATGAGGGGTCTAACAATTGAACACAGTTAAACTGTCTTTTTTTGGATAGGCTTCATTCTACTTTGTAAATTCCACATGACCTGCCTTACCCTCCCATCTGGGTCAAGATTTGTTCTTAGAAAATGTTGCCAGGGCAACAGTGCCTCTGGCTTTTTAAGGTATTTCAGAAGTGGCTGAAGAGCTCTCTCCATCTGCTGGTGAAGCTACTTGGGATAAGAGAGAGGCCTTATGTCAGTTTGTTTCTTATTAAGATCACATTAATAAGCATTACTCATGTAAATTTCCCAGGCAAACAGTAATTCTCGGGCTTGTGCTTCCATGTTTCCGAACACAAAATTCTCCATCTCTACGCCCTTGCAGTACCAGAGCTCAGCTCTCAAAAGACAAACAAGTTAAATCACTTCACTTGCTTCATGTCCTCTGAAAGCACAATCCAGTTTAGGTCACGTGGCTGTTGAAGACAGTATGGAGAAGTGTGGGTCCGTTAGGAGTTCAGTGAGGGAGCACATACTGTGCATCTGGTTGTATGTGGATTGGTAGTTGGGGTCACGAAGCGGGTGTTGTTTGCCAGGCACCAGGGAGAACCTGCGTGAGTGTTAGGAAGTTGCCCTCAGATTGGGATGGAGGACTGGATAATCGAGGAGCCTGGAGACAGCCCTGTGCTCTGTACCCAACCTGAAAGGGAACAAACCACAGGACTCTGATTTGTCTTGGGTCCAACTGACCATGCAGTAGTCCCTAATGGAGGCCTGTGACTTAATATAGAGGATTGGGTAGATTCGGGGTACATTGAAAGACGACCAATCTCTCTCTGTAGGGAGCAGATTTGCCCTGGCTCTTGTAATGTTTGCATCTGAGGCATAAATGTCTTCATTCAGCCTTCCCTGTTTTGCATTTGGTGAGTAAGATTACTTTTGTACCAACCCCTCAAGGAAACAAATCTCTATTAATATGCTTACAAAATATCACCTATAGCCATGAGCCAGGCTGAACTTGAGAGCTGACATGCCAGACAGGAGAGGGGAACTTGGGGCTTTCTGACTTTGACTTTAATCGGGTTGTTTTAATTATACAGCTCAAGCAATGAGAAGCTTGATTAAATGACTTTAGTTCATTGATGTCTTTAAGTAGCTGAATATGTAATTTGTAATTTTACCAACTCAGTTACCTGTGGGTTACCATGGTAATAAAGCATATGCCAAAATGACATTTGACATTAACTTTATTATTTTAATTTACAATCACTGAAACACAATAGCACATCCCTACCAATGTACTTCATCTTAAGGTAACCAAGGAAGAATAAATGTACTCACATTTTCAAAGTAGTTATGAATTATGGTGTATTAAAGAGAAAAGGTCAAGACCAATTCATCTATCATCCAAATTAAACCTTCAGTTGATGTGGGCAATTGGGTTAAATGGATTCTCTTGAAGCTGGTATCTATCTGGCCTTCTAACCTGTGGATTAGTGGTATTTGGTGCTGAGCTGAGTTACATCCATACTGCAAAATGTGTTATAATGAGAAGATAGCACCCTACCTGCTAGAGCTTAGAATGAGATGTTCTTCCCCTTTGTCAGTGATCTATGGCTATGAAAAATCAGCCTTGGTTGAACTTTCATGGTTTAGTTAATATTCTAGGAATAATTACTCAGGCATAATGGAAATATAGGGAACTTTGGACAAATTTTTATCCAATGGCAGATTTGTGGCAAAAAGGTGAAATAATGAGATAACCTGAAAACGTTTTTAAAAAATTAGTGCAATTCATAATATAGATGACCAAAGTTCAACATGAAGGAGGACCTAGAACTTTATACTCACTTGGAAATGATTCCACATTAATTAATCATCTCCCAAAGATTGTGGTTGCCATGAACTTTGTGTGTGTCTTATGAAGAGGTCTTGGATTCTGGCCCTTATCCTGACTCCATTCTTGAGCACATCTGACTCTAAGGATGTCCATGTTGCTTCTCTTCCTTCCAGCTCCCATTCGCATTGGATGAAAACCATACTTTTTATTTTTTAAGTTATTTTTGTTGGAGTGATTATTATGGTGAGAGTGCATTTTGGAGTACTTCTTTTACTTTTGGCTACTAAGGGAAAATCATGTCCTATCAGAGGTGGTTGAACATTCCCACTGTGTCCTGCAATGGCATATATTTTCTTTTAACTTTGGGCATGAAGATGCAGAAGGAATACTTAAGTCTGGCTAATGCATTGTTTTTGTCACACAGCCATGTTCAGAAATACCCTTAAAAATAGAGCCTGTATTTTAATGGTAAATGGTGTCCCTCTCAGCTCTGACTAGTGATGGAAAACATAGAATCCAACTCTCTTTCCTTAAATGAAACATTCATCTGAAAGCCCACTGAAAGAAAACTGACCTCAGCACACCCCCAACTGCCTTTTAGTTATTTATCGAGAAGTTAATTCAAATTTTGCCACCAGTCATCACATTGATTATCTTTCCATCTAATCACTCACGATAGATAATCAAGCCCAAACGAACAGCCAACAAAACCTGAAAGTTGTACGGAGAGAATGATATTAAAAGGTAGAAACTGAATGTATCCATCAGCTAATGGAAATAAAACCAATAAGCACCAAAAACAGTAAAGAAAACATTAATTCAGGCAGTGTCCTTTCAGCTGGCCTTAGGAATCACGAGTAGCAATTTGAAACCCTGTTTTTCTCTTGGGAAGAAGTGCTGCCTGGAATATGATATAAACTATACTGATCAAATAAAGAGAGCCTCAGGCTAAAACAGAAAGAAAGAAGTTACAACAAAGAAAAACAGCTAGTTGTATGAAATGACACATTTATACACGAGCAAAGTAAAATTAGAAATCTCCCCCCACGTAAATGTTCTATCAGCGGCAGAAGAAAAATAGCTACATCACAGAGACCAGACTTGAGAAGGAGGATAACACAGAATAGAAGATTATTTCAAATAGTTCCCAGAGCATGCTGTGCGTGTGTGTGTGTGTTTGATCCTGATACAATGATAGCAGTTTTGTTAAGAGTTACTTGAAATAATTTGAATGTTTTAGGAAAGACATAATTATAAATAATATGAAAAAGTACCTAATGAAATAAAAAAATATGATGGGTATAGATTATTAAATTTTAACAAGCGTTTGACATTCTCTCTCTTCTTTGGAAATTCAGAGCTCTTGATCCAGGCAAAATGGTACCCTTTGGCTTTTGTGAGCATCACATAGCTTAGAAAAGTGTAACTGATGACAAAATGAAATATTGCAGGGGCATGCTTTGGACATGATGAATTTGTTATTGCAATAGCTCCCATTAGAAATTCAATGTCATCTATTAGGAAGGCCTCTGTGCCTCGATTTATGCAGCAGATGGGTTTTGAAAGGCAACAGATAAGTAAGATTTTTGTAAATTAAATCAGTGTGCTTGTCATTTGTGGTTCATCATTTTGTAAAACCAAGAATCCATTTGTAATGTCAATGATTAGGCCTAGGATATCTGATTATATTATCTAAATCAGATTTTATTCGAGTAAAGCATAAAAATATTGTTGAAAGCCATTTAAATGTCTGTAAAAATACTAGAATGAGCAGGAGAAAAGATAATTATAGGAAATCATGAATGATTCACATTATAGTCAATAAAATCTAAACAAGATTTTATGGGTGTTTAATATTTGCAACAACTGGCAATGACTTAACTTTTCTCTCTTCCTCAAGCCAAGCGTTTTAGATTCCCAGTTCATGTTTTGACTTATCTATAGCATTTTTAGAGTTACTGCTTATTCCTGCTTCACATATGGTTAAGACATCACCTTCTCCTAGAATTCCTCAGATCTCATCGTCTGCTTCTCCATCTCC
This sequence comes from Camelus ferus, assembly GCF_009834535.1. NCBI lineage: Eukaryota > Metazoa > Chordata > Mammalia > Artiodactyla > Camelidae > Camelus > Camelus ferus. The sequence continues at coordinate 86,149,820 of NC_045698.1, read as the reverse complement.
ATTTCCGGTTGTTATCTCACCTTGGAGCATTCTATGGCTTAGTCCTTGGACCACTTATCCTCTACTGGGCTTCACGTGCTGAAGATCTTATTTATTCATTGAACCTCATAACTTTAAGTACCATGTATATGTGCATTACATTGGCTTCACACCTGAGCTCCAGAATCATACATGCAACTACATCCTCAACATTGCCTTTTGGGTGTCAAATGAGCATCTCAAGCCAAACCAAATGCCTGCTTTTCCCCATGCTTCCTCCTGGATGTCTTTCTATTTCAGTAACTAAAACCTCTATCCTTGCATTTGCTCAAGCTCCAGACTCTGAGTCAATCTTAAATCCTCTTATTCTCACACCACATCTAATCCACTAGCAAAACTCCACCTCCACTTCCATTAGCCCGATCTAAACTGCTAACTTTGTATGTATTATTCATGATTCCCCTCACCTATCTCCCTACTTCCTCTCTTACCCACCCACAGTTTATTCCTATTAAAGCAACACTTTTAAAGTGATTCTTTTCAAAGCAAGATCAGTTCATTCCTCTACCCCCAATCCTCCAATCATTTGCCATGTCACTCAAAGTAGAAAACAAAGTCCTTACATTGGCCTTCAAGGCCCCAAATGAGCTGAGTGCAATACCTCCCTGACTTCATCCCTTATTACTCTCATCCTGCCTCCCTGACCCTTCTCTAATCACAGCCTCCTGGCTGTCATCCAAATGCGCCAGCCTCACCCCGACCTCAGAGCCTCCGCACCCTTGGCCTTGACCATGCTTCCCCCAGGTACTCACGTGGTTATTTCCCATCTTTACTGAAATGTCGTCTTCTCCATGAGATTTTTCTCCAAGTACCCAGTCTAAAATGCAACTCCCACCCCTGTCCTCCTGCTCATTTCCTTGCCATTCTCCATAGCACTAACCACAATCTGATATGTAGTAGATATCATATCATTGTCCTTTTTTTTTATGCTTCATGCCCATCTTCTCCTGATCTAATTTACATTCCCCAAAGGAAAAAAAATTATTATTATTATTATTTTGGTTCACTGCTACATCCTGGGTGTATCCAAAGAAGCATATAGGAAGGGTTGAATTGGTAATTGTTGAGTGTGTCCAAATGGCATTGGGACCACCTTGAATAGTTAAAACATCTAACTTAGACACCATTCTATTGTAAGGTTTGTTCTTTGCATCTAGCTGAATTAATAATCTAGAATTGGAATCAGATTTTTTTTTTTTTTTTTTTTTTTTTTTTTTAGTGAAACATACCATAAATGTAGGTGGAATGGAGGCTATTCAAGGAAAATAAATACAAAGTCAGGATCTGGCCAAGGGTAGCTGATTGCTCACCCAACAGCCATTTCCCCTTCTTTCTTGGTGAAAGCCCTCTGATTTTATGACTGCTCTAAAGAATCCTATCCAGCCCCCGAATGGATCATGATCAATTTAAGGCAGTCCCCCAAATCTCATTCCTCTTGCCCAGTGACTAAACCAGGGCAGTTCTCGTCAAAGATGTAAGAAGGCTTCTGGGAAGAAATTTTCCACCCTCGTAAAATAGTGGGTGGCACAAGGAAAAGCTTTATTTGCCCTTCTTGCTTCTCATTTTGGGTATTGCTTATTGATAATGTGATGCTTGAAGCTCCAAGAGCCACCTTCTAACCACTGAGGAAGCATCCTCAACTTCTGAGGATGCCTGAGCAGAAACACAGGAATGGTTGGCATCCTTGCTGACAGTGTTGGGTCTTGCCAACCTCAGAACAACCTACCTGTAGACTTCCTGATAAGTGAGATGAGAAAGGCTTGTATTGCTTAAGACACTCTTCATTGGCTAAAATTACCCTCACTGATCCAGAGGACTCGAACAAGTGAAGACATGGCCATGACTCAAAAATAAAATCTCAATTGTGACCATTTCCTCAGAAAAAATGAACACAAAGCTATTCTTGAAAAGAAAGCCTGGGATCATTTAAAATCTCAAAATCTGAAGGATGACTCTTGTTTCCCAGGTTCTTCACTGGCTTTAGATCTCTGCATAGAGTACAAAATAGCACGAAGCAGCATATAAAGCCATGTTGCATCCTTCTCCACATTTTAGTTACATCCCCCACTCCCCACTCTGCTGCCCCCCTCCCTGCCACCACATGCACACGATGCCAAAGAGTATACTCCATGGACATTGATGATGCCAGGCCAGGGTTGGCCTCATAGCCCTTCTACATTGAGTACTGAATGAGCTCTCCTCATCTGCACAGGGAAGACCTGCATCCCATCAAGCTACAATGGTGGCCACCTTATCCTTGGTAGAATTTCTATTTCTCATTATTCTTCCTCTTTAATTCAGCTCCAGATCCTCTGGCTTCAATAAAATGACTTTCTTCTAACATTTTCTTTACAGTGTTGAGCCATTGTTCATGCTCAATTAAGGATGATGACGAATAATGCAACTAACAGTAATTAGTAGCCTGAAAGAAAATGATGGCTGAAAAAACAGTAGGGAACTTCCCAGGAGAATTTTGTTTCTATTTGGACTAGCCGTAAGAAAAATGTAGCAGAAGCATCATCCACCTGGGAGAGAATAAGGCTGGACAAATAGCAAGAAGAGATGACGGTGGGGAATTCTGCAATAGTGAGCTAATGAGCCAAAAGACCCAATCGTTTCTTTTAATTCTATTTAATTTCAGAGGTTTAATTTTCACCATTACCAAATGGTGATTATTACTTCCCCTTGCGAACACAGCATTGACCTAAATACTACCAGCTAGGAGTGGATTATGCCAGTGTGCATTTTGAATTTCCCTTGGTTGTATTCATAGGGAAACAGTAGCTGATGAAATGTTTGTAGTAAAGAATGATCCTGCCTTTTGCTTTTGCTGGTTCCTGTGACTGGACTGCCCTCCCCTCTTCTCCCAGTTCTGTTCCTCAAATCCTTTCCACCCAGGACCCTGCCCTCCTGGAAGCCTTCATGGATCCTTCATCTCCTGTAAGAGGTAGTTCTCGCTCTCAATTCCCAAAGTACCTTATTTGCTTCCACACTCAAGCCAACAGGTTTTTTTTGCATGTGTGTTGCATGACTTACATACACTGAAATCCACATATCTTAAGTGTATATAGTTTGATGAATTTTAAATATAGCCACCATTCAAGTCAAGATCTAGAATATTTCTAGAAGATTCCCTCATGCCCTCACTCAAGTCGGTAGGTACCCTTTCCCCGTGTGTAATCACTATTCTAACCTCTTACTTCATAGACTAGCTTTGCCTGTTTTTGATCTTCATGTAAATCAGTGGTTCTCACCTGAGAGCAGTTTTGTCTCCCAGGGGACATTTGGCACTCTCTAGAACCATTTGTGGTTGTCACAGTAGGCAAGGGATGGAGATGGGGGGATGCGTTGGTGTTCTTGGCGTCTGACAGGTGGAGACCAGGGATGCTTCTAAACATCTTGCAATGCGGACAGTGCCTCACTTCAAAGAATTATCTGGCTCAAGATGACTTCAGTAGGGCTGAGGTTGAGAAGCACTGATAGAAAAAAAAAGTTTGTATTCTTTATTCTACGTGCCTGACTTCTTTTACACCACATATCTCTGAGACTTATCCATGTTGCTGTGTATATCAGTAGCTAGTTCTTATTTATTGCTGTGTACTATTCTGCTCTGTAGATATATTTATTTACTCATTCACTGTTGATAGCACAATGTCATTTTTAAAAACTGAAATATGGTTGATTTACAATATTATATTAATTTTAGATGTACAATATACTGGTTGATATTTTTAGAGATTATGCTCCAGTTAAAAGTTATTATCAAATGTTGTTTCTATTCCCTGTGCTGTGCATTACACTCTTGTATCTTACTTATTTTACACCTAGTAGTTTGTGCCTCTTAAGACCCTTCCCTTATTTTATCTGTCCCCCAACCCCTCTCCACATCCAATGTCATTTTTTAATAGCATACTTAGATACTTATTTCATTGGTAGATCTTTGTATCCAACTTGGTCGAAGAAAGTCAGTATGAAAAAGTGATTAAGAGGTCAGGTTTGGATGCCAGACTGCCTAGATTCAACCTTTGGCTTCATGTCATCCCAGTCTTAGGACCTTGGGACCAAGTGACTTCACCTCTCTGTGTCTCAAGTTCCTAGATAGTAAAATAGAGATGAGATAATAGTACCATGTATAGGATTGCTAAAAGGATTAAATAAGTCACTACATTTAAAGGGCTTATAATAGTGCTGAACTATTATTGTATTGTAAGTGCTAGAATATATTGGGCTATGTGCCCAGCCTAGTTCATTGAGCTTAGTTACTGGTCAAAATTGTTTTGTGTCATAAACAATTACTGATGAGAAGGGGGAAGAAGAAAGAATTAATCGTTTGAACATTTGTTAAGGCTGCAAAAGAATCTGGTGTTTAGCAAAGGGCCTCTCATAGAATATATCCTTTCCAAACTGGAGCTATCTCTGATAATCAAAAGATTTGTAGACAGATCATTTTTATATCCATTTTAAAATAACAAGTTTCAGGAATTAAAAAAAGAACTCTTAAAGAAGAAAAATTCAATGTAAGATTTTACATCTATTCCAAATTAATCTAGAACTTTAATTATGATTTTAAAGAAACTTTCTCAAAGTTGAACAGAGATAATCATAAACAGACGTTCCAATCTTTCTTTCAGTCATGAAAAATAGCACACTGGGGGGAAATGACTGAAACTATTTTAGATGTTAATTTAGAAGGTTTTAGAAAGAAATTATATTAAAGGAAACATAGCTAATTTGCCTGGTTGATTGAGGAAATCATTGGGTGTTTATCCACTTGAAGATTATTTTTTCAATAACTTTCTGAGGCAAATATAAATTCTTTGTCCTTCTTTATATGTTACTTATATTCAGGTGCAAGTCAGATGTTTGGCCACGTAACACACCTTTTTGGCTCAGTCTGTTGGTTAGTAATTCTGTTAATGAAGTTTGCGCAGATGGTCAAAGCTCGTTCTGAGAAATAGTTCAGTTTACAGTACAGATTGTTTGCACAGGACAGATCTTGCTTTGTTGTCACTATAATCCTTACTGTGTAAATGTAGGTGGTGGTTCCCAGCCTTCAGTATCTAATCAGGGTAGGATCTGAATGGTGATCTGCTGAGAAAATGGATTTAGTGGGTATCATCTGTTACATACAGATTCTGGAGAGAAATCCTAGCTATTGTCTCTCTGTTGAATTTTTCCTAGAAATGACCTTCTTGCTCATGGAAATCTGGGGATATGGTTTTGTTAACCTGATGAGATATAAAGGCAGATCCTGGACTTTGTTCATTCAAGTAATGGGTTTATGGATTGTGATATCACCAACTATGCAAAGCTGGCAAGTTGATAACCTGTGTTCTCTGTAACTGTCTATCATATTACCAAGCTGGGAGTGAGGAGAAGTGAGCTTTGTCAATGGGGCTGAGTGACGGTGTTTAAATGATTCAGCCATTTGGAAACTGGTCTGTGGTTGCTAAAGGAGCCAAGCTACTCCATCTGATTTGTGCTCTGCAGAGGCTCCTGAAAAGTGGGTGTAATCTGTGACAGCCAGAAATGTCCCTGACCGTGAAACTGCTAATGTGGCCTTTTTGGAGCACGCACAGTTCTTTGACGATGAATAACTGTATAATAAGGTAAAGAAGCTTAAGAAAAAGGTAGATTTTATTAAGATCAGGTGGTACGGCGAATAAAACACAATTTCTTACTTGATACGTGGGGGGAAATATCAGAAGGAGAAAGACTGTTCTGCATAATCCCCACTAGTAAAAGATTTTTTTGAGAAATATTCTAACATGTCAATGACATAGGTACATTTGGTACAACTCATGGAAGTCACTTGCTATGACTTTTGTGATGGGTTAGAGAAGAACATAAAGTTATTGCCTCTTGACATGAAGATCTGAAATACATTTTTCCCTGAGACATGACGAGACTGTTAAAGAGAGAACTGACAGTAAATTCGCAGCACGACCAAAGCTGAGACCTCTTTCCAGCTGAGGTTTGATTAGGAGAACTGCCAAACAAATGTGACCAGGTTTTATTTCCCTGAAAAAAGCGCAGAGCAACAATGAAGACAAGAAGGAAAGTGAGGTCACCATGCTGTCCCTTAGGGAAAAAAAAAAAAGTCTGATTTTGAGTGGACAACATAGAGATTTTAGTGTCAAATTTCCACTGTAATTTATCCTGGAGGGTTGAAAAAGGATAGTCATTCATTCATTTATTCTTTTTCCACATGTGTCTACTGATGTGCTTGCTGTTGGAGCTGAACTTGCTTTGATTCGGTGGGTGTGTATAAACATGGGTAAATCCTCTTGGGGAGTGATAGAAATGTTAGCTGTCTTGATTGTGGTGGTGGTTTCATTGGTGTATACATTTATCAAAATTCATCAAAATGTACATCTGAAATCTGTGAAGTTTACTGTACAGGAACCATACCACAATAAAGGTGTTAAAACACACACACATGCACGCACGCACACACACACACACACACACACACACACACACATGTGAATGTCAGGTTCTCCTTGGGAATATCCACAACCTCCAAGGATGAAGGCGAGCAAGGCCTCTGCATGTCCATCTTGCTGACTGGCCTCTAGGTGGTCCATTGTGATGAAGGTGCGTGTCTGAACAGGGTCTGCCAATCAGTGAGACGTGTATTAGCCGGCAGGTGCAGGGTGTGGTCCTGAAGAGCCCTCTCTCTCAGACTCTTAGATACCCTGAGCAGCACCTTGCATGAAAGAGGCTTACTGTGAAGCCAGCGTTTGCAGTCTTTTCTTCTGACAGGCCTCTGGCTCCTCAGTAGAGAAGAGGCAGGCTCGTCCCTCTGGGCCAGCAGCGGTGAGGGTGGCTGATCATCCTGTCTTCCTCTGGGAGTCATGGGTCCTCTCACATCACTCTCACCCCATCCTGTGTCTGAAACATCGCAAGTTCCACCAATCCCAATATATTTCTAACCTTCCTGTGATAACAAAGCTGCCCTCCTGTTGATGCTGTTGAGTCTTCACTTATTCCCCCATACATCACATCACGCTCCTCACACTCAGATATTTCAGAATCAATCACCAAGTGTAACACAGGTTTATTACGTGCCAGGCATTGTACCGGGGATTCACAAACCAAGTTGCTGCTCTCATAAAATGTACATTCATATGTTAGTTAATTGACATGTGATTTAAACTTGATCGTGAGGAATGCTATGAAGAAAAATAAAGTAGGTTAAGGGGATTGAAAAGGATGGGTAGAGGTGCTGTTTAGATAGGGAGTCAGGAAAGGCCAACTTTGAGAGATGTACTGAGCATAGACTGAAGTGAAAAAGACTCTTACGGTTATCTGGGGGTGGGGTGTGCTCTGGAGGAGGACGGAAAATGCAAAGGCTCTGAGGTCATGGAACTTGGAGTGTTTTAGGAAACAAGGAGCCATTGTGGGGAGAGTGCGGAGTGCAAGTGCATGGCAGGTGGAGAGGTGGCAGGGCTGCCTCAGGTGGACTGGGGGTGCTGAGCTCAAGATGTTGAATCTTCCTGTAAACATAACTCAAGGCCATTGGAGAGCTTTGAGCAGGAAAGTAAGACAATCAGATGCACTTTAAAAAAAAAAACCTACAGGAATGTGTAATTTCTATATAGGACTGTCCCCAGTATGTCCTGTGGCAGACTTATCTAGAAGTAATCATTGTTAGCATGTTCAGAGTCAAACTCTCAGTTATTCACAGAAACAACATTCTTTGTAGATGTGGTACAATGGCTTTTGTGGAAACTCTCATTTCATCTTTAGAAAACCCTGTGAGCAATCCTAGTCCCATTTTATTGAGTCTCTGCTATGGCCTGGCAATTTGCTGGCTGGTTTTCACCTACTTTTGCTGATCTTCACAACTACTTTGCAAAGGAGATTTTAATACTGTCACTTGCACGTGAGGAGACTGAGGCTAAGAGAGGTTAAGTGATGGCGTCAGTAGCGCTGAGCCAGGACTTTGACCCAAGTTTGTACCAGTTCAAACTTGGAAGCCTTCCTTCTTCACTACCAGGTTTGCATTCTCACTGCTCACATGTAATAAATCAAGCAACAGATGCTCAAGAAATGAAGTGAGTTTCTCAACCTCTTCTGGCTAGTGCTCTGTCCACTGACAGCTGCCCCTAGGAAAGTTGTCAGGCTCAAATGAACCCATTTGGATGTGTTTTCAAACTCTTGTGTTTTCCAGCTCTTCAAACTCTTGTCCTCAAATGGGGCAAGAGTTTCTTTTCTATTGCTTTCAGCTATCTGCTGCCATTATCATTTCTTTTGTCACAACCGAGGCCGTGGTTGCAACTTGTAGATGAGTGAGAGCTGGAAAGGATGCATGCTCAGTGTTCCTTCAGCATGTGTCAAGTGTAGAGCAGAATGACAAAGCATCTTAAATTACATTGTGTTATTAGTTCCCCATATAAGCTTGTCCTAGGGAGTCCTGGAACAGATTAGCTCAATGAAAAACAAAACCCACAATCATTTAGAGAAGGAGGGAGAGGACTTGGTTTAGATCAGTTTAACTTAGTTTAGCTGTTTGTACCAGCCTGATACTCCATTCCTAATAGGATTTCCTATCCTGGAAGTTCTTGAGAAGGGGACACTTTGTCTATGTAGTGAATTTCATCTATGACCCTGTCTCTGCTGCCACTGTATTAGTTGTAACCAGTGCAGCTGCCCAGACACCTTGGGATAGTTGGACAGTCTTCAACGTTCAAGAAATGAGGCTTATGTATCTTGTAACTTTTAGGGTTTCTAATAGGGGCTTTATTCTTACCCCCACAGTGGCCATTCATGGCTGAATACTGACAGAACCCATACTGCGGTTTTCAGGAAGTGTATTCCAGAAGTTATGTTGAATGTGGGTTCCTCATACACTGTCAGTAGGGGTGTAACATAATAGAACCACTTTGAAATAAGTTTGTTACTGTTTTAAATGTTAAAGATATGATATCATATAATTCATAATTCCATTCATGGGTATTTAATCAAGAGAAATGGAAACGTAAGTTCCTTACAACATGAGTGTTCATAGAAGCTTTACTCATAATAGCCCCAAACTGGAAACTACAGGTAAATAGATTTTAAAAATGTGTACTACACCCACGCAATAGAATGCTCCTTGGCAGTAAGAAGGAATGAGCTACTGATATATACAGCAACATGGATGAAACTCAAATGCATTATGTGGAGCCAAACACAAAAGACTACATACTGAATGGTTGCATTTATGTGAAATTATAGGAAATGCAAACTAACGTATAGTGACAGAGTAGGTCACCTAGCGGTTACCTAGGTGTGGGAATGGAGGAAAGATCGACTGCACTGGGTTTGAGGATGCATGTGGGGGTAAGACAGATGTTCTGAATCTTGATTGTGGTGTGGTAGACAGGAAGGGGTGTGTGTGTGTGTGTATATAATATATATATAATACATATATTTACTCATATGTATGTATTTAACAAAACTCATCAAACTGTGCAGTTAAAACGGGTAAAGTTTATTACATCTAAATTACACATCAATAAAGAGGATTTTTAAAAAGTTATGTTAAACTCCTTCACTGAGTTGCCCTGAATGACTGAATCCCCCAGTGTCCTCCTTCCTGGTGGAAAATGTCCCTGCAGGAAATCTGACCAGACTGCTGAAAGTTTCTCCAATAATTCATTGGCTTTTTGTATCTGGAAGCTCCCAAAAGATTATGATCAAGTTGATGTTTAGTTGCTCTCTTCCTGTATTTTATTAGCAAAGGAGTGATGGAAATATATGGGCCAAGGTCTGTATTCTCTTGACAGATTGGCCTTTAAGAATGACTTCCATTCTAAGCAGTGGATCTGCACTTCTCATCTTTCTGACCCTTCAGCCTTGTATATGGATTTAAACAGACCATTGTGGGGATTTTGAATGGGCAGCAAGAGGAAAACATTTTAAATCAAGTGAATCATCCCTCCTGCTATTCCACTGTACGAGTGACTGCACCAGCAAGAGCTGGAGATGGGAAGGCTGAGAGCCTCGCTCCCCAGGGCCTCCTGCAGTTGAACATCTCCTCACTCTAAGCGTGATTCTAGTTTTTTAAAGAGGTGTGCTTTTCATACCAAATATCCCCTAAACATAAGCCAATGGCTTATGCGATGCATCATTGAAGAAACAGTATGTTTCTTTGCTAGGAAGTTTAAGGGGATATATTCTTCCTTTTTATTAGAAGGAGCTGCTAACTCCTCAAAAAGAGGTATTTGGGTTCCATTCCAAGACGGTACTTAGTGAGGTAGCCCCAAGATGGCCCCCATGATCCTGCTTCCTGGTGCCCATGCTTTTGAGTTGTCCCCTTTACCGTGTGTAGCAGGGCTGCTCCACGTGACAAATAGAATTGGTGGAACTGATGGTCTGTGACTTGTGAGACTTGGTCATAAAGGACATTGCCACTTTTGCTTGCTTTCTCTAGAATCAATTGTTCTGAGGGAAGCTGACACTCAAGCATCCCTAGAAAATTTTACATGTCAGGAAACTGAGGCCTCCTGCCACCCACCTGCACCCACTTACCAGCCCATGTGAGGGAGTCATCTTGGAAGCAGGTCCTTCAGCATCAGTAGAGGGTCAGGATGACCACAGCCTCCCCTACAACCACCCCACTACATCATTCTCAAATCTATGACTCACAGGAACTCTGAAGTAATAAATAAATATCATTAAGTTTTGAGGCTCTCTGTTATGCAGCAATGGATAGTGAATTTAATTAGTCCTGAAGGATCTCAGGGACTCTTAAGTGACTAACTCCCTTTCCCATGAAGCATCCAGTTTGAGTACCACAGTGGTTACAATGGTTCCAAAAACTTTAGGCAGAGTTTCAGGTGTAGTTCGTGTACTGTCACTTTGATCCATATAACTGCTCTGTGAGCTGGATGTTCTTTATAACCCCATTTCACAGATGAGGAAATTGGAGTCCAGAAAATTTCAAGGTCACTTAGGTAAGATTGACTAGCTTCAGAGTCCACAGTGTTAACCTCTAATGTTATACAACCTTACTTTCTAACTCTATTCTCATTCCAATTACTTTATATTCTGTTTTATGTAGGATTTTTAATTTGTTTTCATTTTTCTCTAAATGAGAGGCAAAGTGAATTACAGGCACAGAGCTATTACACTTGTCCCCCTTGTCTGAAAGCTGAGTAACTCAATAAACTAGGTTTCTGTGAATCTGAGATCTTAGAATGTGGTATCTTTGATGCATGTAACGATTTTCCTAGTAAAACAAACCAGGTGAGGAGGAAATATATTACTTCTTTTAGTATCTTCTGGGATTTTTTTTTTAAGCTAAGTTGCCTGAAATAGCTGTGCTCATACTAGTAAAAAAAAAAAAAGGGTCAGTTTTCTAGAAATTATTGTTTCAATATGTTCATGGAAACTTTATCAGTCAAAAAGTTTTAGTTTGATCCTGGAAAGTGGAATTCATCATGCTCAGGAAGTGTTTTCCATGTCTTTAACCAGCACAAGAATTGATTTATTTTTTAGTTACTAAATCCTCCCTTAAAGGGAATCTGTGCCTTATTTTATTATTAATAGCTATCTCTGTTCAGCGCTGTATGGCTGGATTGTATGAATGTGCCTTGAATATATAATTTTTAAAAATTCTTCTTAAGTACCTCTTAAAGTAAATACTGATGCTATCCTCATTTTGAAGATGGGGAAAATGAGGGTGAAAGAAATGATGTCCTTGTCCAGAGACATCCAGCTCATAAATGGCAGACTTGCAATTTGAACACATATCTGCCTAAGTCCAAGCCTGAGCTTTTTTCTGCTACTGCTCCTGCCTCACTCTGAAAAAACTGACAAAAATATTGAACATATAAGAGCCAAATGGTCGAATAGAGTAGAAACCTATTATAAATGGCTTTGGTATTCAGATGTAATTATCGAGTTAATGGATTTCTATGTTAGGGTATAAAGATGTACATACTTGGCTGTGATTTAAACCAGTGACATGAAACTAGTTCTTTTATGTGAAGAGTTTTAGGGTAGACTTCTGCTTTGTTTTATTATTACTATTGCTTCATGTGCGATCCATTCTGTTTTATTTATTTTTATTTCTTTATTAAAGTGTAGTTAACATACTATCACACTGCTTTAGTGAAAGAACATTGTGATATGTAAATTTCTCTAGTTACTAAATGTAGCTCAGGCCTTTATTCATCTGTTTTTTATCTGTTAAAAACTAATTTTCAATCAGATGAGGTACATAAAACCATGGATCTGCTTAATGATAGAGTCATTAGATAGATAGCTAGTTTCCATGTGCCAAAGCTAGTGATTTTGGCAATGCATTTATACCTTCCTTTTAAAGTACTTTAGATCTAGCATATAGTGATTTGGGGTCAACGTGGACTTAATGTTCACCTCTTTTTTTTTTTTTTTAACTTGGAAGCCAACAGCAATTTCAGAAGTAGGCTTCATGCAATCTCTGTTACACTTATTGCTAGAATAGTTTTTTTTTCTTTTTTTTTTTTTAACTTTTTTTATTGATTTATAATAATTTTACAATGTTGTGTCTTGATATATTTTTTTCTTTTGTAAAGTACTAGATGCTGGCGGTAATAAGCATAAAAATATTTATGGAAGTGAAGAATAGATAAGTTTTTCCACAGCCAGACTTTTATGTCACTTTTTTCCCAACTCATTTTTCATCATCTCATTTGAATTTAATATTGCATGACCCCAATGATTGCATACAAACTCAAGAGTCACCCTAGGGGTGATGGTACTAGATTTCCTGTGCCAGAAAGGCTCATGCACAGGTAAAAATTTCTTCACAAAAATCCAGCTGTGATATGCACACTACAGTGCAAATGTACATAACCTGAAGAACTCTTTTAAAGAAGAGAATGTAAAGGAGTTTGGCAAAACTTACCCTGAGGATAAATTATACTCTGGTTTGCAGAAACACTGGGCTAAAGAAAGTAATGTGGAATACCAATGTGAATACCCTAAATGGGCCTATTAGAGTCAGGAAAAATAAATACAAATTAAATGGTAACTACTTATTGATGGTTTATGCTATTATCATGTGTTATTTTTCCAACTTAAAAAACACTTTAATTCAGCTTTTCTTCGTCACTATTCACGCACATGTAGAATTCAATAAATCCAATCCAATCTAGTAAAATACTCTTCTCTCATTTATGATGGGCACAAAGATCTTTCTCACATGTACAAATGATATGAAGCCTATGAAAACGCAGCTTTGTAGGTTGTGATTATGACATACTTTTGTAAAATTGCAATGACATTGGCAATGGAATGTGACATGGACTGTATTAAAGAACAAGTCAGATTAAGTAATTAATTAACTAATTAATATAGTTGTTTGTTTATGAAATAGTGGCTGCAGGCATGCTGTGCTATGTATAAACCCCCTGCAGTGATATTGAGAGTATTTTGGATTTGGCCACTATCTCATTCTTCCTATCCAATTCTGTACATTTCTCCTAAGGTACACAGAGGGATAGGACAGGAAGTATCTCCTGAATATTCCGTGGCTCTGAGCTGTTGTAAGAAATCTAGCTCACCCTCCCTCTGTGACTTTGGTGTTGGGCTCATGGATACTCCAGAATGCATTCCTATGCAGAAGAAGAAGAAGATGGGCCATAGGGAGATGTCAGGGTCCTGATGTCCTCCATGCAGCATTCCTGTATGATGGCAAAGACTGAATGGGTTCATGATCTGCAACTAGTAACTAGCTCTTTTAATTCCTACTGGCAAGAAAGGCAATAATCAAATGGGTCCTATGGGAATGAATTATAATGATGGTAGCAATAAGCCTTCAAGTGAATTATACTAATTAATTTCTGTAGGTCAGTGTTATCTATCACCTCCATCATAAAAGACAGGAAAGCCTCCATCCAGAAAAACAAAGTTGCATTTCAAAAGCTTTTTTGGAGTGGGCATCCAGGGATTGCAATTTGTAGCTTTGCATTCCAAATGGGATGTTGAGTTTAGAGAACCAGGACCATGCCCAAGGGGTTAGTCCTCCTTCTCTGTAGAGGTCATACACAGGAGAGATGAGAAGCAAGCACTTGGAAGACCCAGTAGGGTTGCTGTTACTGCTGTCTTGGCAGGACTTGTGCTGCAAATCAACAAACATCAGTCCTGAAGACTCTCTAGTGTGTAACTCTGAAGGCGTGAAATTTACACACACACAATGGTGATTCAGTAGCCTACTGCCCAGTAGGACTGCTCTTTAAAAATTAAAACAAGATTGAGTTTTCTGTAAGAGAAAGCAGCTCTGCCTTAGAAATTGACTCCACTCATCTCTGCATAAGAGCTAATGTAAGTCTTTTGTGAATATGTTTTCTCCCAGGCACTGTCTTATGTTAGTGCAAATGAGTTTTTTTAAAAAAAAAAAAGCAGACTGCACAGGAACGAAAATGAGAGAGTTTATTCTTTAAGTGGTATGTCATCAACCATTCAGTCTTGCTAACTCAAGACAGAATGTACAACCACCGTAACGGGTTTTCTGCCTTTTTGGGAGGCACGTATGCTAACAAAATTTATTTGAACAGGATGGAAAATTGCTAATGCTAGAAGACTTTAATGTCACATTAGTTCAAGAATTCAACTCGCAGCTATGTTGGCTCTATGACAGGTATGCTTGCGACCACAACAGCATCATGTATTGAAAATGCTGCATACTTTCCACACTAGAGGTGACTATGTTTAGACTCTTTTTTTTTTTCCCACAGCTAGGGCATTTGTGAAATCATTTGCTGTGAATAGCACAAGTATACATGTCAGAATCTTGTTCCTTGCTGTTAGGCATTCTAGCTTTTGGAGTTTGGCAGCATTTTTTGAGTTTCCTCAGTGACTAACAGCTTCATGTGGGAAATAATACTTGATGTTACATCTTGCAACCAATTACAAGATAAAGGCATATAATTCATGCCTAAGTCAACTCTCCGTTTTGATAATAGGCTAGTTTGGCATGAACCTTTACACAGAATATTCAAATTGAAATAGGTATTTCCTTTTAGGTAAAACTTTCATCAACTCTACCTGGGGCATTGATCAATTTTAGCACTTTTCTGTCTCCCCAGAATTGCAATATTTTTGGACTGCTGTCAAAGCTGACTCCACTGCAGTCCTAAGGGTTATATTCAAGGCCACGTGACTGTTTACTGCTTCAATAAAAAGCAACTTACAAATGCAAAATGCTATTCACTATTTATCCATCTCATGTATTCATGCGATGCTTGTTGGCTTACTGTGGTGTCTGCTTGATACGTATTCCACAGCACACTTTCTGTTTCTGCAAAACTGCACATTATATCATTTTTGCATCTGACACTGACTTTGTTCTCAGGAAGTGTTCTACAAAGGGAAAAAGAAGATGCTACAATGAGGAGCTATGCAACTCTTGCAGATTTGCTTAACTTGCTGAAAACGCAGGGGGATTTTAGAGGGCGCACTGACCTTGAATAATGAGAAATCCCACAGTGAATGGTGTTAAACCATAGTTCATTCCCAGATCTTGTCTCTGTACTTCCTGGTTTGCTTGTTTATTTTAAGTTCTTTATTATACAGCAGGGAGACGTCAAGGTTTACATGAAACCCCAAACAACCTCACGGGGAAACCCAACATATTTATCCTGCTTTCTGCCGCGAGGAATTGAGAACAATGATTTTAAGGTTATTTCTTTCTCTTTTCTTGGAAGACTTTGGATTCGAAGCTTTAAATGGTGACGTCTCTAAATTCAGCAATTTTAGGACTGCATTTGGGACAGCTCTGCTCATTCATTGACATAATCAGGCTGCATAGATTTGAAGTTCTCATCCTCATACTGAAATTTGGGACAAACCAGATCTTGGTTGGAGTCAGGCTCCCATACTCCGGAGTTGTAGGAATTAACCAACCATTACCCTCTTTGAACATTAGTTTCCTCATCTAGAAAAGGCAGATAAAAATGCCCACCTTGAAAGGTTGCTGTCTGTCTGTATGTCTGTAACAGATTTCGTTAAATGTTGGTTCCCTTTCCACTCTCCTTTGCTCTTAGACAGGATAAAGTAACTTTTCTTTCATTCATGTTCATTCACTTCTCTGAAGTACATTTAGTTACATTGATACCTGTTGAAAGTATTAGGTAGAAAAGTAATGTTAGTAACTTTTCCAAAACTAATGCCAGTCCGCCCAGTGGTCAAATCAGACACAAGATTTCTGAAGTATGTTGGCTCCAGGACGCAGATCCTGATCCTCCCACCCACTAACTGGCTGACTTTAACCTCTCCAAGTCTTAATTTCCTCAACCATAAACGAGCTTATACTTAGAGAAATTCTAGTAACAACATCCATGAGAGCTGTAAAGCTTAAATGAGGTAATGTGGGTATCAAGTGATTGGAATGTTTTCCACATAGCAGGGTCTCAACCATATTCTCTACACAGTGTACCTGTAAGTTCCCTTTTAGGCTTGGATATTCTGTTGGATTGTAGCCTAAGACCTAGTCATTCAGTCACACAATTGGTATGTTGAGAAGGATGTGGCCAAGACCAATAGTAGCATTAGTTATCGTCTTTTATTAAGTTTTTGCCACTTTTGTTTTCAATACAACCTCTTTGCTTGAGGATATGTGATGGAGATGTGTCATGTGGCAGGGTGGCTCTACTTAATGAACCTAAAAATTAGTATTCTAAGAGTGAAGGCATAAGATTTGTTTTCTCTATTTATTGCTTAAAGATGAAAGATGATTTCCAATGGTATCAGTATTTGCTATAATTTCGTTAGCATCTCCTGAATCTTTAATTTGAATATTTTGAGGGAAAAATAGCCTTGGCCTCGCTGGAAGCTTCTGTTTTGATCTGCAGGGACACAGGGCGAGTGTGAGTAAAAAAGCAGTGACCCGTGCATTAACAGTGGAAGGTAAACCTTTTCTGTGTTCTAAGCGTGAATTACCTCTGAAGGTAAATTATTGCTTTGAGCTGAAAGAAAGCCTCTCATAAGTTCATGTACAGCAGGGGACAGAGTGGTGACAGGTGTACTAAGGTTGGGGGACAAGAAAACCTACATTGTTTTTTAAACAATGGGCTGACAGAGTGCATATTTTTAACCATTTCCAGATGCAAGCCACCAAGTCACATGGGAGATTTATTTCCTTTACAACAGAAGTCAATTGGGCATGACACTAATGTATTGTTTCAAGAAAAGTCTAAGTCAACTAAATCTAGACTCAGTAGGAAATTTAAAGAGAAGCAATTTCTGTTACCGGTTTTAATGAATACCATTAAGTGATAACCAAAAAGAGAAGAAAAAAAGATTAGGGATGGCTCAGAAAACATCCTTCCCACTCTTCTAAATTATCATGACAACACAATCTTTAGCTGTGAAGTTAATTTCCTCCGTAATTACTTTCTATTTAGAGGTGCGATTGCTTAGAAACACCCTCCTGGCGGAAAAAGCTTTTCGATTCTGGCAGGGATAAGGAAGAAGGGGTCCCCAGCACCATGCGGCAAGTAGTTATTTTTCTTGCTTCCCCCTGAGCACTTACCCATTGGGGAGCCTCGGGAGTCCCTCCCATCCCAGTGGCTGCCTCTCATCCTGAGAGCAGTGGGCAGGAGCATGCACATTAGAGAGACTCTCAGGAAAAAGCTTCGTTGGCTGGATGTGAATGGCACTTGCATTGAATTCAAGGGGCTCTCTGAAGGCACTTAGCTCTTCTTCTGTTCCCAGGATGGAAGGAAGGTGTGGTAAATGGGCCATGCCATTATAGTTCAGTAGGTAAGGAGACTGTGTACTTAGAAGAGAAATATTTTTCAGAACAAGATTAATGCTGGTCTCTTTAGGCTCTTTAGAATGCAATTGAATTATTGCAAGCTTATTTCCCCTACAGCCCAAATGAATGTATTCTAATATTTCCATCACCCAAATCATGGTTTCCAACCATTTCTTTTATAGTCACTGCGTGGAGGGGGTGGGTGTGGGGGGACAAAAGCAGAAAGAAAAAAGTCCCAGCTCAGACTTGCTGTCTTTGAGTTGGTCATGAGGTCTTTACCCTAAGGACTGGAAACTAGGGCAAGTTACTTTGTGACAAGGTGGGCCAATTTTTGCTTTTCAAACCACCAGCAAAAAATGAGGCCAAAGGATTCTGAGAAATGTTGCTCAGAGATGAATCCCCAGCTTCTCTGACGTTTCATGAAAAATCGGAGGATGTTCACGACAGTCCTGAGTCTGGCTTGCGGAGGCTCTAATTCTATTACCGCCTCATCCAGGCACATTATTTTTACTCATTAACGAGATGGCATCATAATGGTGCTGGAGGCAGCCAGAGTGATTAGCAAAGCGCCTCCTTCCATTCTTCAAAATGTCATCAACACACTGGTCAGGAAACAAACTCATTTTCTGACTCGGCCATGATTTGCAGCATTTCAGGCACTGATGATAGCTTGTCTGCTTGGTTTAAAAGAGCCCCTGATATAACAGAACCTGACACTGTTTACTTCAGCCTATTATGCCTGCTGCATTCACTGAATGCTTCACTGGAGAAGAAAAATCGAAAGAAGGCTATTCATTGTAATGCCAGCTGCTTTTTAAAAAAGGAAATCAATTTTTGCTTGAGCTTAGAATGTACTCCGCGGGTCCAAAGTGACCTACCACTTTTGATGTCAACCACAAAAGGATCTGCCTGAATTTTCCACAACAATCACCCCAGAGCTCAAAGAACATTGAAAATCCTAGATTAGTTTCATTTTAGTTTATGTTCAAATTGGTATCCACTCATCCCAACAATATCACGAAATAGAAAGCCTTGGGTGACAGCCCTTGAATGCCACTCTGTCAGAGAGCTCAGGCTTCGCCGTACATCTGGGCTGGGGTTTGTTATAAATTACTTGGCAGGACCATTTTATGACGGAAATAATTAGTTATGTTTAGTATTTATAGCTAGTATCATGATACCTTTCTGCGCTGCTAATTAATTATTTTATGGCCAGCATGTTTCAAATGCAATTAGTTAGGTATGGCAATGATCATAATATTTTGCATATTCATGACAACATTCTGCCTATTTACAGCAAAACTTGGGTGTCAAAATCAGTTATTTTCCTTTTGTTATTAGGCGGAATAATTACAGGAAACAATAACAATGATCTCTTGCATGTGAATAACATTTTACAACTGAGCACCTCCATTTATGTCACCCATGCGGGTGCCCCTGTGGTTTCTTACAGGGGAATGGAAACTCCATATGGTGACACGTTTTGGCTGGGTTGTTAGCCAGCTTGAAGGTCACCAACGGAGGCTTTTGCTCTTTTTACATGTAGTTGGCGTCTTGTTTGGCCCAGGGGGATCGACTGGTTGCTAAAGAAAGGGTATTGGGAAAGAGAATATTTGAGCTGGGTGAGAAAACAAAGAAGTCAGCTTGCACTAGTTTGTTTAGAACAAAGCCCCAAGCTATTTATTATTTGGGGCTAAATAATAAATAAACGAAAGAATAAGTAAGCTAGACAATAATAACTATTACTATTTTAAAATAGTGTGCCTGGAAGTGCCTCTAAATAGAAGAATAACTTCCTGAGGTTTTCTGCACTGTGGGGGGAGCTCAGAAGACAGACTGAGTTATTGCTTAACCACACTCTGTATCCAGCAGGCCCACTGCCTTGTGTCGAACTATTGAGTGCTTCTTAAATCCTGTGAGTCTAGACATAGTATTGCCCTGTGAAGCCTGGGAATGTTCTCAGTTAGCTTGTGGACAAGATCAATGACACAGGCTCTCTTCCAGATCTGCGCCGATTTCTCTTTACTTTAAGCCTCCCGGACTAGCCATAATCCTCCATTTCCTTTTCCCCACATGTGCTCTGCAAAGTGCTGAAAAGAGTGAAAAATCAAGAAAAATATTGTCCACTG
Organism: Camelus ferus; assembly: GCF_009834535.1. Taxonomy (NCBI): domain Eukaryota; kingdom Metazoa; phylum Chordata; class Mammalia; order Artiodactyla; family Camelidae; genus Camelus; species Camelus ferus. The sequence goes on along the minus strand of NC_045698.1, from coordinate 86,129,921 downwards.
AGAACTGAGATTCAGTCGTGAATTTCCTTTCATAGAACATACGTGAGGCTGGGCTGTGGGGGCGCGCAGAGCTGGAGTGGGGTGGGGAAATGAAACGTTGACATATTTTCAGGTTTTGCACCTCCAAGTCTGGCTACCAAGAAAAAAAACATGAAAAAAAATAGCCGTCAATGAATTTAGATTTTTGGTGAAAGGTGTCATGTATCCCCTTGTGAAAAACTGCTTACACATGTAGACTCCTTGATCAGATTACCCTGTTTTCCTATCTGAAGGACAAGAAAGTCTTTTTTTTTTTTTTCTTTCTTTCTTTCTTTTTTTCTGTCCCCAAATTCTCTCCTGCTTTTCCTTCAAGCCCATTTTCATTTATTGGGTTTGTGGCAGATGTGAAGAGCAAATAGACTTTGAAGTTAATAATCATTATCTTCTCATTTCTTGGGATGAAGGTAAAGAGAATCCCTTCAGCCTTCCCTCAGAACCATCCTTTATCCCTTTAATCATCTTTGTCACGTCTCTGAACTCACTCCAGTTTCCCCACATCTGCACATGACAAGCTTGAGTTCTCCGTGTTCTTAAACCTACCCCCACCTCCATTCTCGAAAACATCTGCCAGCACTTGAGGCCAAGTCTAGAAGTCATCCGTCTGTTGAACAACTCTGGGATCAGTCACAGGCTAGCTGTTTTTGTTGCCTTTCAAGCAAAAAAAAAAAGAAAGAAAAAAGATCCATAAAAAACACAAGATAAAAAAAAAAAAAAACCCATAGAGGAGAGAGATTTTTAAGGCGTGAGGCCCACTTGAGGAATGGCAGCCTTCTCTTGTGACCTCAAAGATGGGCTGCTTTCCAAGTTGAGCCTCAGGATTCCTAGGTCAAAGCACATGGTCTAGGAACAGCCAAGCAACAAAGAGTAAGTGCTGTGGGTTGTAAGGCCCAGTGGGGAGGCTGGATCCTTCTGGAGTCAATCCCAAGAGTTTCGTTCCATTCTAGGGCGGGCTAGGGGGCCTGAGACTCCTAAACTGAATTTAGCCCTGCATGAGTTCTCTATGACTACAACCCCAACTATTACTATTTTGGGCGACTCTTCAGTGTCTACAAGACAGGCTGAAAAGGCAGAGGATGAATCGGGACAAGACTTGGCACGAGATATAGGTGTTCCATGCCTGTATTGTGGCAGATGCAATTAATCAATCTTTGATGATGACTAATCATTGACCTACAGCTTCCGCTCCAGTTCCCACTTCTAATCCTAACTTAATATGTCTAAGCCTGCCCACCGTGCTTTCCCATGGACCCTTCTCCAACGTCTCCCCTCCAGCACCACAGCAGCCCCTTTGTTTGGGGCTTTGCTGACTCTCCTTTGGCCTTTAGAAAAATTCAGAAGAGACCGATACCTGTAGGAGATGGAATCCTTGTTCCTTTTCCTACAAGGATGGGCACCAGCTCATTGTCTTTCCAGCCCCAACTGCAGCTGCAGATGCTCTTTTACTGAGAGAAATCTGGAATACAAACACATTGTAGTCCTGATGAGCTATTCATGCTTTTTGTCATCAAAGAGCAGCATAAAAAGAATAATGCGGGCGATGTGCTTTTAGTCATTGAGAGCGTAATCAATTCCACATTGTAATTGCCCCTGTCATCTGTTTACACACCTTTCATCGGTTTACAATCGAGCTCTTAAAAGGCAGGCTTGCCCCAGCCCTGCAGGTTGGGAAACATCTGTCTTCCTGCTCTGTGAACACGGCATAAAGGTTATGTTGAAAGAGAAACATCAATAACACTTTACAACCTGATTTTTTATTCACTTAATTCATAATTGTGAAATATTAGTGTTGGACATCACTTTCAGCTAAAACAGAGAGCTTTTGCGTGCTTGATTTGTATTAAACAGTTGATATATTTAGATAATTTGACAGATTTTAATATATGTATTATTCGTTTACATTAGGCTAATATAGTCTTGGAAAATTTTACAGGCCAGTTATTGTCATCAAAGCTGAATAATTTTACAGATCGCAAGCTAAGCTTACTTTTTTTAAAAAAATGTTTCTTTCTTCCAATTATAATTTTCACACCTCATATTTCTAGAAACTTCACAGGCATCACTAATATATTTCCATGAAGATTGACTTGTAGCAGCCTTCTATAGATACTAGAGCTGACATCTGTGTAACAGTGCCTGAGAGAAATATTAATATAGTTCCTGCTATAGGATGATCGACATTAGGATGGCATTAACAAACCAATTCCTGAAATAAAAGCTGACATTGCATTGGGCATTCTGATCTCGGGCTTGACCGAGCACTATGATCTGGAACCAAGACAAGACTGCTGAAGAACTGTAAACACCCCATGCAAGAGGGACCCTTGTTTTCTCTTTTAACTTTTTAGGCTTGTGATATGAATGAAATTAGAGAAGGCAGCGAGTGGCTTTTCTGGTTTTCTTGCTTCAACTCCTTTTTTCACAGCCTCCCCACCTGTAGACTTCCTTATTCTTAGGAAAAGATGGATAAAAGCAGAAAACTCACACAATGTTATATCTGTTTATCTGAAATGTGAATAAAATGCAGCCAAAAGTAGCAGATTCACTGGAGCAGAGATGGTGGGTCTTCTTTGTCCTTGGGTCCTGCACTCATTCCCAGGGAGGACCCCTCGGTGCGCTCTCTGCGTCTCTGCCCCACGCTTCATGTCTTGTCTACAAGGAGTGTCTTCAAGGGTGGGACCAGGTGGCTTAACTTGCAATTCTTCAGCTCATGGTCCCTGAACCCTTTAAAACTTCATAAAGTTACAAATATCATGTCATTTTACTGAAAGCAATTCCTTTTGACTTTGCCTTTAAAAAACTTAACTTAGCCACTTTTCAGTCAAAAGATATGCATTAAGTATTTGTTACTTGCTCTGGTTACCAGCATTCCTGCTGCTCAAAGATGCCTGACACCCGCTGTCTCCTTCGTGTTACTTGTAATCCAGGAGTCTTAGTTCTCTAACTAAACATAGCTACTTAGTTTTCTCTAGATCAGCGTCCTTTTTTTTTGTTTGTTTTTTTGTTTTAAATTCCATATTCTTTTATCATAAAGTTGTTTGGTTTGACTTGTGTTAGAGGAGAACCACATTTTGATCTCACCTGTGTACTACTTTTTTCTGTTTCTGCACATATTGCTATTTCCATCTTGCATTCACCATTTGAAGGAGTAAAAGCTTAACGAAGTACAGTGAGCTCCTCTGAAGGAGATAAAGTGACTGTTAGTTCCACCATTTCACAGTGTGGAGCTGAGTACCAAAAGCCCTGGATGAAAGGTCCTGGATACAAATGAACTGAGGTCTCTGGACACTCAGATGGGATTTTTTTTTTTTTTCCTTCTCAAGGATTAGACAGAACCAAGCATTCCATGGTGATTATTTGCAGACCATGCTACGGGTACCCATGCAATTCCCAGCATTGTGATTTTACCACAGGATGTAAACAGATGAGCTGTGGTTGAGAGAACCAGCTGAATGCTTCAATCTGTCCACTTCAGCCATCAGGGCAAACAGACCATCTCTAACAGATAACACAACGTTTGGCCAGAGCACAACCATGGCAGCTCTGTCATTTCAGATCTGGGACCTGCAGAGAAAGCACCCTTCCGACTTGTTTGCTATGCTTAAAAGACATCTAGAACATTGGAGTAGGAAAATCTCCTCTTTGTTGTTTTCATTGTCCACGTCAAGAGAGAATTCATTTTTGTGAAAACAATTGTATAACTTTTCTTTTGTCTTGATCCATCTGTTAGAGACGAATTTCCTTTGTTCTCACGGCAAAGGCAGCCTTGACCTAAGGGTGCCTTTGCTCTTTATGTGCACATCACAAAGTCATAAAAATTGTGCAAGTCCATATTGATATCTGTCACAACACCGGAGAGGAATCCGTTCAGTTTGGAGTGGTTTGGTTCGGAAGGGATTTAATTGCTACAGATTCTATTTGTAAACTAGCGCTTTCCATCACATCTGACAATTTCACGAAGTAATTGTTCGCAGAAACAAAATCTGGATTTATTAATGCTTATTGTTTTCCAGCTAAAATTAATTTTCAAAGTGTACTTTTGAGTGCCATTTACATTCAAAAATAAGTACAGCAGATGTGTTATTAGGCCAGCTTCAGAATATTCCAGGAGACCTAAAGTGCCAGCGTTTACTGCGGCAAGGCAAATGAGTAAACCTCCCGAGTGATCAGCTCCATGGAACTAATGTTTTATCTAATCCACTGCCTGAATGAGACATGAACAGATTTCTGCTTTGCTGCAATACCAGTCATTAGCAAAGTCTCCCTCGGTCTAGTTACATTTAGAAGAAAGTAAATAACTTACTCATAATTTGGCCATTTCTGATAAATGCTTCTCCAATAATGTAGGATTAAAAATATATATATAAAGCTCCCTATGTCTGTGTCCTACTAAACAGTATTCACAGTAGGGCTCCTTGATATTGCTTTTCAAAAACCTTAAGAATAACCATGTATATTTTTAGCTACAGGGGACTGATGTGTACTGATACAATTTTGTCTTGTTTCCTGGCCTCACTGAACAGAAGAGGACCTGTTAGAAATTCCCTTGTCTTCTCTTATCTCATGTGTATTTCTAAAAATAAAATGGACATCTTGTTAAAAGATGACAAAATGCCTATTTTATTGCAGAAGGCTTCCTTTTCATGTAGAAAATGGATCTCGACATAGGTTCTCAAATTGCCAGGCTTCCTCAACGGAAGAAAGGTGACAGGGTGAATTCATTCTCCCTCCTTCATAAAAATGCTTTCCACCCGTATCCTCCTCTGCCCGGATTGGGCTCCGCCTCCCTGGGCGGGCAGGTTATTCTCTATGACAGGGGAGACGTCTGCAATGCTTCCACACAACTGGAGTTGTCCACCTTCGTAAAGTCCCAAATGCATTGAGAGGTGGCTTTTCTCGCCGCATCTGTTTCGATGCAGAACCTACATGTGGAAGAAAGAATTCCCAACACGGAATGTGTCAGGAAGCTTTTTGACCTTCGGTCTCGGAAAATGATGGGGTTTGCATTTTAAGATACACATTTTTATGACGGCAGAGACCCTTTATGAGGCAAATAATGTGTGCTAAGCTGCAGAGTGATTTTAGGCTGCCGGTTTAGTAAGTTTGCACCCTCCTTTCTCAATGTTGTAGTGGGACATTTTTCACTTCAGTGGTTTTTTAAAAGGTCGATGTTATCCCCAGGAAACATTCAAAGTTGGCTTTCTATATATTTTTTTCCTAATGAAAGATTGTAGTCTTCATATGAAATCCCTACTCTTGGACAAGTTAGTGTTTCTGGATACAGAAGAGTTAATTGTTGAGTGTCTGTTGGCTCCATGGTGGAATGTCACCCTGGCCCTGGCTCCATTGGCTGCTTCATCTCATGGGTGGTGACACCCGGCTGGGGAAGGTAGGAAGGTTGGGCAGAGGAGACAGGCTGTTTTATGAGATTCTCTTGAGGACCTGGGTTACTTATTGCCATTACCCCATCTTTGAGGACAATGGCCAAAGTAAGACTCTTTCATTTTGAAGACTGATTGTGATGGTTCCAGGGCTGTGGACCTCCTAAAAAGTAATTGTGTGTGTGTGTATGCACTTCAACCTTCTTAGTTGTAGAAGGTGCCAATCTCTGATAGTTGTTGTAAAAGGTAAATATAAATTGAAAACTTAAGTACATATTCTAATATGCACTGACACATAGTTGGTTTTCAATAAATGTTACCTGATACTAAACTACAAAATCTTATACCCAAAACCACATAAATGGAGAATTTTATATTGTAAAAATTGCCTGATATTCTTTTTATGCCCCTGGCAGTTTTCTATGATTAACATTCTAAATATTGAATGTTACTATCTTTACCTTTAAAATGAAAAAAAAAACAAAAAAAAACAAAAAAAAAAAAACGCCAGGAAAAAATGTGAAAGTCTAAATGAGGCTTTGTGGTCATAGACGAGGCAGACAGGATGCATATTTATTTTGTTTTGAATTCAGAAGGGAGAAGCAAGCGATTTGGTTTTTTAAGGGACTGTAGTAGCTAAAGGCATTGGCCTTTGTTTCATTTTAAAAATGATTTGCGACTAAGTTATTTATCTTTGTATTGTTCTAGGTCAGTGGTTCTCGAAGTGGGATCTTGAGGTAATCGGGAGTCCCCAAGACCCTTTTAGGGGGTTGTGAGGTCAGAACTATTTCTGTAATAACACTAATACTTTATTTGCGTTTTTCATCGTGTTTATATTTGTTCTGATGCTAGAAAAGCAATGGCGGATAAAAGTGCCTAAGTATCAGTCCTGATCATGGCACCAAACTGTACTAGTATTCTTCGCGGCCACCTACTTGCTCCAGTTTCTCTTGAGAATGTCCTTGATAAAGCAGTAAAAGTATTCATTTTTTTTATTACATTTTGACTCTGAGTACCTGTCTTTTAATGTTCTGTGTGACAAAACTATGCATAAAGCACTTCTGCTGCAGATGGAAGTACAATGGTTGTCTTGAGGAAAAACACTTGTGTGATTGTTTGAGTTGCAGGCTGGACTATCTGCCTTTTCCCTGGAGCGTCACTTTCACTTTAGAGAATGAATGATGGACAAACTGCTTATTCAGACTTGGTGTTTGGCAGATATTTTCTCAAAAATGAACAAAATGAGCTTGTTACTTCAGGAAAACCATCTGACATTATTTGCGGCCAATGATAACGTGAACTTTCAAGAAAAATTACAATTTTGAAAAATAAATATTTGCCATTATGAGCTTGACAGCTTTTAGATACCTAAGGGGCTTTGATGAGATCACTGGTGGTATTATCAGATGTGATTACTTGATATTGTATAAGAAAGTAAGTTACCTTTTAGGAATCCACATACCTCAGGGAGCAAAACATTTCCCAATGACCAATGCATATTGCAGACTTACGAATGGATTGAAGAACCATCCTGAGTATAAAGTAGACCAATGGATTTTAATGAAGAGTATAAAAAGTTCACTGACATAGTTTCAGATTGCTTATTGCAAGTAATTTGTAAGAACTACTGTTTGTTAAATTTTGGTGTAGTATTAAAGAATATTTATAGTTATCTAAAAAAGCCGTTAAAATGCTCCTCTCTCTTTCAACTAAATATCTGTGTGGAGCCAGATTTTCTTCATCTACTTCAACCAAAAAGTCATATTGCAACAGACTGAAGTAGAAACAGACATGAAGTTACAGCTGTCTTCTATTAAACCAGACACGAAAGAGATTTGCAAAGATGTAAAACAATGCCACTTTTCCCTTGGTTTTTGAAAATATGATTATTTTCACTTAAAAACTGTTGACATGTAATGGGTGGATTTCATTTCCAGTAGGGTAAATATTGACAGGTATAACCTATATAAGCCAAAGCTCTCTGGGGTCCTCAATAATTTTTTCAGAGTGTAGAGGATTCTGAGACCAGTAAAGGTTGAAAACTGCTATGCTAGATGGCATAGCAAAGAGTTGAAAAAGTCAACCAAAGTGTTAGTCTTTGGCAGGTATCATTTCCACTCCATGATCTGGTCCATCCTGAGCAAAGGCATTCACTCCTAGAATGCATGTGAACTGGGAAATGTCATACTCTTTCTTGTGCAATATTCATCTTCCGTTTCTCACCATCCATGAAGTTACCAAAGCACATTAACATCCTGCAGACTGTAAGAAAGAAATCTGTGACCTCTTTTTTAAAATTTTATTTATTTAAAAAAAATTTTGTTAAGGTATAGTCAGTTACAATGTGTCAGTTTCAGGCTCACTCTTCATTTTCCAAATTTACAAGGTGAGAGATTGATGTGATTAATTATCCTTAAGCGATGATGTACTAAGGAAGTATTTTGGGTTTTCCCCAAATGTAATTTTTGGTTCTGGATCTTATTGTTGTAATGTGCATTATTGTCTTACTGTATATTACTTCAGTTATTCTTGACATGTTTTATTTTTAATTTTGAATATTTTGAAAAGTCAGCAAAATTCAGAAAATCATGGTGAGCTCCACAAACATGCCACTCCAGTTCACAGAGGTTAGTTTGTAACATTTGTCTCAGATCATAATCTTCAAGGTGGAAAAGAAGACAGGGGAAAGGGAGTACAGATGTATCCTTCTGAAATCTTTTTTCTTTCATTCCATATTTGTTTTTGAGATTTATCCATGTCAAAACGTGTAAATGTAGTTAAGTTAAAAACTGCTGTGAAGCATTCTGTTGTATAGGTCAATTCTCAAGTTTCTTGCATTTTTAATCGTTAAAAATTTTTAATTCCTTATTAAAGTATGAATGCATATGGCAGGAAAACAAGGCAAAAATACTTCTTATTCTGGTCAAGATTTGCACAAGTTTAAGCAACTTAAACTTTAAAGGTTGTGGCAGAGTCATGGCAACCTGTGGTATTTAGATTTTTAGATACCATGTAGTTTGCACACTGGCTTTTGGTTTAATTTTGTGCATATATTCTAAGCAAGCAATTGACTTCTATGAATTATTTTTAAACCTAACTTAGCACTTTTAATTATGATCTTCAGCATACATCATTATGTATAGTACCGGTAAAGAATTTTGAATCTGATGGAATTCTAAATCATCTTTTGTGTTTCTGTACCTGAGAGAAAGAGATAGTATTTGGGTAATAATTATCATGCAATTGGTCCAGATAACTGCTATGAACTGAATGTTTGTATTCCACCCCACCCCACCCCACCACCACCAAGTCATATGTGAAGCTCTAACTCCTAAGGTGACTGTATTTGGAGATAGGGCTGGCAAGGAGGTGATAAAAGTTAAGCAAGGTCACAGCTGTAATGCCCTCATCTGATAGGGTTGGTATCCTTATTAGAAGAGAAGAGCACCAGAGCTCTCTCCTCCACGTGAGGGCACGATGAGAAGGCAGCCATCTGCAAGCCAGGAAGAGAGCTCTCCCCAGGAATTGAGTCTGCCACCACCTTAATCGTGAACTTGCCAGCCACCAGAACTTAAGACATAGGTGTCTGCTGTTTAAACCGGGTAGCGTGTGGTATTTGGTATGTCGGCCTCAGCTGGCTAATATAATAACCATTGTATTTCAACATTTGCAGGGGCGTTACCATTTTAAGGAGTGACCAAAGGAGTCTTCCTGAGACAGGAGGGAAGAGGGCAGGGTACAGCCATAGAAGGAATGGAGCAGCAGTGGACAAACTGGTTAGAAGCAAGATGGTGGAAGATTCTATTTGCAGTAGGCCTTGAGCCTCATGGTGCGCTCACAGGGGCTGTGACAGTTTCTAGGCTGACCATAAAAGGTCGAAGGGCCCAATTCCTGGAAATCCTCACCCCTTCCCCAAAATAGTTGGAGTAATCCTCCCACTTGTTAGCATGTGAAACTACTGAGCTCATAAAACCTAACAACCCTGCACCTTGTAGTTGCTCTCTCTCTTGCCTTCTGAGACAGCCCGCACTCTGTCTACGGAGTGTGTATCTACTTTTACTTTAAATACCCCTACTCTTGGTCTCTCTCCCTCTTATCTTTTGAGGTGGCCCGCATTCTGCCTATGGAGCATGTATTTCCTAGCCACTCTCCCTTCTGAGTGAGGTGGACTGCACTCTGTCTATGGAGTGTGTGCATCTGGAAATAAACTTGCTTTCACTTTACTATGCATCACTCTTGAATTCTTTCCTGCACAAGACAAGAACCTATTCTCTGGCAACATTCCTGAGTTTTGTTTATAGTCTGTGTCTCAGAATCAGTGAAATGCAGAGTGTAATGCTGGACTGATCTGCTATTACTGGCTGGTTCTTCCTCAGAATGGAGCAGAGTTACTCACTGTGGCTCGATTAGTCTGGTCCCTAGTCTAAGTGTTGGTGAATAAGTTAATCACTGCACATTACTATCATTGCTGTCTTAAAGATGAGGAAATCGACTTTCCAAGAGTCACACAGTTAAACTTGAACTACCAATCGAGTACTCTTCCAATATCACCCTGCCTTTCAGTTTCAGAATTTCATCATGAATCATTTTATCGGTATGACTCACATCACCCTCAAGAGAGCTCTGATCTCAGGGAAGCTTTGTGCGAAGAAAGGGAACCATAGGAGCTGTATGACATTTAAGTGACCCAGAAAATTCTGAAAATTCCAACAGCGATGTTTTATGGAGTTATGTGCCACTTAGAGGAACCAGCTTCTAGTAAGCGGCTTACCAAGGCTAAGGAGGGAGCGGAAGGTACAACTGCTGAAAGGGAGAAAGTGGCTTGGGCTGTGTTTTTAGCTTTCAGCCTATCAAGGTCCTGGCAAGAACATCACTCTCAGGCTGTGTGTTTGATGGACATTTCTAGGAGGTCCTAGTAACACAGTTTTGAAAAAGCAGCTAAGGATGGGACAGCATCTCCAAGGAATAGTCAAAGTGCAGAGCTCTGTCTTCCTCAGGCCTGGAGGGGAAAGTGGAGGGAGCCGTTATAGGAACCCAGAGGGAGAATCGTGTGGGATGGCCCCCTGATGGGGACTTTGACCTTCAGTGGGGATGCACAGCCTGTTCATAGTGCCTTCATTCTGCTTTCACCCTCTGCTCTCTGCAAAGAAGGGGAGGTGGGAGTGGTGGCTTTACCCAAACAGAAGCCAAGGAGCAAAGTGAGGTGGGAAGCCCCATAAAAAGACCGGCAGGACCCCCCCACCCCCACCCCCACCCCAAGCAGGGCCACTATTCTCCTGCCAGCACCATCCGTTTCCCTGACGGGGAAGCTCTATCTCACTTTTTGCCTCTGAAAGGGCTTACTTACTCCTAAAATTCTATTGGTTCCCTGAGGTCACTTCTGATTGGTTATTTCCTTCACTCCTGATTGGTTATTACTCTCACTTCTGATTGGTCCACTTCCACAACTTCTGATTGGTCCATTTCTAGTACTTCATTTGCATGGAGCTCACTCCTGACTGGTTATTTCTCTCACTCCTGATTGGTCTACTTCTACAAAGCTTGTTCCTGGTTGGTCAACTTCTGTTATACTCTATTTGCATATGATGTTGCAAAGTGTAAAACTTGCAGCCTATAAAAGCCTGTCTATAAAAACCTACGGACAGGGTCCAGAGCTTGGAGTGTTAACTGCTCTCAGCCCGCTGGGGTGATAAACCTGAGTTCTCCAACTCTTTGAGTGCTGCTTGGTCTCTTGCCCGGATCCAGGTTGCTATCACAACTGAGCTGTAACACTAAGCTGTAACGGGGAGCTGTAACACGTTTTTCCACAACAGAAGGAGTACCTGTAGGTCGGCCTGGCAGCCACCGCACATGCGCATCCCGTGGACTAGCAGGTGAGAACATCTGGGATCTCTTGTCCTAACTGTGGTCTCCAGTCCCCACCCCGTGTCTTCCCCATCTCCCTTGGCCTCTACTTACCTTCCTGATAGCTCGCCACACCACTCACTGTGCTCAGCCACAGGGACCTTGGGCCATTGGCTACTTATGCTATTAAAGGAAAAAAGTATTCATTGACACTTGTTAAGTTGGTAGGGCCGGCTTTATTCAGGACCATCACATTAGGTATAGGGTTGACTGTAATGGGATTTTACAGTGCGGGCGAGAGATGGGGCTCAACTCCGAATGTGATTTTGGCAAGAGGGAACATAGAGCCAAGGAGGAGAGTAGGGGGTGGAAAGTTACTCAGAGGAAACATCAGGGGAATTCTGGCTCAACTGACCTCACAGGATTCTCTCCTGTAGGCAAGCCAGGGTGATGAGACATTGCCTGGGGCAGGGTGGGTTGTCAGATTCAGGAGATGATTGAATACTGAAGATGATCAAGATGTCAAGCATGTGGAGTTCTGGTTAACCTGACTTAGCAGGGTTCTTGCTAAAAGCAGATTTTACAGTCTGGAGAGTAAACCCCACTCACTTGTCTCTTTTGTTGCCTTGTTTTACTTCCTTCACGATCCTCAGGGTTTCTTAGGTTGTTACCATTCTTATCCTTTTCACCCCCTGTGAGCTGAAAGCTCTGTTAGAGCAGGGCCTTGTGTGTTTCATTCTCTGCTTGATCCCTAGCCCCTGGGACAGTGTTGGGTATAGTTTAGACTCTCAAGACATATATTCTGAATCAAGGAGTGAGTGAATGAATGAATGAGTGGAGTGTTCTGGGTGTGCAGTGTGAAGCACAAACTCAGAACCAGAAGCTGGGATGCAGCAAATACACAAGGCAGCTGAGGGCACTGGCCGGGATATGGGGCGTTCTGTAACAGAGCATCATCACATTATGTCTTTACGCCATGTCAGCCAAATTTATTGGCCCCAGGATGACAAAGTCATTGTTGAACCTAGCATTTCAACAGTGTTGTCCTCACTGCCTGTTAGAAAGTCTAAACTGGAGGCCTTGATAAATGGCAACAAATGCTCTTGTTTTCAATGAGAATCTTGGAAACATCAGGCCCAAAGTCAATTTCATGCTTTTTTGGGAAAGTCTAACAGTTTAGGGGATGCATTTATGTTTTCTTCATGCTACACTATTTAACTCTCTGTACTGTTCTTATATTAGAGAGTTTATAATCTTGGTTCTTTTGACCAGGATTTTAAATATTTTTATTGAATTTCTAATTTACTTTGCAGGTTGAGAGGATCCAGTATGCACCATTAGCTTATAAATGCAATGACCACGGATTCTTTTTTTTTTTTTTTTTGCCAAGCTTAGCTTCACCTAATAATTTACATTTCCGTTTGTCCAGGAACATTCTTTTTTTTCCACTCTTTTAATTTTAGTTCTTTCAGGAATGAGTATTTCTAAACTTCTTGTGATTGACAATAATTACTTTCCCTTTTAGAAACAACTGAACTTTAAATTTTGGGATTCTTGCTCCATTTAGATACTTAAAAAAACTAGAATGAGTACATTCATGAGTTAAGATTTACTGAGGGGCTCGACTCTGCTGGATGCTCTCCTGGACCCTGGCATTTTCATAAGGAACAAGAAAGACCTGGTTCAGGTCTCATGGAGTTTTTTTAAGGGAGAACGGACTTTTAAAAAACCCGGAAAATAAATAGTTGTAAGTTGTGTAAGGTAGCGCACCACAGAAGCCTCATTTTAGGTAGGGTGTTCAAGGGGGCCCTTTCTCAGGAGCTGAAGGGTGGGCAGGAGGCAGTCATATGGGGAAGAGGGGGGAACCCTGGTGCATTTGTGGCAGTGAAAGTTTTGCCAAAACATGGCCTCCGTACCCTGCTTACAGAATTGAGACTCAAGGACAGAGTTTTGGATGAAGTAGAAAAGGCAGCTTTACTTCTTTGCCAGGCAGGGGAGGTCACAGTGGGCTAATGTCTCTTAAGACTGTGAGCCTGCTCTGGAGAGAAGGCAGGAGCTTTTATAGTAAAATTTCAAGAGTTCAAGGGATGGAGCTAGTTTCCATAGAGATAGCATACATGGTAACAAATTGTTGCAAAGTTGTTCTTGTTTTTGCAAGTGCAGTGGTCCCCTTCTCTCTTTTGGGTATGAAGTTCACCTCGGGCTTTGGGACTCTCTTTAATATTATTGTACCTAGAACAAAAGATGCATAGAAATGTGCTCCATGGAAAAGAGCTCTAGAGAAAAACTTTTGCAGTTTAAAGTCAGGTTGATAAATTGTTTTAGCCTTTTAAGCATGCTGAGGCCTACAGCTCCAACAATAGGACACAAGGAAACCGCAAGGGATCAAAGGAAAAAACTGCGGTCAGGAGCAGGGCACTGGGGGGAAAAGCAGGGTGCTGAGCTTGATCCCTGCAGGCAGCACCTCAAGAGATTTAGGTTGACCAACCAAACCTCCCTCCTTTCCAGCCTAACCCTGGTCAGCAAGAGCATGAGACAAATCCTTTAAACCATTATACACTTAAGCAGTTATAAAACACCATTACAGATATCAGATGGTCATTGATGACAATAGGTGCTCAGTTATAAAAGGAGGCCAGCAAGGGTGAGGAGCTGTGAGTTAGGGAAGAGTGGCTTGTGACAAAGTTGGAGAGAAATGTGGAGTCCTGGAGGGCATGGTAGGAGGGCATGGTAGGAGGGCATGGTAATGACATTAGATTTCCTTCTAACTGCAGTGGTTTTTAAATTGGAGAATGATATGATCTTTCTTTTTTTAAGATGTGTTTATTCATTTGTGTTGAGTGGCTCAGACATGGAAAAAGTGGCTAAGGGTAAATCAATTAGGAGACTGTAACCATGAGTCACACAAGATCAAAATGGTGGTAGAGGATCAAAGAGAAGAGGGCAGGTTCACCATATACTTTAGAGCTGGAGTTAACTAGACCTTCTGATGACTTAGATGTAGAGGGTGTGGGGAAAAGAGTAATCAATAAAACTTAGGTTTCTGGGGAGAGGTCACGATAATGCATTGCTTAAGAACACTGGCCCTTGAGCTAGCATGCCTGGGTCCTAATCCCATCTGAGATTCTTATTAGCTGTGTGACGTTGGCAAAGTTAACCTCTCTGTGCCTTGATTTTCTTCTCTATAAAAGAGGAATAATAAAAATGTCTACTCCATGGGAATGCTGTGAGCATTAAATGATGTTTATGCAGTAGCTGATTTGCCTACTGGCACATTGCATGCTTGAATAAATGCTAGCTATTATTATTACGGAAATAGTAAAACCGGTTAGAGGAGTAGTGTACAGGTTTGGGAGAAGTTGTCAAGAATTCCATTACTGAATAGCTTAAATTCTCCATTGGAAATATAAGAGGAGACATCAGTTAGGCAGGTGGAATCACCAGTCTGGAGTTCAGAGGAGAGGTCTCGACTGAAGGTAGCAAATTATAAGTCATCGGCTTGGAGATGAGTTTGAAACACATGTAAACGGATACCATCTGGGGGAGAGAGGTGGCATTCAGAGCTGATCCTTGAGGTCAGGCAGAGGAGAGACCAGGAAAAGATACTGAGAAGAAGCATCTTGGTGGTAGGAGGGCAACCTGGAGATAATATAAGGCAAAAGAAGGCAAGAATGAGGGAGAAAACATCAGTTTTTGGGGTAGGGCTGGAAGGTCTTGAAAGGTGTCCATTGGGTTTGGTGACATGGAATTCCTCGGCCACCTTAATGAGGACAGTTTGGGTGGGGGTGAGGAGGATGAAGGTGTGTGCTGTGAATGTACTGGCAATGAGAAAGTGGAGATGGCACTTGCAGACAATATTTGAGAGGATTTACTTGGAAGGGTTAGAGGGGCTAGGCAGGCATGTAGAGATGTTGTGTTTGTTTTATTTCAACGAGGGAGCAGCTAAAGTGGGGATTATCTATTAGAAAAGTGGGAAGTTGATGACACATGAGAGGCAGAAGGTGACTGAAGGAGAGAAATCCTTGAGGAGTGATAAGTAGGTGTCCAGAACAAAGACATTGGATTTTAGTGAGAGGAGGTTTTCAATGCAGGAAGAAAGAATGATAAAGTGGGATGGTGGGCTTGGGGTGGGAGAATGAAGGACTGGGGTCTAACTTCTGTTTTCTTAATGAAACCCACGGTACAGCTTTCAGCTGAGAGTGAGGACAAAGGAAGTGTGAGAAGTTTGAGGCAAGGAGAGGGATAGAATCCCCAGGTGAGGTTTGAAATCCTGAATTTTAAAATATGACCACTGTATGTAATTGCACGATCTTCTCTTGCCATATTCAGTTGCTGGAAATCTTCTTAAACTATTAAATTTAAGGATATTCTTGTAGACTTTTGAGGCGGGAAGCCCCCAAGCAGGGCCACTACTCACATGGTGGCAACATCCGGTTCCCTGGCCCAGAGGCTCTATCTCACTTTTTGCCTCTGAAATGGCTTACTTGTCCCTAAAATGCTATTGGATCCCTAAGCTTACTTCTGGTTGGTTATTTCCTTCACTCCTGATTGGTTATTACTTTCCCTTCTGATTGGTCCACTTTCCTAACTTCTGATTGGTCCATTTATAGTACTTCATTTGCATGGAGCTCACTCCTGTTTGATTATTTCTCTCACTCCTGATTGGTCTGTTTCTACAAAGCTTGTTCCTGGTTGGTCAACTTCTGTTATACTTTATTTGCATAAGATGTTGCAAAGTGTAAAACTGGCAGCCTATAAAAGCTTGTGTAAACCTACAGTCAGGGTCCAGAGCTTGGAGTGTTAACTGTTCTGGGCCCGCTGTTGTAATAAACCTGAGCTCTCCAACTCTCCTAGTGCTGCTTGGACTCTCGCCCGGATCCAGGTTGCTGTCACAACTGAGCTTTAACACTGAGCTATAACACCTAGCTGTAACACATTTTTCAACAACACTTTAAACTTACGGATTGAATTAGAAGTAAGACTCTATTAGTCTCATGGTGGTAGTTTCCTTCATAGACGCTACTCTTGAAACTTAAGGAGGGACCGACTATCCTCCTCGTCCTGTCAGAATGCTGTGATAGCCACTTGCAAAATGAAATAGACACTAAGCAGGGACTGGAGACAAAATGTCTATTTGCACCTTACTCTGAGCAAGTGGAAGGCTGGGCCCACGGGTGTAATGAGGTAGCATGTATAACCAGCAACTTCCATTGAAATGGTTCCACTGTTCCAAATGAGGCCAGTGTGATGCTATATATGTTGAAGATGGCCAGGAGACATTCCCCAAATCAGTTATTTCCATCCTAGTTTTTTTTTCTTTCTAAACACACTGAAAATCACAGTAGGTTGTGGCAAACTGATGGTGTTTCTAATTTTCTTGACATTTCCTAACCATGCTGAGTTTTGTGAGCATGTGTTGGGTGGGGGTATGTGTGTATTAAGTCTCCCACATCAGTACAGGAGGGTGGAAGGGTGGGTCGGTGGGTAGGGGGTGGTTGTTTTAACTTTGGGAGAACTAAGTTTTCCCAGCGTCACTTCTTTCCACATATGCACAAAAACAGAGAGATCCGGTTGGTTCTGGGGATAGGTGAGTGTTTCCAAATCAGTTTTCTTCTCAGGTTACCTCTTCAGGAAGCTTTTCTCCACCAGGGCTTGATTCAACAGCCATTGTGCGAGGTCACTTTGAAATGGGATCGATGTGCATATAAGATGGCCAGAGCAGTGATTTCTACTTTGGTGAAAATGTCACATCTTACTTTGTGAAAGGGAAGGGTTTCACCAGCAGGCTCCGTTGCTTAAACTTTAAATATTAGCTAAAATTAATTTTGTTTTGGAGGCTTTTATAATATGCCTTGACAAAACTGGAAGCACCCTGCTGGTGGGTTGTGAGTTTCTTAGACAGAGGCCAGGGCTAATGCTTCTCCTGAAACAATGTTGTGTGTGCAAAGAGCTGCAGGAAACATTTGTGGAGAGGATTCTTCACTGAGGCTGTGCCTTCGTCTGTTTCGGCTGCTTTAGAAAATAACATAGTCGCTTATAAACAATAGACATTTAATCCTCATAGTTCTGGAGGCTGGAAGTCCAAGATCAGAGTGCCAGCATGGTCTGGCCAGGGCACTTTGCTCTGTCACAGACTTTTCCTTGTATCCCCACGTGGCAGAGGGAGCTGAGTCTAGAATATCTTTAATCCCATTCACCAGGGTTTCCCCATCACAACCATTTCACCTCCCAGAGACCTGCCTACTAATACCACTACCTTTGGGGGTTAGGATTTCAGTGTATGAAATTTGAGGGGAACATAAGCATTCAGACTGTGGCAGGCTCTGGGCACCTGTGGGAAGAGAGGGCAGGCGAGAGTTCAAGTCCTCTTCATTCTATCAGAAAAGCTCTGTCTCATATGGAAACTATTTAACTGTTGTGAAAATCAATGGACTTGGATTCAGAACCTGGCTCTACCATTTCACAGCTATGAGACCTTGAGGTCAAATTCCACTAGCAGCTTGTAGGATTGTTATAAAACTCAAAGAAGCCTAGCATACTGGGATATACAATTTGGGCTGTCACTTGCGTCTCTCAGTGCTTCTAGAAACATCACTTGTCTCTAGTCATTTTGACCTTCTGCTTCCCTTATCAAGGGTCTAATCCCAGGAACTTCTATTTCATAAATATTGAGTGTAAACTTTCTAACTTCCCTCCCACAAAATGATCTTCATTGGCTCCTTTCATTTGTCCTCTTCCTGCCCTGGGCTGTGAGCCAGGCCTTTCCCTTCACACGCTCACGTATACTTACAGGTCTTGCTGTCTTCCATCCTTGTGGCTCCTAAAGTCTGCTTTTCAGCTTCACTGTCTCCTTTCTCTTAACGAATTATCCAGCACAAGGCCCTTCTGCTTTTAAAACAGATCCTTTCTTGGACAGGAATGTCAGTTTCTGAAGGCTGAGATATAGGAACATTCTAGATTCTTTTCTCTCTCTCATTCCCGAAGTTGGTTAATGAGTAAATGCCCACTCTCTCCATTTCTCCAGCCATTTCCTTACTGTAGACTCTCATCACCTCTATTGAGAACCATAGCACTCTTTTTTTTCCCTTTCCCTTAAAGTATATTTGATTTACAGTGTTAGTTTCTGGTGTACAGCAAAGTGATTCTGTTACATATATATTCTTGTTCATATTCTTTTAAATTATAGGTTATTACAAGATATTGAATGTAGTTCCCTGTGCAAATAGTAGGACCTTGTTCTTTGTCTGTTCTGTATATGGTAGTTGTATCTGCTAATTCCAGACTCCTAGTTTATCCCTCCCCTACCTCCTCTCCCCTTTGGTAACCATAAGTTTGTTTTCCATGGCTGTGAATCCATTTCTGTTTTGTAAGTAAGTTCATTTGTGTACTATTTTAGATTCCACATATAAGTGATATCATGATATTTATCCTTCTCTGATTTCACTTAGTATGATAATCTCTTGGTCCATCCATGTTGCTGCAAATAGCATTATTTCTTTCTTTTTATGACTGAGTTGTATTCTATTGTGTGTGTGTGTATACTGATGGAGATTTAAGTTGCTTACATGACTTGGCATAGCACTGAACTCTTAACCAGTCTCCTTTCTTGCCTCTTCTCCTGCTGCCTGTAAATTCGTACTCCACAGAATAGGCAGACTGAAGTGGGGATCAGATGGCTTCCTAAAGCAGCAGTTCTTAGCCTGTGCTCTGGGGGGACCAGCAGCATCAGCATCACCTGGGACTTGTTAGAGATGCAAATTATCTAGCCCCAGCCCAGGCCTGCTGAATAGAAGACCTGGAGAGTGGTCTCAGTGTGTTTGACAAGCCCTCCAGGTGATTCTAATGATCTGAAGTTTGAATACCACTCTCTCCAAGTATAATCAAGGAGGTATTAACCAAAGTTGGGGAATGGATGCCGGAAGGCAAAGCTAGGTCCATCCCAGGATTTTATTCTACTGTAAGCTCCCTGAGGACCTCATTGTTAATGTTGCACCCTTAGGTGCTAGCCCACAACCAGGCATAGGGTTCTTGAATGACTCCCTGAAGGCGATCCCTGCTTGGCTGTCACAGCGGCAGAATCTACGTTAGTTTCTTTTCTTTCTTAGTTTTCTTCAGTGAGTTAGAGTTTTACTGTTACTTAAAATCAACAGGCTATGGAGTTCTGAGAACGAATGATTTGTTGCCTGGGAGCTGAGTTGTCTTAAAGCTTTATGACAGCGAAAGTCCCTGGTACCGTGACCCTTGTGCCCCAGCCTTCTGTGGCTCTGTCCCTTGTCTCAGTGAATTCTGACCTCACTGGGAAGATGGCGTTTGAGTGGGGCTCAAGGGTTGAGAAGGAATTTGGTAAGTAGGGAACGCGGGGACGGATATTTCAGGCTGAAGGAATGTTATAAACAAAGGCAAGAGGAATGAAATTACAGGACGTGTTATGTGATCAACAAAAGTCCAACAGTGGGGCTGAGAAGAAATGAAGCTGAAAAACTCGTTTGTCATGAGTCCTAAAGAACCCACAAGGAAGTTTGGACTTTCTTTGGGAGGCATGGAGTGGATATGTAACAGGTACAGTATTAGAAGCATTCTATCACATGTTTGTACCTCTAGGCAGTTTTATTTCCTGGCCAAAGACATGGAAAGGCATGCAGTTTGTGTCCGGGTAGATTCTCAGCTGAGCTGAATAGGCTGATAAATCTTCCCAACCTCCCGCCCGGGGAACTGTGGTAACAGCTGCATATACATTAACACACTAGGAAACAGTAAGAGATCCACTTAGACGGAGCTGCAGATGTCTGACCATTCTTTCCATGCTTTCTAGGGTGTTGACACTGGCCATGCGGGTATGAGAGTCTTCAGCGGTGACAGAGTAGCTCAGGGACATGGGAGCTGAAGGCAGCCACGTGGTTGTGAAAAAGCCCCTTAAATGAGGCTGGTTCCTCCGTGTACACTGTCTCCCCCCCCCCCCCCACGGCCTCTGCTTACCCACCTTCACATCTCTTAACACAGGGAATGATTTTGATCTTCCAGAGCGAGAATTGTGACTTACTAAAGACAACAACTGTTCAGTTCCTATTACAGGACTGTTCTGAAAAGGCACCAAAACATTTTCCATCAGATGGGGAGCGTTAACCTTCTTAAGTGGCTGAAAAGCTAACTATCCCTGTAGGTGATCAGCATGAACCTCAGTCACCAGCTTAGCCTCTGGCTGCTTTGATTTCAGAGTGATAATAGAGAACTTGGTGGAGAAGGCACTGCATCATGAGCTCCAGCCCACAGAGGAGCTTCACACAGCTGCCTCTGGTTACAATAGATTTATTTGATGAGGTTAAAAGACATGCTGTCCAGCCCTAGCTTAAAAGTCTAAGACAAAGACTTAACAAGGAGGAGAAACAGGAGAAGGCAGGGTGTGGATTTTTTTTTTCTTTTTAAATAAATTAATGTCAGGGTTTTTTTTTTGTTGTTGTTGCTTAATTTCCCTTCATTATGTGTTGGGAGATTAAAGGAAAAAACAAGTCATGTCTTGACTTCGACTGCAAGACATTTCTGCCTCCACTGATAATAATAATAAAAAAAAGAGCTGGATGGTAGGAAACCCCAGAAATGCAGCTCAGTCACTCCCTGCAATTACTGTGTCTTATTGATAACTTGCAGCTCTATCCAGCAAATGCCATCTCTGGAACAAAGCCTGTCACAGATCAGACTGAATCCATTAAAAAGCTTTGATTAACATGTCCCTGGGGTGTGCTGGTGAAACTTTTTATGCCAAATGACAGCCTATTGCTGCTGCTTCGGAATTGTCCCCCTGAAATACTCTTGTGTTTTAATCTAGTGCACAGTTGAAATTAAAAAACAGCAATGACTTTGTGTGACCTAAATACCAGCCACTTCTATTCAGGGTGGGATTTATCAACTGCTTGCAGATTAAGTGTTCGGAGAAGCCACAATTAACCTTACTGTGGGGTGGCTACTATTAATTATATATATATTATACGTAGAATGTTTATATCATCTCTTGTTTTTTCTTCTGTTCTTCAACGTAGCCTGGAGAAAGGGTCATAGCTGATGTGCTTAATTTAGTGAATACAAAACTTTGTGTTCATCCTTAGTGGAAAACAAGTTTGTTTGTGTTTAGGGAGCACAGTAATCACTCTCCTTGGTGCTTTTTTTATTGGTCTCTGACATGGAGGCTGTAATGAGCTGCAGCCTTTTGAAGCAAAGATAAAGCTCTGTCTTCTAACTGTGGAGTTGTTAGGGGCAGGGACCTGCCTGTTTCCACACAAATATCTCACTTTCATCTTAGGGAGGAAATTCAATTTTGATCGACCCTGTCTGGATGGCGTGTGGACGAGTGTGTGTGTGTTTCTTTATTGTTACCACATACGCTCCGAAAATACAAGCGTTGAATGGTTACATTTCAAAACTGTCATGAACTGCATTAGACAATAAAAAATGATTCCCTCAGATGCCATAAAAAGACACTGTGAAAACGACCTGCAGAAGGAAGGTACCCGCCTTACTGCTTCTCTTCGCAGTGTTTTTAAGTCTCTGGAATTGGAAGACAAAAAGTGCTGTTGTTGGCAAGAGTCTTAGAAAGTCAACTTAAAAATGAAAGAGTTGCACCTATAGAAGGCAGCAGCACTGGGAACCGCTGTACTGTATGAACACGTGGCTCTTCCACTACCCCAGGAATGAAGCCGAACTCTCCTTTTTTTTTTTTTTTTTTTTTTTAACTTGCTATGTTTTTGTTTTTAAACGGAGGTACTAGGAATTGAACCCAGAACCTCATACATGCTAGGCTACCACTGAGCTATTCCCCACCCCACAAATTCTCCTTTTAAGGCTAACATCTTATCACTGACTGGCAATGCAACGGCATCTCCATCTTTCATCATGTAGTAAAGACAAGGAGCTACAGAGGGAAATCTAGGGTGAAGGAATTTTTGGATCATTTTAAAATACATTTATTTATACATTAATTTGGGATATACAGAAATGTAATGACCTGCACTGGAAAGCAGAGAGCTCCTAGTCACTGAAAACATTGCAGTAGGCAGGGTCATGAGTATCAGGAGACAGTTGGGAGGCTGACATGATTTATGAGGCTGACAAGGTCTGAATTTTTTTTTAATTGAAGTATAATTGACATACCACATTACATTAGTTTCAAGTGTACAACATCATGATTTAGCATTTGTATATATTGCTAAATGATCGCCACAATAAGTGTGGTGACACCACCTGTCACTATTCAGAGTTAGAAAATTTTCTCATCTTGTGATAAGAACTTTTAAGATTTACTTTCGTACCAACCTTCAGATTTACAGTACAACATTATTGAATATAGTCACCATGCTGTGCATTACATCATTGTAACTTACTTATTTTATAACTGGAATTATGTACCTCTTGATCCTCCTCACTCATTTTACCCGCTGACCTGCCTCCCCTCTGGCAACTACCAATATGTTCTCTGTACCTGTGAGTTTTAGTTTTGTTTGTTGGATTTGATTTTTAGATTCCACATATAAGTAAAATCAAAGTGACTTAATTCACTGAGCAGAGTACTTTCAAAGTCCATCCATGTTGTTACAAATGACAGGATTTCGTATTTTATAGCTGATTTAATACTCTATTGTATAAATATATACCACATCATCTTTATCTATTCATCCATGGGCAGACACTTAGATTGTTTCCATATCTTGTCTATTGTAAATAATGCTGTAATGAACATGGGTGCATATAGTTTTTAAAAAGTAAGTGTTTATGTTTTCTTCAATTAAATACCTAAAAGTGGAATTGCTGAATTGTATGGTAGATCTATTTTTAATTTTTTGAAGAAACTCCGTACTGTTTTCCACACTGGCTGCACCAATTTACATTCCCACCAACAGTGCACAAGGGTTCCTTTTTATCCACATCATTGCCAGCACTTGTTATTTCTTGTCTTTTTGATAGCCATTCTTAGAGGTGTGAGGTGGTATTTCATTATGGTTTTGATTTGCATTTCTCTAACGATTAATGATGTTGAGCCTCTTTTCATGTCCCTGATGGCCATCTGGATATCTTTTTTGGAAAAACGTCTATTCAGATTCTCTGCCCTTTTTTAAATTGAATTGTTTGTTTTGTTGTTGTTGTTGTTATTGAGCTGGATGGATTCTTCATACAGTTGACCCTTGAGCAACTCAGGTTAGGGGTGCCTGTTCTCCTTGCAGTTATAAATCGACATGTGACTTTATAGTCAGCTCCCATATCCACAGTTCCCCATCTGCGGATTCAACCAACTGCAGATTGTGTAGTTCTGTAGTATGTATTGATTGAAACACATCCATGCGTAAGTGGACCCATGACATTCAAACCCATGTTGTGGGTTTGACTTAATATATTAAGTATTTAATATATTATTAAATACTGTATATTTTGGATGTTAACCCCTTATTGTATATATAATTTGTAAATATTAACTCCCAATCGGTAGATTGCTTTGATTGCTTTTTTATTTTGTTGATGGTTTCCTTTGCTCTGTAGGAGCTTTTTGGTTTGATGGAGTCACATTTGTTTATTTTTGCTTTTCTGGCTATTGCCTTTGGAGTCAGATCCAAAAAATATACTGTTAGGCCTATGTCCAGGAGCTTTCTGATTATGTTTTCTTCTAGGAGTTTTATGGCTTCTGGTCTTAGATTGATGTCTTTAATCCATTTGAGTGAATTTTTGCACATGGTGTAAGACAGTGGTCCAGTTTCACTCCTTTGCATGAGACTGTTCAGTTTTCCTGACACCACTTATTGAAGAGACTGGCCTTTCCCCATTGCAGATAATTGTAGATTAATTGATCATATATACCTGGATTGTTTTCTGAGCTCTCTATTTTGTTTCATTGATCTATGTGTCTATTATGCTAATACCATGCTGTTTTGATTATTATAGCATTGTAGTACAGTTTAAAATTGGAGCACATTATACCTGCAACTTTTTGTTCTTTCTGAAGATTGTTTTGGCTATTTGGGATCTTTTGTTTTTCCATATAAATTTTAGAAATACTTGTTCTAGTTCTGTGACAAATGCCATTTTAATCATGAATAGGTGTTGAATTTTGTCACTTGCTTTTCTGCATCTATTGAGATGATCATATGATTTTTATCCTTCATTTTGTCAATTCATGGTATCATATTGATTTTGTGAATGTTGAGCCATCATTGTATCCCTGTAATAAATCCCATTTGATTGTGGTGTGTGATCTTTTTAATGTATTCTTGAATTCAGTTTGCTAATATTTTGTTGAGGATTTTTGTATCTATGTTTATCAGGGATATTGGCCTGTGATTTTTGTTTTTATTTTTGTCATGTCCTTCTTTGGTTTGGAATCAGGGTAATGTTAACCTCATAAAATTTCCTCCTTTTCAGTTTTTTTGGGAGAGTTTGAGGATAGGTATTAAATCTTGTAATGTTTATGGAATTTACCTGTGAAGCTGTCTGGTCCTGGATTTTTTTGGGGGGGAGGGTAGTTTGATGACTGATTCAATCTCTTTAGTGGTTATTGGTCTGTTCAGATTTTCCATTTCTTCCTGATTCAGTCTTGGAAGATTATATGTTTCTAGAAATTTATCCATTTCTTCTGGGTTATCTAATCTGTTGGCATGTGTTAATAATACTCTCTTATTATCCTTTGTATTTCTTTGATGTCAGTTGTAACTTCTCTTTAATTTCTGATCTTATTTATTTGAGTGTGTGTCTAGATAAAGATTTGTCAATTATATTTTTTTTTCAAAGAACCAGCTCTTAGTTTCATTGATCTTTTCTATTTCTTTTTATTCTCTATTGCATTTATTTCCACTCTAATCTTTATTATTTTTTTCCTCCTACTAAATTTAAGCTTTTTTTTTTTTTTTTTTTTGCTTGTTTTTCTAGTTCCTTTAGTTGTAAATTTAGATTGTTTATTTGGGACTTTTTCTATTTTTTGAGGTAGACTGTGTTGCTATAAACTTCCCTTTTACAACTGCTTTTCTGTATCCCATACAGTTTGGTATATTGTATTTCCATTTTCATTTATTTCAAGGTATGTTTTGATTTCTCTTTGATTTCTTTATTTATGCAGTGGTTGTTCATTAATCTCCACATATTTGTGGTTTTTCTAAGTTTTTTCTAGTAATTGCTAGTTTCATACAATTGTGGTCAGAATAAATGCTTGATATAATTTCAGTTTTCTTAAATTTACTGAGACTTATTTGTGGCCTAGCATGTGATCTATCCTGGAGAAAGTTCCACGTGCACTTTGAAAGAATGTGCATTCTGCTGTTTTTGGATGGAATGTCCTGTAGATACCTATTAAGTCTGTCTGTCTAATATGTTGTTGTAGGCCAATATTTCCATACTGATTTTCTATCTAGGTGATCTATCTATTGACATAAATGGGGTATTAAGTCCCCTATTATTTTGTATCATTATTATCTTCTCCTTTTGGGTCTGTTAATATTTGCTGTATATCTTTATGTGCTCCTATGTTGGGTGCATAAATACTACAAATGTTACGTCTTCTTGCTGGATTGACCCCTTTGTCATTATGCAATGCCCATCTTTTTTCTTTTCTTACAGACTTTGTTTTAAAGTCTATTTTGTTTGATAGAAGTATAGCCACTCTAGCTTTCTTTAGGTTTCTATTGGCATGACACATCTTTCTCTATCACTTTGCTTTCAGTCTGGCATGTCCTTACATCAGAAGTGAGTCTCTTAAGCAGCGTATAGAGGGACCTTATTTTTTTATCCTTTCAGTTACTCTGTCTTTTTATTGAAATATTTAGTCCATTATATTTAAAGTAATTATTGATAGTTATATACTTACTGCTGTTTTGTCTGTAGTTTTCTGGCTGTTTTGTAGTTACTCTTTGTCCCTTTATTCTTACCTTGCTTTCTTCCCTTATGTTTTGATGAGTTTTTATAATGTTAAATTTCAATTCCTGTTTTTCTTGATTTTTGTGTATCTATAGTAGGTTCTTCCTTTCTGGCTACCATGACATTCACATATAACAGCCTCTATATATAATAATCTAGTTTAAGTTGATAGCAAGTTGAGTTTGAACACATTTTTACAACTTTACACTTTCGCTCTTCGTCCCACATTTTGTTTTTGATGTCACATTTTATATCTTTTTATTTTGTGTATCACTTAACTAAGTTATTGTAGTTTTAGATTTTTATTACTTTTGTCTTTTAACATTTATACTAGCTTTATAAGTGATTAATCTACTACCTTTACTAAGTATTTACCTTCACCAATGAGATTTTTTTTTTTGTACTTTAATATGTTTCCTTGTTACTAATTAGTGCCCTTTTCAGTTTAAAGAAATTCTTGTAACATTTCTTATAAGGCTGGTTTAGTGGTGATGACCTCCTTTAGCTGTTTGTCTGTCTAGAAATCTCTTTATTGCTCTTTCAATGCTGAATGATAACCTTTCAGGGTAGAGTATTCTTGGTTCAAAGTTCTTTTCCTTTTAACACTTCAAATATAACATGCCACCCCCTTCTGGCTGGCAAAGTTTCTGTTGATAAATTTGCTAACGGTATTCTGGGAGTTCCCTTGTATGGAGCAAGTTGTTTTTTCTTCTACTTTTAAAATTCTCTCTTTAACTTCTGACATTTTAATTATAATGTGTCTTGGTATGAGTCTCTTTGGATTCATATTGTTAGGAACTCTCTGGGCCTCCTGGATTTGGATGTCTGCTTCCTTCTCGAAGTTAAGAAAGTTTTCAGCCCTTATTCCTTCAAATAAGTTTCCTGCCCCTTTCTCTTTCTCTTCTCTGTCTGAGATCCCTATAATGCAAATGTTATTCTACTTGATGTTGTCTCATAGGTCCTTTAAGCTATTTTCACTTAAAAAGTTTTTTTCTTTTTTCTTCTGTTTGCTTCTCTTTTGGGGTGAGTTCCATTACCTTGTCCTCTAGATCACTGATTTTTCTTTGCTCCATCTAGTCTGCTGTCAAACCCCTGTGTATATTTTTCAGTTCACTTATTTTATTCTTGGGCTCTATGACTTCTATTTGGTACTTTCTTATATTTTCTATCTCTTTGTTGAAGTTCTTGATGAATTCACCCATTCTTCTCCCAAGTTCAATGAGCATCTTTATGATTGTTACTTTTAAATATTTATCATGTAAATTACTTATCTCTGTTTCATTAAGGTATTTGAGGTGGGGGGGGGCTTTATCTTGTTCTTCATTTAGGACATACTCCTCTGTGTCCTCATTTTGCTTATCTCCCTATGTTTGTTTCTATGTTTCAGGCAGAACAGCTGTATCTCCCAGTCTTAAAGGAGTGGCCCTGTGTGGAGGATGCACTTTATCTTTAACCTTGCCCTAGGTCTGTGTTGTCACTTCAACCTTTGTGATTGTTTAAACAGACTGAATTATTCTTGATAGGTCCTAGTTGTTGAAGTGTGCCAAGACCCATTAATGTTCCAGAGGAGGGATCTTGGCACCTAGTTTGAGACTGGTAAGAGCCTAGACCCTCAGGCAGCAGCTATTAAGGTATGAAAATATATACTGTCCCATGGGACTATAACTGTAAAGCCTGCTGGTCTCTAACCAGGCAATCTGGAGGTGTTCTTTGGGCAACAGTTGCAAAAACTGGGGCTCCAATTGAGTGTGTGAGCTTCTTTCTGTGAGGTACTGGTGAAACCAAAGGAGACCACAGAGATGGTATCCCCCAGCCTACCATCCCTAAGATCACTTCTGTAGCATCTAGATATGTGGCAAACCTGAAGTGCGTCTCTCAGGCTGAAGCTACAGGGCAAGTAAACAGGCCTTTTTCACAGGGAGACTGGGAGTGTTTTAGTCTGCATCTGTGCAGTGCCCTGAGGGTGGTAAGAACTGCCCCTCTGATTTTTTTCAGACCTGTGGAGTCCAGAAACACAATCTCCCCTGGCCATCTAAGCCAGACACTTAAGGAGTGTCCCCTGTGTAGTCTGCATGTACTTGCCACCTTTGGCAGGGCTGTGGGGGTGGCACGGTGCAGGGCATGCCCACTGGCACTAGCAGATTAGACAGTACAAAAATGGCACCCACCATCACTGGTGCTAGCAAGGTAGATGGAGAATGAAAAAATGGTGGCTGCCAGTGTCTCCATTCCTGGAGGGCATCCCTAGAAGTTCCTGCCTTCCCTGTAGATACTTTAAGATTGGCAAACAAGTCTCCTTCACATAATGGTCTGCGTGCATTTTAAATTGCTGCTAGGTCCTGGAATTCGTGAATCCGTGAGCAAGCCCTTTAAGAGTAGAATCTCCATTCCCTACAGCCCTATAGGTCTCCTGGATGTAACCCTTTTGGTTTCAAAGCCACACTTTTGGGGGCTCATCTCTCTGGTACAGGTCCCAAGGGTTGAGGTCCCTCATGTTGGGCATAGACCCCTTGCTCCCCAGGGAGAAGCTTTGTATTTGTAAGATCTTTCCTGATTTTGAGTTGCTATGCTAGGTGTGGGAATTTGGGGCAAGACTGCGTCTCTGTCTCTCCTACCCATCTTAATGTGGCTCTCTTACCCTTTGTCATGGAGGAGCTATTCAGCTAGTTTGCAGGTCTCTTTTAGAGGGAATTGAACAATACGTAGCTGCAGATTTGTTGCCTGAGTGGGAGGAGGTGAGTTCAGGATCTTCCTATGCTGCCATCTTGAACTGCCTCCAAGGTCTGATGTTTAGAAAAGTAAGCCAGTTAGCTAAATTATGAATCAAAATGTTTGACATTTCTCCTGGGGAATTAAAAATGTTTTCTTTTTGTTCCTTCAAAATTTACCCGCACGTCACCAGAATATAGACTTTGTACAAGGGTATGCATCTTGGTATTTTGTTCATTGCTATATCTCCAGCTTCTAGAACAGTATGAGCACCAAGTAAACACCCAACAAATACTTATTGAATGAGTGAATTACTAGTTTACAAAACTTTTATTTGCATTGACTTCTCAGAAGAGAGCAACTCATGACACATCATTACCAAAACTGAAACCACAGATATGCTTCACTCTAGGCTTACCTCATCACAGTGGTGTTAAGCATCCTAGTGTCTCACAATGTGCATCTTCCCTGCATCCTTTGTAACTTCAGACTTCTGCTAGTAGATGCATCTTCGAAGAGCAGTAAATTTGGTTTTGACAAAAGTAGACCTTCAGCTCTTGAAGGGCATCCAAAAGTGAGCTTACCTACCACTGGGGAGCCCAGCACTTCTTATCTAGTCTAGGTTGTGATCTACATTTCTATTAATAGATCATTTCTGGCAGCCTGGGATGAACTGGGGTCAAAGTCTATCAGAAAGAATAAGATGGTGACTGGCTCTTTCTGAGCAAGCTCTCTTAGTCAGTTTGGTTTCTGACCTGGTTAACTCTGACTGACCTCCTTCCCACTAATCTGGAGTACCATGTGCCCTCAAAAAGAATAGCATCTGATAGGAGCCAAGCATGAAACTGGCTTGGGAAGACCTTCCTTGGAGAAGAATGGAAAGGGAGATGGGGAGCAGTGGCCCATGCATTCACAAAACAGGACATCAATGCCATAACTTGTCCAGAAGCTCTGATATTCTAAAATGTTTTATGCTTGGCTTGGAGAATTCATCTCTCCCTTCCATGTCTATCCTTGGATCTGGTATTCAATGTCCACTACTTGCCAGAAAAAAAAGTGGTCCAAAGACATAGAAAAAAGTAAACTCTAAAAATAGTCAAAAGACATCCTTCATGTCCTTTGGACATTCTTCAGTTTTCCCATAGGAAAATCTGGGGAAAACCCAAATTTTCCAAGTAGGGGATATCAAAAGTAAATAATTTTCTAGTACTGTAATTGTACACCAGATGACTATTGAAAAAGCAAATAATGAGAGAAGGAAACATGTATGTAAAATGTGCTAGGCAAAAAAAAGGTAAAACAATCTAATACGAAGACATAAGTTAGAACTCTCTTTCTCTTTCCGTGTGTGTGTGTGTGTGTGTGTGTGTATATATATATATACATATATATATATGAATGAATATTATATACATATGAAGGTAAATGACATTAATAAAAATCCCAGAAGTAAATTTTTATGGAAGTGGGAAGGTCAACAACATTATTTCTCAGGAGCATCACAAATGTTCTCACGACAGGTTTGAGCAGTAGGTATCAGCATGGCCATCTTTACATAGAGAT
This sequence comes from Camelus ferus, assembly GCF_009834535.1. Lineage (NCBI taxonomy): Eukaryota > Metazoa > Chordata > Mammalia > Artiodactyla > Camelidae > Camelus > Camelus ferus. The sequence continues at coordinate 86,099,505 of NC_045698.1, read as the reverse complement.
ACTGACCTTCAGAGGGGTTAAATCACATCCATCCAAGGAAAAACTGGGAGGAAGAAACAAAGTAGATATTCCAATGCAGATTTGTTTGAAGCCAAAACCAAACCAAATTCTCTCCATTACAACAAAGAATTTAATGTTCATTTGGTTGTTCTTTTCTGTAAAATTGCATAAAATTTGCAGTGTCAAAAATGGAGCTTAATATAATTGTTTCAAATATTAGTGAATCATAGGTTAGCATTTGTGTTACACTGATACACTTGAAGCAAATAAAAAGTGATGCTTATAATTTCCAGCTGGGAGAAAAAGAAGGAGGTTAGCTGATATGGAAGATAAAAACTCTCTCAGGCAGTTGGAATTTAGTTTTTCTCTTCAGTATTAGGAACACGAGGGAGTGAAGTGCAAATCCATTTTCTGGTGTTCTTTGGGGTTTAGGGCACAGATGCAACTTTGAGTAGAATAATACTATCAATTTAGATATTGTTGGTAACTTGGTGAAAAAGTTTGTGATCTTTTAATCTCTAATTCTAAATGTTAGAGCTATCCAATTTATAAAATTAAAGTCTATATACAGTTAATATAAAGTTACAAGTCTATATATCCATAAATATCCATTTCCTGTGAGTTTCCCGTTCATCCCTCCTGTCCTCCATGTCACTGTCCACTAGTAGAAGAAAAGGAATTTTTTAATGTCTTGACTTAAAATTTCTTCTTCATAATGAGAGCATCTTTGGTCATGAAAATTCTCTTTTCACCTATGTGATGTATCTAGTCATTTCACACATTACTGACATGCAGAAAACAATTTTATTTTCTGAGCAATGTATCAAGATAATCGCACTGTTCTGCATGTCCCAGAGAACCATAATTATTTATGTGTATTCTGTGACAATGATGTTGCTTCTAAGGTGTATCCTGGGGCTACTCTATACCTAGTTGGCTTGATAGACCACTTGGGTGGAAGGCTAGGTGGGCTATTGAGAAAAGCTTGGGCATAGAGAGTCAGCTGTCAATTTGGGTCTTGGCTTTGCCCCAGTCAGTCAGATGCTGTGTAAGTTACCTCATTTTTTAGAACCTCATTTTCCTTGGGTATAAAATGGGGATAACATCTGCCTTTTGAGGATTAGAAGGGTGTAACCTGTGTGAAGGATCTGGGATAATAAATTCTACATATTATTTACAAGTAATACTAGTAGAGGCTAATGCAGTGGTTCTCAAAGTGTGGTCTCCAGACCATCAGCATCAATATTACATGTGAAAAGGCAAATTCTTGGACCCCAACCCCAACTCGCTGAGTCAGGAACGCTGGGATAGGGCTCAGTAATACATGCTTTAACAAGCTGTCCAGGTGATTTTGAAGCTTGCTCAAGTTTGTGAACCAGTGGGCAGAGTGGTTAAGTGTGGAGACCTCATCTGGAAAATGGGGTTAAAAAATATATCTACCTCATAGGGTAGTTGTAAAGAGCTTATGACAGTGTTTGGCACTAAAGAGGTACTCGATAAATATTATTATTACATCTGAGGGACAGAGAGTTTATATGCTGGAAAGAATAATGGAGTCAAATATTCTTAGGTGGGCAAAAAATCATAGCTGTTAGGTGCTTGGGTTTGAGACTGAGACAACTCAAATCTCAGCTCTGCCACATAGAAGCCACTGATGTTGGGAAAGTCTCCATACCTCTTAGTGTCCTTATCTGTAAAATGGGAAGAATAATAGTATCTGCCTCAACTAAAGGTAATGGCACGTGCTCAGTAGGGTGTCTTGCATAAAAATGTTAGTTTTTAAGAGTTAATCTTTAAATAGAAATCATAGGTTTGAATGACAAATGCTCACTCAATGACTTTTTTTTTAATGGGGGTACTGGGGATTAAACCCAGGACATCATGCAGCTAAGCATGTGCTCTACCCCTGAACTATTTCCCTCCCCCTGACAGTGACTTTTATGTCTTAAAATTGTGGTTAATTATCCTATCATGGATTCTTGCTTACTTTTGAAGCTTCAATGCATTTCCATAACATTTTTTTTTTAAAGCTTTAGGAGCACAAAAAAGGTCCCATGACTTTCAGTGAGATTCATCTGGGCATTTAATTTGATGGTTCACTTAAAAAACAATACCAGTGTCTCTGACTGTTCCTCAGAAATGGGTGTAACCGGCTGCTCCCATCCTCCACAAGAGAGTTGCTCTCTCTGCCAATTTCCTTTTTTTCGACTGTTTTTTTTTTTGATTCCCGGGGATTTTATTTTATTTATTTATTTTAACTGAAGTACAGTCAAATTTCTGTTGTACAGCACAATGTCTCAGCCATGCATATACATACATATATTCTTTTTTGTATTTTTTATTAAAGGTTATTACAAGATACTGAACATAGTTCCCTGTGCTATACAGAAGAAACTTTTTTTAAAATCTATTTCTATGTCTCTGCCCGTTTCATAGTCTCTGCCCGTTTCCTGAGGAAGTCAGGGTAACACTAATACGGTTATATTTTGTGCAATGCCATACCCACTTTCACACTCTTAGATGAAGCTTTGTTCTTCTTGAAGGACAAGATCCCTTAGACAGGCTGGAAAACTGTTCACAGAAGGCTCTGGACAGAGGATGTGCGTGCTTAACAAACCTGCTTTTGCTGGTCTCCATTACCTTCTTTCAGCAGGTGTAAAGCTGTATACCCGGTATTCTCTTCCATGGCAGACACTTGGCTCTAAGCCTCTTTTGTTTCCACCCAGATGCCAGCTTCTAGTTAACTATTCTTTTTTTTTTTTTCCCCCTAAGCTACCAACCATCTGGAGGAAAACTGATTGAGGCTGGGGTCATTTTTGTACCTTTTAAAGTTGCCATGTAGGTAAAAAGGATTTGTCAAATGCATGAAAGACGCTTCTCAGATCTCAGAGGCACATCAGACTGGCAAAGGGCTCCTGGAAGAAGCCCAGTCAAGCAGAGGTAGCAACAGAGGCAAAGAGGGGCATGCTAAAGCTAGAAAATGGGTTCAGAAGTATAGATCTGCCCAATTACGATTCAAACCAAAACAAATGAGAGACTGCAGTCAGTTAAGGCACCCTTGGCCCAGCGTCTGGGTTTTGCATGCACGCATGCATAATTAAGCTTCAGACAGCTGCAGCTTCGCCAGCGCAACAGGGCGGGCAGGATATCATAATACACAGTAGGTTACATATCAGTGGAACTCTTTAAATTCACATGAAACCTAAGATAAAAAGACGTCAGCAAAAATTAAACAGCCTCCAAATTGTCAGTGAATAGTGATGCAGGCAACCAGGAAAACAATGGAAACAGACCTGTTCTTCCTCCGCCCCCACCCCCACCCCCACCCCCTTGCTCTGGTTCCTCCCCACAAATCGTTGAGAGCAGCAGAGCTGACTTGGTTTTAAAATACACACACTCCTTAGATCAAAGGGATCAATGCACATTGAAGCAACTTTGAAGGCATCACAGGAAATGGTCTACTTTATTTTGAAAGACAACAGAGAAAATCACACACATGCATTGGGGCCTTGTGATATGCAGATGGTGAGCTTTCAGGAGAATTAAATATTCATAGGAGATAGAAATCTCTCCCATTATATTTTTAATGTACATGCGGCTTTGGGCTTAATGCCCTGTGTGTTCACAGGATAGACAGACCCTGTTCTCTGTACCCTCCGCGTTCACTGAGCACAAGGATGGCTCAGATGGCATTTTGTGATGTCACTGCTATCCAGACTGGCAGGCCTTCTGCAGCTGTGCTGCTGCATGGTAGCCAGTGACATCACTCGGAGAGCTTTGCCATCACCCAGACTTTTATTTCCTTGAATGGAGTCGATGGCCAGAAACCCTCAGCTGGGTTTTGTTTCCTCATTGGCACAGCCTTCATAAAATCTGCAGCAGCAGGGCCCCAGGAAGTCTTTCAGGCCTCCAACAGGTAGACGGAGGTCTCGGGGGTGCCTGGGTGCACAGTTCAGTCCTGTCTGCTTCTCTTACTGACCCAGGTGCAGTATTACAATCTTCCCACTTTGTTGTTGTTTTCTTGCATACCTTAGTTTGACAGGGAATCAAAGAGTTGTCTCAGAGACTTTTAATCGGATTAGCCACACCCTATTACGGGTAATAACAGGTAATGGTAGAGATGCTACAGGGCAAGGAGACATTGTGGAGAGAGCTGGCTTTGTGGTCTCTGGAACCCCACATCTGCCTCCCCATATTTCTCCCTACAAACTCCTGCCTTCCCACCCCATATGCCAACTCACAGGGAAAACGCAATTCACAGAGTTGCTTTTGTTTGAGAAGGAAGATGAAAAAGATGGGTTTGCTCTTCTTAGGCTGCTGAAATAAAGAATTTATTAGATCAGTGAAATGAATGAGAGTGACATCTGCTTACAGGAAGGCATTAAGAAGGTGTGGAAAATAAATATTCCTCTGGATTTCCAGTTGATTCTGAATTTACTTCATTATCATCCTATTAGGAAACTGACTTTACTTTCTCCATTAGACCCATTTACTCTTAGACCATGTTTTTATGTTGCCTTTGCTTCTCCGTGCATTCTTTTCCCATACTTTAATACTGTCCCCTCTAGAGAAGATGAGCAATTAAAGAATAAGGCAGAATATCTGTTGCCTTTGGTTGGCACTCAGGTCATTGGATTTGCCATTATTGATCACTTCTGATGGTTCTGTTAACGGATAGAGAGATTGCCGAATGAGAAAGCCCACCAGAAGTGTGGATCTTTGCCTGCTGATCGAGAAAGAATTCTCAGCAGAGGCAGAGGGACAAAGTAAAAGGCTGCTTTATTAGATAAAGAGGAAAAGGAGAGAAAGCACTTGAGTGAGGAGCTGTCAACCAGGACGACCAGTCGAGACAGCTCCAGCTCCATGTCCGGCCACGTGGGCTTTTCCTGGAGGACTCTGCCATCATGTCCTGGTTCTGGGTGTGCTGGAGCCAGTCACCGTTTCCCCAGACTTTGTGTGGGCTTTTCTGGCTGTTGTTGTGGCAATCATCAACTGTCATGGTGCTGGTGGGTGTGTCATTTAGCATGCTAACATATTACAATGAGCATATAATGAGGCTCAAGGTCCACCGGAATTCAAATCTTCCACCATCTTAGGCCTAGTTGTTGTTAACTAGTTCTTGTTTTTTCCTCTTTACAGCTTCCTCCTGAGACTTAGACAAGAATAATTGGTTTCTGTTCCAGGGAGGGGCAGAAGTATGATCCTGGGGGCAACAACCTTCATAACATGGGGAGATTGTGAACTCCCATCCCCAAAAGACCATCTCCCAAGCTTCTGCCCAGTCACAAAAGCTTCACAGAGAGATGGGGGAATAATCTCAATTCATCATTGAGATAGGGTATCAGAGTCGTTGCTACCCTCCACTGTGTGCAGGCTTGTCATAAGGCTTGTCAACTCCTTCTGAATTTTCCTTAGGAAACAACTCAGAAGTGTGCATCAGACAGTGAGTCTGTGACTCTGTTGTCCTGATCTTCAACTGCTTGAGCCTGCTCTTCTGTGTCTCAGGGAGGCCTGGGAGTCTTCAGCTTTTCTGTAAACAAGAGGGAGGGCCCGCAGGGTCCTGCTTGGTTTCAGTATTAGACGTCTGCTTTTTTTTTTTTTTTTTTTTTGGTCACTGCTACTGTCCTTGAATAAATTCCATCTATGTCCAACTTAGATTTTAAAATACTTGTCTTCTGGATGTTGTTTTTGTACTCAGATTTTAAAAGTAAGCATAAATGTTCTCACATTTCTGGACCCCCCAAATATAAATAGCTATGACACTGAGGAATTGGATCTAACCCCCACCCCTCAAATCTGGCAACTGTGCTTGTGGTAAAAAGTAATGTTTCCATGATGGGAACTTTGAGTCTTTTTCTTTAAATTTCAAGGCTTTGGAGAATATTTCAAACAAGACCCCAAATTCTTCTTCCAGTGAGTTGAACGTTGCAGCCACATAGATGTCAGGGATTAAAGAGAGGACTGGAAAACCAGCCCCTCGCCTCCAGGGTCACCTGGTGCCTCACTGATTCAGCATCGTCCTCAGGCGGCACGCTGGGTCCAGCTCAAGCCACGTTGCCCAGGGGCCCAGCAGCGAACGGGGCTGGGGAGAGGGTTTCTCTACATGGAGAGGCTCCATCAGCACGTGAAATTTCTCACGCACACAGCATACCTGCATTAATTCATCAGCCCACAGTCATTCTGGGGAAGACTGTTGACTTACTCTTCCGTAAGAGGAAACGGTCATTGGTTATACCTTTGCCTTTCCCAGTGTCTGTCAAAGCCCTGGTCTCTGGGAAGAGGAGGCAACCTTGCTGGCACTATAATCGCCCTGTCTACTCTACCAGTGTGAGAATTGCACCATTAATTTCAGCAGCACTTAGAAAAAAACACCTCTCACCTTCCTCCCTACTCTTCCCCCTTCCCCACCGCCACACATCCTTTGGCCAGCTCAGCTGCACGCTTGTCTGATCTCTCTTACAAGGATGTTTCAAAAGAGGTAAGTGGTAGGAATCAATGCACATCATCTTAATTAACCAATACAACTCATTTGATTGTAAGCCATTTATCTCCCAACAGCTACAAGACAAATGCTTGGTCCCACCGATAAAGATGTGCCTACTTTTCTAAATGGTGCAGAAACATTTCTTGGATAATGTGAACATCCTCTCACTGGCCTTTCTATTCAAGACATCCTGAACTATAAGAAAAATGGCCTCAAAACTTAGTTTAATAGGTTGATTCTACTTATTTTAAGGTCTCCTAGTATGTGTCAAGCATCTTCTTGCTCTTGTCATCCAAGATGTAATCCAGAGATGGTTACGGCACTAACTGTGGAAGGTTGGGAGTCTCCTCAGTTTGTATAAATATATTTTGAAGGTATTTACATGTTCTAAAAATTATATTATTAATTTAAAAATTATAAAATAATACACCTTCACTGTAAAAATAAAATAAAATAAAAAATACAGATATATAAGACCTAGCTCTAGATCCGCATCTAGATATCACAGGGTCAGACCTTGCTGAGTGCACGGGAGCCTCTGGGGACTTGGGGAGTCATGAACCAGGGCTCCAGCGACACTGCAGGAGGCTGGAGATCCGTATGTGCATCTGATGATCTCTTCAGTCATGAGGGAACTCGGTGGGGGGGCCTCCTTGGGGTTTTTTATTGAAGTACAGTTGATTTACAATGTTGTGTAAGTTTCTGGTGTACAGCATAGTGAGTGATTCAGTTACACATACACATTCTTTTTCATACTCTTTTTCATTATAGGTTATTACAAGCTATTAAATAGAGTTCCCTGTGTTATACAATAGGACCTCATTGTTTATACATTTCATGTGCAGTAGTTTGTATCTGTTAATCCCAAACTCCTAATTTATTCCTCCCCCAGCCCCCATCCTTAGGGTTTTTGTTTGTTTTTGCCATTTGTTTCTTCCATATTGCAAATGCTCTTCATTTTATATTGTAAATATTTAGGATGTTTAGAATCTGTGAGCTCTTATCCACTGTCTGTTAAACTTCTTCCAATCCGGGAACCCTCAGATCCATTGTATTAGCCAGATGTCCTCTGTAGACACAAGTCAGATGTTGCCAATTCCCTATAAAATCCCTCAGCTCCGTATGTCCCCCAGGATAAAGGCAAGCAGACCTTGTGTTTGGGCTCCCTGCCTCCTTTCTCATCATTCATCTCCTGTGAGTACCACCCTGAAGTGCTTGTTGGGGATCTACGCCAGGATGTTGTTAGGGTTTAGTCTGTGTTGTCCCTTCTGCCTGGCATGCCCTCCTCATCCACGGATGCTCAGCTTAGGGATCACCTCCTCCTTGAAGCCTTCTCTGATTCCTCACTTCCCCAAGGGTCATGGGCACCCCTGTCCTGTTTGTCATGATACTCTGTGCATTTCTCTGTCACTGAATAGATGAAATCCCACACAGACCCTAGTTTAGGGCTGTGGTCCCGGAGAGGATGATGCCTGGGGAGGCAATGCTTTGAGCTTTCCTTGTCATTATTTACCAGTGAGAGGAAAGGGCAGCATTGGAGAGAGAAGTAAGAAGAGAGTACATGAGAAAGGCCCCTGGGCTTTCCTGAGAGAAAAGGAGCTGGGAAAAGGAAGGGCCTGTGGATGACCCACTTGGTCTACACTGTCGAGGTGTTGAGGTATCTCTCCGTTTCTCTCCCTTCCATTTGAAGAAAGGAGACAGAATGGAAACCAAGACACTACCATCAGTTCACTTTTGATTGGAAAAAATTACTTTCTCAGCTGAACTCAAGGCTTAATATTCACTTGATTTTTTAATGTTACAGAACGTGTGTGTGTTTTCAGACTCTACCACTAGAGTGTTGCTGTCTTTGTCTACACTTGACTCTAGAGCAGCTACTATTGGAGACTAACAATAAACATGAAAAAGTTAAGAGGGAAAACTCAAGAGCTGGAGTTGTCTTTTGGCATAAAATTGCTGTGTGACCTTGGGCAGATGACTTAACCTGTCAGCTTCCCCTTTGGTAAAACGGTGATAAAAGTGTCTCTACCTCTTAGGGTTTTGTGGAGGATTAAATAGGTTAATAGAAAGTGCTCAGTAACATTTGCTATCACTATTCTTGTTGTTTTTCTGTATCTCATGGCAAATTAACCAAGACCAAAATCCAGGTTAGCATCTGGATAAAATCTAATGCCATAACCAAGACTAAAGCTGTTATCCAAGGTTCTTTCCGTAACTCTCTGATTTTCCAACTCTACCCAATTTTTGTGCATTTACTCTAAGATTCTTTAGGCATGGTTAAAAAGCATTTTCCCATGCTTTAATCCCATGACTTCTACATCAGGACTATGTATACAGTGCCATATGCATTCTTCTGTCTATGTTAATCTGGCTGTATCATCTGTTATGCTCTTCGGTTCAGTTGAAGCACTATAAGGCCTCAGGCCTGACAAACACTTGCAGGGTACAGTCAGCCCCCTGATTCCCTGGAAGATCTCATTTTTAAAAGGTAACCTTAAATTTGTAATTCTTAAAGACGGTGTACAGGAAGATGGCTGGGAACCATCCCTTAGACAGGCGTGGGGGCAGGCTCCCACCCAGGCCAGGGCACACTGCTCTGGACCAAGGCCCTCTGTCCTGCTCTGATTATTCTGAACTGCCCCTCCTGAAACCCCAGCCCTACTGACATTCACCCATTGGACAGGCGCTGCCTGGGACCATGACTCTCCAACCCAGTCTGACTGCAGCTTTTATGGTGATCAGGCCAGACATGGCCCAGGATGCAGGGCCAGCTCAGAACCAGAATGAATTGTGCCAAACGTGAGAGGTTGATCACCAGCTTCTTGATTCTTTTCATCTCTAGTTACCACCTAAAACTTGGTGACATACTTGTTGAGCTGTCTGGGATAATCTGATTTATACTTGTGGTCCTGGCACTATCATAAATGGGACCTCCATTCACTCTCAGAAGTACCATCCCATCCAAGGGGCAAGACCACACTCATCCTCCCTGATGGTGCATCCTCTGCGATTTGTGTGCTTTATCCCTTTACTAGTAGACGTCTCCTGTACCATAACTTTTCCCAGTTTATATATCAGCCCCCTTTTTTGCCCCTTGCCCACTCTCTCCTCTGCTCTGTGTTCACTCGATGGTGAAGCATCTCCCCTGTATTCTGAGCCTCTAGAGAATGTATTCCAGGTGCCCAGGCCAGAAGCTCTTCCAACACGCATCCTGCTCCTGTGCTTGTGCTGAGGGCTGCTCAGCCCTGCGTCAGGAGCCAGGGCAGCTGTCCCCTCTCATAACTTAGGTGCTACCCTCAGTGGATGTCAACCTTGTGCCCACTCGAATCCCTCCTCAAGTGATGACGGGAGGTGGAGGGAGTGTGTCCATTCTGGCCAAGTAGCCTCTGGTAGTCTCCCAGAGTCTGCGTAGGAGAGAATTTGCCCTTGCCCAAAGAGAGGGCTGGGCTTTACCCTCAGTTTCTGGGGGGTGATCAGTATCATACCCAACAGGAGTGTCTTTGTGATCTTCACTGGGGCCACCCTCACGGAGTAGATGTGGGGTGGGGGCAGAGCACACTAGCAAGGCCAACCCTGTGACTTATAGTGGGGGCTTTGGGTCCTGTGGCATCATGTTTGAGACCCTCTCTCCTCCCTGTGACCCTCTCCATGTGCATCTTCCCTTGGCTGATTTTGACCAGTATTCTTTCCCTGTAATAAACTGTAACCATGAGTGTAATGGCCCTCAGTGGGTTCTGTTAGTCCTCCTAGTGAAGCATTGAACATGACGGTGGTTTTGGAAATCTTCTGAACTTGCAGTTGGTGTCAGACTTGAGGGCGATATTGGGTGGGGACTGTGCCCTCTAACTTTTCCTACCTGGCTATCTCCAGGTAGGACCCATTGTGATATCTTTGCATTTCCACTGGAGAGGGGACAAGTTCCAGGCCCTTTTCTCTCAAGAGACTTCTGGCTCCTTAACTAGGCAGAGTTAAGGGAAGGATGCTGACTCCTCCAGTATCGATGCAGTGCCTCACTCCTCAGCCAACAAAGTCTGAGTCTCGTTTCTCAAGTCCAGCCAAAGATGTCCTTTACTTCTGTGCCTCCGTAGTGAAAACGTTGAACCACGTTCATAGCTGGCACTAGACTCTCTCTTCACAGCCTTTGTGAAACACCTCGATAAGCCTGTACTAAGACATTAGCAGAAGGGAGAAGATGATCTGCATAAGACAAGAGGAATAACTGATTATTTTCACTTCTTAGAGGGAGAGATGGGTTGCCGAGGGAGAGGAAAGGGAGGAGCCTTCCAGAGAGGAGGCAGGGCCAGGATGAGTGAGAGCAGCTGTCAGCACAAAGCCCGACTGCTGGGGGGCCTAGGGGCACTGTGAGAACTGACACCCTGGCTCCCCTGGAAGTCACTCAGCTGTCCTGACTTGTGACTGACTCCTCCAGGGGCCTAGGAGTCCTCCCCCCTTTCAGAGGCTCACTGCTGCTGTGTGAGAGGGAGCCTGGGCCTCTCAGCTGGACAGACACAGAGCAGTGCTGGGAAGCAGAGGCCTGGAGACCAGTCTGTGCTGGCAGTTGGTAGAAGCCGCAGAGAGGAATCTGGACTCGACAGTGGGCTTGGGGACACTGGGGTCGTTGCACAGTGATCTCCAGGGTAGATGATGTTTTGGTTACACACGAATTTTCTCTCTCAGCGTTTCCCAAGCGCTGGCTCCGCGCTCACTGTGCTAAGCGGTTTGCTCCTTATTTCTTTTCCCCACTGCCCTACAGGGTGGCTACTCTTAACTCTACTTTGTAGTAGAGGAAACTGCTACACACACCTCCAGCTTGTCAACTGTACGTTGATTCTGGCTCCTGCTTAAAAGCCCCCGGTGGCTCCCCAGGACTTAAATGTTCAATTCCAGGCTGCTTACCTGGCTCCCTCCAGGCTCTGTGGGATCTGACCGTGCTGGCCCCTAAGGCCTGACCCCTCACCCCTCCCTGCTCCATCCTACTGGACACTAGTATTTAGAGAAACCAGCTCATGTTCATGTCTACCTTCAGGTCCTAGAGCCACTGTCTCCTCTTCCCAGTCCATCCTGTGCCTCCCTCTTGGCCTGAGTGACCCTCAACTGCTCCACCTTCAGATGCTGCCCCATCTCCCTAACTAAGCATGGAGCACATCCAGTGCTGCCACCGTGCTCCGTGTGCACTCCTGTCCTAGAGGTCACCTCAGGGTGCTGAGAGCCACTGCGGTCCTCTGTGGCTGGGACGGCTGTAGGGAGCATGTAGGGAAGGGTCAAGTGTGCTGCATGCAAGCCAGCAAGCCAGCAATGTAATGATGGTGAAGGGCGGTGAGAGTAACAGAGGTTTAGATTCTTCATAGTTGAGCTGCGAGGAAGGTGGTATTGGAAGCTGGAGTCTATTCTCTCTCAGTGAGTGAGTGATGAAGCTGTAGGGGGAATAGGCAAATGTGAGGAATCAGGAGGAGGGGGCTCAGCTTCTGCCTTCACTCCCCCCACATATTTATCATTCTGATTTCTAGCATTTGAAATCTGCTTGGATTTTTACGTTTTCTGCTTATGGCCTTAGTGGGTGTGGGAGACAGGATATTGCCCCCACCCCCACCCTAAAGGTGTCCCAGTCCTTATTCCTGGAAACTGCGTATATTAGGTTACATGGCAGATGAGAATTAAGGCTGCTAGTCATCTGACCTTAAAATAGGGAGATCACCCAGGATTTTCCTGATGGGCCTGATGTGATCACAAGGTCCTCAAAAGTGGAAGAGGTCAGAGACAGGGGAAGATGTGACTAGAGAAGAAGAATCAGAGAGATGCAGTGTTGTGTCATTTAAGCAGCTAAATTTGTGTTAGTTTGTTACAGTATCAGCAGAGAAAGAATACAGTGATGACTACAAAAACGTCTGTGGGAAATTCCTCCATTTAGGCCTAGTGGTAAGGACTCTAGGCTCTGAGGCTGCATGAGGTCAAATCTTGCCTTCTGAGATAGTGATTTAACACTCTCCTCATGTTAATATAAGAGAGTTAATATGTCTTAAGTGCTGAAATGGTGCCATTAACCTGCTGGTTTGTTGTTGCTACGATATTTTTATATTGTACTCTTGCCAGGGCCGGTTCTGTACAAAAAAATGTACAAAAAACAAAGCAAAACAAAACTTTGTATTTAGTAGACATTTGCTTCCTGCATCCATAGAAGACCTGAAACTTCAGTAGCCTAACTTGAAGATCTGGATTCAAACACTAGCTTTGCATAAAAGCCATGGCATCAGTACATTAGAAGAGCTCCATCTTTGAGATGTGCAAACATCTTCAAGCTAAGCACATAGCTTTGAGAATACACAAGGGAGCCATGTGTGTAAATGAGGGGGAGCCTGGTCCTTCACACAATTAGCTGAATGCCAGTGAGCAAGACAGGTTTTGATTTTTCCTATTTGAGTTGCCGGGGGGTGGGGTGGGATTAGACTACTCGGTTGGGTAATGGTGATTCTTGAGCCATTTCATGAAAGGATGGCAAGGCAGAGTTTGTTTAGAAACATGTTGCAAGGTAGGAGTGGAGATTAGATAGGGGATCTTTAGAAAGCTCATTGATCTTAGGAAAAAAAAAAGGTTTTTTTTTGCGATGTCTAATTTGGAGCGTTTCAATACTTTTATCTATGGATTCAGAGTATTTGCATCTGTATGTAGAATGGCTTCATACTTTATTTGCAAGTCCAGCTGACAGTTTCCAATGCAAATCAACATATTTGTACTTGCAAAAGACACTCACCTGCACCTTTGGGATGACCTCGTGGAGGATGGAAGGCTTCAAATGTGTATCTATCTATATTTTATTTTTTTTAATTTTTGGAGGGGAGATAATTAGGTTCATTTATTTATTTTAACAGCTGTACTGGGGATTGAATCCAGGGCCTCCTGCATGCTAAGCGCATGCTCTACCACTGAGCTGTATCCTCCCCTGTGTATCTGTATTTGAATGACCATCTCCCACCCCGTTTCCGTGGCTGCCTTTCTGTTAGTCCCTAGTTTTGTTACAGAAGCCCTGCTTCTATCTCAAGCTGAAACACCATGGCTACTTTATCTCTCTAACCTCTCTTATATTTCCCTGCTTCAGCTTTATCCCATTAGCAGTAGAATCCCCATAATTCTCATGTCTCACACATGCCCATCCTTTCTGTTCTCACTGGCCCCTCTGTGATTCATGCCTTGTCTCTCGCTTTTAGACAATGACCACAACTGTGCTGCTTTCAGCCTCTCCTTTTTAAAATTTGTTCTCTATATGCAATTATTTTCTTGAAGTTCAGTTTGATGTGTGGTCACTCCAATTTGTACAACATTTCAGTGCCTTTTGCTGACTACTCAATAAAACATCAACCCTTTGTCCCAACATCTGTGACCTGCCATCCATTGCTGGTACATTCTGAGGTTGCCTTCTCCACAGGCCCTGAGGCTGTGGCTTCTTTCTGAAATGGCTTTCTCACTTCCTCTTCAGCCTGTCTGAGGTCCTACCTATTATTTAATCAAACTTTAAATAATATCTCTTGGTTTGTCCCTGGTTATGTCTCTATATATTTAATACATGTTTTCAATGGAATTTTAATTTTACAGACACACGTGGACTTGCATGTTCCCCCAAGTATAAGTTCTTTGAGGATAGGGACCATGAGTGTTCCATGTTTCTGACTATCTCCTACAACTTGGCACATTACCTTGAACATGGTGGTGGCCTAAAAATATCTTATGAATTGTTCCATCATTTGTAAAGCCACCATTTTCTTTTTTTAAATGTGGGTTAAAAAGTACATGAAGTGTGAAGTATATATTCTAATGTGAGAGTTTATAAAAATGTATAAATATGGCATGTCTTGAAGTTTCTGTGTTGAATTCTGCATTGTGGGGTACAAGAGACTTGTAGTTGAATGGACTCCCCCACAACTCCCCCATCACACCAGGTAATTATTTGGGCCTGAAATGAAATGTATGGCTTTATAGTGAGGCTTCAAAGTAAAAGGATCCAGTCAAGCAGTTTAAGATTGCCCTATGCAATAGTTATTATTGCTGTGTAACAAGTTAACCCACAACTCAGTGGCTTAAAACAATAAACATCTCCCATGGCTTAGTTGGATGGTTCTGACTTGGGATCTCTCCTGAGACTGCAGTCCACATATCAGTTGTGGTTTGCAGTCACTGAAGACTAGACTGAGGCTGGAGGGCTAGGAGACTCACTCAGAACAAATGAGTATTGATTGTGGGCAGGGGTCCTAAGTTCCTCACTACATGGTCTCCTCCATTGGGCACCTTGAGTGTTTACTGACTCTGTGTCTGGTTTCCCCAGAGGGATACCAGAGAGAACAGGAGGAAGGTGGCTATGCCTTTTATGTCTTGACCTGGGAAGGCAGACACTGTCATTTCCACAATATCCTACTGGATATGCAGTAGGCCTTATTCACAGTAGAAGAGGACTACACAAAGGGATGAATATGGAGGAGTAAAAATCACTGGGGCCATCTTGGAGGCTGGCTACCACACACCAGTAATTACTCTCCACTTAGGTCTTTGTGACCCTGGCAGAAAGAGAGGATTGCTGCCTTCTCTTTAATTTCATGGGGGTTTGCTAAAGCCCAAGGGATTTGTCTTCAGCTATGGAATAGCTAGCTTGGCTTCTGGGAGGCCACCTTGCCCTCACCCCCAACTCCAAGCATGCGTAGCTAGTGGGGTCTTGGTACCTGGGCCTCTCAACCACCTTTGAAAGAATGCAGCAGCCTCACAGGAAGTCCATGGCCATCAGTGGTGCTGGGACAAGAATCTGATTGAACATTGTAAACTAAGGCCTGATGCTGTCAGAATGCCCCAGCTATTTCTGACTCTTCTTGTGGGGCTGAAATTGAGGGCTGATTTCTTCTGAATGGAAGGTATTTCTCTCTCCCTTTGGAACCAGATTATTTTATCAGGATCTGGATTGGCTTTGGTTATTTACCCAGCACTTTAAGCTGCAAGTTGATGATTAGATACATTCCAGTCCTGTGACACACACATTTGAAAGGATTCATGCTTCTAATCATAAAAAGAAAAAGTTTTTTTCATTCTTAACATCTGGAGCCTGATGAATAATTACCATAATTAAACAAGAGGCCATTGTCTATTTGGGTATTTTTTAAGCTTCAAATGCCTCTCTGTGTGCAAGATTCACATTGCACAGCCTTTGTTCTAAAGCATTCTACTGTGTATTGCTCACAATCTACTGGGGGGTCTTAGTGGCTGGCGTTAAAAGTGGGTCATTAGGGCCTCATCTTCATCACTCTCTTATTCTGCTTCTCCAAAAGCCTTCATAAGTAAACCCACTGCTTTGCTCAGGATCCCACATCCTGCCCTGCCATCTCTTATAGCACTGGAAGGGGAGGAGCCGGGCTGGTCATCTGAGGAGGATGTTAGCTCCACCCTGCCTCCCCACTGCCATTGCTGATTGAGTGACGTCATATTGATTGGTAATTCCATGCCACCTGTTGTCAAGACTACTAGGGATACATTTTAGATAAACTACTGTGAAATAAGCAATTGAAAGAATCTCTACCAGACTTGTAGTGAAAGAGTGGCATCTTTTATTTTTGGGGTGCTTATTTCTGAACTAGATTATGCCAGCCCTGTCACCATGCTGTCATCTGGTCACACTCCCTCCTAGATATTGATCTTAGAGCATGTTTGCTCTTTTGTTGAATCCTGGTGCTTTACAAGGCAGGATGACCTTGGCACTGGGTCTGCTGCCCAAGAGCTTGCATCTATAGGTGGACTTGGTGCCCAGCATTTTGATAGAAGCCATGAAAGTAAACCTTATCACCTTGAGTTCAGAGGGACTTTGGAAAGGCCTGAAATCTTCATTTATCTTTTACTTCACCATTTGTTAAACTTCATGGATGTTAATTACTATTCAGCAGGCAAGAAATGACAAAGAATTCTGGATGCTCTTATAAAAGAAATTGCTTTATATTTCATAATATTCCTTAAGTGCCTTGTGCATGGTAGGGGCTCAATAATTTCTTACCAGTTGATTATAATAAATTCTGAAGAGTTTGTTGTTTGATATTTACATTTGGCCTATCAAATCATGATCCTAGGGGCAAAAATAACTAGCAGGAGATGGATCTAAAGTAAAACTGGGCCAAATTAACATAAAATTTTGGGAGGTTGATCATTATAGAAATTCCTTTATAAGTCTATACTAAGTATTTAAATAAATGTTTGCCACTTCATAGAATATAATATTGAGCTTATTACGAGAGAAATAATGATACAAACTTGTCTTTGTTGTGCACACATTCTGCCTATGGCATCTTAAAGAATTTCAGGTGTAATCACACTCAGGAATTTAGGCTAATGGGCATCTTCACCTCTTTTCCTTCACTCTGAAAAGGTCTTATGAAAGTCACAAGATGGACATTCAACATGAAAGATGTCGGGATGAAACGTGCTTTAGTGTTTTGGGTCTTTGCTTTTTTATAAAATAATCCAAGTGAGAGTAATTCACGCATACACTCAGCCTAATCAAAAGAAACCTGCTGGGATAAGAAGCATTTAGGTAGCTGTTACAAAGAAGAAAGTACTTATTGCTACAGCAGAAAGAAAATATATTTTCGTACTAAATGTATCTATTAAAACTGCACATTCATGCAGATTAGATGCACATAGAGTTAGAGCTACGACTCATATACCATTTTGGAGAAAAATTAAAAATTACTCTTTGTAAAAAAGTTAGTGTTGTTGAGTGGTGAAATCCCCAGTGAGATGATTCATTTATTCCTACAATGTATCAGATGACCAGCTCTCATAAAAACTACTATTAACCTAAAAAATTAGGGTCAGTAAAAGCCTATCTCTAATTCACAAATCTCAGTGAGCTGAACCGTTAGATCCTATGAGCTCATTATGATAGATTAAAGACCAAACATAAAGACATTATGAAATATGTGATTTTAATATGTTTAGTCATAATCAGAGAAAGCCTTTTAATAACATGATTTAACCATGGAACCTCCTGTGTTTTTCTTAAAACCAAGAAGACAATTTAAAAGACTTTAACCCTTTCTTGTGTCATAGCTTCTAATTCCATCTTAGTAGATTTAATTTGGTAAAACTGGCTGAAATGATGCTCTTCTGGTACCGCCCATGATGACAGCAAGAGATGACATGAGCCAGTTCTGCAGCTGAATTCCACCTGCCACTAGGATAGTGATAACATCAAGTGCTAAATTCTAGGCTGGAGCTCCCATCATACATCAACACTGGAGATTCCACCATCCACACCTATTTCCTCTTATAAGGTTCTAATCAAAAACAACCACCTAGGGTTTACAGCAACAAAATCAGATTCCTGCAGTGAAACAACCTAGGGTTTGCAACAAACCAAAAACAAACAACCAAAACCAAAACCAAACAACCTAATCAGATCCTCACAGTGAAACATGACTTAACAAAGCATCTTCGTTTAGAATGACTAATCTTAAAAAAGGAAAAAAGCTTGCAGCTCTTATCACCAGTGGTTAACCCGTGCCCAACAAGAACAATGCCTTACAAGAACAATTTATAGCTTACAAAAATGAGGTATCATGTTATATCATTCAACCATCAACATAATTCTGTTTTTCATTCTTCCTTCCAATTCACCAATGAGGAAACATTCTCTGCTGATTTGAAATTCCCTGCGTTTTCCCACTGTGCTGGGGTTCGGTTCATTTCTGGAACTGACATATGCAAATAGTGAGAGAAAAGTGCTCTTATATAGTCAAAGAGTTGCAACAAGACAAAAAGCAATCCTCCTAGGTGATGGTTCTTCAGGCGATAATCTTGTTTAGTAAACAATGTTTTGATGGTCATTTTTTTGACCAGGAGGTAATGAAAAAAATTTTGCAATAAGTATCCTCAAAGCTAATTATGTGTAGTTCTTTTTTTCCCTAGTGGAGAAAGTATGTAAGAGTGGAGGCAAGCCCCTCCAGACTCAGGGACTTGGGTACCATCGTTCACGTCCAGGGCAGTTGAGACCAACCATACTGTGAGAGAGATACTGACAATAAATAAGATGGAGATGTAGAGAAGGAAACAGCTGAATTACAGGTGTTCTCTTCTTTGATAACAATCACTTCACTCATTGAAAAAAATGTTAGTTATAACTTTTATATGTAAAGAGTGGGACACCTAACATCGTGCTGCAGTGAGTATGACAAGAGCAAAGCTCTCTACAGGTCTCAGTCATTTGCACAGATGGATGGCCGGGGAATAGCTTGGCTGTCGTAATCATTTTGGGACCAGGCCCGCATAAATATTGCTATGATCTGAATGTTTGTGTCCCCACAAAATTCATTTTGAAAGTCTAATGCTCTATGTGATAGTATTGGAAGGTGGGGTCTCTTGGGAGGTTCTTAGGTCATGCGCATAGACCACTCATGAACAGGATTGGTGCCTTCTAAGGGAGGCTCCAGAGAGATCCCTGGTCCCTTCCAGCACATGAGGACACAGGGAGAAGGAGCCTGCTGTGAATCAGAAAGAGAGCCCTCACCAAATGTGAGCACACTGGTGTCTTCCCAGCTTCCAGAACAGGGAGAAATTAATTTCTCTTGTTAATGAGCCATCAAGTCTGTGGTACTGCAGCAGCCTGAGTGGACTAAGAGGTTTTGGGCATCCTGACAGATTAATAAGGTCCTTTAAAATCATACTCTTTAAATATGTACATTTATTTTGCAGAGATACTGAGCTCTGTGGAGGAGACAGGTGGCTGGGGATTGGAGGGCCCCTCAGGGTCTGCTGTAAGATCTCAAGCTAGTTGGCTCTACCAGACTTGAATATTCCATTCAAGCAGAACTGCTTGTAACTGCCCGGCCCTCTTTGGGGAAGTCAGACTCAGATAATGCCTCTTGGAGGAGGGGTGTTGCCACCCTACCCCAGGTGTTTCATCCAAACCCACTACTTCTCTCTCTGTGAGAAGCAGTGCGGTAGACACAAGTGTCTCTGTCTTGTGACATCTCCACTGCGCTCTCAGTGCCGCTTACAGACCGCTGCCTCTGGCACCAGCTGCCCAGTCTGCCCTAAATTCAGCTCTGTTTCTGACAAAGCTCTTGTACAGCAGAGTCTTGTTCATCAGGTGCTTCCTGTTGCGGGTACAAGAAAGTCATTATTTGATTACATATGTATCTGCAAAGATAGAGTAGTTTTTACTACTTTAGTTCTTCAGCTAAGAAAGGACTGGTTCTCAATTTTCTCTTTTCTTTTTTTCAGATTTCCTTTTCCCTCCTTTTAAATCTCTTTCCCTACCAGGAAAGCCCAGTTTGACCTCCTGCAGGGCTTCGCTACCCACATACTAAAACACATAAATTGGAGGAATGGTGTTTTAGGGGAGAATTATTATTTAGTGAGAGGAAGACATAATTTACTTTTGTTTCAAAATCCACTATAAGGAGACAGGTGATCCTCAGATCCACCCCCTGGACATAGGATTTCTAGCTACATATTAACCTTAATAACATTTTAGTCTTGTTACCAAAAAATTTTTAAAACTCAGGCATTTGTAATTAAGGGATTTTGCCTATATTTATTGTATTTCTAATAAACTTGCACTGATTTGATGCAATAACGTTAAAAATTATTCAGCAGAAATCCTTCCAACCTCTGTGTTACAGTAATATTCAAACTGTTATTTTTTGTGGCCAAAATCTTTTTATTAATTTCCATAATGAAAAGATCCTACTTTATTTTATTTTTAAATAAAAAAGTTTGGAAACAGTAATACTATTTGTTAAACCTAGGTTGCAGCTACATAAGTTTTTATGCTATTCTCTGTACTTTTAAATATATTAGACAGCTTTTCAAATAATTAAATGATATTGGAAGAAAGAAAAAGTAGAATAAGTATCACTGAAATTTCTTTTTCTGTAGACCTGTGGTAATCAGGAAAAAAAATCCTCTCAGTAAAAACCCTTAAATTTTACTTTAAGTAAAAATAATTTTCATACAGGAAAAATGAATATGGGGCGAGAGGACTGCCATGCCTCAGGTCTCTGCTGAGTCCCTGGGACATGCTCCACCAAGTGTGGGTCCTTGGCTTTGCGCAGGAAAGAAGTCAACAGTGAGGGACAGTTGAGTAAAGGTAGATTTATTTAGAGAGATACATACTCCATAGAGTGCAGGCTGTTTCAGAAGGCAAGAGAAAGGCCTCGGGTGCAGGGTTGGGTGCTTAGTTTAAAGTAAAAGTAGATACACACTCCATAGACAGTGTATAGACCATCTTACTCAGAAGGGAGAGTGGCCATGAGGTTTGGGGGTTAATTTTTATCGGCTTGGTACCTTCATATGCTAACAAGTGGGAGGATTATTCCAACTACTTTGGGGAAGGGCCGGAGAGTCCCAGGAATTGGGCCACCGCCCACTTTTTGACCTTTTATGGTTGGCCTTGGAACTGTCATGGCGCCTGTGGGAGTGCCATTTACCATGCTAGTACATTACAGTGAGTGTGTAATGAAGCTCAAGGTCCACTGGAAGTCAGATTTCCCTCATCTTGGGCCTCAACCTCCTTGGGAGTTGAATTTTCCACCACCTTGGTGTTAATTGCCATTATTTCTTGAATGGCTGTGCCCACCTCCTTCCTTCCTGCCTTACCTCCAGGGTGGGAGAGATTAACTCAGGGCCATGTCCTCACTTCAGGTCATTACTGCAATTAGGCTTGTCCTCATCAGGCCCTATTTGGAAAAAATTAATGGTTTAATGGTTATAAATGATTACCATGATTTTATTTTGGACTCTGAGCCAGGAGTTTCACTAGAAAATATTCATGGAAATGGAGAACAAACTGGTGGATACCAGTGGGGAGAGGGAAGTGGGGGCAACCTAGGGGTAGGGGATTAAGAGATACAAACTGCTATGTATAAAATATGTGACAGGGGTATACTGTACTACTCGGAGAACATAGCCAGTATAGGATAATAACTATAAATGAGTATAACCTTTTAAAAAAGAAAATATTCATGTTCCACTAATCTCAAGAGATCGGGTAGAGGCAGCAGTGCTGTTGGCTCAAGACTTAGGCTGGCGTGGGGAGGGGTATAACTGGCAGAGCTGTGTCATCTGGTCAAAGTGCTCTTACAGCTACACACTCAGGGAGGGAGCCACTGCCTCCAAGGCCTGCAGAAGATTCTGTTGAAATCCATTAATCTCAGGCACAGAAGGGCAAGTGGAGACAATCCGTGTGGGATGGGAGAATGTGAGAAGCAGAAGCAGCTCTGTTTTAGGAATGCAGTTTTTTTCTGAGGCGCAAACGAAGGAAACTGAGAAACAACAATAGCTTCAGAGGTTGACTGTGAATATGTCGGTTTCTCTTTAGTCAAAGTAGAAGGTTCGCATTGTTTAATTTGAAAACCCAATAGTCTTGTAAGTCTTGAAAAACAAAATTCTCCTTACACATGTGTCCTTAATAGTGATCAGATAAAGGCCCTTCTACTCCAGAGTTCACATACAGTTTTGAAAAGGAAATGACCTAATCTGGAATTACAAATAAAACCTGAAGAGACACACCTAAACAGCTCACTGAGATGTAACTACAGGTCTTATTTTCACTCAGCTATAGTTAATTATAAAAGAAAGAAATGTACCAGGAACCCAACCCTGAGCCAAATTGGGAAATCAAGGAAGTTGGTTTTTGGTATCTTTTGGGTTTCGATGTGGATGCTTTTCCCTTCCTTCTCGTCCGTCCTGTCGGCACCCTTCTCTCTTCTGGCTCCCCTGCCTCCTATGTGTATGTGCACACATTTTGTCCAACCCCTCTGTTCACTTCTTAACTTGCAGCTCCCAACTCTGCTCAGTCGTTTAGTGATAATTCACCTTGGAACAGATAAGAACACCAGGAGGAACTCCTCAGAGGGGTGATGTTCAGGACTCAGAGGAAGGAGAGGAGAGGAGGGTGGGGTGGGCAAATCGGTGGTGGGTCTGGGAGTTCAGGGGAGGACGCTCCACCTGCTGCCACTCATCGGCCTGGCGCTGGTCTACCGCTTTCCACTCTTGTTGCTGCCACTGACTTCACTTTGCTGACTCAGCTCACTGGATCGTCCTTATTGTCTTTGTTTACCTTGTATATTCCAAAATCTCCAGCAAACTGGAAAGAGATCAAAGCAAGCAATTACAAATCTAAATAACTGAAAACCATCATTTATAAATAGGGTCTTGCAAATCCCAAGTGTGGTTCCAGGAGCAGCAGCATCATCCACGGCCCCCCCTGGGAGCTGCTTGGGCATGAGGAACCCTGGGACAGGCGGCACCCATGGGATCAGAACACGGGGGAACCCCCAGGAGATTCACATACATTTTGAAATCTGGGAAGTGCCTCTCTGGTCCTGCAAACTTAGGGATTTGAATTACGGGTTCTTTCTTGATAATGGAAAATGCTACGGTGATGTGAAGGCTGCTCTTCATACTTAGCCTTAAAAGAAAGATTTGGGAAAGAAATATGAACCCTGAGTGTTCATATTTAAGAGAATTCTGATGGGGAAGAGGTAGGGCATTACCAGAGTGTTATGGTACCAGATTTGGAGGAAAGAAGGTGGGATATGAGGATAAGAGAGATTCATTTCAAGCCAGAAGGGTTTTTAGAGTTTGAAGGAAGGAACCCTGGAGGGTTGTAGGGTATAAACAAAGTAGGTGAGAAAGGAAAGAAGAATTATTTAGAAATCCAGTTATGGGACTACATATCCTCTGTGGTGTTAGAGAAGTCCAGGGTACTGATGTGAGTTATTTCAAAAGTACCTTTTGATCTGGGGACCATGTTTTTTGATGGCAACACCAAGCCTGGATCTGACCACATACTTAATAGCTTCAAAGGGTTAGGAAGGATCACACTTTGGAAGCACCATTATCAGATTCGAGACTATGTTACCGTTCAAGCTCTGTGAAATACACCACCGGGGAACATTCTCCTTATCTGCTGACAGTGAGCAAGACAGTGATGAAGATGGTAGGGTCTAGGCCCATGCTTCCACTGACAGTATCACCCTTGGCCTAGTATTGGCTAGAGTCTAAAGAAGGATGCACTTGTGCTTTGATCATTTGCTAGTTGTATTATGTTATCCCAGCATCTCTGGGACAAAGATATATAATAGTGAAGTGTATTACTGGACTCACCCTATTCTGTTCATCACTAAGCATATTTCATTATTTCTGGAAAGAATAATTTACAACATGCAAAGATAAATTGTTTAAAATATAACTTTCTCAAAACATGCCTAATTGTAAAACTATGTAAAAACACAGTAGTTAATTTATCTGGAGCTCTATGTTATTTGGTAGAGAAATAGCAGGATCCAGAAATTCCTTCTTTTCCTCCTCAAGATAAAAAATAATAATTACTCCTGGGGCCCACTGTATTGTTTAAAGATGGCCACAAAAACATTTCACTTCTCACATGTTTCTCCTACCTCATGATTTTGACATTCTTTCCAGCAAAAGTTGAGGTCTGTGTCACCTTCTCTTGGCATCCAGCAGGTATGGGTGACTGTTTGGACCGATGAGGATGGTCGAAGTGGTCCCATAGGATTTCTGAGACTAGATCATTCCAGGCAATTTAAAATCTGCTTTGCTTGTTGGAATCCTTGCTCTTTGAGCTTTCAGCCTCTAAGTAAGCAGTCCTACTTTAAGGAATTCCAAGTCAGCCCAGATAGAGCATATGGAAGGGCCCTGAGACTACACAGTGAGAATCTCTGGATGGTCCAGCTCCCCACTATTCCAAGCACACCACATAAGAGACCTTGAGTCAGAACCCCCAAATTCTTGACCCGTAGAAATCGTGAGAAAAGATAAAATAATTGTACTTCTTGGAATTAAGTTACTGGCAACAAATAGTTTGTTGGTTCCTGGCCAATGACATTTGGGTTTTCATGCCAGTTTTCTGTGGTAACATCTAAATGTGAGATATAATTGCTATTGTTGCCATGGGGTGGTGTTATCTAAGTGGTAAGGAAAATCTTGAAAGAAGGGCAAGACAGAAAAATGAAAGATGGTAGAATGGGGGTGTTGGAATACCATGAGTTAAGGAGGACAGCTTGAGCACAGTAGGAGAAGAGAAAATGGGACACACTTGTGCAGGGATTACTTTGGTCGGGCTAGACGGAGAGCACAGAGAACTGGGTTACAGAAAAACGTTTGGGCCAGATTATGGGGGTTATTAAAGAGCAAGTTGAGTTTTGGGCTTTCATCTGTGGACAAGGAAAACTGATAGACAATTGAGTGTGTGTGGCGGGTGGGGGCATGTTGGGGAGAGTGGTGGGGCTTACCTAATTGCTATGCAGCAGTTCCAGTTGGGCATAATGTGAAATGTGTCTGATAAACTTCCGTTGTGAATCCCATCTTCGCACATTATGAAAATCTGCTCTTTCCTGCTTGGTCTTCATAATTTGTTTTACATGTGTTGAGGATACATGCTCACACTTTATAAAAACAGAAGGAATATTGCTCACAGCTGTATTTGGGCCACTCTTACACTCCAGAGATTTCACTTCTTTTTTCTATTTTTATAACCATCTTTGTCACTTTCACTTCTTTCTTTTTTCCCCTTTTTTGATTCAGCTTCAGCCGTATCCAATAAAGCACAGTGACGGATGGATCTTACAGAAATCTGCTGATTGCTCTCTCTGTAAACCTCAGATGTAAACAATAGAAGGACATTTGTTTCTCTGCCATGTTTCTTTTAGTACATAAAGATGGAGAAACAAATCAATGTTAGGAAAAAAATAAAAAAGACTATTATGGTTGTCTCCTGGTTGGCTTTGGTAGCCATTCTCCCTTAAAATGGGCTTTTATATTTTGCCTGTTTATTTCACTGAGGACAAAAGAATTTCTGTTCTTCTAACTTTCAGATTCCTCAGTGAGGAGACTCTAGGGAAAGAAGCCAAAATCCTACTTATTGAAAATTATTGTCTTTTTGTTGTTGTTCTTCTGATTCTGTGAAGTACTAAGCCAGAATATGGATCAAAATAACATCTCAAAAATTATTATATGTAGAATATTGAATATGCTAAGTACTTGGCTTAATAAAAATCTAAATGTGAAATAGTTTGTTAATTTGAAAAAGCCGGGATATTAACAAAGTGAAGCTCACCACCCCATCACTCCTTTCCATCTCCATTTTGATACTCTCACCAGCCCCCAACTAGTAATTGTGACTGACACTGAAAAGAGCTTTGAGTTCACACAATGGATTCTTTCTTGGTTTAGGTTTGGTTACACAGATGAACACTTTGCCTTCAGTTAGCTTTATCTGGATGCCTCCATTTCTTCTGCTTCTGAGTATAACCTTCCGTGTTTGTACTTTTCACAGCTGGAAAATACATTCCTTGCTCAGTAATGTAAGGCACAGAAATTATGCCTTTGTGGTCAATAGCAGGTGAGTGACTCTGGTCCCTCGTGGAGTCAGATGGACAAGGATCCAAACAGCAATACAGATGGATAATTTCAGCACCATGTGGTCCCTGGGGGTTTGTACGGCTGGAAAACATTTTCAGCCTCACGTAATAAAAATGACAGACCGTCACTCAGCCTACGTGGAATTGTATCCTGTCATTTGTACTCAGGAAAATCTCCCTCTGAAGTCAGTGGGGGGTTTTAGACTGAGAATCAGCCATAGAATATGTCCCTCTAAGTAAACACAATGGAATCAATGTTTAGCTGAGCAATTCAGAACATATTCCAGTGACGTGTACGAGAAATTATGGAAATTCCACAATTCGTCTTGTAAGGGGATCATCACATGACTAGGTATCATGGTGGCCACCAGTTTGTCTCTAAGGATGGATGCAAGTGGCTTATTCATAGAATTCCACAGGGAAAATTGCTTTTCTTTTCTTCCCCAAAAGTTTATTAAGAATCTTATTCTATCATGGAGTTCTGTCTGGTTGATACAAGCATAAAGTGCCTGATAAGGATTTAAAAATAATACCTTTACTTAATTCTCTGAGGATTTTTGCATAGAATTAATATTGCAATGATCCTGGTGGCTAGACTCAAACGTTATTCCTGTGGACAGAAGAGAAAACTAGAACAATCATTGGAAGAGTCATTGGAGAGACCCAGAGCCAGACCCAGGTTCCAGATTTACGGTTTAAATATGGGAAGAGGGCTTTTTTATTCTTCCTCCCTTGACACATGGCATGAGTGCATCCTTCAGATGGTGATGGTGCCAGCTGTGGGTAGAATCACAGTGTTACATAACACAACACTGTTGCTTATCCTCCTCACAAGAGTCATTCTTTTTAAAGTTAAATTTCTCCTTAAATTTCCATTGTTTTCATTTGGTAGCTTTTTAAGATGATGGCAGAGAACTGATCAATAAGTTTCAGAGACTCTTACCATATATATTACCAAATACATACGCATTTTATATATGTAAAATATGTTTTAAATTCCACAATGTCCAACATATTTATACTTTGGAATGAATGTGGTTTTTGTATTTTTTGAGACTGTGGGATTGGTAAAGGATTGATGGGTAAGATGCATGGGCTGGGGGAGAGGGGCAGTGACTGTGCATTGGATGCTTCAGGTTTCAGCATCAGGTTGTTGGTGAAATAAGAGAACAATAAAACTGATGCCTAGGATCATTGCAAAATGTAGCCTAGATGCAACCGTCCTGTTGTAGAACTTTTATCATTACTAGTATTGCTTTATTCCTTCCTTAGAGCTCTCTTCTATTTCTCCCCTTGGTATATTTCCCTTTGTCATTAGTAAGTGTTCGGTCCATTTTCCATTAGAGTTGAGTTGGATGATGGGCACAGATAAGTGTTTCCTCTCCTCTCCACTCTGCCACACTCTGGGACAGTCCATTTTTGGATGCCAGCCCTTGGTACTATTTGGATGGGCTGGAATACCTGAGCCACGACCAACAGTGCACATGACTGTGCTCACTTTGCTGCCCCTTCACGGCAGTGCCAGGCTGCTCTCTCCTTTCATCCTTTCTTCCCTTCCTGAAGACAGTCTCTCAGGATTCTGACCAGTTCATTCACTTAGATTCTTCTCTTTTCCTTTTGTCAAACTTATTCTGGTCCTGCAAAGTCCTTTATAAAAGTGCCAACAACCCACTAATCTTCCTGGAAGATTTGTTGACATTGTAAGTACCGTCTTGCCTGCATCAGATTAACGTTGTAGTGGATTTGCATAGCCAAGAGGCAGTGAACTAATGAGCATGGAGTGTTAGCTGGGATGCCATCAAAATAGGATGTAGTCACAGATACTACCCTCCACCAAAACTGCAAGGTTTCAGGATTAAATAGCAAAGTAGATTGCTCGGAATCTCTTCCACTTGCTGCCTGATGGCATTTTGTCCTGTTTTCGTTTGAAAATGAATGACCCCCAGATAAATGTCTTGACATTCTTTCCTAATACACTTTTGATCCCGGTGACTTGAAGTCCTGTTAGAATCCAAGTATAAAAACAAAGTGAATAAAACAGATAGCTCTGCTCCTCAGTTGCTGCTTTAAGTGGAGTGAGACGGGTCCCGACACTGCACACTACTGTACTCAGTGCCACTGGGTGCTCCTTTCCCTGCCAGCACACAGTAATTAAAGAAGAGAGACATCACGGTGGCACTGGCGCTGAGGCACTGTCCAGTTGAAAAGGTCACCTCTGCAAATGAGCAATTACCGCTCCCTGCTGCCGCCAACGCTTTGGCTGCAGAAAAGAGCCACAGAAACACAATGCTTGGATAAACCAGCTTTGTAATCTGCTTGTCACAGGTATAGTCGTCAGGGGTCTGCCCTGAGTCAGAAAGGATAATGCTGTCGGGAATGGGGAAAGTCAGATGTTAAAAATGGGGCTGTCAATAGAGCAGGGCAGAGGGATATTTCATTTCTTGGTGCCTAGGATGTGGTGGATGGAGCACGGGGCCGTGGCCTCGAAGCCCTCATTATAAACTTTAAATATTTGGGAACTGCTTTTCTCCGGCAGCCTCAGAGCTTGGTAGCAAAGCTTTGTTGCCTCCGAAATGGGGATTTGAAAAAAATGATTCCGAATGCTAGGGTTAAATTGCCTGTGTTATTTGCACTTTCTCTAAGAATCAGCAGTTTTATTGGGGATTGTTCTTAAGATTGTTTCATTTAAAACCCAAACCGTCTGCTTTGCTTTAATAGGGGTGGGAAATTGAAGCAGTACAGGAGCAGCGGAGGAGGGTTTGGTGGTGGAGCAGCTGAGTAGGGGAGTAGAAGTGTACCCCCAGTAGCTCACAGCTCTTGAGCTTCATTCTCTCCACTTGCCCTCCCCGGACCCCAGGTGATTCAAGCAGAGAGGGCTTTTGTTAGCCTCTCTGGAGCTGGGGTTTGACCTTGAAGTCAGGTGACCCCCTCTCCAAGGCAGCCTGATAGAAAATCTCATTTCTCTGCCCACTTGAGTCAAATCCAGAGAAGGAATGAAGACAGTTCTCATCTTATCAGCCCCAAAGGCAAGATTTTGTTTGATATTACAGACAAAGCCCTAAAATTGCATTTGACAAGAGAGGCCCCAAATAGTGAATCATCCAAGGTTTTGACACATGAATCAGGATTTTTCCCTTTGTATTGTAAGGTAAGCTTTCAAATTGTAAGGTAAGACGATCAAGCTCTCTCTCTGTTTCATAAAGAGGAGGGAGGCGGCTGCCTCTCCCACCCTCTCCCCTCAGGGTGTCTCCTTCAATACATAATAGGCTCTGTGTTTATACAGAGTCAGGCTTTTGATTTTATAATTCGAAGTCCTGGGTCTTCTGACGCCTAGAACTATAAACACATGCCTCTAAGATTAATTTAGAAGTTCCTCATAGTCATGCAGGATGTAATGTCACGGGGGAAAAAAAATTTAAATTGTTCTCTTGTCTGCCTTTCTGTATAGACTTGTATGAAATTCTTCCCAGACTTTGTTCGCGTTTTCATGCGTGCAAATCTGTAATGCCTACTCAGTAGTACATTGTGTTCTCTCTAATCTATCCATCTGCTGATCTGTTGTTCCTGTTGATATCAGGAAGTCTTTCCTTGGCAGAACTGTTTCCTTTCCCTGATGGTGATCAAGAGAGTGTGAGGTCCACTGAGCAGGGCAAAACTGTCCTGAGTTACCCCTTCTGTCCATGTGTTGCCAGCCCAGAGGCAACACATGGACAGAAGGGGTAACTCAGGACAGTATCACGGGGCGGGGCTCCAAACTTAACTCCTTTATTTCCAGCTAGGTAGGTTCTCTTCCTCACCCGTTCCTGTGCTCATCTCTGATGGGGGTTAAGTTAGAGGGCTCCATCACTCACCCTGCTTCCAACTCTCAAGAAAACATTCTCCTAAGTTTGGTTCTTCAAGTTCCATTGATCTCTTGTTTCGCAGCTTGTCTAAGACGCATGGAGGTTGAGACGGCAGTTGGTGCTAATGTCTTGGCACTAAAAGCTGCTTTCTTTACAGAGGCTTGGCTTATTTCACGGAGCCTTGAGTTGACAACATGGAGTTACTATCACTCTTCCAACAGAAACTGAATTTATAAGCTAGTAATTAGTGTTGAACGTTTAATATTTACACAGCTTTACAGAGCTCACAGCATTCTACCTAAAGAAAAGGCAAAGTAAGCAAAAAAAATCAGATCAGGGAAATGAAATGATAGGAAGTCATGTAAAATCTAAATCATATTTATTCATATAGATGAGTTAAGGGTACCCTTCCTTCTGAATGGTTAATGGAAGTTTTTAGATAACCATTGAGATATTTCTGGGGCATAGTCTTAATGTTTTTTATTCAGAAATCATTAATTCTATTACTTTAGAGGTAACACTATTCATTGCTTTCTTGAGTCCAGGTAATGAAATGTAAGGGTTTTGGCATAGATTCTAGTATATTTCTAGGGGAGAAAAAATAATTTTCCTTCTACTCTTCTGAATTCTTGGCTGTGATCGCCTGTAATAAAAGACAGATTAGCAAGAGAAAAACAGAAGTTTATTAATATGTAAACATCACATATACACAGGAGGTACCCTGGAAAAAATGAGTAATTCTCTGAGGTGGCCTAAGCCACCAGCTTAAATACCATCTTTAGCAAAAGACAGAAGAACGTGTGTGTGTGTGTGTGTGTGTGTGTGTGTGTGTGTGTAGGGACAGTTATGGGAGGTTACCTAGGAAAGCAAGAATAAACAAGGGTAAGGTTTTTATGTAGAGTTAAGTCTTTATCCTTCTCCACTGATAAGATTCTCTCCTGATTTAGAGTTATCCTCTTCCTTACAGATGAAGATTGACTTTATAAATGTAAAAAAAAAAAAAAAAAAAAGTCTCTTACCAAACAGAAACTTCTACTCTGTCTTCAGAAACTCTTTTGTTTCTCAAAATAATCCTGTCAAGAATAATCTTTAAACCAGAGAGGCATGTTTTGGGGTGGCATGTCTTGCTACCCTGCATATTCAACAGCCTGCCTTCTGCTCAGAACTTTTCCTCTTTCTCCCTTTCTTTCTCCTCCTCAAGTAGTTTATTTCTTTTCATTCAATTTATTTTATTCTATTTTTTATTGAAGTACAGTCAGTTTACAATGTTGTGTCAATTTCTGGTGTACAGCATAATCGTTCAGTCATACATATACATATATATATTCCTTTCTGTATTCTTTTTCATTATAGGTTACTACAAGATATTGAATATAGTTCCCTGTGCTATACAGTAGAAACTTGTTTATTTTATATATAGTAGTTAGTATCTGCAAGTTTCAAACTCTAAATTTATCCCTCCCCACCCCCTTTCCCCCCATAACCATAAGTTTGTTCTCTTATGTCTGTGAGTCTGTTTCTGTTTTGTAAATAAGTTCATTTGTGTCATTTTTTTGATTCCACATGTAAGTGATACCATATGGTATTTTTCTTTCTCTTTTTGGTTTACTTTAGTTAGAATGATGATCTCCAGGTACATTCATGTTGCTGCAAATGGCATCTTTCTGTTCTTTTTTATGGCTGAGTAGTATTCCATTACATATATTTATATCTATATCTATATATATCATAACTTTCTAATCCAGTCATCTGTCCATGGACATTTAGGTTAAATTAATAATAATGCAAAATTACCATCTTATCAGTAAGCTTACTGATAAAGGCAAAGTTCCCTGACCCATCTGTAACCCAGATTCCAGAGGCACTCAAAACCACTATATCCAGGTTAGTGCCTCTCCTTCAGGATCACTTTCTTTGCTTACATATGGGTGTGAACAAGTGTGATGGTGTGGGCGCAGAAAGCATGTATTTAATTTGTGAATTACTATTATTTTTAAATAAGTAAATGCTATCACATCCCCAGCCTTGGGCCCCAGCTCTTTGTGCTGTCAGGCCGCACAGGGCAACAATGGGGACAAACTAGCCCCGGGCGCTGTGGAAGGCTGCAGCGCCTCAGCTCCCAGCGGAGGGGGCCATGTTGGCCCTGATCACGTGACCCGCCGGCTGGCGCCGCGGGTGAAAGTTCAAGAAGGGGGAGGGCTGCTTGCCGCGACCAGAAACAAGTTGCGCCCGCTCCGGCAGCGACCGGTGGAGGCCACAGTGGGGTCTGTCCCCTAGTTTGTGAACTTTTAAAAGAATTAAAACATTTCTCGAGTACTTATTAGAGTACTTACTGTGTGCCAGGCATTCTTCCAGGCATGTTCAATTTAAGCGCTACAACAATGCTGTGAGGTTGAGTAGTATTTGCAACCCTATTTTACTTGTGAGAAAACTGGGTTAAACGACTGCGTGCGGTTGCAGAGGCAGCAAATGACGAGGTAAGGATTTGTATCCAGGGTGATACGTGTAACGTCTGTGCTCTATTTTTCTTTGACGTAAATAACGTTCTTATGTAGGAATTATACTCTGTAGACGCAGCAACATGCCAGGGAGCTTTTTCTATACCCATGCATTCTAGATGATTATTCAGAATTGTTGTGTAGTTCTCTATTGTATAGATGGACCATGTTTTAGTTTGCCATTCCCATTGCTCAACATTTTGGTTGTTGCTACATTTTCACCATAAATATTTGCTGTAAAGCAAAGCCTCGTCTTTGTGTTTTCATGAACATATATGCATGTATTTCTCCATAAAAGAAGTGTAGCAGAAATTTCTGCTTTGAAATGATATAATATATATTGCCAAAGTGCCTTCAAAAGTTGCACTTATTTCCATTTCAAACCTGTATTGTAAGAGTATGTATTTCCCTTTGTCTCGTCAACACTTGCTGTTAATTGATGTTTAAAATTTCTACCGAGTAGATGAGAGAAATCTTGGTGTTCCGTTCTTTAAATCTGCATTTCTTCCTATGTATTGGTCATATTTTCCCCACTTCAGTTTTATCTTTGTGTTTTGCCGTTGTGAGCAGCCATTCTAAATTTTATTACAACCAGGATTTTCCCAGGCCATCCCATCTGGGGGTGCAGATGATATCATTGGAACAGCAGTAACCCATGCCCAGCACGATGCCTCAAACGTAGTCAGTATTTAATAAATAATGATTGAATAGATAATCCGAATTTCACTGACTCTACCTGCTTCTGAAGGACCTTTGACCTCTTAAAAATGAACTCTCCCCAAGTCTGTCTGGGAGTCCTCAGGGTCCATTTCACACATGGTCACAGACATGCCTGTTTAGCTGAAAGTGCCAGAGCTCTGTTGGGCATCGTAACTTCTTGTAGTCACATTACCGTTTTGTGCCACTGTCCAACTCCAGGCCCCATGGTGTCTCCTGCTCCTCTACCAAGTGCATGGTTCCTCACCAGGAACACTGCTGATCATGGGGACTGCCAAGTGGGACGCCCTTGTTGTTGAACCTGAGTTCATGTGCCCGAGGCACAGTGAGGCCAAACAAATTGAAATGTCAGAGTTTGGAGAAAAGAAAGGTTTATTGCAAGGGCCAAGCAAGGAGAATGAGCGACTTGTGTTCAAAAGACCCGAACTCTCTGATGAAATTCAGGCAAAGGTTTTTAAAGATGGTGTTGGGGGAGAGGGTCATAGGATGTGTCATTAGCTTGTGGACCTTTTTCTGATTAGTTAGTGGTGAGGCAACAGGGGGATGTATGTGGAATCTCAGCTTTCTGGTTCCGTCCAGTCTGGGGTCTGCGTGCTTGTGGTCAGCATATAGTCCCCATCCTCCACCCAGGTAGGGGCCTTAGTTTTTGCAGAACATCTCAAAGATAATGCATCAGATTTTTGTATATTCCTTTGGGAGGAACTAGGAGTCCTGTGACTCTATTTTCTTAATCATTAACTGCTTGAGCCTGCTCTTTAGAACTTTGGGAAGATTTAGGAGACTAAAGCCTTAAAAAAAAATTTTTTTTTAACTACACACAGGAAATGAGGATCGGGATGGGCCTTTTGTACCTGGGAGGTCCCCACAGAGTCCTGCTCGATTTTACCCTGTCTGAGGCAATACATTAGGAGAGAAGGGGAATGGCTTATTCCTTTTCATGTTTCATTTTGTTAGGACTCTCAAAGCAGCAGCAGCATCCTACTTCTTTAAAAATTTAGAAAAACTAATTTTTTCAGTGTTTACCTACAATCTCTCTTTTTTGAAGGAAACACATTTCCAGGAGGCAAAGTTAAATGTCTAGTTTATTTTGCTCCTGGGATCAGGTTTTCACCCTCAAAGTAACCCCAATTCCATGCAAATAAACCTTCATTAGCTCTGTTTTACAAATTCATCAAACAATTCCAGACATGCTCGAATGCCTGTGCTAGGCAGTGGTGTGCAATAAAATCCTACCATCTCCTCAGTTCCCTAAAATCTCATGTTTCGAGTTATTAGAAAATATGTTTCTTAATAAAGTTAACTATTTAATTAGAGGCAAAGGATTAGGGTCCAACCCAATAATTTTGGAATGTTTGTATAAGGAATTTTTTTTGGTAACTGTTATAAAAGATTTCCCTATGAAACATTGATTCATTTATTTTGCAAACATGTATTTGATACCTACTATATGGTGGTGCTGGTATATAAACACATAGTGTTCCAGGGGATGATACAAAACTAAAAAAATAATGTGTATAACCAACCAAGCATAGCATGTACTCACATACTCTGATGGTCTAGAGAGAATATGGAGGTGCCACAAAGGATGCTGTGGTGAATTCTGTGATATGAAATTCAGGAAACCCTCAGTGTTAAGGTGATGCTTCAGCTAAAAGAATTCTTTAAAAATTTAAAAATTTATTTTATTATTTTTAATTTTATTACATTTTTGTTGTTTTTATTTTTAAGGGGAGGGAGGTAGTTAGGTTTGTTTGTGTGTTTATTTAATGGTGATACTGGGGATTGAACCCAGGACCTCATGCTAAGCATGTACTCTAC
Organism: Camelus ferus; assembly: GCF_009834535.1. Taxonomy (NCBI): domain Eukaryota; kingdom Metazoa; phylum Chordata; class Mammalia; order Artiodactyla; family Camelidae; genus Camelus; species Camelus ferus. The sequence goes on along the minus strand of NC_045698.1, from coordinate 86,064,740 downwards.
CACTGAGCTATACCCTCTCCACAGAATCCTTCTTTTTCAGATATGGGTGCCCAAAGTTAAGTTGACTTTGCTCTTGTCAAACAAACAAATTTCAGCCATGTTGACTGATAGTAGCTCAAAAAAGATCTGACCTCCTAACTGACACTTGGCCTGGAACTAAAACCAACCACTTCCAATAAATGGGAGGGTATTTTCAAAGTTGATATAACACAAGCTTTCTGAGTATTATCCCCAAATGCTCTGCCATAACAGGAAGTATCCTGGTAATGTGAAATAAGACAGGCTTCGGAAAGTCCCTCAGAAACTCGTACTCACAAGTTACTTTGAGAGAAATTTGATCATCATGGCATAGAGGCAGTCAGATCCATTTGCCTAGCATAGGAGTTGGTCTGTGTCTTTATATTTTCATATTCTATATCTTTAAATGTATATATTGTATGTCACTGTATTTATAGTCTATCTTTATAAATGGGTGTTGAAGGCAATAAGAAATCATTTAGATGAATTCAAGCCTTTCTGATATTTTCTGTTTCAGGTTCCTAATAAAATATACATCTTTTAAAGAAATATTTATAAATGGAGGGTAAAAAGAAGGAGAATACCAACATCTTTGTGATGGTTCTTTTTTATTTCAAGGTCAGAGGATAACATGGCTGTGGTTTCCTGGAATTCTGAAGAAAACAGCTTACTACGTAGTGTTCTCTAATATTAGATGTCCCCAAATGAGTCTAGAAATAAGGAAGTTAGAGGTAAGAGGGTGAAATAAGTGAGCATCAGTCTCTTGAGAGGTACATGTTTATAGACTGTGTTCATTTATTCAAACAACAAAGGTAATAAACATTGACTATGTGCTGGGCAGTGTGCAAGAGGTAAAGCATGAAAAAATAATGTGATGTTTTTCTTTTTAAAGAATTTGTAATCTACTCCAATAGACATAGACTGAAATGTATAATTATAATGCAATGGAATGAGCACTGTGTTTCTAGCCAGTCTTTTACTAAACTAGAACCAGAGATAAAATGTGTGCTATAGATGCTTAGAGGTGGGAATTACTGACCTCACACTGAGGAGCCAGAGAGACTTCACAGAGAAGGTGATGTTTTATGGATAAAGAAGTATATGAGTTTTTTATTTTCCTTTCTTTTCCCTTTTTTTTTTTTTTAAAGAAAAGGCAATTATAAAACCCCAGAAAGAATAAGGCAAAACAAATACAACAAAAATGTTACAGGAGAGTAATGGTCCAAATAAGTCAAACATGAAATAATTCTTGTAATTCATGATTTTTTTAAAAAAAGGTCATTTGACTGAGTTCTTAGGTCATGTGTTCCTCCTCCTTTGGCTGGCACAAAGGTAGTGAATTTGGACCAGTGAAGAGAGAAATTTAATCTGGCATCTTGCTCAGCTCTGCAGGGGACACCATGTTACATGTCATGTTAATCCAGATGCTTTGGTCGATTCTCAATCTTCACTTAGCTAAATTCCCAACTTCAAGTTGAGAGAAAACACCCAAAGAAAAATCAATAGTTTCAGTGTAACTCATTATTTAGGGTTAACTAAATATCTAAAAACAGTAAGAATAAGGGGATTTTCTCAGTGAAGCAGGACCCTGGTATGGAGCAGAACGGAGATGAGGACAAGTTTTTAAAATTTAAAATCATTTCTGTAAGTATTTGATTTTAAAAAAAGGCAGTGTTGTGGTTTTTTAAAAAAGAAGTCATTAAAACCCTAAGATAGTTTATTAAATTGATTCAATCAGAGAATCATGATTATTCAAAGTGACCATCTCAGCTCGATGAAATCTGCAGACCCACTGAGTACAGAGTTTCCACTGTCTGTGTCTGAAAATACTGTGTGTTGTGCTGATCTTCGTCACCCACAGTGGGACGTTTACCATGCCAGGTGGTTTTGTGTGTAGAGTGACATTATACTCCCTCAGTCCTCCATTCCCCCTTTTTCTACCAAACTGAGATAGGTAAAAGGGAAGGAATTGAAGAAATATGGTTCAGTAGCCATTTGTCCAGAAAATAAATGGTTACAAGTGCTTTTGCCACTAAATTATTCTAATCCACTCTGTAATCCAATCACTATTTTCTAAAAGACAAGGGACCCTAGTGCCAAAGGAACTGTAGTCAGTTTTCTCCTTTGTCCCAATAGGTCAATTACTCCCCCCCCCCCCCCCCCCCCAGTAAAGGAATAACTTTCTTTCCTTGGAACTTGTGAGGGCTCTGAAATGCACACCACTCACAGGATCGGTCAAATTATTATCGCTCCATTAAAACTGGCTGAGATCATAATTACCTAAGAAATACCATTATTCAACTCTGCGTTCCAGGATGTCAGTGACTCCAGGCACCTCAGCTCATTCAAGAGTCAAGGTTCATATATCTTGCCCTTTATTTTCCCTCTGGACTTCTGTGATGCAGTGTGCTGAAGAATCCACCGAGCATTGCTTTACTGTTAGTTAATGGGAGTGAAAACCCAGTCATTTGGAACCAATTCATCTATCTCCTGCAGAATCCATAAGAAACATAGTGTGAAACATGCTTATTTTTAAGAAGCATGAAAATTCCTCACACTTTGGTTCCTGAAATAACACCATATACCCAGAGAAAATTAGAAAGGGCTAAGCATGGGCGATTTCTCACCATTTGGTTGGTTGGTATGTATAAAAGATCCAAATAGAAGGCATGTACCTTATAACGTTAGTAAGGCTCAGAGTTGTAGCCACTATGGAATGGGGAGTGAATAGGAGACTTGGATCATCTATCTCCAAAGAACTGAGTTTGAGATTGTTTTTTCTTCTTTTTCTCCTTGTTTCTACCTTAGGACACTATTGATTTGCCTTGTTTGAAAGGCGTTGATTTGTGTGTGCGCGTGTGCGTGTGCGTGCGCTCTCAGGGGACTGGGTGTCTTGATTAGCTTTGAAGCATCCTTCTTGGGTAATCGATACTATTCTGGCAAGATCTGGCTCTAGCATCCAGTCCTTATTGTTAGGGCAGCTTTATCAGGCATTTCCCTCTGTCTCTGAGCATTCTAAGGAACGTTATTGGTGACTTTTCATCCTTTGAGGGTATGTTTGGATTTGGAAGACTGTCACAATATATTTAGAGCCAAACCTGTTGAGTAAGTGGGTAGGTGATGAATCTAGGAAATAGAATATTTAGAGAAGTGATGAAAAACACATGATCCGAAAACTTTTTTTCCTCTTTTTTGCAATGTACACTTTGGAATAAATAGAATATATTACACCCCAAGGTGACTCGAAACAGGACTTAAATTTGTTCTCTGTAGAAACTAGAGAGAGGCTATCAGAAGCCTGCCTCTGAGAAAATGCCGAGTGGGTGGCAGTGTTATTTATATAGACGAATAACTTGGGAACTTTCACCAGACTCTCGTCAGATAAATGGAGGATATTATTCTGAGATACAGCCTTCTGGCTCCCTGTCTCCAGCTCCCGATTCTCTAGTAATCACCTGGCCTTCACAGCAAATGTCATTAACCTAGGGAAAGGAAAAAGGAAATTTGATCTACTTCAGCGTCTTCGAGAGAGGCTGTCAGTTGTGTAGACAAGAGAGCTATGGAAGAGGTCAAAGCAAGCAGGCAAATTGTGGACATGAACTCTTTCTCTCCCTTCCACCCCTAAAAGTAAGATTCACTTTTTCTCCAAGGACATTTATGTACTCAGTAATTATGTGTGAAACTTTCTTTTTAACGGAGTGAAAAGAGAATGCTGCAAAAGAATGTATTTGCAACAATCAAACATTTTTCTTTCAGAACTCTCAAGGAAAAAAAAAACTACATCAACATTCCAACCAGCCCCCTTCCCCCCAGATCACACCCTTCAAATTAGTCTTGATTTTCCAAAACGCTTTCTTTGTTTTGGCAATACTTGATTTACGTATCAATAACAGCTGTAATTCATGGAAATATTAATCATGGGCTTGCCCTGCAACAGAGAACAATGTACTTAAAAAAAAACAAACAAAACAGAAAGAAAGAGAGAAAGAAAGAAAGAAAGAAAGCAAGAAAGAAAAGAAAGATAGAAAGAAAGAAAGAATGAACAAATCACCAAGCTAGAAGACAGTTGGTAAATGCAGCGATGAGAGATGTAGTCAGATTAGACTTGCAGCCCTGGCGTTGAACTTAGTGCTATACAACCATCACTCTTGGAGCTGGTAACTATTTCAGATCTGCCTTTTATCTAGGAATAAAAAGAACAGTTTCGTGGATCTCTTCTCATAGATGTTTAGAGACATTCCTATTGGTGTATCATATCACTATGTGATAATTGCCATTTATAGAAATTGTTTTCTTTTCTGCTTTACTTCCTATAGTTCTTTTGCTTATTGGTCAATTTTAGACTTTTACTTACATTTTAGAGGCATAGAGATTTTCGTTTTGGTTCAGTAAATGAATTTTACTTGAAATTAAGAAGCACATCAGATAAAACCAACAGAACAAAATGTGCAGTCAGTTAATGTACCCACGTGGGAGTGATGCAGGTGAGGTCATGTGCTCTGATTTGTGTATGTATACATAGTAAGGGGGAATATTTTTTCTCATTTTCCCTGGTGTAAAAGAACATCTGACTTTCACACTAGAGGACTTTGAAGAAAAATTTCGTCACCAGATTTTCCATATAAAGTCATGAAATGTCTATTATTTATAAAACCTGTTTTTATCTAGATGATGTTGTCTTTTATAATAAAAGGGCCTAGAATAGATGTTGACAGGGAGCAGATGTTGACAAGCTGAAATTTTTTATGGAAATAAAAAACATTAATGCCTGCATGAATTCAACACTTTCATGAACTTATTCCTGTCATGTTTTTTTTTTAGTGCTTCTATTTCAAACATTTTCATAAGTGTTCTTCAATCTAAACCAAGAAATATTGTAGGACTGTAGAACAGGTGATATCAGGAACTAAGACTTTTCTTTCTTTTCTATGAGGAATACTTGTTCCAAGAGGAATGCCTAGTGGTGTTGCTGAGACTAGAGGCGATAAGTTTACAGGCAGTTATGGTGTTGGCGGGGCTCAGGTTTTTTGCTTTGGGATGCTCTCTGACTGCTGTCATTCTCACCTGAATTACTTGCCTTTGCGGGTGGGAGGTATAGCTCAGTGGTAGAGTGCATGCTCAGTGTGCACAAGGGTTCAATTCCCAGTGCCTCTCTTACGGGGAAATAAATAAATGAATAGTTAGAAATTACTTGCCTCCTGCACCAAACATTACCAAGGATCCAAAAGGTGACTTCAGATGAATTATTTAGTGATTTTTAAAATCAAAAAAATATTCCTGGCTTCAGATAAATCATGGACTGATCAGTTAAGTTTCATTGATACTTCAAATTTAGTCCTTCTCTGTATAAAAATAAAAAGTCTGAAATTCTCTGCTGTTAGTCAAGGAATAATTTTTGCCCCTATTTTCAAATGTTTCTCCATGAGTGTCAGTTCTCTTTTGGAAAATCCACAGGTTTATTTTTGTTTCCAGGAAGCCATTTCCTTCTACACAGAGATGATGGACTTAGGTATCTCTCCTCTCAAAGGCAACAATTATAGATGACATCAGAGCCAATTTGCCATTACTTCCAATCTTTCTGAATGTAAATATGTCACGCTGTTGCAGTCTGGCTCCGTTAACATCGCTGCAGTATATTAAAGTGTTTTTACATCTCGATCCCTGTGCACTAAAAGGAAAATTGAAAAAGAGGCCCGTGATGTTAGTCACATGAATGCTGGTGAAAGAGCGTGGGTGTTTCCAATTAACTTGCCGTCCTCTTGCTGCTCTGTGGAGAACAGATGAGGAGCTCACGCCTCACCACAGTGCGGTTCAAAGAGTCCTGGGTATGAAGCCCAAAGTCTTGGGCTTGGGGAGACTTTCCTGCTGTGAGAGCTTGAGCCAGGTGCTTACGCCCTATGTGTCTAGATTTTTTTTTTTTTTACCTGCTCTTCTAATGTCAGAGTGCTGTGAGATTGAAATGGGGTACTAGATGAAATAGTGCTTTGTAAACTTTAGTCCATTGTATGCATGTTGGTGTGTATTAGTTACATGCCTTTGGTGACAGGCAATAGAAATGAATCTTGGCTAACTAAAGCTAGAAGGAATTTATTGGAAGGCTGTCAGAGTCTCAAAAAATTGCTAGGATCCTTGAAGACTAGGCTGGAGATGTAGCAAGAAATAAGGCAGCTCCAGACGCAAAGAAACAGGACACTCGAGGCTCTAGCAGAAACCGTCCATGGGAATGGAGTGGATTCTAGTCACTTCCAGACCCTTTCTTTGATCCTCTGCTCAGATTTAAATATTGGGGAAGGGGCATCCAGTTGGTTCAATCTGCATCTTGTGCTTGTCCCTTGGGTGGGAAAGGGCATGACCTCTGATTACGACCCCAGTAGAGTTTGTCCAATAGGGAAGAAGTCATTTCTCAAAAGGAATCAGAGTGCTGATAGTAAATGAATGGATATTGGGCAGTCCAAGTATTGACAAATGTGAAATCTATTTTCCTTATTTCCCAGTTTTGGATATAAAACTTATGCATTCAAATTCAGTGATTCTGAGCTTCTATTCATGGCCCCTGAGAGGATGTCAGTTCCTCCTCCACTGGTTTCACCTGACAACTCCCAAGTACGGTAGTAATTGCTCAGACCAGAGGGTCAGTCCTAACTACCAGGGTCTCAAGCAGAGAGAAGAAAGTGTGAAATCTGGCTCAGACTTCTGAAGAGTCCTCACCTGGGGCTCTTGCTGTTGCTGCCTGTTGTGACGCTGTTGACATCCAGATGGCCCGACTTCCCTGGACCTGGCCTCCTTGCCCATTGCTTGAATTTGGGTCTTGGCTGGGTACCCACTGTAAATCAGGGGTCCTGTCTACTGAAGAAATGTACTGTTCATCATCCAAAGCTGTGGTCAAGTTGCTATCCTTCTTTGTGTGTGGAGGTTAAAGAGGGCATCTCCCTGTCCTCTAAATCCCTCACGGCTTGGTCATGATGCTGATGGCTGGTTCCAGAAGATTTCTTGTCTCAGTTGTATACTATGTCTGAGTTCCTTTCTCCTGATCTCTGGGCACTCATCCTGGGGGTAGAGGAAGTCCCTCCCTTTTCTGTCCCAAGGCCCAGCCTCATGTGCTGCACCAGTAAAAGTAAAAATTTTTTTTTCATGGAAAATACATTTTTGTTTTAGTTAGCAGAGCACATTTAAAAATTTTTTTTTATTTCAGAGTTATTTATTTTTTTACTTGAAGTATATTCAGTTTACAGTGTTTTGTCAACTTCTGGTGTGCAGCATAATGTTTCAGGCATACATATACATACATATATTCCTTTTCATATTCTTTTTCATTTTCGTTATAGGTTACTACAAGATATTGAGTGTAGTTTCCTGGCTATACAGTATGAGCTTGTTGCTTATCTATTTTGTATATAGTATTTAGTATCTGCAAACCTCGAATTCCCAGTTTATCCCTTCCCACCTCCATTTCCCCTTGGTAACCATAAGTTTGTTTTCTATGTCTGAGAGTCTGTTTCTGCTTTGTAAGTAAGTTCATTTGTGTCATTTTTTAAGATTCCACACATTAAGTGATATCATATGGTATTTTTCTTTCTCTTTCTGGCTTACTTCACTTAGAATGATGATCTCCAGGTCCATCCATGTTGCTGCAAATGGCATTATTTCCTTCTTTTTTTTTTTTTTTTTTTTTATAACTGAATAGTATTCCATTGTATAAATATACCATGTCTTCTTTTATCCAGTCATCTGTTGATGGACATTTTGATTGTTTCCATGCCCTGGGTATTGTAGATAGTGCTGCTGCGAACATTGGTGTGCACTTGTCTTTTTGAATTAGTGTTCCCTTTGGAGATATGCCTGGGAATGAGATTGCTGGATTATATGATAAGTCTATTTTTACTTTTTTAAGGACTTTCCATACTGTATTATATACAGTGCTGCAGTGAACATTAGGGTACATGTGTCTGGAAAATACAGTTTTTTAAAGGGTATTATTTTCTGCCTATATGATCTTTCTTGAAGACTCAGAGGGAAATTCAAGAATGTTGTGCTTCAATTAGTATGTCTAAGTACTCCTTCAGAAGAAAGAAAAACTCTGTTTTGAATGCACATTGAATCAGAGAAAACTGGGGCTCTTAAAATAAGAACTGACATATAGCTTAGGAAGTATGACTGGTCAGTCCGTTGAGATGAGAGCTGTGTCTCTTGTTGCTTTCCTTCTCTTGTCCAGTGTGAATTCCCCCCCCCCCCCATTATTCACAGGGTTTGCCCTCTCTGCTCATGTGAAGATAGAAAGCTTATCTTTCCATAGTCCCTACAGGTATGTAGGTTGGTATAACCAAATAAAGAAAAAAAGTGATAGTGCCAAAGCTGGTAGTGGAAGGGCAGTAGTTAGGGAAAATCAGGTGAATTGGATGTAAAAGACTGTGGTGGACACTAGAGAAAGCATGTGTGGAGGCTTGCCTCTAAAGCTGCTGAGGTGAGGCCAGGAGAAAATTCTAGTGAAGAAATAAACCTATGCTCTTCTCCTCCTCCCATCCCAGGACAAGCTTCAGTGGTTTTTGTGGGGAGACAGGTTAGGACATAGAAGACTTCTTTTATTCTCGTGTTTGTTGGTCTTCTGAGCTGATCAGTATCAAGTCACTTGCAAAGAAGATGGCAGCTCTGCATTCAGATGAGTGCTGTGAGACATTTAGGAAGAAGGCAAGCAGATCAGAGCTGCTGGATCTCACTGTACGTTAGGTTAAGCAGCCCGGTGTCAGGGCTTCTCATAAAGGTCAAGTAGTTACTAGTCTGGGTGCCATCTAGCAGTGTCTGAGGTTATGTTCTTACTCAGGATTTCCTTTAATCAAAAAATTCAGTGGATACAAATTTCAGTTTAGGACGATACCAGGCTTTCCCATAATGCATAACCCTCCAGAAATATTTCAGAGAGTCACAAATGGTTTGTTTGGGAAACTTCCTCCCCAAATGTCAACTGGATCAGAGTTTGCTGTGAAATCAGAACATGTGAGAGTAATCATATCTGCTAAGAAAATGATAGTTTGGAATCCCCACTTTCCAAAACATTTCACAATTTCCATTGTGTTTTCTTTCCCCGCTGAGAACACTGTATCCTATGGTATCTCTGTCTAGTTACAAATGCCTCCAGGCTATATTCTACAGCTCAGTCAGCATGCTGCCCAACAAAAGTTAAATTCATTTATAATACATCTCAGGTATTTGGCAGGGACTCATCAATATGCTTTGGTTTATCAAACAGAAAGATTAACATCTAGTTTGTGTGTTTTTTTTCTCTAACACAGATGTATTTTTAAAAAAATCTAGACATCTTGTTCAAATATTTTTGCTCAACATTGGATGTTGTTCCAGAAAAGGTATGAAAGAGGCTCTGTGAAATATTCTGGTGTGGTCTAATGAGTCACACAAAGAGCAGCACACAGAAACAACTTGCAGTTTTTCAACACATCAAAAACGTGTTCAGATCATTAAAGGAAAAAGAACTGGAAACATGCCATGCCTATTTTTTGTTTGTTAGCAAATTTTGGCAGTAGTCCCAATTGTTTACACGGGGGAGCATGAGTCAATCTTATTTAACATGATGTCAATGTGTTTTGAAAAAAAAATGTGTAGAGTATATCATGAAATTATGCTCTGGCACTAGAATTAGATGGTGTCAGAACTAAAAGAGCTGAGAGGGTATCCAGCTTAATACTCATTTAAATGATGAGAAAACTGGGGTCCAAACTTGTGAAATGACTTGCCCAAGATCAAATAGCTAGTAATTTGCAGACCTTAAGTGAATCTGATCTTATCGTCTTTGTCTACTATTCTTTCTACTTTTCCATAAAGACGGTGATATATTCTCTCTGTGGACCTTCTCCTCACATTTAAAAGACCACTTTGGATAATACCTCTATTGAGTCAATCAAAGTTTATCAGACTATCCAATAAAAGACTGAAAATTAAAACCAAGGCTAAATTATTACCCAGCCAGTAGAACCTCTTCATCTCTTTCATTAAGCTAAAAAATTAAAACAACTCTTCACATAAGTAGGAAAAATTTATGTTTTCTCTGAAGTTTACCTCATGATTCTTGACTGAATTTGACCTGACTTAGAACCCCTTTCTGTGACAGGGAAATAGATTTTAAGGGAAGAGCAATTTTGTAGATCAGGAAGAGAGCATTAAAACCTTCCAAAGGGGAATTTGAATGTCTTGGATCAGAAGATACTTAAAAGGAACCATGTTTGGATCCTGACATACCAAGGGGTGGAGAAGAGAGAAATTTCTATATGAGCTTTGGTCATAGTAAGCAAGATTGCCTTTCTCAAATCTTTAGAGTCAGTAGTGGATGTGAGAAGGACCTGGGTCTAAACCTGAATCTGTCAGACAAGCTGTGCTCTTAAGCTTGAGTGTCAATTTCTTTACCGGAAAAATGTTTAAAACAATTATTGACCTCATGGTGTTGCAGTAAGCTCTTGGCAAAAATAAGTTACATTTTTATACACTAACAACAAACTATTGGAAAAAGAAATTAAGAATCCCACTTAGATTAGCACCAAAAAGAATAAAATGCTTAGGACTATTGAACCAAGGAGTTGAAAGATCTGTACGCTGAAAACAAAAAAATATTAATTAAAGAAATTGAAGAAGACACAAATATATGGAAAGATATTCTGTGCTCATGGATTGGCAGAATTAATATTGGAAAAATGTCCATAATACCCAAAGCAGTCCACTGATGGAGTGCAATCCCTGTCAAAATTTAATGTCATTTTTTTTACAGAAATAAATAAAACAAACCTAAAATTTGTATGGAATTACAAAAGAACTTGAATAGCTAAAACAAATTTGAGGAAGAAAAACAAAGCTGTAGGCATTTTACTTCCTGATTTCAAGCTATATTACAAAGCTATAGTAATAAAAACCGTATGCTTTTAGCATAAAAACAGACACAGAGATCAATGGAACAGAATAGTGAGCCCAGAAATAAATCCATGCATTTATGGTCAGCTAATTTTCGACAAAGGAACCAAGGATATACAATGGGAAAAGTAGTCTCTTCAACATACGGTGTTAGGAAAATTGGATATCCATATGCAAAAGAATGAAACTGGACCCCTATTTTACACCATACACAAAAGCAATTCAAAATGGATTAAAGGCTTGATTATAAGACCTGAAACCACAGAAGTCTAGAAGAAAACATAGAGGGTAAGCTCCTTGATTGTTCTTGGCAATAATTTTTTGGATTTGATATCAAAAGTAAAGGTAACAAAAGCAAAAATAAACAGTGGGACTACATTAAACCAGAAAGCTTCTGCACAGCAAAGGAAACTGTCCGCAAAATAAAAAGGCAATCTGAATTGGGAAAATATATTTCCAAACCTCATTTTCAATAAGGGAGTTAATATCCAAAATATACAAGGAACTCATATAATTCAGTAGCAAAAAACTCAAATAAGTCATATAAAAAATGGACAGAACTGAAAAGAAGTTTTCCCAAAGAAGACATACAGATGGCCAGTAGGCACATGAAAAGATGCTCAGCATCTCTAATCAGGGAAATGCAAATCAAAATCACGGTGGTGGTGGGGAGCATATAGCTTAGTGATAGAGTACATACTTAGTGTTCCTGGGTTCAATCCCCAGTACCTCCATTAAAACAAAACAAAACAAAACAAAACAAAACAAAACAAAACAAAATCACAATGAGATGTTACCCTACTCTTGTTAGGATGTCTGTTATCAAAATAACAAAAGATAACATACCGGTGAGGACGTGGAAAAAGGATTCACTTGTGCATTCCTGGTGGGAATGTAAATTGGTGCAGCCAAGATGGAAAACAGTTTGGAGGTTCCTAAAAAAAATAAAAAGTAGAACTACCGTATAATCCAGGAATCTTACCTCTGGGTGTATGTCCAGAGTAAACAAAATCCCTGTCTTGAAGAGATACCTGTTTTCATTACAGCATTCCTCACTATAGCCAGGGTATGGAAACTATCTATAGACTGATGAGTGAAGAAATAGACAATGGCATATCCAGGCTTCTGAAAGAAAGCCCTGCCATTTGCAATAACATGGATGAAACAGGAGAACATTATGCTAAGTGAAATTAGCCAGAAAGAGAAATACAAATACTATATGGTTTCATTTATACATAAAATTTTAAAAAGTTGAACTTGTGGAACCGGAGATTAGAACCATGATGACCAGCGGCCAGAGGGTGGGGAAAACGGGAAGGGTTTGGTCGAAGGGTACAAACTTGCAGTTAGAAGATGAGTAACTTCTGGGGAGGTAACGTACAGTACAGTGACTAGAGGTAATAATACTCTATTGTGCCTTCTTAACTGGTCTGTCACCCTTACCACGTACAGTCTGTTCTCAGCAGAGCAGCCAGAGCAATCATTTTGTAAAAATAACTAATAAACAGAAACCTTAATAGAGTTGGGAGACTAGAAGGGGAGCTCATACACCCTACAATGATAGCAGAGACCAGAAGGAAGAAGAAATAATCCTTTTCTTTCCTGCCAAGAGCTCAGCCAATGAAAAGCCACGGACTCTTTGTTTACTACGGCCCTCCCGGCTTCCTTTTCCCCTCAATAAAAGTACTCTCCTTCCCTTTCTGTGTGGAAAATTGCATGTTGGCTCACCAGAGTTGCAGACGCCAAACTGCAATTCTCTGCTGATCCTGAATAAACCCACCTTAGCTGGAAAAGAAATATTCTATTGTATTCTTGACATTTGCTAAGAGATTAGATCTTAAGTGTTTTCACCCCCCTCAAAAGTAACTATGAAAAAAACCTTCAAGTTGATAACACTTCACACCCATTATGATGGCCAAGTCAAAAGGACAGATAATAACAAGTGGTGGGGAAATGTGCAAAAATTAGAACCCTCGTGTATCACTGACGGGAATTTAAATTAGGGTAGCCACTTTGAAAAACAGTTTGGCAGTTTCTTAAAAATTTCAAAATATAGTTACCGTATAATCCAACAATGCCACATTTAGACATATACTCAAGAAAACTGAAATAGGTTCATACAAAATCTTCTACAGGAATATTCAAAGTAGCATTTGTCATAAGAGCCTAAAAAGTGGAAACAACCCTCATGTCTGTCAACTGACAAATAGATAAATAAATGTGGTCTATCCATACAATGGAATATTATTCAGCAGCAAAAAGGAATGAAGGAATAATGTATGCTACCACATGAATGAATCTTAACATTATGCCAAGTGAAAGAAGCCAGACATAAAGGCATGTATTATATGATTCTATTCATATGAAATGTCCAAATAGGCTGAATTCATAGAGATCGAAAGTACATTAGTAGTCCTAGGGCTATGAGGGAAATAGGTTGGGAGGTGATGACTAAGGGTGTAGGATTTCTTTTTAGGTGGTAAAAATGTTGGAAATGGACTGTCACGATGGATGCACAAGTCTGTGAATATGCTAAAAAAACATTTAATTGTACATTATACATGAATAAATTGTGTGATAAGTGAATTATATTTCAATAGAACTATTTAAAAAAAAAGGAGAGACTAAGGCATTGGCTCAAGATATTATCATGTCAAAAGCTGATGTAGTACAAATGGTATTAAGATGTTGAGGACAGAAATTGTCGTAAAAAGAGTAATCTGCCCAGAATGCAGAATATGGGCATTGGAGGTAAAAGCACTGGAGGTTTGTGTTCATTATTAACCAGGAAAGTTGTGATCTAGGCTCATAAAAATGGCTTATGGTCATTGAGGATGGTCTTAGTTGCTAGGGATGCACCAGGGTGATGTTGATTCCGTTAAACACCCATCCCAGTGATCTGCCTCTTGGCCGCTCAAGTTGCTGGGTGCTGTAGAGTGAGGTAGTGCTGGTCAGTACTCTTCTGAGGCTTTATCTGATTATTTCTTTTGGAACATAGTCTGTTTCTTCATTTTGTTTGACTCAGTGTTGGCTCCTATGTGTTAGATAAAACAGCTGCCTCTCCCAGTCTTGAAGGAGTGGCCTTGTGTAGGCGACGAACCTTATCTTTCAAACTTTCTCAGCTCTTGGTTGTCTCTCAAACCTTTGTGATTGTCCAAGCAGCCTATTTCATGTTTAATGTCTCACAGTAGTTGAAAGTGTGCCAAGAACTGTCAGTATCTCAACAAGGAGGTCCTCAGTCAGCACTAGATTCAGGCTGATTGAAAGCTAGACCCTTAGGCAGCAGCATTTAAAGAATGCAAATGTATACAGTCCTATAGGACTGCAAGCATCAGCCCCACAGACCACCAGTGCTGGGTGATCTAGAGGGGTCCCTGGTGACAGTCACAAAAACCGGGGGACCAGAAACATGGAACAACTCCCCTCTGGGAAATAGTGGTGCCTCGGGCCGCAGCCCAGGGAAAGTTGCAAACATGGAGCCCACTGACTGGAGCGAGGCAGAGGGAGAATGTAGAGATACTACCTGCTAGAAAAGAAAAAGGAAAAAAATAAAAAAAAGAAAAGGAAAAAGTCTAGAGTTTTAAAAGCTTTAAAGAAAAGAGAAAGATAAAAAAGAAAAGAAAAAGAGGGCACCTCCTGGCTGGAAGGAGGCAGAGAGAAAGTGCAAAGATAGTGCCTACCTGTCTCCATGCCCAGGGAGCACCCAATAGGCCCCCAAATGTGTGTCACATCAGACGACTGCCCATCAGGTCAACATGCCATGATAGCAAATGAGCCTCTCCCACTCCGAATCCAGGCGCCCCTAGATCAGGTGTTTCTGTGCTGGGCCTCAGGGTGGGAGGGTCTGTGCAGGGCCATTGAAGAGCTGTTCCTCAGGTGGCTGTAGCCTCGAGAGCCTCAGGGACTCAAGCTTTGTTGGTTTTCAAAACTAGGTGTTTAGGAGGCTCATCTCTCAGGTGCCCAATGTGGGGTTCAAACCCTACTCTCCTCAGGGAAAAGATCCAGGGTTTGAGTTCCATCCCAGCTGGGGGTTGCTGAGCCCAGGGCTGGGGTTTATGGTGGGACTGTGTCCCAGCCTCTCCTGTTCTGTCTGATTTGGGCCTTACCTTGTCTGCCTGATGTTACTCAGCCAGTTTTGTTCAGAAGAAATTGTCCCATACATAGCTGTAGATTCATTGTGTTTGTGGGATGCTGTGCATTCAGGATTGTCTTCCATCGCCATTTTGAATGAGAACCCTAGTCAGTGTTCTTGACAGCAGATTTCTCACCATTAATTAAGAAATTAGGGTGGGGGGAAGGGATACAGCTCAGTGGCAGAGCACATGCCTGGCCTGCACAGGGTCCTGGGTCCAATCCCCAGTACCTCCAGTGAAAAACAAACTAACAAATCACACACATTTAGACTCTTTAATGGGTAGTGGGAGGAGGTGGATCAGAGAAAGGGGAGGGAGCCAATGTTTACTCAAGATCAGACGCTGTACGTGATGTACTCTATTACAGGCTTTCTGCCTACCTTTTAATTACCACAATCACACTGTGAGATAAGGATTATTATTTTCAATTTAGAGTTGAGTAAATTGAGGCAGGTTGTTGGTCACCAAGCCCACAAACAGCAGCAGTAGAACACAGGCCGACCTTGGAAACATTGTGTGTTTGGTTCCAGGTTGCCATGATAAGCTGAATATCACAATAAAACAAATCACACGAATTTTTCAGTTTACCAGTGACTATAAAAGTTATATTTACACTATAGTCTATTAAGTGTGCAATAGGTCTAAAAAAAAGTCAATTTTTAACTTTATTGCTAAAAAAATTGCTAACTAACTGACCACACGCCATTGCCACAAACCTTCAATTTGTAAAAACTGCAATGTCTGTGAAGTACAACAGGGTAAGCGCAATAAAATAAGGTATGCCGGTGTAAAACCAGGTCTGTTTCTTGTCCAAACCTTTGACTTCTTCACTGAAATGTCCATTAATGTGATTCAAAATTCCAAATTTGAACCAGCATAGGAAATCGACAAACTCGAGTATGGGGCCTGCAGACCTGAGGGCCAACAAAATTGCCATACAGATACTGACCAAAGTAATGCTGCCCTGATGAGTCAGGTTTGTCTAATCAGATTTACTGCTGATGAAGAGGATGAGGTCATGTGCTGTGTGTGGCCTGGAGACGGGGACCCAGGGGGATCTTACTGACCGTTAACCTCACCTTCCCTTGCTGAACCCCTCTGATTGTCCTCCCTCGCAGATGGTCAAAGTACCAGCCCTAACAGTTAGACGCCCTGCTTGCTTCCCAGGTCCCCACTGGCACCCAGGGACTGCTTTGTGTGACAGGGATCCAGGCAGCTGCTGTGAGCTTGGAGGTCAGGCTTTTAAGGGCCCAGGACTTGAGGACACCTGCCTCTTGCATGTAAAGACGGAACAAATGACAACATTTGTTGCCTTGGATCTGAGCAGCCCAGGCAGCATGTGTGAGGGCCTCACAAGCCTGTTTCCTTCATGAGCATGGGTCCCTCTTTTCATATCTGGAGCAGGGAACAGATGTTTCATCAAAAGACACATTTAAAATAAAGATAATTATGCAGTGAGAGGCTTAATTACATCAGCCTATTCAGGTCCACTTAATTGCCTGACAGCCCGCGTGCCTCCCACTTACTTGCGACAGAGGCTCTTGTGCTTTGCTGGTTTATCAAATCCTTTGATGGTTCGAGGAAGATGTTATTGACTTAGCAATTCGGAAAATATCAATTCCTTGTATACAGCTGGTAGAGGAAAATGTAAATATTTTTAACAAGCAATAAAGAATCATCACTTTCCTGGAGGTGGCTTATGGTGTCCTATAAATGATTAATAACCAGAATGACTCAGAGAGGTAAGCCTGAACAAGATATTTCATCTTTAGTTGTCTCTTGGTCGTATTTGAAACCTTCCTGTCAAATTAAAATCCCAGGGAGAAGGTGATTTGCTAATTTTAAGGAGGCCATTTGAATCATGTGACAATGGCAATTGACCAAAAAAAAAAAAAAAAAAAAAAAAAAAAGCAGCTTTATGAGGCTATTTCCATCTCTCCTTAACTTTAAAGGATTAGATTAGCTCTGCTTCAGACTAATGTCCTATCTCTCTTTTATTCCCCCTAGACCACCAGTCTTTTTGAAGCAGTATTTTTTACTCACTGCCTTTATTTTCTTTCACCATTCATTTCCTCCGCCAGACCTTGCATCCTGACTCCTGCCCACACCAGTCTTGTGAAAACAAATGTCAAAAGCTGGCTTCTTTTTAGTCTTGATCCCATGATGTGGTCTGGAGCATTCTGTAAGTCCTTCCACCATGGCTTCCAGGATATTACACACTCCTGGATTTACCCTGGAATCAGCCAGGATCCCAGCAGGAAACAGATGGCACATTCACACTGAGTGATTGAAGGGTGTGTAACCTATGGGCGCTTTACAAAGATTGGGGTAGCCAGAGTGGGATGGGACAGTACTCTGGGACTAGAGACAGGGGGAGCTGTGACTACCACTGGAGCGAGGGGCAGGAGCAGTTAGCTAATCCACTGAGCTGTGGATTTCTGAGAGAAATGTAGCTAACCTGAGATGACCCGGTAGGGAGGGAGTTAGGGAAGTAAATACCCCAACATCATGGTCTTCCCAGTCTCTGATCTCTGCCAGAGCTTCCTATTGGCCAAATCAGACCCACTGCCAGAGGACAAGGGAACCAATGGAAATAGCTCACGCAGATCAGCCTCCCTAAGCACAGAGCTGGGTAGAAAGGGGATTTGGAATGGCCAATGGAAAATACTTACATTCCTATCTCTCTTGTGTTTTCCTTTTAGTCTCACTCTTGGCACTTCTTCTGTCATCATTTCTATAAGTATAGTGCTCCTAGGGCTCTGTGTACCCCTCTTCTCCTTGCTCTCGACAGTCTCACTTGGTTCTTGTCTTCCAACATCGTTGCTTTGTTGTTGGTTTCCAAGTCCCTATCTCTAGTTCTTTTCTTCCAAGCTCCATTTGTTGGGTGTGTCTGTATTAAATAACTCACCACTCTGTCCATTTTAACACATTCAAATGGAAGTCATCTGTTCCATTTGGTTCTCTCTGAACTCTACCCTGGGTTATTCTTCTTCTCCCAGAGACTTAGGCTAGCATCCTCACACTCATCTTTGTTTCCTCCCTCTTATCCAGCCAATTGGCTACTAAGTTCTGTAAATTCATCTCCAAATTCTCTCCAATATTCCCTCCCTCTTTTGTGGGCAAGGCCATAAGTCATACTCTCATTTTTTCTTATATGCACTTTTCTATAATAATGTCCTTGCTGCTAGTCTTTAACTTTTACATTGTGTTCGCCACACTGCTTCTGAAGTTATCTTTTCTAAAGCAGTTCACATTTTCTTGAACTCTGAAGTAAAAGCCTTCATTGTCTTAATGTTATCTAAAGAATAAGCTCAGTAGTGTAGGAGAATTTTTATAGCCCATTTCATCATAGACCCAACCTATCTTTCCATTCTCAGAGCTTAGTATACGTCCTTTTGAGTAATTCATACTTCATACCTCCCTTCCTCTGTCTTCTCTCTTCCTTTAAACTAAGATATGCAAATGCAAGTGTAAATGAGGGAGTAATCCGTATCACAGGACAAGGAGTGAAGATGATTGTGGTGATGGGAGAGAACATGCCAGTGTAAAGAGAGAGTTTTTATTCAGGGCTGTGGATTGTTGCCATGTGAGAATGTAGAGCTTTTGTTTTGGGATGTTTATTTTTCATCCTATATTTCAACCTATATATTTCAAATTTTGAATTTTTATGTGAAGCTCCCATGGATGTATCTGCAAGAATCAGTAATCATACAAGTTTATCATGGGTCCAGGATCTGTTTGTGTTCAAGCCTCTTTGACAGTTTCAGTGCAGTCCAACTCTTAGGAGGCACATCAGTCATCCCCCAAAGAAAGCAATTTGGACTTTCTGTGTGCTATGTGAGGTTCCAGATCCAGCCACTCATTTTCCAGTGGGAGTCAATGGCCATATCTCATGCACTGAATGTAAGAACTATAGTAATGTGGTTAAAAAAAAAATGGAACAAAGCAAGGATCTGATGATTCTTGAAGGTTGGAAGCTGACACCTGCTCACAATCCTACCTCCTGAGAGATTTTGGATAAGTTTATCAATTTTCCCAACACATATTAGCAAAACCAGCTAGCTACCTGTGGAGTGATTAAGGGAGAAAGCAGTGAAGTGCTGTTTTTCTGAAGTGGTGGCATTGTGGGTGACTTGTGTCTTCTAAGAGAGTGACCCTGGATACAGCGTTGACTCCAGAATTCTGACCACGGGATAGCCATATTCGACAGCAATGTCAGCTAGGATGTGGTGAATGCTTTGGATGACTCATTAAAGGGTAGGTTTTGTGGACTTTTATATATCGAATTCTGTATTCTCACCTGGTCATCTGAGTAGAATGGGTCAGTACCTTGACTAGAGAATTAAATGAGGTCTTAGGAAAGTGTATGATGTATTGTCGAGAGCATTAGACCCTCCAGTTTCTTGGAATTGATAGACTTCTGCAGGGCTTGAGTTTCACCAAAACTCCCACCATAGCATGTAACCCTGGGGATGTCTGATGTGCCCACACACACAGTGGCTTGCAGGGTCTCTCATGGGTGCTTGAAAACAGCATACATCGCTAGGTAGAGGCAACAATGACAGTGCTGTAGTAGGGCCAGGTGCCGAGTGCTTGTGTTACCACTCTGAGAGACGACAAGGCAAGCAGAATGCTAGGAGACTAACTGAGACCACTGGTTAGGGAAACCTTCTACTCCTAACCACTGTACCTCTTTGGACAGTCTCATGATGGACGTTGTTTCAGAGCTCACATCCTCCATCCTCCTGTAGTCGTGATGATTGACACATTTCCTTAGATGGTGCACTTTATCCCCCAAATATCACCATCCCTCTGTTCTTCCCAGATTCATGATGATTTCTGCAACCCTTGTCATGAAGGAAGATATTTATGTCTTAGAAGTACCAGCCTTTCCAGATAGCAGATACTTGGTCTGAGTTTGTATCTTGGATTTTGAGGGCACTGTTCAGATTCCTTCATGTCCACCCACATGTTTGTCATCACCTGCTACAGACTGATGGCATGATGGAACAATTCAACTGCTCCTTCAAGAATGCCCTATTCCTACTTACCCTACACAAATCGTGACTTCTTTAGACACTGCAGAATCTGCACAGAACCACCCACCTACTCATCCACCCACAATAAAACCACTCTAGCAACTAACTCTTTGCTCTTCTCAGATAGTTAATCAATGCCTGTAGTAGTTACAGTACACTCAGGAGGACTTGCAGGACATACTCTGATTATCCTAGAAACCATGTTAAACATAATTTGCCTATCGCTAAACCCTAGGAGAGGTCATTTGAACAAGATAACAGCATCTGAGTTTGTTCTTAAGAAATATCTGTGCATACTTAGAACTGTAGGCTTGGTCCCTGGGAACTAATATTCCCTTTGATGACTAGCTTTCATGAATGGCCTTTGAAGCCCTCCATCTCAGCTCCAGGAACCTGGGAATTACTTTCTGCTGCATAAATATAGCTATGTTGCTTTGTACCCCATGGTGGGAACTTGGGAAAGCAAGTGATGGACAACAGCCCTGATCCAGACTTGCTCTCTGCCTTCTCTGTGGAGATGCTCTCTACCACCCCCAGCTCCACAGAAGTCTCATCAAATGGCCTGACTCAAAACAGCCTTTCCCCAAACAGAAGATCCTGAAATTTAGAAAGCCCCACGTCCCTTCCTTGTCAATCATAATCCTTTCCATCCATCATGGCCCAGTTCAAGGGACTCCTTGTTTGGGGAAAGTGTTTCCTCATCACCCAGCCAGAATGAATGGCTCCTTCCTCTGAGCTCCCACTGGCATCTCCTGGAGGACAGGCAAAGAATGGATGCCAAATTGTGTGGAGACTTCACGTGATAGATCTCATACAAAGAAGAAATATCAAGTTGTTTAACTCACAACCACATTGTGAGATAGTATTTTAGCTCCACTGATAGGTAAGAAAACTAAGGCTCAAAAAAATATTATAACTTGCTTAAGATCACATTGATAGTAAGTAGTGGAACCAGGATTCATGTATGAGTCTCTTTCACATTAAAAGTCTATGTTTCTCTCTACAGCACAGCTTTTAAGTTTATTTCATTTGTTATGTAATATATTTAGTCTTTTACTTCTGAGTTGCTAAGTCAGTTGCTTCAGGGATCAAGGGGGTAATATAATTGTGAGGAGTGGTCAAATGTAATTCAGCAAAGAATGAGCTGGAGAGTGCATGCTTAG
Organism: Camelus ferus; assembly: GCF_009834535.1. Lineage (NCBI taxonomy): Eukaryota > Metazoa > Chordata > Mammalia > Artiodactyla > Camelidae > Camelus > Camelus ferus. The sequence continues at coordinate 86,043,476 of NC_045698.1, read as the reverse complement.
CTTAAAGCATTCAAATTAGACACCCAGCAAAACAAGCCAACAAGCAAGGCTGGAGGCCAGATTTGCCTACAGGCCATGAGTTTGTAAACCCTGGTTAAACACCTGATTCTACAACTAAAGTAAGAACTTCATGATGGGGCCTGAAAACAACTCTTGTTAGCACACCCTCAGTGTCTTGTCCAAGCCCCTTCACAATGTAGATACCCAATAGGTGTCTACTCAATTAAAGGGAAAATTTTTAAATTTGCCTTAAATCTTAAAATTAATTATCATTTTGTTTCTAGAGACTCTGTCCATACCAAGGTAATTTAAAACTATTAAAATGGTTGGGTTAAAAATCTACCCCTCTCAACCACCCATCTAGAATTCTGAGGTGAGAAGTGAGACACCAAGGCCAAAACTTACTGCTTGGTCTGATTCCCTTTTTTTTTTTTTTTGTTTTGCCTCAGAAATCATAAAACAGATGCTTGGTTTCCCAGTGGCCCTGAAGATGTGGCCTGCTGAACAGGACAGAGTGGTTTTACCACTGAGATGTGTTTTATTATTCAGAAGTTCTGCTTAAATGAGGGCATTACACAGGGAAGCCTTGAATGAAGTTTAGCATGCCTCATTCATATGGCGGTGGGAGCAGAGGTTCTGGCCAGTTCTTGTCTCTGTAGGTTATCCTTCCCCACCAGCCAATACATCAGTCTAATTGGCTTCAAGGAGAAACCCTGGTATGTGGTTTTCAGAAATGAAAGAGAATTGCTTCAAGGAAACTGAGATCCAAAAAACTCAGTCACTTACTGTTGGTTTTCTGACAAGAAAGATTTATGGATAATCTTTTATAAAAATTATAAAGCCTCTGAGCTAAAAATAAGTACCTGACCCAAACTAGAGGATGAAGAGATTATTTTGTCATTCAGGAATGTGTGTGCCTTTATGTTCTACTATTGTAGACTTTGTATAAATTTACACACACTAATTTTCTCAGTATGAAGTTCAAGATTGTCCTTAAAATAGAAGGCCCTACTTGAAGCAGAGTTCCCAAATTTATCTTAAAGGAGGAGCAGGATAATTGTCCTGTAATGATTTTAAACCCTTGCTCATAGTAGAGTCACTTCAAGCAAATACTGATAAATTTTGGAAAACTTCCCAATAAACTTTGAGGTTTCAACATCATGTGTTATCATTCCGTGGCTACATTAACTACTATTTTGAAGGATAGCCACAAAGACTGACCATGTGCAACTGGAAATCTTAAAACTCTTTCCTTATGTTTATTTAAATGTAATTACCACATGTTTTGAATTAAACTTTGTACTAGTTTGCCCAGATTTCTTCAAATAAACTTATTCTTAGACAGACCTATATAGTACACTAATAACATGTGCAGGGCAATCTACTCCTTTGACATTAACTGCTTTGTTTTACATCCTCACTTTTTAGTTTGCATCTTGGGACATTCTCAGTAAATCTCAGACTTGTCTTAGTTCCTCCCAGCAGTACTTGAGATGTTTTGAGTTTCCTGTTGATCTTGGGATTTTGACTTGCCAAATTTCACCCCATTCTCTGGTCCAAAAACATGCATCTTTCTGTACTTTCTGTGCTTTTCTCATTGTACTTGCATTACATTTTTTGTTGTTAAATTAATATTCAGTGTTTGGATTATTATGACCATGTGAATGTGTAAATATGACCATATTCACAATGAACCCTATATTATACTATATTTAATATGTATGTATGAAATCCTTTTTATTTTCTCTGAAACTCATGATTTCGGTAGTTCAAGATGAGCATGCGCTTTACACCTCGTTCTTTGCTGACTTCCATTTGGCCATTTCATCCAATTGTTACCCACCTGACCCTGAAGGAATTGTTTTCCCTGATCCTGTAATCCATGCTAGTACTTTCTAAAAGAGCTCTAAAACTCTTTTCAGTCTAGGCTAACCCATCAGGTTGTCTGTCAGTTCCTTTATTTCTCTTAGAAATTCCCTCCTGGACCCCTCCAGCCTCCATCTCTGATGTGTACTGGTTGTTCTTTACACCCACTGCACAACTGTTATCCTGAACTTCTGCTCTAGGATATGGTAGGTTACAGAAGTACCCAGTCTCCTTTATCTTTTCAGGAATCCCCACTCCTTACAATGTGTCTTGGCAGCTCCTCCCAGCAAGCAGGGACATTTATTTCCCTACCCTTGAATCTTGGTTGTCTTTGTGACTTACTTTAGCCAATAGAAGTGACGATGTGCCTCTTCCTCTAGACACACTTCCTCTTTCGCTCTTGGAACCCTGCTCCTCCATGACAACAATCCCAGTCTGGTTGGAAGATGAGGAACCTTGCAGAGCCAAGATGATCCACCCCACTGAGACTGTCCTAGATCAGATAGTCCCAAATTGATCCAGAATGATTGCAGACATATGAATCCATCTAAGCTTAGCTCAACTTGCCACCCTGTGGAATCTCAAGCTAAATAAATAGCTGCTATTTTTCAGCCACTAACGTTTTAGAGTTGCTATGCAAAATCTAATACAACCGGTTGCAGGAGAACATGCCAGGTGAATTTATGGGAGGAGTAGAGACTGCATCTTGAGGATGTGGTAATGATATCTGTCCTCACTAGGCCTTGGGAGCAGGGGATTTTGATGTATCAGCAGCAGCTTTGGTTCAAGAATATACTGAATGTACTTTAAAAGAAGTTCAGAGATAATTCACATACCATAAAATGCACACCTTTAAAGTATAGCATCTAGTGGATTTTAGTATATTCACAAGGTTGTGCAACTGTCACCACTATCTAATTCCCAAGCATTCTTATCACCCCTAAAAGAGACACTACACCCATTAGCAGTCCTTTCCACTCCCCTCTCCCTCAACCCCTGGCAACCACTAATCTACTTCTGTCTCTATGAACCTGCCTATTTGGGACATTTCATATAAATGGACGTAAAATATGTGGCTTTCTGTGTTTGGTTTCTTTCAATTAGTGTAAAATTTTAAGTCTTATGTTTAGATCTTTGATCCATTTTGAGTTAACTGCTGTATATAGTGTGAGGTAGGGAGTCCAACATCATTCTTTGCAAGTGAATATCCAGCGAGTGCTTTTCTAGGTGAATGTATTCAGTGTGGGGGTGAAATTCTAATACAAGAGGCAAGAGTAACAGCACAAGCTCAGAAGTACTTTCTCATAAGGTAATGTGAGATCTGTGTTACAAGACAGACCTCATCCTCAGGCAGCAGCAAAATTCTAGGAATGCAGAAGGCAAAAAAGGCACATGTAACTAAAGTAACATTGGATGGAAAAGATAGGCACCGCAAATACTTCCTTGGTGATTGGGTTCCCACCATTTCAAATGTCTCAACTTTGTAAGTAGGCAGCAATATCACAAATGCGCTCTGAGAAATGAGATAGCAAGTATTTGCCACAGAAATGGCGAATGCAGAATGCCAGCATTAACATTTTGCTGGGAGATTTCAGCCAATTGCTTGTAAGTTTATAGTTTGTGGATTCTGGATAACAGATGTCAACTTGATTGCATGTGGAGGTGCTGAACCAAAAGATTTTCCATCTACTTTATTTCCCTCAGTTATCTTTGAATTTTTACGGTATAATTGAATGTTTGCTCTATGTCCTTTAGCAACTCTCAGAATGGGTTCTCAGAGTACACTTTTGCCTGCAGTAACAGTTGATAGAGACTGGGGGTCCTTGTTTCCTTAATTTGGTGGTTTTGGAGCCAGAGCTATACTAATCTTGTGTGTCACATGAAATCTCTAGGATCATAGAAAAGGAACTATAATATTGTGATTGACAATGAGAAATACGTATTTGGTCTTTGTCCTGTTTTAGCACAGAGCTCTTAAAACCCTTGGACTTCCCTAAGAGATGAGACTGGTAAAGATGTTTTTGTTACGTTAAGTGAAAAGGAAAGCACCTAAGCATAGAGGCTAGTTGCCAGTGGGGTTAATCATGTGATTAGAGAATTGGAACTTTCAATCCCCCCACCCTGCCCCTGAAATCTGGGGAGGAGAGAGGGACTGGAGATGGAGCTCAACCATAACAGCCAATGATTTAATCAATCATGTCTGTAATGAAGCCTTCATAAAAACCCAGAAGGATGGGGTTCAGAGAGCTTCTGGACTGGTGAACACATAGCGATTCGGGGAGAATGGTGCCCCAGTAGGGCATGGGAACTCCTAGTCCTTTCCTTATAGCTTGCCCTTTGCATCTCTCCCATCTGGCTGTTCCTGAGTTATATATATCCTTTAATATTCTTTGTAATAAACTGGTTATCTAGTGAGTAAACAGGTTTCCTAAGCTTTGCGAGCTGCTCTAGCAAATTAATTGAATCCAAGAAGAGGGTGATGGGAACCTCTGACGTATAGCCAGTCGGTCAGAGGCACAGGTAACAACCTGGGCTTGCTATAGGCATCTGAAGTGGAGGACAGTCTTGTGGGACTGTGTCCTTTGCTGTGGAGTCTGTTATCTCCTGGTAAGTGTCAGAATTGATTTGAATTGTAGGACACCCAGCTGGTGTCTGACAGTTGTGTGATGGTATGGAAAAATGCACACACATCAGAACTGGGTCCAGCATCTGATGGATGCATACAGAGAACTGGCACTGAACTAAATACCAGTTTTAATGTCGAGAATGAACTACATCCATCCCAAGGGGAGATAACTCAGGATGCAGCTGCTGAAGGAACAATTACTTAACTGAGGCATCAGGAACTCCTTTACCTGAGAGATGAATGAATACTAAATTAGGGAGGGTGTATTTTGAACTTTAAGAATTTCAGACTTAGGACCACTAACTCACTCAGTCAAGAAGAACTGATTCTTAAATTTAATCCCTTTGGATTTTAACTTGCAAAAACTTACTCACAAGGGCAAGATAATTTGATTTGGACTTTAATATAAAATGTGATACTTTTGAATTTTAATATGATAATGGAGGGTATTTATGTTAAAATCTGAGTCATCTCTACATTGTTGACATTTTATTATTGGAGTATCTCTTTTCATTTTTTATTGAATATTTTCATGTTGTCACTTAATCTCATTACTGACTCTCTGTAATGTGCCAGGACATCATTTAAGGCAAAAAATAAAACAGTGACTGAGTTTTAAGCCTTACATACAGAAGGGCTTTGAAGTTAATTTACTTAATGCATCATTTAAACTCATTTCAGGACATTCTTGGTGGGAAAATCAATATTGAATCCCCAGTGGTCTCAGGAGGATACCCAAAAGAGAATGATACTATGGAAATGACTTCATGAAGGGCTGTTCTGATACACACCTACTTTCACCCCATTGTGAGCCACCTACTCCTTCCCTCATCCTCAGCTGACCATATACTTCATGGTTAAGCCCAGTGTGTTAAGAGAAAAAAACCCAAAGTTAGGGAATTTTTTGGTGAAATACTTTTATTCTATTCCAGATGTTTATGTCCATATAGGGGGGATCTCATACAGTGTAATTTCTGTCACCTTTCTCCCCTTTCCAAAGGGGAGGACCCAGGCTTCTCACTGTAAGACGCTTGATTTTTCAAAGGCAATATCCAAAAAGTAAGCATTCTTAGTACCTCAGGCAGAAGCTGCAAGGTTTATAGGTTTATGATAAAGTAGCCTCTGTGGTCCCAGAATGTCATGTCTGTTATATTCTGTTCATTAAACAAGTCACTAAGCCAGCTTGGTTTCCAGGGGAGGGAAATTAGATTGTACTTTGTGATGTGAGGAGCAGCAGGCTGGTCCATGCCAGGTAGGATTGATGGTGGCCTTCTCTGGAGACGATCTACCACACGTGCTAATGCCTTCCTCATCCTTATACTTTCAACCAGTCTCTGCTTCATAATTAAAATATGTTTCTTAGAAACAGCATGAAGTTGGGTCTTAATTTTTTTTAATCCAACCTAATAATTTCTGCCATTTAATAAATATGTTTAGTTCATTTACACTTAATATAATTATTGGTATAGTTGCTAAATAGCCTATGTTATTCTTTGTTTTATGTTTAATCCACTTCTTCTTTGTTCCCTTTTTTCTCCTTTCCTGTTTTCTCTTGAGTGAATTGCATTTGTCTCAGTGTTCCGTTTTCTTTTATGCATTGCCTTCGTAATTCTTTGTGTTCAATTTGTTTTTAGTAATTGATTTAGAGTGTACAATATGAATTATTAAATTGTCATCTACTTTAATGAATAGCATAAGTGCCTTAAAAAAATAATTCCTTCTGTCTTCTTCCACACTTTGTATTCTTATCATTTTATATTTTACTGCTGTGTATGTTATAAATACCGTAGTAAATGTTTGTGTTTTTGGTTTAGTCAAAAAATTTTGAAGAATAATATATTTATATGTAAATGTAATATAATCTATAATATATAATATAAAGAAATCATTGTATATACTGCATATTATATTATGTAAAACATATGTTGTGTATATGTACAAACCTATAATAGATAGATGGACAGATAGATGGATAGATATATACACCATCTCAAGGGGCGTCTCTCACATCTCCTCTCCCTCTCCTCTTTAGGTCTCCTGCTCCCAAACACTCAGTGAAGACCCATGGAAAAGACATGGTGAGTGATTAGAGACTCACTTTGTTGGCTGAGGCTTCTTTGAATTGTAATCCATCATGCTTCCCACACTAGGGTACTAAAAGGTCGTTAGAATTTTGGCCACTAAGTCTGTGATGGATTCCTCCTGCTGCTGCCCATCTGCCAGATATGAAACCAGTGCTAAGTCTTTTTTTCTCCTGTAAAGAGCTCCTCACTCTCTGGAGTGTAGTTCATTTTAGTTTCTTTGGGTCCTCTTCTGATGGGTTTGTAAAAGCTGATTGTGTAGCTTTTCCAGCCTTCTGTTGTTGTTAGGTTTGTTTCTTTCTTCGTGTGAATCAGAGCAGAATTTTCCAAATTCTTTAGAACTGAGAGAATTGATATTTAAGGTTCCTTCATCCTCAGAGGCTTTTTTTCTCTTGAATTTGTCTAACTCATGTTTATCCACCAAGTTCCAGCTTAAACATCATTTCCTTGTGAGAGACTTCTAAGGATCCTTTTATTTCTCTTCTCGTTGTAAATCATTTTCTTTGTGAAATTCTAGTAGTTGTCATAGTGATGGGGCTAATCCTCTGTGTTTAATACGGCTATTGCAACAGAAAATGGGAACAGAGAGGGAGAGAGAGGATTTTCTGCATAATAGTTGTGTTTTTGTCTGCCTTGCGTTACTTCTGTTGTCTTTTATCAGTGGCCCCCTTTCGTTTGGACAAATGCATCTCCCATGTTCTCCACAGACTTGAAGGACTGTTACTGCACAGTGCCTCCCAGTACTTCCTCTGTTCTAGGTGGGCAAGTGATCTAGGCTGAGCCAACCATAGAACCTACTAGGACCAACATTGGGATTATTCAGTACTCCTTGACTGCAAGGCACAGTCTCCCACCTTAAAGAAGCTTAGTGAATATAGGCAACTCATTTGTAAATATAACTGAAAAGTACAAGGAGTTTGTTTCGAAAATTGAATCCCAAGAATTTATTTTCAACATTTGGGTTTCACTTAACAGTGAAAATAATGAATGTTAAGTTTCTATTCTTGTGTTATTTTAGATATTTCATTACCCAGTAGGCTCCTTATAGGCATAATAGGTCAGTGGATCTGGTTTCATTACTAATTCCTTAACAATTAGTCTATTTCCTGCAGTTAAACTGTTGCGTAACTTCTTTTGGGGCAGAGTACCCTATATTGCTAAATGGAAAATGCCAGAACCACTGCAGCTCATTAACAAAAATCAGATTATTATGAAGAATACCTATCTGTGGCAATAATAATTTCTTCCATTAATTTCAAATGGTCTAGTTTTAAGGACCCAGTGTCAACATAATGCAGACTATACAGTAGGATTTATTTACTACTAATTTACTTGCCTTTCTCTTTTTCTCACTTATCTCTTCTTGAGCTCTCCTCTGTTTTCTCTCCCATATTTCTCTCTCTCCTTTGCTTTCTTCTCATCCACATTGTCCTTCATTTCCACTCCTCTTTATTACATATATCCCGTTTCTATTTTATTAGAATGCATATAAAGGAGACAATAAAACTTCATAAAATGGCAATTTACTGTGGCAGGATGAAACAATGAAGAATCCCTGAAATGTTATAGCCTCCTCTGAGGGTGGGTCAGTTTCTATTAAAGTCATGTAGTAGAAGAGAATTTCCTGGGATGAGAATCTGGCAAAGCCTGATAGGCTCTGAGGCAGGGTTACTGTCTCTCCAGGGCTCTCCAGTTGGTGGGTTGTGATGATAAAACCAGCTAGCTCTGAGTCCAGGAGATTTTCATTTGATGAGTGGTCTGAACATCTACTTAGTGGTTATAAAATATTTGCTGCTGAAAGCCACAGAGCATTGATAAACAGATCCCGGACAGCTGAGTTACTGCAATCTACTTAACATGAGGAGAACAAATTATGAGTCAAATGTTCCTGTTTAATAACCTCACTCAGGGCAGGGGGCCGCTCAAGGCTGGCGTTAACCCTGTGTGCACTGTGCCTGGCCAGGATCTCGAAAAGGGCTGTGGGCATGGAAGCGAGACAGGTGAGCTTGCCATTAGGTACGGAGGTATGCAAAGAGAAAACTCTAAAAGGTCCATCTGGTAAAGGAAATAAACAATTTGTAAGAGTGCCATATGGTATTAAATACACTATCTAGAACCTGTCTGTGGTTTACATTTCGTCTTTCTTATATTACACGTGTTTAGGTGTATTAAATCTTGTCTTCAGCATCATATTGTATGCTTGTATGGTATTAGGGGAAGGAAACGAATATTTGTCTGTTCTCTATTAGTCATTTGAACCTAGGTCAGTCATCTCGGCCCACATGCTATAAATTCTCTGGTTGAAATCTGACTCCTTTTCTGTACTTCCAAGATTATGTTTTTCTTTAACGTGCAGAAAGTGATAGCTTCACCTCACCCATGGGAAACAGACTGGGAATACCTCTCCTGTGAGCGTAGTTCTAAAAAGTAAATGAATTGAAAGTAGTGTTTGTTTCTTAACTGCCTCCCAAGCTTGCATTCAGGGGTACAAATGGAAGGTACACGTATACTAAGGGTGAGTGAACGTGCTTTTAGTGGGCAGTTGTGGGAGTTGCTGTCCACGACCTGAATGTTGTGAGAGTTTTGCTTAATCAGGGCTGCAGGTTGGTATGTGAGCCTAGCATCGCATCTCTGTCCCACATCTCCACGTCATTCACTAGCACCCTGCCTACTCACCTCCGCCTCGTCTAGCAACAAGCACACATGTATACACATGCATGCATATACTTGCAGTCCAGACCTGGACTCTGACTGCTCTGAAGCTTTTACTCCTACAAGACATTTTCATTCTCTTCTTGACCTTCAAGGCTGGAATTGCCCCTGGAAAGCTACCTGCAGAATCCAGACACTCTACAGACATAGAATTGGAAATAAAGGTATGCAAAGTAAATGTTTCACAAAATACACAAAACCAAATTAAGCCACACAGTATTTTTCTCTCTGTTGGCATACTCCCAATAGTTCCAAATTGGTTTTCCTGAGCCAGAATTTCCTTAAATGCAATGCTCTGTACTAGGAAGGCTTTTAAAGACCTCTTCACCTTAAAGTGCAAACTTAGAAAGCAAAGTCTAGATTTGGCATGCCACTTAAACCATGATTAGTAGAGCGTATCGGCGTGCTAGAAATAGCTGATTTGTGAACCTCTTGTTCTCAAGTTCTTGATTGCCAGCCAAGCTCCAAATCAATCCCAAAGAATGTAAAACTCCAATAATAATGAGAAAATGGACTTTTCAAGCCAAAACCCAGGAAAGCATCTTATTCTCCACATGCTGACTTCAGGCCACATAAAATGAAGAGCAGTGACCCTGTCCTGTCTTGAGGACAGTTGGCTACTGTTGCCATACACCTACCCTCTCTTCTCTTTAGGTCTCCGTTTCCTTATTAGCAAACTGGGGACCAATTTTGCTAGCTTTCTCTTTGGAATAGAATGCATTCCTGATAGCTGAAAACCTGATGCTTCCCTTCAGCTGGGATATTTTGAAAGGGAAGGTTTTTCAGAAGTGCCAGATATTAAGCTTAATTCCTGTTCTACATTAATGTAAAGCAGAGTGGATTTTTTTTCTTTCTTCCCATTGAAATATGTCCTGTGCCTTGCTTGACAAGCTGTTGTGAAATGTTTAGAGAGATTTCTTGCCTGGAGGCTGAATGTCCTTCGGTTTGAGTCTGAGCTGGTAAACAGACCCACTTTTAACTTCTCCTCCCTACATAGCTGGGTGGGCGTTTACTGCCGCTGTTTGTTTTGGAAAATCAGCCATAAATCAGTGCTCATTTTCCATTTTTTTCTTACTGATGAAATTGCTGTAGGAAAGCAACGTGTCTCTCAAACTCTTAGAACCTGCAGGATGAAAGCTGCATACCATAAAAGTTGTTTTGACAGAAAACTGACCAAACATGACAATGGACAGAGGGGGGAATGACGAAAGGGAGGGGCAGAGAGAGTACGAGCTTGTCTGTTTTGAACTGAGGCATGCTCTCTTTTTTTCTTTGTTAGATTACTTTTTCATATGAAGGACACAGAGGGAATGGCCCCTACTGGCAGCCAGAAGGCAGAAAACAAACCCTTTGAAATTTCTAATTTGTTTATAGATGGTCCTCCAGGAGCCAGCTGGAAAATAATTTTGTCTGCCAAAGACAGTGAACAGCTACCCGAGGGTGTTGTGGTGAAAAAAATGACTCTCTAGTTTTGGTCCTTGAATGTCTTATTGTTCTGCGCTCAGCAGTTGTTCTGAAATTACTCATCTGGCAGAGAAAGAAAATAAAAGACAAATCCCTCCTCTACACTCTGGCCTGAGTTTCTAGGAAAGTTACTTAAAATTTTTTTTTTTTAATCTGGCTTTAAACTGTGTGTCAATTAATTTTAGAGTTACACAAAGGTTTGTTAATCTTGTCTGCTGATACATCTTTTCCTCTCAGAGGAAGGTTATTTTTGTGGCTACGTCCCAGATCAGTCACTTTACCCTGTTCAGGAGGTAGTGTTTTCTCTCTGCGGTGTGCTAATAACAGTTGCATTGCTTTTTGAGATAATACCACAGATCTTATAGGCCTCTCGCTGGCAAGCCTAATCGGAGGGGGTTTCTGCATGTGGGTAAGACATGGATTTGGAGATGGTCAGGGCATCTCTGTTCTCCAACATAAGAGGGTTTCTGGAAGTTTCCCCTTCAGTTTTGTTGTTTATGAAGCGGGGAATAGGATCACCTCTTCCGCATTTATGGTGAGGTTGTAGAGATACCCTCACACCTCGTTTAGATGAGAAGCAATGTCTTCACGGAAATTTACATCACTGACTTGGAAGAGAATGCCTCAAGCAGTCTTTTGTTTTACAGATTAGGAAATTGAGACCCTGTGACCTGGTGGAGGAGGCATAGCTGTTTCAAGCAGAGTTAAGTTTAGAACTCAGGTCTCAACTGTTAGCCCACTGCTGCTTCCACTATTTCTTTCATTCTCATGGCATTGGCCGTGGAAATAATTTTAGGTTGTATGTCCATTTTACATGAATTTCTCTAAATCCATAGATTTGACCCCTCCCTGTAATCCCAAGAGAGGGCTATTTACTGTCTGAAGCAGAAAGAGTCATCCATGTGGGACTATCCAATCACCTGCCTCTTTGTGCCTTTGGGGTGGTGAAAATTTCTAAAATAACACGACCGGGAAGACTGGTACAATCACAGCTTAGGATCTCCATCTTCTCCTGGACTCTCAGTGTTTCCTGATTACCCTTTGTTTGCCTAACATGCTCTTTTTTTCTGAAGCCTCCATTCTCCTTCAACTTCCTGTCCATCCTTGCAATTTCCTGCTAATTCTCATTCGGTGACCCCACTCTGTATTTTACAGAGAAGGTGGAAGCTATTAATGAATGTTTCCCTCAAACTCCTCAAACCCACACACTTACACCTCTGCTCATCTTCTTCGCCTTCATACTGCTGTGAAATAGGCATCCCTTCTCCCAAATCAACGTTCCCTCTCTGCTGGCTTCTTTGTTCTTGTTCTCTGTGCTGTTTCAGCGATCTCAGTCTATTACTTTCCAGTCTATGCTTAAGCCTCTTCCACTGACCCCCCTCCCCATAAATTTATTTTATTACCTCCAACATGCCTTGCTTTTTCTATCTCTTACAGTCAGCAAAGATTTACTGAGCCTTTACTATGTGCTAGTGCAAGATACTCACTTGTAAGTCTCTCTCTGTGCTGTTGCCTGTATGTTTCCTTTGCCTTCACTCTTTCTTTGCTTCTCCCTCCTTTTAATGTAGCTAAATCTCATTCCTTATCTTGGACTTTGACTGGAAAGTCTTCCCTGATACCCTTTATGTTAAGAATTCCTGCTCTGTGCTTCCAGGGTACCTGGAGTGTCTTCTGTGGCAGTGCTCACTGCTTTCTTTTGTAATAGCTTGTTTAATTATTCCCTTCCACACTGATTGTTAGGGTAGAAGGGCACAGACTGTTACCTGCATTGTTCACTGTGTCTGTGTTGTCTCAGACAGAGGAGAGGCTTAGTAAATATTTATTGAATTAATAGATAAGTGAGTATTTTCAAAGTTGGAAGAGAGAATGTACATTAGATTATCAATAGTAATTGATATCATTGCACTGATGATAATAAGGTAACATGCTTCTCACTCAAGGATTTAAGGAAAGCTATGTTTAAATTTTGCCCTTTCATTCTGGGGATCTTTAGAACATCCCCAGAAAGACCTGGCACAAGGGAAGGGTGAGAAGAGATCATTTGTTGACCTGGCACATTTATAAATGTCTGCAGATGGCCCCAGACGAGCCCCACACTGACATAGTCCAGGGAGAGCCATGGTGGGTGATGTCCTTCTTTTCTTTAGTACCAGGAGCTAAAGACTCACAGAACACTTCTGTGGGCATGAGATCCATGTCTCACCTCTGCCTCAGGTACCTGGGGGGAACAGAAAGAACGGGAAAGGAAAAGAGAAAAGTAGAAAGGGAGCACAGATATGGACTGATTGTAGAAGTTTTGCAAACTATATGTTTTCAGTCTTTATAGCTTAATTTCATAGCCTAATCGGCAGTAGCATGTCCAACCTGGGACAAAAGGTAAAGCAACATTCATGGCAAGGTTGCTAAATGCAAGTTCTTATTAGTATAGAATCATGTAAAGGAGCAAGAATAAGAAGCGACAGAGAATAACTTTGTAACAACACAAAGTTAATGAGCACAGGAATAAAGGGCTCAAGGCTAAAAGGCAAAACTTAATATTTGTGTAAGGGATAGCATGGTGATCATTAATAAGACTGATAATACATCATTAATGGGATCAGAGCTAGCAAAGTAGCAAGGATTCCAACATGATTATTCTATTAGGTTATTTATAATCTGTGGCTATTGTAAAAAAAAAAGTCCCCCGGAAATATTCACATATCAAATCTAATGGCAGATCAGATTTAATCAAAGCCATCCTGTTTGTGGAGTTTCATCATATGTCATAAACTGTGCTAAAACCTTATAAACATTATTGGATTTAGTCTTCACATCAATCTGAAAGTAGGTACTCTTATTCCCATTTCACAAACTGACTAGTCAGTGTGTAGGTGGAAATTATGACTCCACAGCCTGTCTCCTGAAGGGCTGTGCTATCCAGGCACCCTCCTAATTAACGTACATTTAATTCTCTTACTAAGGATCTCAGAGCACATTTCAAACTATAGGATTCAAACCTCACTGAAATAAAACCATCTAGATTGTAGAAAAGTCTTTTTCTCAACATGACACATGTTGGGTGGGCTTGATGGGGTGAATATGAGGATAAGGAAAGAGACCAAAAGTAAATTCTTTCCTTCTCACCCTAAGTCCATGGGTCCCCAGTGGAATGATTTGGTGTGCTTTGATGAACCACTTTTCCTAATGTGTCACCTGCAATTTATAGCATCACTTAAAAAAATTGGGCAATATTACTGGAAGGTCTTGAATGGATAATAACTTTAAGCTAGCAGTTAAAAAACGCTTTGAGAGAGGTCTCTGTGTCTCATTTTCAAATAGACATTGGGCCATCATTTAAAGAATAAGATGGAAATGTCAATTCTGGCAAAACATATTAACATATATGCTAGACAAATAAATAGCAAAATAAAATGCAAAGAAATAAGTACCATGCTTGATCTTGTAGCGGGGGTTGATTAAGCTGGCCCTTCTACCATCCCTTCCCCTTCCGCTGGTGATACAGTTTCTCTTTCTTGTAGAGAATCCATTTTGTCCATGACTCTGAGTTTATCAACCTCAGCTGTAAGTCCAAGACTGAGACTTAGCCATTTGGAGAGAAAGTACTCCATCCTCACATCTCTCATCTCATCCTGGATTCACTCAGGAATGGGCATGGGGCTCAAGCGAAACCAATCCCATTCTCTTTCTCGTGAATTTGAGTCTTGAGGGAATTGGCACAGGTTGGAGGCATTGTTTCTTTCTGACAGCAACGCTCTGGAGAGATGCCCCATTACTCCCTACCATCAATATTCATACACCTACTCTGTTTTTCTCCTTCCGGATCCCTGATGGTCCATTTCCTCCTGAAAGGCTGTGAGTGACTTTGAGTTCATTGCTTAATTTATCTTGTGTAATTGTAACTTCCTTTTACCCCTTTATTGTTGTGAACTAGAGATGTTTTTGTTGTTTATAACCAGAAGACCCTGACTGATGTACAAATTGGTATCAGGAGTGGGGTGTAGCAGATAGCAAAAGCTACAATAAGATTGGCTGAATAACGGTGGGTTGGGACCAGGGAGGACTCTCCCAGTTCTGACTGAGAAGTTGGCGATACTCCTTACGTGGCAGCAAAACAAATTCTTACAATGTTGTTGTTCCTTGATACAGGATAAACCTACTAAAACTGTAATTTTGGAAGGATTTGTGGGAAAATGTGAGACTCTTGGAATTTGTTGATTACTTTTTTAAATGAATGAACTTAATTCTTAGAGCAATTTTAGGTCCACAGCACTAGTGAGCGGAAAGTATAGAGTGTTCCCCCTGGACCCCAAAACATATAATCTCCTGCTCTGGACTACTTTTTAAGATTTTTTTTTAAACTTTTTTTTTAAAAGTATAGTAAGTTTACAGTGTGTCAATTTCTGGTGTACAGCATAATGTTTCTGTCATACATATACATACATATATTCATTTTCATATTTTTTTTCATTATTGGTTACTACAAGATACTGAATATAGTATTCTAAGAAAGGTACCAGCGAGGGTCTAAGATAAAGCATCTGAAAGCGACAGGAGAGGAGACAGCACTGCTGTAAGAACACTTTCATTTGAGAGCTATGAGGATGGACTGTCATGGAGGCCCCTCACTAAGAGACAGAAGTAGAAAGGGTAACCCTAAACTGATTCAGAGATCAGGCCCGGACAAATTCTCTGACTTCAATTGCCAGTCTGTAGATTCTTCCACAAAGTTAATTGTGCAGTGGCCAAGTGAAGTTTTGTTGTTATTGAAGAATAGTTGATTTATAGTGTTGTGTTAGTTTCTGCTATACAGCATAGTGATACAGTAATATATACATAATATTCTTTTTCATTATAGGTTATTATAAGGTACTGAATATAGTCCCCTGTGCTCTCCAGTAGGACCTTGTTTTCATATATATATGTGTGTGTGTGTGTGTGTGTGTGTGTGTGTATTTTTTATATATAGTAGTGGGTATCTGCAAATCCTGACTCCTAATTTATCCCTCCTACCTCCTTTCCCCTTTGGTAACCATAAGTTTGTTTTCGATGTCTGTGAGTCTGTTTCTATTTTGTAAATAAGTTCATTTGTGTCAATTTTTTTAGATTCCACATATAAGTGATAGTATATGGTATTTGTGTTCCTCTGTCTGACTTAAACTTCAAGTGAAGTTTTAAGGTGCTTATTTTGCAAGGTCTGGGTCTGCAATTTTCCACTGACCCAAATTTAGTAATATAAGAATTGGGCTGCTATGGCAGTGAAGCCCCCAGGTAAAGAATGTTCTTCAGGACTTCTCTGATATTCTCATGATTATGAGGAGCAGTGGGCGTGGATGACATTCCCAGAGGATGGAATTGGAGTAGTTAGATTAACTGACCAAGGAGGCCACTTTACTGCCTGGGTAGAGAATCTTTGCCTTCCCTGTCTGGCAGGATATCATATAAGTTTGAGGGCGGTAACCATAGTAGGTAGTTCCTAAGTAGTAGTTTTTGGTATATTTATCTTGTTTTACCTTCATCACTATGTATGGAGTGCATTGCGGGGTTAATTGCACTGAAGGCTATAGCATTAAGGACCTCACTTGCTTTGACTGAGACCGGACGTCCTGAATGTGGAGCTAGACATAGAAATTGGGCAAATTCTTGGATTGTCTCTTTTGAATACTGTGCTTTTGGTTGTTAGTAGAAGGGTTGATAGTGAAATTGTTTCAGAAAGTGGGTTTTTTTCCCCCATTTAAAAAAATTGAAGTATAGTCAGTTTACAATGTTGTGTCAATTTCTGGCATATAGCATAATGTTTCAGTCATACATATACATATATTCCTTTTCATATTATAAGTTACTATAAGGAATTGAATATAGTTCCTTATGCTATACAGTAGAAACTTGTTGTTTATCTGTTTTATATGTATTAGTTAGTATCTGCAAATCTCGAACTCCCAATTTATCCTTTCCTAACCCGTCCCCCAACTGGTTACCATAAGTTTGTTTTCTATGTCTGTATGTCTGTTTCTGTTCTGTAAATAAGTTCATTTGTGTGTTTTTTTAGATTCCACATATAAGTGATATCATGTGGTTTTTTTCTTTCTCTTTCTGGCTTGTTTCACTTAGGATGACAATCTCCAGGTCCATCCATGTTGCTGCAAGTGGCAATATTTCATTCTTTATTATGGCTGAGTAGTATTCCATTGTATGAATATACCACAACTTCTTTATCCAGTCATATGTTGATGGACATTTAGGTTGTTTCCATGGAAAGTGTTTTTATCACGGTATGTGTGAGAAAAAGAGTGGTATAAATATTAGCCAGACTAGGGGTAGAATAACCATGGAAATCTGTGATCTTCCCCACACCCCTTACTTCCTCTTTAAAGAATCTGGTTTTCTGTGGGGTAACCACTTGGTTTGTTTCATGCAGACTGACCATTGCCTCCTCTCCCAGAACCTTCTCCACAAATAGGCATGTATTACAGGGTGTTCAATACTAAATGTCTCCTTTTCCCTAGTCATAGTCACTGGTTTAGGGTCAGACATGTGGTGTAAGGCAGGCTAATTCGAACCCTCTGAGTAATGTTTCTGTTAGCACTATTGAAGAAAATGCTTTCTTTTTCACTAGAATTGCCAAACCAGTAGGCTATGAGTCTTCAGCTGCCCACAGCCACAGCCTGGCATGTGGAGAGAGCCTCTTGGGGGATTGGGGAGAAAGAGAGTGAGTGAGTGAGTAAGCTGAAACCCTGCTTACCTAATTTTGAACCCTGGGATAAAGTCATCTTCTTTTCCTAAGCTCGTTTGCATAGCATGGAGGAGCAGAGAAGTGTCAATACCTAGTCACCTCCCTGGGAGGCGGGGTGGGGGAGGGGGATGCAAAAAAAAAAAAAGACTTTGGAGATGAGTTTTGCAGGATAAGCAAGGGTTTTCCAGTCAGAGCATGAATGAAAAGGCACTCATGCAGAGGTCACAGCATGATGGAGGGCGGACTTCCAAGAATATGCACTGTACTGAGAGAATGGGCCTTCCAAACATCAGCACCTGGGCTGGAGAAACAGAGGGTAATTCTTGAAAGGTAACATGAGGGCTGCATTATGAAGGGTCTGTTTGCTATCTCAGTGGTTCCAGCTTCATCACATCGTCTTTGAGGGTATTTAAGTAGTAGAGCAACATGTTCCCACCAGAGGGGAGAGGCAGGCATGCTAGGAGGGTGGGAATCGTGGCTCTGTCACTTACTGTTCATGTGACTCTGGATGAATTCTTTAAACTCTTAGTGCTTCCATTCCTTTATTTGTAAAATGGGGCTGATATTAATAGCATTTATAGGTTTGTTACGAAGATTAAATAAGTCAGTGTAAACACTGTGGATGCTTGACATGCTAATTGTTCAATAGGGGTATTGTTATCTGTGATTTAGAAATAGAAGTCTGGGGAGAGAATTGCAGATTTGGGTAGGAGGGGAGGTGGGAGGGAAAATACTGATTATTTGTAAGTGTCATCCCTTTAACATGGGTTAGTTCTCAGCCTTGATAACTGTCCCCTAGCAGACAGGTCCCAGGAGAATAGGATGTAGGACTAGCTTGTTTGGGTAGGAAATTGGGAACAGGATAAAAAATCAGGTTTAGGGCATGTGATGCGACCTGGAAATTAGATTTGGGTGCACTTCTCAGGTTGAGGGGCCTGAGTGGCCAGGGAATGGCCTGAGATCACTGAGGAATTAGGGGAAATGGCCGTGGTTAGGGGGAGAGACTCAGAGTCTAGCAACCCTGGGGAAAGCTTTGCGTACAGATTATCTTGACTGTGGCCAATCACTGGAAGAGTCTTTGAAGATGTGAAGGAGAACTCTTCAATTGAAACTGCAGGCAAGGGTCTGCAGGAGGCCAGAGCAATAGCTTAGAGGGCAAGGGGCCAGACTGTTCAGTTAGCACCATAGGGAGAAGTTCCGCAGGATCCTTAATAATCACAACTAGTCAGGGATTCCATTTGATGCTCTATCACCCAGAACACAGGTTTAGCAAACACGTTCGCCCTAGATGTCAGCAGCAGGACAGGCAAAGCCCCTGAGTACCACTACCAGGCTTAAGGCTAAGGCAGAGAATAATGTAAAGGCCCAGAAAGATAAGGAGAAAGGAAAGAAGGAAGGGGCTGTGTAAGATAGAAAACCTGACCTCAAATCCAAGCTCTGACAATTCCTAGCTGTTTGATCCTAAATAAGCTGCTTATTTAACTGCATCTTAGAAAGAACTAGTCTGTCTGGATCATTATTACATTCTCAGTGTCTGGAAAAGAACTGCTCTATACCAAGCATGTGATAATTATCTGTTGAATCAATATTACCGTAAAATGAGATCTTATAAAAATTAAGTGAGCAAATAGTAATAGTTAATGTTTTTGGAATGCTTACTGGGCATCAGGCAGTATTTTGAGTGCTCTGCATTTGCTAATTCATTGAATTCTCAGGAAATCCTGTGAAGAAGGTAAGATAATCATCTTCCTAGATGGGTAAATTGGGGCAAAGAGAGAAGAAAGACATTGCACAGAATCACAAAGCTAGAAACGAACAGAACCAACTTTTTTTCCTAGATAGTTTGGCTCTAGAACCTAAGCTCTTAACCACAATAGTTTATGGACTCTCAATGCAAATATTTTAATTGCCTACCTAGTGTCCCATTCTCCTATCTTTTGATAACTACCCAGAGTTTTATTCAGCTATTTAAAACCTCCCTCATGTAAAGTCCTTGTGCTTTGGTAAAAGTAGCAAGTGTGTCAAGTCTAAACTAGTAAACATAATCCCCTTCCCTACACGTGGTGAATAGCTGAGAGTCAGTACATGACTCAGTTTAGGCAAGTGATACTGGAGAAGATACTGGATATCTTCTTGGGGTTTCCAGGAAAGGGGCTTCCTGACTTTCTGATTGTTTTTTTTAGAGCTTCTGGAAGCAAGTCCTCCCCGCCTGCCCTTCTCTCTCTGTGCAGCTGTTTTGTGGCCGTGAAAGGGAGTTGGGCTTAGACTGAGGCTGACACACTAGAAGGCAGAGGAGTCAGAGAATTTTTAATGACGTCACTGAGCCACCCAACCAAACCCTAACTTGTTTTTGCCAAATACAGTACAAAACCTTTTTTATTCCTCAACCATTTGTAAGTTGCCCACGTGATGTCAAATGAATACGTTAGAATTTATTTTTGTACAAACCAGGATATTCTCCTGAATCACCAAAGTAGAACTATCAGAATTAGTATAGTAACCTTCATTGAATATTTTCATCTTATCCTCAAATTCCAGTAGTTTTGTTAATTGTCCCAATAATGGTGTTCATAGCAAAATAATCCAGTCCAGAATTTTGCGCTGCATTTAGTTTCCATGTCTCTCTGCCGCTTTCAGTCTAGAGCCATTCCTCAGCCCTTTACTTTCATGCTCTTGACACTTGAGATTTTTTATTACAAGTTAATTACACGCCAGTGATTTTGTAGACTGTCCCTCAATCTGGGTTTGTCTAGTGTCTGCTCGTGATTAGACTTAGGGTTATGCATCTTTGGCAAGAATGTCCCAGAAGTGAGGCCATGTTCTTATTGCACCCACTTAGGGGTGCATGACGTCCACATAGATGCTGTCCTCACCTCAATCAGATTCCACACCCCACAGCAGGTCATTCCACTACCGGCTGTGAACTCCCTTGTTACCTTGCTCAGGCATCAACACTCTCTGGGCTGCCTCAGCTCCCATGTCCCCTCCCTACACATTACACCTACTTTGCTCAAGTCCTGCCTGTTGGCTTTTGGACTGGATTGTTTAGGAACAAAAAGGAAGGGAAAGAAGGGTTAAGAAGAGGGAAGAAATAAAAGATGGTGAAGAAGAGGAAGAGTCACTTTGAAGCCCACCGTACCTCTTGATTTTCAATTATAGTACGACTGATGGTCTTTAGAGTGTAAGCCAGTACCAAGTATGTTTTGTTTGTTCCTTTCTTTTATTCCTTGCAAACCTAGTGACCAATATAGAAAGCTGATGATGAATAGTAGGCAAACAATAGATGGAAGCTATTGATGTGGTAGTGATTCAGTTGCAGAAAGGCATTAAACTTGGAACCATGAGGCTGGAGTTTAACCCATGAAATAGCTGTGCCACATTGGAGAAGACATCTACATTATTAAAGCCCAGGCTTCTAATATATAACTTTGGATAATAATTCCTATTTTATGAATTGCTTCTTAAGCTGCTATTAGGGGTTGAAATGTCACCTTCCCCCCCAAATATATTGAAGTCCATCCTCCATACCTCAGAATGCAGAATGTGACTTCAATGGAATCCAGAGTCATTGCAGATAAATCAGTTAAGATGAGGTCATACTGGACTAGGGTGAGTCCCTGATCTAATAAGACTGATGTTCTAAGAAGATGGCCATGTGACTACACAGAAATACAGGGAGAATGCATGTGAATGTGGAGGCAATTTGGAGTGATGCACCTACCAGCTGAGGAATGCCAGGTATTGTTGGTCATCACCTGAAGATGGGAGAGAACGGTGGAACACATTCTCCTCAGATCTCTCAGAAAGAACCAGCTCTGCCAACACCTTGATCTTGGACTTCTAGACACCAGAACTGCAAGAGAAAAAAATTCTGTTGTTTTCAGCCACCTACTCTCTGATGTTTTGTTACAGCCACGTCTGCCCATCAGAGTTTATGGTTGGGAGATTTGTTCCTGCTACATTTAATGAACTGAATGTTGTTAAGAAACTTTGTTTTTCCTGAGCATCTCACCTGTGTTTGGTTTTTGTTCATTGAACTACAAGGTTTACTTCTGTCACGTTGATCCTTGGTGAGATTTACCATAGAAGACAATCCATCTCAAGCAATCAACTTCCATTTCTCTACCGAGAAAGTAAAGCTTGAGAGCCATCGGCTTACTGAGATCTTGGCAGGGATGGACCTTCCGTGTCTGCCACAGTCATCTTGTAACCTGTTCTGTTGCTTCTACACTTCACCTTCCGGCAATCTCTCCATTCATGCTGCACATTCAAGGGTACAGAGCATTTCATGAATATAGGCTTCAGTCTCCTGTCATGTCTCTTGGGTTTGTTTAAGCCCCAACTGGCACTGTTTCTTCATCATTATTTTTCATGGGTAATTTGTCTTTAAGGTACATATATTTGGTTACCCAACTTTACACGAGCATTTCCCTCACACAGGTCATACAGTGCCTCTAACATGAGTGCTCTAAAATTTACCTTGAGTTTTTGTCAGAGGCAAATTACACTCTAAACAGTTTCTCCTTAGCTTCCTCCTTAGTACCCTCTCTGGTGAAATAAAGTCCTTTTTATTACGGCTTGAATGTATTCACAATACTTACGTTTCTTTGCTTCAGGACTGAACTACTCCAGTCACCCAGTTGTTCTTTCTGAGTTGCTTCTGATGATTTCCTCATCGTACTGTTACTCTGCTGCCCCACAAAAATCTGCCCTTTTGCCATGCAAAGCTTAGTCTTTCAGCTTATTAGTTCTGGTAGCTAAAAAATAAAAGCCTATTTCTCTTGTCTGCCAGCTACAGGGAGATATTTGTCCTCTGATGACAATTTGCAAAGTTCCTTTCCTCAGTGGTACATTGATTTAACATGCACACAGTGTTTTAAGTATAGACTTAGTAGTGCTTGTACATTTGGTTTCTGATAGCAGTATCTTACAACTCACCTGGTTTGGAAAAGTCTTCGACTGCAGGAATTAAAATGACTATGTTTTTTACAGCAGAAGATACATCTAATAAAAATCAGCTGGTTCCCCTACTTTGTCAAGCAGAGAATAGTACTGCTATAAATCAAAATAATCGTATAATTGATTTTTCCCTACTAATATTAAAACCAATTATCTGTTTTAGTCATGGCTTTTTATCCAATTTGGAATAGTCATTGATACTTACTAGGTACTTGCCATGTATTAGGTATTTGTCTAGTTGTTTTACCTGTGCTAATTTACTTTGTATAATCCTAGGAGGTAGGAAAGGTGATTAGCCCCCTTCTACCATGATGATCTGAGGCTAATAGAGGTTGAATCAGTTATCCAGGTTCTTGGAGCGGGTGACAGAGACAGGATTGGAACCCAGGCACTCTGGCTCCAAGCCATTGCTTTAAGCTCTGTCGTACACACTCAACTGTTTGACTGCTCTCAAAACTATGGATTGATTCTTAGGCATTGCATCTGATTCTTTTCCCTGTCCAAGCTTAGTTACTGTCTGAAGGCACATTTTGCTTAGCACTGATTTCACATGCATTACATCTAGCTCCATGAAACTTTTCAGTTGAGTTGATTTAGGGTTAAGTAGTGCACTTTTCAGAAAAGTTTAGACAATGAACTTTATTTGGGCATGTTGCTCATCATTTGGTTTAAGTTTCAGCAATAGAGTTGCATCTCAACTTCACTAAAGATAAATTATTTTTTTGATCCAAAAGTTGTCTCTGTTGCTCGATAGATGTGTATGGGCTGATCCACATATTTTATCTGTCTTCACTCTGTCATTAAGTCCAGTAGTATACAAAGGTGCACTGATTTTCTTGAAGACTGAAAGAGATGGGACAGGATTCAAGAAGCCCACCCATGGCCAAAACAAATTCTACACTAGCAAGATACTAAATCTCAACAAGGCTGTGGTGCTTAATGTATCTACAAAGGACAATTTATTGCCTAAAGCTGTGAACTGTTTTTAGCCTTTTTCAGCGCTAAAAATAGTATGTTACCAATGCAGAAAGACTTCAGCATATTTTCTTTTTTCTGTTGTTCCAATGATTCAAGTTCAAAGAACACCCAGCTTTAAGTGATAAGATTAAGATGAGAAATAAAGGGCAAATAACAAGAAAAAGAAGAAGTATGAATCTGTATACTCTTAGGGCTATGTTTGACTAGTGACTCCTTACCAAAAATACATAATTAAGAAAACAACTGATGAAAAACTCTTGGGTTTGAAGGAATTCTTAGAGGGGAAAAAAAGGCATTTAACTAAAGAATAGTGATCCGGTGTCTTGCAGAACCACCATTCTCCTTTTCCATTGTCTTTTCCATTGTCCTGTCTGGAGCTGGGTGTGAAGAGAACTCAGTGCCATTAGATCCAAAGGAAAGTCATACATAAATGGTGGTGTATCCTTGGAGACCAAGTTAACTCTTACCCTTCCAAGACCTGCCTGGAGGCCATGATTGGACCATTGAGAAGTCAGGTGCATGGGCCAAAAGCATATTCTGCTTTCATTGCCTGTAGCTGACCAAAAGAACTAAAAATTTGATCACATATTCCGATTTTACCTTAACTCCTCAACGTATTTCTCCAATTCTTACAAAGGAATTCACAGTGCTGGACCATGTGTGTAATAATAGCTAGAAAGCAGCAAATGCATTTCAGTACTTATCTCAGCAGTACTTTTTAAAATGATTTTTCCATCTGCCCTCCATCTTTTTTTTTTAATTATCAGAATAACTTTTTTTTTTGTTATAGTCAGTTTACAATGTGTCAATTTCTGGTGTACAGCACAATTTTTCAGTCATACATGAATATACATATATTCACTTTCATATTCTTTTTCACTGTGAGCTGTTACAAGATCTTGTATGTATTTCCCTGTGCTATACAGTATATATAGACTTGTTGCCCTCATTCATCTTTTAACATCTACCTACACGTACATACACACTGTTGAGTGAAAAACAAACACTTATTATCAACTTATGATCAAACACTTATTAAGCAACTCCTACAGAAAAGGAGAATAATGAAGATTTTCAATTCAAGCCAACACGGCTGTATGCGTGCACAAGCACGTATGTTTGTGTGGTGGTGGAGCTGGCCAGAAAGAAATTGAATTTTCTACAAAATCAGTGAGAAAACTGGTGTTTGAAAAAATATGATAGCAACAAGAATGTGGCTTCTCAAAAATTCCTGCTGCCTTGCTGAACCCCAATGGCAAGTCACTTCAGAGGGCAGGGGGGCAAATCACATCCGTGGATCACAATGAAGCACAGAGGCAGATTGAAGCAGCAGAGCTCAGTGCTAATCTCCATGCCAAACTGGAGGCTTGAGAGGTTTTCTGATAGGGACAGAGAGGGGGAGAGTGAAAGCTGAAGTTAATGATTAAAGCAAAATGAACTCCACAGGTTAAATTATTTCAAGAGCAACATGTCTCATAGCCAAAGTTTTGATGATTTAAGAAAATGAGTAGAACAGGTCAGAAATTCCCAGGCTGCCTGAGTTCTGAGTGGTAGGGTCAATAAATGCAGAGCAGGGTTGCCTGCTGCCTGGGGGCCAGGCCAGAACCCATCAACCAGAGATGCAAGGGGAAGGGGGGCATATGGTCATTGGAAAGGAAATGGTTCTTTTTTACCCCTTAAAATTGGAAAAAGTAGCAATGTATGCATCTTTTTTCCCTATCCATTTTTTTTTAATTTAAGAAAGACTTCAAAGAACATGTTACCTTTTTAAAAATTATTAAAGGGAAAAAAATGAAATAATGTCATTTGCAAAATATGGATAGACCTAGAGATTATCATACCGAGTGAAGTAAATCATAAAGATAAATCTCATGTGATACCACTTATATGTGGAATCTTAAACAAATGATACAAATGAACTTGTTTACAAAACAGAAACCTGCTCATAGACATAGAAAACAAACTTATGGTTACTAAAGGGGAAGAAGGGAGAGATAAATTAGGAGTTGGAAATTAACAGATACACACTAGTACATATAAAATAGATGAACAACAAGGTCCTACTGTATAGCACAGGGAACTATATTCAATATCTTGTAATAACCTATAATGAAAATGAATATGAAAAAGAATATATGTATAACTGCATCACTGTGCTATGTACCTGAAATTAACACAACATTGTAAATCAAATATACTTTAATAAAAAATTTTAAAAAAAAGAAAAATTTATGGGAGGGTATTTTTAAAAAGAAGGTTAAAGACATTTAAGTCCTATATACAAAAAGTCCCACCAGCCAATCACCGTTAATACATCAAATAGGACTTTTAGTTCTATTCATTTTTTTCTTAAATATAAAAGTTTTGCATGTCCATTGTAGAAAAAAATTGAAAAATATAGAAAAACATACGGAGGATAAGAAACAACCACTGATATTTCTACTACCAGTGATAACTATTACTCATATTTCATTGTAGTTTATTTCCAATGTTTTGCTACTCTGATTTCTTCCACAGTTAAAGCTGTAATGTACATACAGTTTTATATCCTGACTTATTTAACTTAATATGCATTTTTGCCATTAAAATGTATTACAAGCGGTTTTAGTGGATGGCACCATTGTATTTCACCTACTTACAGACTATAATGAGTTTACCCATTCACATGTTGTTGGACATTTCCCCTTCCTTTTTTCTTCTTATTGATCTGTGATGAAGATCTTTGAACTGGAGTCATTGTTCACATTTCTGGCTATTTTTAAATGATTGATCCTAAAGATTTTTTTACACTTAAACTCCTACTTGGGGGGTAATAGGGCCTCAAATAAGTATGTACAATATATTCCAGAGATGGAGCCCTCTATGGGAAAATTCTTGACTTTATTTCTCACTATTACTGTATGATTCGCCTTTGAATGTATCAAACATATAATTCACAAAAATCACTCTTGCTCCAACTTCATCTGCCACACATATGTGGCACAGAGCTGATCTGATGGTCCATGTAAAGCCTTGTGGAGTTGTGGTTACTGTGATTGGAGATTCATTGCTTTTAGGCATTGTAGAAATGAGACCCTTAAAGGCTGAGTAACTCTTTCCATAGGCACTACTACAGCTAGATAAATGACACCTCAGGAAAGTTATAAATTTCTATCACTTGATTTCAACTGGAGAATGTAATACCGCAATGCTGACTCCTCTGTCCTCATCAGATCACAAACAATGATAGAGTTTCCATCTGATTTGACATGGCAGCTGAATCTACTGTATCCATTTCTGAGTCCACAAGACTGTAAATCTCACCACCGAATAATATAAAACCTGCGTTTGCCAAGTCTCTTGTTTACATGCCAGATGGAGGAAACCTGTCACCATATCTAATTTCTAAGCTTGAGTATCTGATCAGAGGGGAAAAAAAAAATCATGCTTGTGACCAAGAATGGAAAGAACCATATCATCATCCATGAAAGATGAATTTACAGAGGAAGGAAAAAAGAAGAATGTGTCCGCTGATGCTACCACAATCCACCTATTGCTAGACAAAGCTCATGCTTTTTCATGTAAACATGTAACAGTTATATTTTAGCAAAACTGGGAGTACTCTTGAAATTACTTCTTTTCAACTTTGCAAAATTGCTGTAGCTCTAAAACCTTTTGATAAATGAGATTATTAAGGATATACTGAAATAGCAGGTCAGAGAAACGTAAAATCTATCAGTGAGGGATTTCACCTAATCAGAGTATAAATCTGCACAGGGTAAAACTATCCTCATTTCTATTTCTCTGTTTAGATCTGGCATAGATTTATACATATTTAGGCACTGCTTTTACTGAGCGATGATAATATGATTGGGGTAACAATAATACATTTTGGATTTTTATAGTACCTTATAGCCAGCACAGTTGAAAGGTAGCAGAATGTGCCAACCCCCAAGTAGGACCACTGTGGCATAAGCATTATTTTGAGCTGAAGGCTATTGAGAAGAAGCAGATACAAGAAAAGCTCTCTGTCCTCCCTCCCTCTATTTGCCTAAAAGCAGGATATAAGTTTGTAAAGTGCTCCCCACTCCCTTCTACCAGAAGGAGCAGAAATTAATCACCAGAGACAACTCTAGACCCTTGCCAGCCCAGAGACAGCACCAGAGGACCCTATATAACAAACCTTGCTGAAACCAGCCCTCATCTACCATCAGTTTCTTGATATAGTTGCCTTCCCACAGTTTTCTGCCCCTAGAAGCTCAAAGTCTTTTTCCTTTGTCTTGTCCCTTCTCTAAAAGGTTACTGTTCTTTTGTTAAAATGCTACATAAGTCCACGTTTTAGCTACCACTTTGAGTTACTCATCCCTGGGTTCTCCCAAGTGCGTGCATGGTACACATGTTAATGATTTCTGTTTGTTCTTCTCTTGTTAATCTGTGTTTTGTCACCTAATTTACAAGGCCCCTGCCAGATAACCCAAGATGGGTAGAGGAAAAAGATGTTTTATCCTCCTTTTCAAAGTGCTCACGTCCTTTATTTTATTTTGATACACACACACTGGATATGATAGAAATGATAAAACTCAACGGGGGGATAGACATATTTATATATGAGGAAACTGAGACCCAGATAAAATTCATATACAGTATTGCACCGTGACTGAGAAATGCATCTAGAACTGATACCAAAGTTTTCTCATTTCATGTGTTTCTCCCATACTTTTGTATACAAGACAGCATCTTAAACTTAGCATTAAGGAGCTAGATGGGGACTGTCAGACAAGGGCCCTGAGGGTGGAGCTTCCTTGCCTGTGGCTTAAAGACGTGGGTGGCAGAAATGTGCCATTCAACCATAGATGGTTTAAATGAGCCTTTCAGTGGTTAATCATCAGGAGAATAAACAGTTCTAAAATGGTTCCAAGAGGAACTTTGGGGCTTGGGTTCTTTAACCATTGTAGTATTTCCTGTTCTAACATTCCTTTCATTATACCTTGAACTTTTACCTTCTACTTTAGTTTGCTTTTCCATTAGGGTCACAGTGAGGGAAAGTGTCACCTAATATCAGAGCAGACATTGGAGTAGGAAAGCAAAGTGGACTTTGGGGATGTAGGCACTGTATGTGGGTTTTCAGTAATCTGGGGTCCATCAACCAAGAGGGAAATTGGTAAAGATTAATGCAATAATGTATGTGAAAGTGTGCTGAAATTAGAGTAGAGAGGGCATAAGTTTTTGTTATGACTAGAATACTATTTTTAAGTGATAGTCTGTGTAGGTATATTTGTGTCTGTGTTTATGAATAAAATGCCTGTGTGTGTGTGTGTGTGTTTGATGTGTATCCATGCACATGTGTGTATAGTGCATGTGTGTCTGTGGATATTTTATATTGCACAGTAAAATGTTTGGGCACTCGGTTAGAGCCATGAGCTGATGTACTGAACGGTTCTCCTGGTTTTTATTTTCTGTACCTGTAACCTCTATATAATATTGGACTCCGTGAGTAGAATTAGTATTTGCACATGATCTGAAAATAAATTGTTAATAACTTCCTGAGACTTTTTATCTTCTTCGAAGCCTTTGCCAAAAATAAGAGGGAGAGTCTTAGGTAACTTACTTGGATTTGAGGATATTCTCTATATGGCTTAGTCACTGGCTGGCTGATCGCAGTTCTGCAGAGCTTGGGTGAAGGCGTTGTCCTGTGTCCTTACTTCTCCTGAGTTGCTATATGGCTGCCCCTTGAATCTGAGTCTCTGGGTTTTGTTTTTGTTTCTGTCCCCCCCCTCCACCCCACCGTCTTCACCTCTTCTTAATAGACTAGCAGGGAGATTGAGTTCGCTGTAGATTTCCGTACCTTCCTTGATTTTCACAGTTTGTATAGGAAAGATTGCCGTCTCCCCTCCAATATGATATTTTGTGTCTGACACTCAAGGTACTCTCCAGATACCCTTTTCCTGTTCCTTGCCACAGTGAGTGTCACTTTTTGTTGCCATGTTTCACTACTAGACTCTGGTACCACAAGAGCCAAGGCTGTCATATTAGTGCCTGCTGCATGGTACCTGACCACCGACTAAACACTGGCCTGAAGGCACAAATGAATCAATAGCAGGTAACTGGAGAAAGCACCCAGAATCTAATGCAAATGCTGAGTATAAAGAATTAATCCTGGACGTGGCATCCTTCTCCTCTGCTGACGAGGCAAACAAAGCCAACTTTTTGAATAACTACATTGTAAATAACATTTGTGGCAGTTTTTAGTGGAGTGATGAGACAGCCCGTGTAAAAAAGAACCTCTTTTTTCTGTGTGAAGTTTCAGCTTATTTTGCTGAGTACAAACTTCTTTTCTATACTTTTACAAGAAGAAAGGAGGCATGCTTTATTATATAGGCATAAATGCAGGATGGGGAACTTTGAAAAAGAAAAGCAATTGAAATTCTGTACGGAAAATGTTTTAAAGGCTAATGTGCGCTCACTGTTGTATATTCAGGGGTAAAGTGACCATGAAAAGGAAAGAAAAGAGGCAGAAAAACTCCTTCTTATTTGTACCAATAAATTGTAAATGCTTGCTCATTCCCTATGAACATCATCTTCATATTGGATTTGGAGAGCACTGTTTTCCAGAATTTAAAATGCAGCAGTCCATAGAGAGAAACTGTTCCTCTGACAACCAAACCTTGAATAAGAAAATTAGGATTAAAAGCAAATACATAGAAACAGAAAAATTCTTTCTCAGCTCACATACTGGGCATCCAACCAATTTTATTTCAAATTATGAGCAAGAAATGCCCTGTCTGTTTACCACCTGCATTTCCCCAATAATTTATAATTAGAACCCAGCAGTAAGTATTGATTTCCAATTGATGGATATCATCTGTGCCCTAATAAACTGACAGACCTTCAGAAATCTATCCATGGAGACCTTTAGAATACATGACATGAGTTAAACATATTTTATTTAACACCAGAGGAAATTTGCATTTCATCTCTCAGGCTTTTATGAAGCTGCTGTCAATGATTTAGCTTAGCTTTTAGATTTCAGAGCCATTTCATTTCAATTTGGGTGCACTCTTGTATAATTCTTAGCCTTTGTTCCACCAAATGTAGACGACCGACATTTAGCATGTGGAATAACATGTCAAAAATATGGGATGCTTAAATTCACGGTTTGTGGATTTAGTAAAGATGTGAAATAAAGCCTTTGATGCATGTAAAAATCACAGTAAAATGTGAGTGAAACCTAATTGTAAAATGTAAATGAGGTCTAATTGTTTACCATGCTCTTGTAACTGGAATCCTGCTGGGTAATATGCCACAGCATCCCCCAGGAAGTGGTGGTATCCCGTTCATTGAGGTCTAGGGAAGTTTAGCTCCTACAAATGCTGTCCTTGTTTATGAGACATGGGTGGGGCATTTCTTCCAGGATTAAGATCTTCTGTTTTATGTGGTTGGCAGCCTATTCAAGGCATGACCAGGAGGACAGGATATTCATACAGAAAAGGCAAAGAATCAGTATCCTTAAAAAATTACCCTGAACAAACTGAGGACCCTAGGCTAATGGGTTTCTATTTTATTTTGTATTTTTCTACTCTGAGAAAAAAATAAGGTTGGGAAGGTCTCATCATTAAATACTTTGCATTACTAATGTGTCAATTTACCGTAACTTCCATTTAGATTTTTGTAGCATAGCCAAAAAGTAATTTTTTTTTTTGGCCTTGTTCAGTTTTTGAGGAAGACAGCAACATGCAGGTTTAATATGAAGTGGGGCCCTGGAGCATTTCTACGCGGAGTTTGTTTGTTTTCTGGAAAAAAAAAGGATCCTATTAGCAGGTTCATTTGTATAATAATCATTCATTAAAATAGACTCCATGGCACTGAAATACTGTACTTGCATTCCAGCACAAAGCCTTTAAAAAGCTAAAATGTCAAAACAATAAAACTAATTAAGGCAACAAAATAGCTTTTTCCAGCTTAATGACAAGCTGGTCCAAAAGCACACTTCAATGATTTTTCTTTCCTCCAGAGACACTTTAAGTAAAGCAAGGATAGAATTTTCTGCAGTCATTTTCTAGACTAGCGTCATCTCGGAACCTAGCCCAATCCAACTGTCTGGCAGAGGAGGTAACGCGTCTACTTTTGGCTAGATTCCCTCCCCGCCTCCCTTCCTCTCCCCTACAACATTTATGAGGATTTGCTATGATGCATTGCTATCCCTCTGGTGAGGGATAGCAAAACCAGTCAGCTGTGGATCCTGAAATGATGAGCTAGAAAGGAAGACAACAGGTAAATAACTCTAATCCAGGGGAGAAAAGTAATGCCTTTCAAAATGACAGAAAAGTTACAAGGATAATGAACAGAACTCCTGCACAGCCTGTGCCCAGAGACTGGATTCAAGTTTTGCCACTTGTTCCAGCCATGTCCATAGTAACAGAGTATCCAGTCCAGGGTCACCGGTTGCTCCTGGTTATCACCACTCCCTGGTCACTTTGATCTAGAACAGTTCTTAAGTATTTCTTTGATTTTCATGATCTCACCAATTTTGAAGATTATATGTCATTCATTTTATAGAATGTCTCTTGATTTGAGGTTGTCTGATGTTTCCTTATAATTAGATCCTGGTAATATGTGCTTGGCTGGAATATTACAGATACTATGCTCTTTTTATTTTGTCCTATTGCGTGGCTCATGATGCCCATTTTCCCCACTGGTGGTAGGTGGTGCTTACATCCATCATTCGGTTTATATCACGTCTGCCAGGTTTTTCTGCTGCAATTTACTTTTTAAAAATATGGAGTAATAAATACTTTGTGGACATATACTTCAAGACCATGTAAAATTCTGTTCCTCACCCCATGTTTATTCACTAGTTTTAATGTTCTTTGCTGTTTCCTGCCTGAATTAACTGTTATTATAATGATTGCCCAAAAATGGTTTTCTAATACCATTATTCCCTTTATATTCAGTATGTATTTTTATTAGGTGACTTTCCGTTATAAGGAATAGCTCTCTCTTCCTATTTATGTGGCTTTTAATTTATTTGTATTGGTGTTAATAAGTAGGTTCTTTCCTAAGTACTCTTATTATTCAGTGGGTTATAATTCATTCCTATAATCACTTATTTTGTTGCTCAGTTTCTGCAGATTGGACCAGTGGGAGCTCCTTCAAGTTCGCTTTTATGTCTTTTTCATATGACCCCATTATTATTTGACCATTTCCTTACTTCCTGGTACCACAGGATATTTCAGTTTCCTCTTGTGCTATGACTATCTGTACTATAACCATCATCCTTGTTTTCAAGGAGCTCTGGCATGTTTAGAGTGGTCTTTGGAAACCAAGCTTTGGGCTACTAGAGTGTCATTGCTTCTTCGTCCTTTCAGTGGAAACAGTTGGGTATCAATATATATGCACATTTACAAGTATATTTATATCAGATTTATTGAAAACCTTGAATTTACACTGATGCCTCCAATTCTAAGCCAATACTGCAGGTTCATTCTAGCCTCTTCCTTTCAGTGTTTGCCTCACTTTTCCAATTGGAGAAACCTGGCTTCCATTAGATATGCCCTTGTCTGATGTCAGTCTCTGCCCTTCCCCTCTCCCACCCGCCTTGCTGTCCCCAGATCTGGTTCAGGCCTGCTTACTCTGGGGACTTCCTTGTTTAGACCTGACTGTGCCTTTTTTTTTCTCTTTTTTTCTTTGAGGGGGGTGTAATTAGGTTTATTTATGTATTTATTTTAGTTTAATTTTTTAAAAATGGAGGTCCTAGGAATTAAACCCAGGACCACAAGCAGACACTACCACTGAGCTATACCTGCACCCCACCTATGCCTTTTTGATGAAGGGAGATGGAAAGGAAGGGAAGGGAGGAAGGAAAAGGAGAAAGGAACTATCTTTTTAAAGAAGGGAAAGGATGGGAAGATGAATGGTGGGTGTTTGTGCTTGACCCCTGAGACTTGCTGTGTAAACATGCTTTCATCTTAAATGCAGTTGATTTTGATTTGCTGGCAGTTCTGGTTGTTGTTCATGTAAGTTCAGTATTGGTTTACACAGCGCTTGCTTAACTCCACTTGCGTAATTCTCCCCAGACATTCTCATGGTGGCAATCAGGCACTCAGCCAGGAGTGTATGGAACACCTAGACCTTTCTGATTGTTTTCTTCATGTCCAGTCTAGAATATCAGTAGTATTCATTAGACAGTGAAAAGGTTAATTTTGTTTTCCTATTATTTCCTAATATGAGTAATATTACTTATGAAAACAATACTTAAATTTGAAGTAAAAGCTAGTCATTATAAGAAAAATCCTGTGAATCCATGGTGTGTGTCATATTCGGTGTCCCATAGGGATTTGAAGGAAGACTCCATTAATGAAGCATTTGAGCTGGGTCTTGAGGAGTAGCTAGGACTTAGAGCATTATTTCTTCAAGTATATTTCTTGGAGTATTAGTCCTGTGATACGTACTTAGAAAACGTGTTCCATAGTCTAATAAATTTGGTAAATATATTACACCATTTTCTTACCTTAAAAAAATCACAAAAGGCTCTGAGAAGTCCTTGAGTAAAGAAAGTTGTCCAACTTTATTTTACTCAGCTTTTCCTATTCTTGTTTAATGATAATTTTTTGCGTGTGATAATCAACCAGCAAAAAAAATAAATAAATAAATTAAATAAGTTTAGACACATGGGGAACAGATAATTTAAAATGAAAGATAGGGAAGTGGTGGGAACTTGAGTACTCCAGGCTGGAAGGAAAATGGGACATGTGCTAGTGGTACACGAGGTCAGAAGTCTTGAAAACAGCTCAAAATTTGAACTTTGTTCAAATCAGTGTATAGTAATAGGCAATTATGATCTTTCCTGCACTTACTGTTTACAGATTTGAGGAGAAGAAATGACATTTGATAAGTATCCCCCATCACAGCCACACCCCCCACCAAAGACTTAAACTATCTAACCCCTTAGGGTTTGCTCTCTACGTTAATAGGACTTTACCTTTCTATTGTCTTAAATGACAGAAGTTTACTATTCCAGCAGAATTCTGCACAGGCAGATAACTTGATTGGTCATTTTAAGAACTTTCCAAAAAGACATAATTCTTCAGTTCAAAGTATCAGCAGTTTATGAAGTCCCAAGATTCTTTGAATTCCTTCCCTCAAAGATCCTTACCTTGCTGTTTCCACTTAAGGGAGATCAGTATATGTCACCCCACATGTGCTACTTTGGCATAATGATTATTTCGAGCTGAAGATAATCGAGACTCCACAGAGGCAGAGAGAAGCCATCTCAGAGCTTCCCTTACCTAACTAAGAGCAACAATTTTTGGAATATAAGGCAGCCGTAAATTCTTTCCTTTGGGCAGATTTACTCACGGAAAGGACAATGTGAATGAAACCTACCCCAAATCCCTTGTCCGGGGGAACTTTATGGCCCGGAAAGACCCATCATCCTGTGTAGATAAACATTATCATAAACTTTCTTATCTCCTGATTGTTCTCCTAAAAACCTATGCGGCTTTCCTAAAGAACATATTTATTCTTCCCATAAGAAGACCTTTTCTCCCCTCTCCCTTTCGTCTACTGAGTTAGGTACATAAACTTCTACTTTCATCATTTAGTGAGGCAGCTACCCTTAATTTTTGTGTGCCTTTCCTTGTACCTTCAATGAGATGTTTGCAAATGCATTTTTGTCTTTAGGCAGTGTATATAAGATGAAGACTTTACCACCCTGTGTTTGGTTCTTCATAAACATGTTCAGTACCTTTCTAATTTTATCACTTCTAATTCTTGATTTTTGCCTTCTGGGTGCCATGAAGTAAACCCAATCCAGAAAGATTTGAAAATGGAAAAGGCTTTTGGTAACTGTTATTTATCATTCCTAATACCAAGTAGGCATTTCTCCATCCAGCCATTCCCCTGTCATCACTGTCCCTTTCCCCCAAGTTCATGAGTTTTACCCTTCTCCTACCAGGCATGTAATTCTGAGATCTGCATTCATTTTCCTTGACTTGGTCTCTGTCTCGTTGCGGTGAAAACTTCAACCTTCGATTCCTTATTTTGCTAAATATTTGAAAAAGAGATTCCTTGCTTAATGTTCACATGGAACAAAGTTTTGAGGTTGTTAAAAACATTTGAGAAGTGCATAGGCTCATACTGTGGATTTGCAAATTTGGGGGGTGATTATTTTAGCAAGAACATTGCCCTGATCATAGACAAAGATAGGAGCCCTTGCCTTTTAATATGTTGTCTAATCTTTCCTTGAAAGAAAACAAATCAATCCTTCAGATTTGTTAGATGAAAATACTACTTTATTAATTTAAATTGTATTTCTTCAAAAAAGATTCTCTGACAAAATAGAATTACTACCAACTTTAAACTATTTTTTTAACATTTATTAACTTTATATATTTCTTCTACAATGTGTAGTTTGTTCACATCCTTTTCCCATTTTTCTCTTAGGTTATTTATATTTTCCTTACTCATTTATAAGAACACTTTATGTTGTAAGGATAGTATCTCTTTATATCTCGTGCATATACAAATATTTTTGCCAGTTTATTATTGGCATTTTTTATTTTCTGATATGCAGAATGCTTAGAATTTTTTGTATTCAAATCTACAAACGTATTGTAGATTAGATTCTTTTTATGCTTTGTTTGTTTAGAGTAACTTCTATAGCCTTAAATTAGAGGGTCATCTACAATTTGTTTTCTTTTCTTTTGGTGTTAGTTGTGTTGAAACTAAAGTTTCAGGACAAATTAGAAAGATATTTTAGATAAAAGAGATTTTTATAGCAGAATAAAATTACTGCAAAGAATAAGAATTATACAATTTTAGAGTTAGAAACTTAGTGCTGATTCAGTTCAATTTCACCAACGTTAATTTAGTGCCAGCTACACAAAAGTTGTTTTGATGGATATTTTAAGCTAGTGGTTCTCAGCCTTGGCTGGACATTAGAATTCACCAGGGGAGCAGTCATTTATTCTGTTGTCTGGGCTTCCCCTCCAAGGATCTTGATTTCATTGGTCTAGATGTGACGTAAGCATTGGCATTAAAAAAGAAAATCTCCTGAGATCCTGGTTGAGAACCAGTGTAGCCCAATTTCCTTCATTTCTAGAAACTGAAGCTAAGATGGTGAGGACTCAGCATATTAGAGTTTAGATAAATGCTCAGGTGTCCTGATTGGCTGGTTTAGAGCTCTTCCCACTACCTCTCAGTTTTTCTTGTAGTTGTATGGTCGTGGACAGGAAAACCTGAGAATAATTTTCTCTAGCTTTTTCCCTTGTATTGTTGATGGGTTGTTGGTTTCATGATTACATTTATTCTTTTCCTACTTTCTTTTCCTGCTATGACAACTGTTGAATCAATCCTTTGATTTAATACTCCCCTTTTCATCTCCTCCCAACCCTCAGAAATACGCAGATGGACTTAAAAAATCAATTATTTGTTGGGCATTTTCACTGATACCTGCCTTACCTTTCATACTCAGAAACTGGCAGTGGATTGAAAGAGACCTGGGATGGAAACAGAAGGATGAGTGGTCAAGAGATGAGACAAGACCTGGGGGCAAGACAGCAGCAGAGTGGGAACATAGAACAGGAAGATCTAGTTCCTTCTGCCTTAGAATTTTTTGTTCACCACCAATGTAGTAAGACCCTCTTAAACCCCAGAGATGTGGGAGGAGGGAAATATTTGCTACAAGCAGAGCAGGGCAGTAGAAATAATCTGCGAAGCTCAGGTGCCTGATACAGTTAATAATGGTGTCAACACAACTCTGCATTTCTTGAGGCACTGAGACAACTAGTGCCAGGTCTTGAGTCATCGAAGGTCTCTGCTTCAGAAATAAAGGTGGCCCTGAAAAACATTTCACCTGGCTACTTCCATTTCCAAATGAGATGAAAGTTCACGTCAGAGCAAATTCCCCCAGGAATCAGGCAGACAACTCAAATGCGTGGATCAGGTTGAGTGGAGGACCAATGGGAAGCAGGGTACTGTGGCAAACTGGGCATCTAAAGGCTTCTTTATTTGTTTCTCTTTTTTAAATTAAAATGCTCTGTTTGTCAGGCAAAGCTTTAAAGACCAAATCTGCCCCGGGGCTGCCAGTTTGTGATCTCTGTTCCTAGTCACTGTAGTATTTTCATAACTTCCTTGCATTTGGATTATGATTACCCTCTGAGTACTCTTCCCTCTTGATGTTACAAGGATTTCCACAGATTGCTTAGATCGTAGAGTCCAGTGTTTCAAAACTGAATGAGGTCTGAGAGAGAGAGGTACCACCGTTTCATTTTTATCGGTGAGGAAGATGTTGCCCAGAGAAGTTAAGTGAAGTCTGCAAGGTTAAATAACCTGGTAAAAGAGAAGCCGTCTCAGATCCAGGGACCCCGAGTCCCAGTCCAGCGTTACTGTTCCTGCACCACGCTGACGAGGCACTTTATGGAAAAAAAGCTTTATTGCATTAATTCTCCAAATGATCATTGCTTAACTAGAAC
The DNA here is from genome assembly GCF_009834535.1 of Camelus ferus. NCBI lineage: Eukaryota > Metazoa > Chordata > Mammalia > Artiodactyla > Camelidae > Camelus > Camelus ferus. The sequence goes on along the minus strand of NC_045698.1, from coordinate 86,005,610 downwards.
CTTGCCTGCTTTTATTTTAATTGAGATTTTATTTTCACCTGCCAGGAGTAAGGAGAGCATTATGGTATATTAAATGAGAACGAAGGAATTACCTGCACTTCCAATATTAGCAGTTATGTTCTGCTACAGATGCATGTGGACTATCTATTAGAAACATGTCGTGGGTGAACCAGAAACATTCCATACTAATTGTTATAAGTGTATTATCTATCAAAATGTAAATTTCCCAAAGTGGGCTTTATGTGGATCATAATTTCTTTTATTACAAAATGGACTTGAAAACTCTGGCTGGCTCCTTGTCCTTATGTAAAACCTTCATTTCCTGTGGTGCCTCCAATTTATTTTTTCCCAGCTCTAACAGCTTTCACACTGTGATTTTCTATATCTGTTGCAAGTGTTCAACAATTTACAGAGAAAATTTTAGTCCATGGCTTTCTGCTTTTAGCTTTTCATGTAGAAAGATTAAAGAATGAATGTGCAATCAGCAGATATATAGAAAACATCTCCTACTAGAATAAAATAGATGGTTCAACTTCTGAAACCCCAGTGGAATTTATAATGTCTACCTACAGCACTTCCTCTCTTTTGTATTGTGCCTTCTGATAAATAGGCTCCCAGAAGAGACAATTTGGGAAGCTGGAAAGTACTTTATTTTTCTTTATAGCATGACATAGCATTGTCCGGGCCTTGCAGGTGGGAGAAACATGGAAAGCAGAAAGGCAGAAGGAGACCTCGGGCTGATAGTGACTGACAAATCAAAAGAAACTTTATACCACCTAATGTGAACCTTAAAGGCTAATGCACTTTTGGAAAATAGCAGAGAATTTGAGATTACACCTAGAATATTGATTATCAGCTGTTACTGCCTCGGGACTTAAAATCATGGTAATGCAGTCAGGCCCATGCTGGTCCGTTTAGTTAGAGGCAAGGGGCTGGTTCCTGATTTTGTATATGGTTGAGTGTGTGTGTGTGTGTGTGTGTGTGTGTGTGTGTGTGTGTGTGATGTGAGAGAGAGAGAGAGAGGGGGAGAGAGAGAGAGAGAGAGAGAGAGAGAGATTTTTGCATTTCTTTAGTAAGAACCCTTGCATGTGTGAATATGGTTTTCTTTGAGGTTGGATCTGTAAAAGCACAGCAAAAACAAAGGGAAGTATTCAGCCAGCCCAGTTTCCTCTGACCTATCTATAGGGGGAAATACTTCTCAGGCTGCAGGGATGCTATTGATGTTATTAGATCTCCAATCCAATCTGTCTGCATCAAATCTACCTGACCTACACCTCTCCTTCAGAAACAAGAGCTACTAGTTCAGAAATGCATGACTGTAAAAGCTTTTATTTACATCTTTATTTTGTACCTTTTTGATTAGGGGGTACCTGATGGGAATATGTGAAGTGATCTGCAGGTTCTAACCTAGCTGCCCTAAAGCAGGGTGTGAAAGCACATTTGAAAGCACATTCTCACTGCCAGGTTATGAAGGTGATTGGAGAAGCACCGTGATTGGATGCGGAACAGGTGAGGACTGAAACAGTGGTTTTGGGGGCTGAATTATGTCCCTTCAAAATTTGTATGTTGAAGTCCTAACCCCAGTACCACCAACTGTGACTGCATTTGGAGATGGCGCTTTTAAAGAAGGAATTAATATAAAATGAGGTCATGTGGATGAGCCTGAATCCAATATGAATGGTATCCTTAGAAGAAGAGGAAATCAGGGCACAGGCAGATTCAGAGAAAGGACCACTGGGTGAAGACAGCCATTTACAAGCCAAAGAAATTAGTCTTAGAAGAAACCAACTCTGCTCACACCTTGATCTCCAACTTGTAGCTTCCAGAACTGTGGGGAAATAAATTTCTCTTGTTTAATCCACCCAGCCTGTGGGAATCTGTGATGGCAACCCTAGCAGACTGATACTATGAGTTTTAAGAATGTATCAGCTTAATTTTAAATGATCTGTTTTATGTGGTGGTTGACTTTCTACTATGAGTCTCATATCCAGCCCCTTCTTTATGTCTGTCACGACTGCTATTACACTTTTAAAGACCATCTTCATTTTTTGCCTGGACGACAATTGGGCAATAGTGAGAATGTACTGGTCCAGGGATAGGCAGGAGCCTTACCAGCCATGCAGTGGAAGTGATGGGTAAGGAAGGTAGAGAAGGGTTTGGGAGAAAATTCTCACTGTCTCACGAGCCACATCTCCCTCTACCCCTCCCATCTCCTGCCTGGTGGTTATGAGTACAGATTAGGCAAGACATTAAAATAGAGGACTGTTGGTATTATAAATATATCATAATAGATAGTAATACACATTTGAAATGAGAATGCATCTTCACTTTTGTTAATCCAGTAAGCGGAGAGAGAGATCATATTGGCTAATAAAACTTTTGTGAAATTCAGATTTAAGTTGAATGTTGAGGCAGTGCCCAGGGGACAGGGATGTACACCCTTGCTGCTCATATTACAGTTCACAGATCAGTAGCATCAACATCCCTTTGAAATTTGTTTGAAATGCAGAATTTGGGGCCCTACCCCAGAGTTACTGAACCAGAATTTGTATTTTAACTGGATCTCCAATCATGCAGATTAAAATTTGAGAGTTACTAATGTATAGTCTCAAGTAAGAAACATCCATCAAGGAAGGGATCCCAACTTAAGGAGAAGATGAGTAGGATCGTCTCACAGGGCAGTTGGTGGAGTTAATGTCTACCTAAGGTAGAAGGTTCTAGAGCCGGAACCCATAGTTTAAGCTTCTGGCTCTCACGACCAGCGTTCTCCAAGATGGAACAGGCAACAGATGCGTTCTTCTAGGAGTTCCTTGAGTGGTGTCACAGTTACCCACCCATCTTCCCATGAGCTCCAAGCCACAAGAACTTAAATCTGCCAGTTCCCAGCTCCCCTTATACACGTGCCTCCTCACCCCAGCTCTACTCTGCATCTCACAGAGGGAGGAGAGGAGAGGAAGAATGACTGGGAGAAGCTAAGAGAGTCACAGGAGGAATTTTCTTACATTATTTTATTCCTAGCTGACTCCAGAGTAAAAAAGTCCTAGGAGAACAACGTAGACCACTTGACTAATGACTTGAGGTTCTTTTCAAAACTCAAAAACACTGAGACCTGGAACACATGATGGCAGGCACCACACTTTGTTACCATTATGGCCATTTTCACTCTCTTTAAATAAGAATTTCTTTGGTGTCCTTCTACTAAGGAAAATGAAATCTATAAAATATGTAAAAAAAATCTCTTCGGTGTCCACTGCTTGGCCTATATGATCTTTGTTCTTAAATCAATCCTACAGGAAGATGTTGTCATTTTCATATGTCTGAAGTGACAAGCGAGGTTCAAGCATTGCACATTTGTGCCAAAGTTGAGATTCCACTGGAGGGTCAACTCCAAAGCCTGTAGTGTGTGTCCTAAGCTGTGTCTCTACTCATCCACCATTCTTCCTCCCTCCTCTGCCTTCCCTCCTTTTATAATGCCCTGCTGAGCATTCACAAAAAGGACCACTTCTTCTGGGACCTCAGCATTCTCACCTCAATATGTTGGAACAGATGCTTTTTGAGATACCATCAAGCTCCCTGTTTCTATAATTTACTAAAAAGCCAACTCTGCACAAGCAGCTTACTCAGCCATTTAACTCTTAAAGTTTGTTGAAGTATTGCATCTTTAAATGTGAAGAAGCAGAAATCAGCAGTGGCGGGCATCCAGGTATACACAGAACAAAAACCGATGTGATCTGTACATGCTGCATCTCCCTATTCCTTTCATCCTTTGCCTCTGGTGGATGGATGAAGCCTTGAAAGATATCAGGGGAAGGGCTTCAGTTCACAGTGCAGAATTGGGCAGAGAGGAGGTGGAAAGGAGAAGGAGCTTTGGAGAGGAAGGTTCAGAGCAAAAATAGGCAGATGATGTACTAAGGTGGCCACCTGTCTATTGCTCTAGCAACGTAAAAAGTTGAAAATCAGATTATAGAAAAACTTACTGATGTGATAATTTCTGGAAATGGAAGAAAGACAAACAGTTGGTGAGAGCAGGGTGTTGGAGGTGGAGATGTGCCAAAGTGGACGTTTCCTACTCCACCGTTTTGCTTTCCAATGAAAAAACAGTGCCATCCTCCTCCTTTCACATGGCTTCAAAACATCAAGACCACTCACAGATGTTGCTGACTGCATCTTTTTGCAGAGCAAAGACTGTTAACAGTCATGTTAATGAAAGAGTATACAAAAAAATCAAGCAACATTTTAAGATGTTGACTTAATTTATCTTAAAATTGAAAGGGTAGAATTGAGAAAGTAAAGGTTGGTGTTTTCAAAAACATAAGGCTGAATTTGGATACTGTTGGAAAAAGCAAGAGACCAACAATGCCAGTAATAAATAATAGTGTATATTGTGAAATAAACTTCATATTTTATGACAAGACAAGAAAAGTTTAAACATAAAAGATTCTTCTCTGCACTTTGGCCTCCCCTCCCCTCACTGTGCATTGTGTGTCTGCATAAAGCATCCACCAAACCTCCCCCAAGGGCAGGAACACCTGCTCAACCATCAAGAGCACCATTCTCCTACCATCAACAAGTCAGCTCCTTAAACGATAACATTCCTTCTTAGTCTTGTAAGGGGTCACGAGACCCACCAGGAAGCCTCTTAGGTCTGGGTTGTGTAAACTGTCAATAATACCTCATTTGACGGACAGCCCTCTGTCTCAAAAAACCGACAGATTTGTGCCTTGATTTCTAACCAGTGGAAGAGCTCTTGGAGCTTTCTGAGATGCTCTTCCTGGGTTATAATCCTCAAATTTGGCTCAAATAAAAATTTCCATTTCTTTCTTAGATCAATGGATAATTTTTTGTTGACAGTGTCAATGCCTTCTTACAATTTACTGTCCTATGGAGCCCTTGGTCCTCTAAGCAAACACTAGGAATACTTGAGTCCAATCTATCACATTAGTAGAAATGCAAAATAAAGCCTAGATTGGATCAGATAGGAGGTGTTGCCTCCCTTTCTAATGAGAAGCCAGAGTACAATTAATGAAAGTTATGTAAATGTGTTCCAGGCTGTTCACATTACAAAGAGAGTTCAGGAAGGGGATAAAAAATCAGGAGAATAGGATCCACAATCAATTATGGAGAAGGTCCTCCTATCTCGGACAGGCACACACATTTTGATATCTCATCAGGGAACCAATTGCATCCAGGCGTCTTTTGGAAGAAAAATGTAGGAACATGCTGTCCTATTTGGGGAATGATACAAGGGGGCTATTTTTGAATGATTAATTAAAGGGAATCAATCTTCATTGCTCAGCTCCTGACATGAAAAGTGCCAGGCCTGGGCAATAATCGCGTGCAATTATTCAACTACCCCTTTGGCAAGGACAACGTAATTAGTCCTGGTGGTGTCGAGAGATTCTCTTTATTCCCAACAAATTGGCAGTTTTAATCAAGTGTTGCTGGAAATTTATCATAACACAGGGAAAACAATAGGTGAAGGTACAGGGCCCCAAGCTGTGTGACTCCGATCTACAATGGTACAAATTTACAATGCTAACAACATGATAAATACCACCAATCCGTGAAGGCGTTGATTATAATTTCATATCAGCACCAAGCCTTGGCAGTGCTTATTTGTTTAGAGACCGGGCTGTAACCCTTTGTGTGCTGCCTTGCGTTTGTTTGAAGAAGCTGAGGTGAGCCCTGGGCGCTGAGGGGCTGGATCTCAGAAGGTCTAAAAGCTTGGGGCACAGGGGAAGAATCCAGAGATGTCACCTCCTCCAGTTTGAGTCTGGGAGTGGCTGTTTGCAGCAGAGAGAAGGCAAAAAGCGCGCTTATCAAGGTTCGTGCTTGTGCTGTTTCACTCAGAGGAGTCTTCCTCAGCGATGATTTTCCAGATGTCCCAGGATAGACCTTTTCTCCACTCTTTCTCCCTGCTTTTTTCATGTATCTGTGTGCTTCCTCCAATCTGCTTCAACATAATAGCTAATATTTATTAAGCAGTTATAACATGCCAGGTGTTAAACCTATGTTGTCTAGTTTCATCTCTTCTAATACCTTAGGCTAGAAAACTATTATTTTTTTCAGCCCTGATTTTACAGATGAGGAGATTGAGGCTTGGGAAACATAGGGTAGCAGAGCAAGGATCACAAGCGCAGGTGGCTGCATGCCAGGTTTGTGAGCTGACCCACCATCCTGTACCACCTCCGGCTCTTTCACAGGCTGGAGCTCCTTATTCTTAGAGGCGGGTCAATAAACAGGTAAACTGACTTTATATGCTTTTTGACTTGAGCTAGAATGCCACTGCCTGTGTTATTCTTATTCCAGGAAGAAATCATCTCTGTTACATTCAGGGCGTTGTATGTTTCAAGGTGACTTTTTTAACTAGCATACATCTATGTGCGTTTGTGTGAGATGGGGGGAGAGTGTGTGTGGAGAGGAGGGGTATGCAGAAAGCCAGAATTTCTCAACTTTACCCCATTGATAAGAATTACCAGGAATCCGTGTTAAAATTCAGGTTCCCAGGCCCCACTCCACCTCTACCACATCAGATCCACAGAGAGGGGCCTGGGAATCTGCTGAGAAAGTGCTCCAGGAATATCCCATGTTCATGCTCTAAGGCAGAATATTTCATAGTGTGTTCCCCCAAGAGTCGGTTCCATAGGATGGTGATTATTCTTTGGAGCACATTTCCCCGGTCAGATAATTTAGGCATATATGGGCTCAATGATATTTAACACGTTTCTTCTAAGAGACTACATTTTATGCACAGTGAGATGATCAGGAAGTAATTGTGGTACTCAGATGTTTCCCTAAGTCCTTTGGCTATGGTGTTCTTTCTTCAAGGAGCATCTCCTGGGACTGGGGATTTGCACAGTATACCCTGGGAGATCCAGTTCCACAGAAGGCTTAATGAAATATGAGCATCACTGTTAGCTTGAACAGTTATGGAATCATTTGGGGACATAATCACTGGTATCTCGTCTCTAAAGGTATTGGCAGCAATTTCTGGAAAACATTTATAAGGAAACAGTGTTAAATTTACCCAGAAATTAGAAAGTGTGCTGGATTTGCTTATTTCAGGTGAGCTTTGGAAATGTGTTAAGTATCTATCTGATGTGAGATTTTAACAGCCTGTCCTTATAGTTGTGTTGGAATAGTCCTTAGGAATTAAACCATTATCCAATTTTTCTTTTTCTCTTTCTGCTGTCATAGTAGCAGTACAGTTTGGGGCGGAAAAGTGGTTATTTAAAGGCTGTTTTGGCATTCAGAAGGAGTCTGGGATCCTAGGCTGAAAAGGGTTGGAAACGTATCTCATAAATCAAAGGATGTTAGCCCAAATCCCATTGCTTCAAGGTGAGCCCTCTTCCAAACAAGATCTCAAAATCCCGAGGAGTGATCAGTACGGTTAACACCAAAGCAGCTGATTTCTGGCCTTTGTAAAATGCAGCGTCCTTAAAGCAGGTTTCAGGAAGGAACACCTCAAGAACTAACTCCCCAACCCAGCAGATCTCATTTGTGGATGAGGCCTTGTCAGTTGCAGCCCTGATCTCACTTTCACTCCTTTGTTCTACTTGTTGCGAGAAGGAACATCTGGCGCAGGGCCTGGAAAGCAGACTCCATCCTCCCATCGCACCTGCCCCAGGAGGAGAAGGAGGAATGCTTTACTGACAAAAGGTAGGATTTTCAGAGCAGCATTCCCACCCATTAAAGCAGCTTGTTTGATCCCTTCAAAGCTCAAGATCAAAGGGAGGCTTTTCCGGAGCTGCCAACTCATAAAGCTCCAGGCAGAGAGAAGGACCTCTGTTTTCACGCTGCCAGGTGGACTTGCCCTTCCAGTTCTCAGCCAGGGGAGGGGCCTTGGGCAGGAGGGCTTTCTCACATCTGGCTGGTGCCATTTGGATCCTGGACCTTCTCAGAAAAGCAGATCTCCGGGAAGATCTTGGCAAGTCAGAACCACGATTTGGCAAAGAACCCCTCAAATCTTCTCTCTCTCCTCACCTCCACCTGGAGAACTGGTTGCCAGTGTTCATTTTATTTCCTAATCCCAGAGGCATGACCACACGTTTCTGTGCACATGAAAAGCTGCCAGCTCCTTTCCTGCCCCATAATTTACAAATTCAGTCATGAGAAAACAATCCTGTAGTCTTAAGAGTATTTAAAAATCTCCATTTTATGAGATACTTGCTGGCTTTGACTATAACGGAATGTACGGAGCAGGGAAAGGAATTTGGACGAGCTTTCCTGAGAAAGTGTGATGAGCGAATTCTGAGCCCCCTCAGCCTAATGCCACGTCCCTGCCAGTAGCAGAGCCCTCTTGGTCCCAGGCCAGTGCCACATGCTGACTCTGGCCACAGTGCAAGGAGTAGTGGGGTAGCTTTTTTTGGTAGAGAGGTAGCCAGGGTGTGACTTCCTCTGGCAAGGGCTATGCAGTGCTAGAGAAGATTTTTTTTTATTTAAAAATAATAGCCACCTCCTCCCACACACAAACATTCATAAACACATCCAGAAAAAAAGTAATAAAAATTAAAAACTGCCCAGCTGCTGGAAGTAATACAGGATTGTATAAAGTCACCTTGGATTTGCATCAGACAGTCCACACATCTTAAGCACAGAATCTAGTAAGAGGATACAGGTGGGGAAGTTCAAAATAAGTATATATTTGTAGGGGAGAGGAGAGAGGAGAAGAAATACTCCCTGGACACCTGAAAATAAGAACAGAAACCAGACAAGACAAAGGCCAAGGGAATGGAGTGCAGAAAACCAATTTTTGGAGGCCTGGAGTGGTGGGGGGCTGGGGTGCAGCAGCACTAAGCCTGCTATGGGTCTGGGGACTCAGTGTGTCCTGGGACAAATTTTTCCCATAGTAAAAATCTTCTTGGAAACAAAATGGGTGGCGTCACAGGATTCTATAAACAGAAACTTAATGAAAAAATTTAATTTTTTTTTAAGCATTGTCTCTTTTCCAGGTTTTGTGTATGAGGCCAGTTGGAGAGAGGGATAAGTAGAGAAAAACTACACTCATTCAGGGGCTTGGCTGTGGTTAGAGGTGCGGAGAGGTGGAATCATCCATCAACCTAGAGGGGAAGGTAGGGACCTTAGCGACAGGCAGGGTCGCACTGCGAGAAGTGAAGCAGTGAGAAGAGTGAACAGCGGGGAACAAAGCAGGGAGCAGGCGAGCATTCGGTCCTTGTGCATCTCCTTGGGCAGAGCTCCAACTGGTGGGAGGAAGTCACTGAGTCATTGTCTTCCTGGTCTCCATCTGGGTAGTAGCTCTGTTCCTGTTTCCCTAGCTGGACTTCAGCCACGGTGCAAAAGAGAATGTGATGGTTAGAACTCACCTATCTATCACCCACAGTCTGAGTAGGTTTCTGCCTTGAGCCAACAAAGGGAAAGAAGGAGCGATGGTAAATAGTGAGACCATGAGATATAAACAAAGCCCTTTGGCAGCTAGGACACAGAGTGGCCAAGTTCAGGATGGGGCTCTGCACCCGGCTCTTGAAATCTCTGCTGGGGGACAACAGAGCCAAGCCTTCTGCTTCACTGCCATCCTTTGCACCCTAAAAAGGCAGCCACGGTTTTCCCCCAAGGTAGAACTCTCTTGGGTCTCATTTTTTCTGTACGTTGGAGGTAGCATTTTAGCAGGTTATTGGCTGCAGTTCAGAGTCTATGACAGATGTGTTGGCAAACATGTGCTTTCAAGGAGAGAGCACAGATGTAGGGGAAGTTCCTCATAGTCCCTAATTCCAACATTTCCAATTTTGGGTGAGATTATATTCCCTTAAAAAATGGAGTCCTTTCTCATAGAAGATAATGAACAAGAGAGCCCTCCCCCATTCAGTTTTAGATGCACCAACTTGTAAAGTATTGAAGCTGAAAAAGCATCTTAGTTTGGTTGTTTGTTTTCTCAGTTTCCTATAAGAAATTGAGGCCCAAGAAAAACAGTTGACCTGCTCAGGCCTGGAGTGATGGGTGATCAGTGTGACTTGTGGCTACAGGACACATTGAAGCAGATGAGGTCATTTTGATCAGTTGTGGTCCCTTGTCGAATTACTCAACAAAGATTAGAACCATGTCTATCCAAAGCATCATTGAATTCGCATTGCTTAACCAGGTCCTGGCACATGGTAGAGACTGTAAAACATTGTCTCTCACAATTCATGTTTAATCCTTCAGCAAGTCCTTATGGCCTCTCTTTCAAAGTATATCCTCAACCCAGAAACTTCTTACCTCCTCCACTGGTACCACCTGGGACTCTACCGATGTCATCTCTGACTTGGATTATTGCAGCCATGGCTATATGTGACTTGCTGTCTGTCATTACCACCACCTCCTCCATATAATCTGTTCTTCCCACAGCAGCCAGAATAGTCTGTTTAAAGGGTAAAACAAGTGATGTCAAAACCCTTGTGCTCAAAGCCCTCCATTGGCTTCCGTATCCCCAGCACACATGTCATCAACTAACTCCATCTCCGCCCAGACTTGCCCTCTGCTCCAGCCACATGGAACCCCTTGCTGTTCCTCCAGTAAGCAAGGCCTTCTACCATGTCAGGGCTCTAACAATTACTGTTTTATCTGCCTGGAGTCTCTTCCCCCAGCTATCTGCTGGGCTCTGTTTCACCTTTCACAGACCTTTGCTCGCCGTCATCTCAGCAATGCCTTTCCTGACCATCCTGTTTAAACTATACCCACTCACTCTATGGCTTTCATCTCCCTTCCCTGCCTCATTAGCCTCCAGAACACTTGTCATCTGATATTCTATGTAATTTACTTGATTACTCTTCCTCTCCCACTGGAATGTAAACAACATGAGGTCAGGGATTTTTGTTTGATTTGGTATATCCCCAGTGATTAAAAAATAGCTGATACCTAGTAGGCATTGGATTAATATTTGTTCAGTAAAGAAATGGAAGAACAGATAAAACAGATCTTTGATGCAAAAGATTAGTTTATGGCAAATTCATGCTTTTTTTCTACTGAAATAATAAAATTATTATGCATTTGCCTGTCTTAAAATTATTTTTCATAGAAAACCCATGGTGACAAAAATGTAAGTGTTAGAAGCCTCACTTCTAATCCTGGCTCTAGTGTATTAGTTGTGTGACCTCACTGAGTCTCAGTTTTCATAAAAGTGAAATGAAGAATGATAATATCTAACCTGCCTAACTCGAAGAGTTGCTATGAGGATAAAACATTTTATATGTAAAAGCACAGTGAAAACTATAAAGCTTTTATATATAAGTTATTGTTATTTCCTGTGAAATCTTCCCTAAGGAAGTTGCTTTGCACTTCAGGTAAAGTAATAAAGCGTTACTCAAGCAAGACAAGTCATCTTAACAAATTGGATGCTTTGTTAACTTTATATGTCAGAAATAGGGGAGGTGATGGGGTCCTTTGAACACTGCTTCACTGTGAATGCTAAGCAGCAATTATCAGTGCCTACAAGTTGTCTTGATCTACCTGACTTGGTGAAAACCCTGGTAATATATTTGGTAGAAATGAGTAGAATTTGTCAGTGAGGTTTACTTAATGGTCCTCAAGCCACAAATATTTATTGAATATCTACTAGCTCTTTGTTAGGTGCTGAGAGGTGAAGCGGGTTGCCTAAGATGGTACACCCTCTGGCCACAAGTGTAGTCTAATAAAATAGAGAATCTTAGCACGTATAAGGAAACATGCTTTATATATCTGAGTGGCTGTGATTGTAATGTTAACGTTTCTAGCACCTGCCCACTTCCCTGGTCTCAAATACTGCTTGTCCTGTCTCCTATTTTATGCTCTAGCAACTCTCAAACCCCTTATGGCTTCCCCCAAACACCACGGGAATCCCGTGTCTTTATTCATGGGATTTCCTCTACCTCAATTACGTTCTCTCTTTCTATTTTCCTTTTGCTTTCCAACTTTTTCACCTACTCTCTTTTCTCCTGCTAAAACATGTTAATCCTTTAAGACTCAGCTTTGCCATCAATTTCTGCAGTTCATTCCGGTCTCCTCACCCCCATCAATCTTGTCAAATTAGGTGCTCTTTGTCTCCAATTCTCCAGCGGACACGTGGGATAAAATCTAAGTTGTGCTCAGAATGAAATCTGAAGTCTTTGCCTGGACTACATGCTCTGATCCTGGCCTCCTGCTGTGCCTCATCTCCCACTTTGCTTCCCTACAAATACTGGCTTGCTCTATGTTCTCCAGACTCTTCCGCCATGCCAGCCTTCAGTCTTAGGGTCTTTGCATTTACTCCTTTTTTTGCCTAGATACAATATTTGTCTGTCAGTTCAGGTGTTATCTCTTCAAATATTTGTGAAATGATTGATTGCATGCCCATGCCCCCCAGGAGCTGACAAGGCTAAAAACAGTTTGTTGAGATGACCTGAAAAGATGCCATAATCTCTGAAAGTCACGGTCAGAAGAGAAACTGTAGCCTTCCTTCAGGTGACTATCATCCTGCACAGCTGCATCTTCTTCACAATGTCAAGGTGATACATTTCTGAATTAGTAGGATTTTGCTAAGTAAAAACTCACAAGATTTTAGAACTTTCGTCTTTTGATCTTAGTGATCAGGATAAGCTCATTTTATAAATGAGTAAACTGTAATATTCCAATCTCAGAATCCTGGGCCATAGCAACTTCATGATTTGCAAAGCTGAATGAAGTGTGGATTCTGAGTTAACAGACAGATGGAGTTGTGTGCATGTGGTTCTGGTGGTCAGAGCAGGGAAGTAGAAATTCTGGGTGAGGGCCAGCACTTTTTGTGGAGTCTCTGCCTAAATGCCAACCTCCCAGTTCCTCTGAATCTCTGTCCCTTGTAGTCCCATCATTTCACTATTCCCTCCTGACAACACGTAGGGAAGGCAGTGTGATGTCAGACTTGGCAAGAGGAGGCAGGCAATAAAAGTATGAACTTTATGGCAACATCTTAGTGCTTGATTGTTAAGCCCTGGCATATTGGGATTGTGTTGCATAAGAAAGCAGGAGACACCTATTTAATGCAGAGTGTTGATTTTGCAGATGGTGACTCCATTGTGGGAATAAAGGCAGAATGGGTCTTCTCAAAGTTAGAAGGATTCAGTGATTATTGATTTCCTTGGACTTGAGAAACCTGGTAGTTCTCCAAGATTTCATCCATGGTTACATCAGACTGAAAGAAAGGGTAGAGCTGGACAGGTGTAGCTGGGGGTGTTGATCCAGGGACATACAGCTTTAGAAAGAACTCTTAGCAGTCCATTGTAAACAGTAATCTTCATCTAACATTTACAGTATTCTTTGTAAAATTTTAATCTGATTTCAACAATCAAAGGCTTTTCACAATTATCTGGCTTAATACGCCATGGTAACAGGAATCTGTCTAAAACTGAGACAAAGGCAGAATCTACCCTATTGGGTAAAACCAAACTGAATTCAGATAAAAGATTAGTTTCCATTTTTTCTCAAATTGTAATCAACACACTGCTAATTATAGAGAGAGGAAGCTCTAAACAGCTGAGCAGAAACATCGAAGTTCTTGGTTTTCTTGAGTCCCACTTACTAAATAATATCATAATTTGGCTGCTACATCTTTCTACCTGCCATTTGGTTAGCCCTAAATATGGCTTTATTTGACATATTGCATTGCTTAAAAATATTGTGAAAACTCTTAAAATTCATCAGTCAATGTGTTCACCAATATTGAGGTTGAGTTTCTTTCTTACATTTTATATCTTCTTATAACCCCTTGAGTTTGTTCATTGAAAAAAGGTGTTTTTCATAGTTGTGGTTATTGTAATTAAAATGTGCCACTTTAATCAGTATTCTGGAATCATAATCAGGGGAGGTAGAGGGTTACAGTGGAAAGAAGTAGGTTCTGGGCCTGATTCTGGTATTTTTTGGACAGATCTTCTCTGAGTGTTGGATCTCTCATCTGAAAAATTAGTGGGCTGGGCAACAGAGAGTCAGAAAGTCAAATATCTCCACAGGATCCAGGTTGGCTAAGTATGTAAGAGAAACTTGCAGGCCGGATGGAAACTTTTGGCAAACTGGCATGCTAGATCTGAAGGGGATAAAACGACTCGGCCTCAGATGTTATACTCCTACCTCTGAGTATTCAAAAGGAGGTGGACATAAATGTTTATATATGGGATCTCATCATTTTTAAAGTTTGCAATTAATACCTGCTATACCTATAAAAATAATTTTATGAGGTCAAGAAAACATATTGGAGGTTACATTTGGCCTGTGGACTGGCTTTTTGTGACCTTTGGATAAAGAACATTTCAAATTCTTCCAAGGTGTCAAATGTCATGAAAGAAAAATAGGTCATGCTTTCTTTCAAGTGTCATGATGCCTGCTCTCAGTGTAGATGATGCAATATGGAAACCAAAAAAGAGCATTTATTAGTCTTCCGAGGAAAACCTGGCTGTTTGCATTGGTTTGCCCTTTGTTTCATCCTTGTCATCATGTTTTGCCTCCTGCCTGGATCTGAACGCTCATCCTTAGCACCAGGTCCACTCCGAAGGTGATCTTACTGGGAGAGGAAAATCATGTGGTCTGGGAAGACTTGCCTATGCTTTCCATGGACTGAGTCTTCTTTTCATAATGAAACTAAGCCAATTTTCAACAGGTTAGAATACTCAAAAGAGCTAGAACAGTATAATGGATGAGTTTTGAACAAATAAGTTATTTTCTCAAACCTAGGTTACTTTTCCAGTTTAATAAGCAGCATTGAGGCTGTAAAGTTCTACTGTCAGCATTGTTTAATCATAACATCAAATTTCATGCAAATTGCCTGTAATGATGTGTGGAGTTGCATGAATGAATTATATATGGAGAGGAAGTTCTGAACAGCTGGGCAGAGACTTTGAAGTTCGCAGTCCCCTTTTGTATTTTGCCTCCTAAATAATACCATAATTTGGCTTGTACAATTTTCTCCCTACTCAGATTGTCCCTTAAACTTTATTGCCTATAAGCCCCACAGGATAAACTCTGTTGATTCTTTTGAATTCAGACTAACAACGGATTTTGAGGTCATCAACTGGTAACAGTGAAGTTTGAACAGATGTCTTTTGTTAGCATGAAAATTCTGCAGCCACAAAATATTGTCTAAAGAAGCACATATGTGCTTTTAGAGAGTGTCATTCGCATCTTTATCTTGGGCAAACAATGGTACCTGCACCCAGTCTTAACCCAGTTCTTCCATTACTGCTGTCATCAGACTCTCCAGAAAGAGATTGTCTTTAATAGTCTCTGTCTCGAAAATTACCTCCGAACTTATAATGAATTTTTTTCCTCAGGCTACATTTCCATGTTTAATGTTTTATAATACTGCAAGTGAAACGGTTTTGCACACTGCCAGAGTCCTACTTTACTTGTGGCAAAGTGGTGATTTGTTATACTGAATGACATTTAGTAAAAGATACCCCCTCCCCAAAAAGTGAGGTGGAAAGGGAGACAAGAAGAGAAAAACTGTGGCTCACACAGCAGGCTTTGTGTCTAATCTGAATAACTTCCAACCCTGCTGAGGTCTCTTATCTTAATGACTTTGCTAAGGAAGTTGTCTTGTCACATCTATTTAAAAGCTTTTGCCTTCTATGAATCAGTTTACCAACAGAGCCAATTTGGGAACATTCTGATGAGATTTAAAAAAAAATGCTCAGTGATAAGGAGTGAAGCTTGAATGACTTAAATACAAGAATAGACAAGTTTCATAGGATCCTGGAACTAGTCTTCAAAGGATCAGTGGATCTATTTTTCTGGGAAGGAGGACTCCTAAAGATTTCTCTTCAGGGGAATAGCCATTTAAATAGACACAGATTCAGGGAAGGAAATCCATAATGTTCCCATAGTGATTTTAGTCTGTTAATCTTTTTAAAAACACCCACCTGTTAGGGAGGCTGTATTTATGTATTTCATAATTCTGTTTTGAAGATTCTACTTTAGTGGAGTTAGAGAGTATATTGACCTTATTCATATATATCCCAGGACTGTATTGACCACTGGGCTGTCGTTATTGTATGAAGTTCATCATCTTCACTGGGCACTGATCTCATGTGCTTGGTGAGGCAATGATCTGATTTTTCTTTGGTCGTATTATAATCAGGAAAAAATTCCCAGGACTTACTGGAAACATACACCAAAAGAACCGCTATCAGTCCCTCCTCATGGAGTCCCCTTTTTGGGGTATTTTGGGGCTTACACTTACTTGAAAGCTGGATATACTTCACTCAGTGCCTGCTTACAGTGAAGGGAATAAAATATTGGAAACCTACTGCGTGGCAGGTACTTAGAAAGTGCTGGACTAAAAGGTATTAGTATAGAAAAATGAGAAAACTTAATATGCAAGAAACTAAATAAAGGAGTGGGCACTGATACTCATTAGAACTACCCCTTGCCGCCATCCTCCTCACCATCATCTGTTTAAAGGTGTAGGAGTGGGTAGAGGGGAGATCCAGGCCACCTAGGAGATTTTCATGGGTGGGGAGTGCTCCCAATGAAGTCATAAAAGCCTCATTCGTGCTTATCTTAATGTAGGCCATCTCAGCGAGAGCAGAATCACTTAAGTAGATAATGGACAAGAAAAGGTTTCTGTGGCTTTTTCAAGGTTTCAACCAGAATCTTGTCTAAAACAAACATTTCATCAGCTGCATTAAGCTCTAGTATTGGAGTGTGACTGGATCTCAGAGGCTTAAATGTAAGGAGAAAATGTGTCAAGTGAACATGTGGCAGTGCACAGACGGGAGAAGAGCGAGGAAGAGTCAGCCCAGGGAAGTTAGTGAAAGGAACTGTGCACGGGCCGGATTCTGGCAGGCCCCAACCGCTGCGGAGCGGTTCCTCCAGCTGGAGGGTAGAAATCTCTTGGTGGTACTTCCCATGAGGACTTCCTTTCCTGTGTACAAGCTAGGCAGCAAAATAAAGAAACCCATCACAGCAAGTGGCAGGAGACTAGGGCCAGAGCAAAGGCAAGAAGAAAATGGGAGTAGGGGGCTCTGTGGGTGGAGAGTGAGGGAGTCAAGGCTGACCGTGTCCTCCTCTGTCAACCGTGTGTCAGAGGCACTGCCCCATTTTCCTTCTGGTACAAATCACAGTGCACTGGCTCTGGGGGCTGTGGGCCAATCGGGTTCAACATGTGAATCTTCCACTGTTAGGATCCGAACTCCAGGGCCCTTTGCATCAAATTCAGATTGCAGGTCTGGAGACTTCTAGAACCTGGGAGGTTGCACTTGGGATTTCTATGTGGATCTATTCATATTCAGAGTCCTTGGGAACTATAAAAAATACTTATTTGATGATAATTTTCCAGTGCTTTCAGAGGTACTAGAGAAAGAGGGTAAGATACAATGCTTTCTGGCTGGGGCTCCAGCAGAGAGCTTATCATTTTTATTTGGGAAAGTGAATTCTCTTTTTTACTTATGTCTTTTGCAATTTTTCTTTATTACGTTTCATTACTTACAAGCCTAATGATCAGCAAATCATCCCAATTAGGATTGCCAGATTTCCCAAATAAAAATACAGGGCCAGTTACATTTCAATTTCACATAAACAATGAGTGGTTTTTTTTTTTTTTGGTTTTTTTGGTTTTTTTTTTTAGCATTTATGTTGCTTGTCCCAAATATATAGAGGTCTTATTGCGTTAGGAAATATTTGGGTTTTTTTTTTAAATGAACCTATGGGTTCTCATATTCAGAAAATAAATATACAGGATCCCTGGTTAAATTTGAGTTTCAGATAAATAACAATTCACTTTTTACTTATTAGACATTCTTATACTAAAATTCATTTGTTGTTTATCTGAAATTTGTGTAATGAGTGTCCTGTATTTAGTCTGGCAACCTAAATCTGAATGCAGAGTAGATTCTTTCATCTTTTCATCTTAAATTTTTTGAATCTTTAACAAAATATATGTAAAACGTGGTATGGATTGAATGTGTCCCTCCAAAATTCATGTTGAACTCCTAAACACCCAATGTGCTGGTGTTTGGAGACTAGACCTTTGGGAGGTAATTAGGGTTAGGTGAGGTCATGAGAGTGATGTTTCACCATGGGATTAATGTCCTTTTAAGAAGAGACACCAGAGAGCTCTCTTGCTGTGCTCTCTCCCCGCTTCCCCTCTCCCCCACCTCTCTCCCTCTCCTATCCCTCCCCTCCATGCTCACACAAAGAAACGGTCATGTGAACACACAGCAAGATGGTGGCTGCCTATAAGCCAAAAGAAGAAGCCTCAGAATAGAAACCAACCTTGCTGGCACCCTGATCTTGGACCTACAGCCTCAGAGTTGGAAGACAATACATTTCTTTTGTTCTGAGCCATCCAGTTTGTGCTACTTTGTTGCAGCTGCCTTAGGAAATCAACACACTACCTGACTGTTTTCTTGAACTGTGCCATGCTGTTTCCCATCATCTGATTTTGCTCATGCCCTTATCTTGATTGGCAGTGTCCTACCCCCCACCCACCTCTCTCTATGACTCTTACTCCAAGGCCTAGCAAAAACTCTGAGAAACCTTCCCTGAGCCTGTCCCTTTCAGGTAGAATAAATTGGTCCTTCATCTGAGTGCACATAGAAATTTGTTGGCCCCTGTACTCTAGGGCTATCATATGATAATGTTTTCATTCATTGAACACCTAATGAATGTTGCAAATATTTGTTGGGCCTGTCAAGTGCATAGCACAGTGCTAAGCATGTGTATGCTGTCATCTGGCTTTCACATAAACCCTGTGTGAAGCAGGTTTTATTGGATGTGGTGTTTACAGACAGGGAAAGTTAATGTGAGCAGAATAAAGTAAATTGTGCAAAATCATGCACCTTGTAATCATCAAGGCCAAAATTCAAATTCATGCCATCTGATTCCACAGTCTTCTCTCAGTTCCTCTTGCACATTGCTTCCAGCTCTGTGTCTTTCTCTCGTTTTTCGGAGATTAAATCCTGTGCTTTCAGCGTCTTACCATAGCACCCCACCTGTAGCAGCATGAATGAAGTGTTTATGAAATTATAGGATATCACTGCATGCAGTTGCAATGACTGCAGTACAGGTAATATGTCTTGGATGAATAGGATAGAACGTGTTGCGAAGGAGAGCAATCAGGTTTGCTAGAGAATTGACAAAGGTTTGAGTTAATATGGGGTTGCAGTATTTATCACATACTCACCCCTCGTGTATTAACTTGTCACCAAGATGAGTAGTCTATCTCTTCAACATTTACTACACTTTCCCAAACTTTTAATTGATTTTGCCTCATTCCAGATCCTTTTTCCAATATCACCACTGACCTAAGTTGGAAAACTCTAGAAAAATTGGAATTTCTCTGTGAGATATAAAGATGAAATATTCTTAGATTTTCAGAAGTATTTTCCACTAAATAAGTATTTACTGAAAAATGACCAAGTGCAAGGTAGTATTCTAGAAGTAGTGATTAAGAATGTGGTTGATATAAAAAAATACCACTGGAAGATTAGATCACCTTTCTTTAAGGGTAAGTTTTATAAATATTTATTTTGATTTGTTTGAGGTCAAAATGATTATTTTTGTCTTATGCCTGCATAAGACATGTCATTTTGTTGCTAAAATCCAATGATGTCTTACGGAAGAGAGCAATGTTCTTAACGAAGTATGTCCCAGATGTTGAATATCACTAAGTATTACCAGAAAAAAAGTACTCAAGTATGGAAAATAAAAACAATATCAACCAGTTTGATTTGTTTGTTCTAACTGCAGGATTTCTCTAAGCCTTAATTTGCTGATAGTCATTTTGAATCCCAAAGATGAGAAATCGTAGCTTTTTGCATATTTATTCGACAATAGACTTTTTTTCTCCTTTACTTTCTCAATGAGGTTATCCAAGGAAAACACTTAAGGACTTTTGGTTTAATATCACTTTACTAGAGATCATAAGAAACCTTTTATTTGTGCTCTTGTTTTAAAATCAGTTTCTCTGTTTTGAGTAGCATTTGTCTTGGAATAACCTTCATTTAGTTAACAAGTATATCAATGATTTAAGAGTTTTGCATTATACTATCTTATTCATAAATTCTGCATCAGAGGAACAAGTTTCAGTGTTTCTTTCTTCAGGAAATTACAACTGAACATTGGGCTTTTTGCTTAATACTGTGTTTTCTTCTCCTTGGTTTTATTTTATTTTATTTGAGTAAAAGTAGATTTATTCAGAGAGATACATACTCTACTAACTAAGTGCAGGTAGTGTCAGAAGGCAGAGAGAGCAACAGAGGTGCCTAGGAGATGCACATTCTGTAGGCAGAGTGCAGGCCATCTTAGTCAGAAGGGAGAGTGGTGGCCTCAGAGCATGGGGTCGGCTAGGAGAATGAGATTGGCCCAAATTTAAGTCAAGAAGCATCTTTATCCATTATATTCTATCATATTCTTATAAATGAATTAATGAGTAGTGAATTAAACAAATAGCATACTTACTATATGTTGGAAATTTAGGAAGGTATGTGTATCATTATTTGTATAATTACTGATGCCCTATTTAAAGATAACTGAATTCAGCACTGATAGTTGAAATTACAAAAAATGAAGACCTGAGGAGGAGTAAAGAGTTAAAATCAGTAGCTGTATTTTTGTTTGGGTATGTGAAGAGATGCTAAAGAATTAAATATTAAGTAAATATCAAGATTATCCAGTTAGGTTAATAACCAGGAATATGTAGTAAAATTTAGACTGCACTAATACAATGGAAAGAATTTCAAATCAGGAACTGCTACCCTTCCTGCAAGGGCCCATAGAATATTATCAGAGCAAGTGCTGAGACAATGACTCCTGGGTCTGAAAGCTTTAGTCTTCATTCAAGTTGGGGTATTTTTTTGAAGTGTAAACAATGAAAACCTGAAATTTGAGGAGAGAGAAAAAAAGCAAGGGCAGGACTATTTTTTGTATATTTCACCACCAGAGATTCATGTCCAAGCGTTGGATAATATTCACCTCTAATAATGATAATGAACTTACTAAATTGTCAGTATTTCAGTCTACACACCCTTCCTTCTTCCTTTTATTTCTCTCTCTTCTATCCAGTTCATGCCAGGCAATGGCTGTTTAGAAATATTGAATAAATATCTGTTGCAGAAAACTACAGTACAGAGGAGGAGGGCACGTTGGACAGCAGTTTGTCATGAGAATTAGTAGATATTTTTCTGCTATTGGGAAAGTTCTGAACAAAGGGTCAAGAGCCTTTAGGATCTAATCAGACAGTATTATATCTGAAACTAATAATTCAGGTTGAATGTCTTAGAGCTGGTTAAAAAAAATCCATTCTCAGAAGAAATTCTTCAGGGGAATCAAACTAGCACTTATTAAATACCTACTGTAGTTGCTTTATATGTAGGTTATTTTATGTAAAGGAGCTATGTAACTTGTTCATATTTATGCAGTATGTGGAATGCAGATTCAAACTCGGATTCTTAGACATCCACTTGGTACTTTTTGATAATTATTCTGTTCTAACACCATGCTTCCCAAACTCTGGTGTTACCTAGTTCCAGTTGCTGCTGGTGGCCTCTGCTGACACAGTGGTCTTCAGTAGATGAATGTAGTTGCTTTGAGGGAATGCTGAGATCCTGTCAGGCCCTCTGTCACCAAAGACACCCCAGGGAGGCACAGCTGAGCCTCCAGCTTCATTTGTGACCTACTGACTCAATGATCTCTCACCCTTTTTCACCCTAGGGGAGCCACAGAGCCTTTGAAGTCTTCCTCTGTCCTTGCTGAGGCTCCTTCCAGAGCACCTGGTCTCAAAGGGGCAGCAGTTTAACTTATATTGGTAACTGAGTCATGACACACAGAGATCGATGTCATTGAAAGAAGAATTAATTTCTAACATTTCCTGAGAGAAGAGGGTACACTGTGCCATGCAGGGGCACATGGGGAAGCACTAGGTTTTGGTCAGGAGGCAGAAATAGGAGTGAGGGGAAAGCTTAGGCCAGAACTTTTTTGGGGGTTTCTCTGGGAAGTAAGACAAGGCAGAGCAGGATAAGTGGTGGACGCTGGGCCAGTGTGGGAGTCTTAGTCATCTGGTATTTGGTCTTGCGTTGATTTATGGCAGCGGAAATGTTGGCTTGTCTGTGAGAGTTAGATAAAGGAGGTGGTTGGGGTTTGGGGTTGGTTGGTTTGCCTACAAAAGCTGTGCTCCCAACCCTCTGCTTTCCCTAAGAATTGGCTAGTCCTGGGAGGAGCAGTCTCTCCCTGGCCAGCAGGATTTTTAAGATGGCAAAGCATTATAAAATACAGAAAATAAAAAACATGATTGGTGCTCGTTCATCTTACGGTCCCTCTATACCCTTCAAGCCAGCCCTTCCAAATCTGTAGCCCAGAAAGGGCACTGTCTCTACATCCAAGTACGTCTCCTACCACCAAATTGTGGGTTCTTGCTGCCAGCTGTGAAAGAATTCACACAGCAGAAGCAGAGGGACAAAGTGAACAGCCGCTTTATTGCTCAGAAGGGGAAATGGAAAGAAGGTGCTTGAGCAGAGAGAAGGGAAGGAAAGCACTCGAGCAAGGAAGAGGTGCTTGAGTGGGGAGCTGTCAGTCAAGATGGGCAGTAGGGACGCTCCGGGCAGGGTTTCGCCACATGGACTTATGAGAGGCTTCCACCATCATGTCCTCGTTCTGGGTGTGATGGAGCCAGTCAGTCCTTTTTCGAGTTTTTCAGTCCTTTTGTGGGCTTTTCCTGTTGTTGTCATGGCAATCGTCAATTTTTGTGGTGCTAGTGGGTGTGTCATTTAGCATGCTAATGTATTACAGCGAGCATATGGAGAGGCTCAAGGTCCACAGGAAGTCAAATCCTCCACCGTTTTGGACTAGGTGGATTCTAACTCGTTCTTGTTCCTTCTGTGCAGCTGCCTTCTGAGACTTAGATGAGAGTAATTGGTTTCTGTTTGAGGGAGGGGCCGGGGTATGATCCTGGGGAAAACAGCCTTGGTAACAAAAAGGAAAGTTGCTTTTAATCAGAATGAATTAGTAGACCCAGCACCCCCCCCCCCCCATAAATCTCCAAAGGTTCTGTTCAGCCATGAAAATTTTAAAGGGAATTGAAGGAATAATCTCAGTGAATCACTGAGATGTGTGGTTAGAGTCGTTGCCATCTCCCAGTGCCTGCAGGCTTGTCCTCATCAACTGCTTGAGCCCACTCTTCTGTGACTCAGGGAGGCCTTTGGGGGGACTTGAGCTTTCTGTAAACAAGAGGCAGGGGAAGGGGCAAGGGCACAGGGTCCTGCTCCCTTTTAGTAGGACTTTGTTTATCTATTTATATATATTGGCTTGTTTCTGCTAATTCCCAACTCCCAATTTATCCCTCCCCACCCCTGTCCCCCTTTGGTAACCATAAGTTTGTTTCCTATGTCTTTGAGTCTGCTTCTGTTTTGTAAATAAGTTCATTCGTATCATTTTTTTTTTTTTTTAAGATTCTATTCTCTTTTATCCAGTGCTCATAAAGGACTCAGGTGATGATGGTGATGGTGGTGGTGCTGGCGGTGGTATTCTATCAGTGCTGGGGCAGCGTCTTCATAAACTCTAGGGAAATTTGCTCCAACTGATAGTGGTTAGCTGGTGACTCTGCCTTAGGCCTTACTTGCTTACTTGCAATTTTAGGACAGATCCCACTCAAAGCCCTATTGTGTTTCCTTTCTGTCCACATGTAAGTGGAAACATGACATAGCTTACTTCCTGTGGGTTATGTTTCCCTGTGTACATAAGTCCTCCCTCTTTACCTTCATTGTAAATTCCTTGCAGACAGCACTGTGGAGAGCCTAGTGTAGTCCTTGAGGGTAGGAAGAAAGAAAATGCTTTGCCGTTTTGCTTCTGTGGCAAGTGGTATCTCCTGTTGGTTCCTCAACCTTAGGCCACCTTTGTCACCTACTGAGATCACCAAGGAGAATCCTGCCTTCACACCCAGGAATGTTTAAAACACTGTAACCGGGGGCAAAAGAGAAGGGCTCGTTAGTCACATGGAACTTGTTTACAAGTAAATTTAACTTGCCCAATAAACCAGGCTGTTTATTACCTAAAAACCACTGGCAGAAACAGCAGCTCAGTTGAACCCAGAGCCATGCTTTCTCTTGTTTTCACCCCACTGTCTGGTGGCCCTGTTTCCTTTACAAGCAGATGCTGCCTGGAAGCGACAATCACTGCGGAGCTGTACCAAAGGGTCCTCCATAGTCCACAGATTTCCGAATCAGGAACAGGTGCAGGCCCACCCCCTTCACAGACAAAGATATTTTGTTTGAATGGGCACAACATGGAAGAATGGGACATATTAATAGCTAAATAGTGTCTTTATTAACAGGAGAACAGCTGGCAGTTCTCAATGATAGCGCTCATCCCAATCCATTTCATCCAATTGCAGACCCACAAGCACACTCCACTGGGGAATGCGGGGACCACACGCGAGCAGCCAGCCATTCAGCAGCACTCTGATTGCTTCGCAGTTGGAAGTGTGTTCTCCTCAGCCCCTGTGACTCTTTGAGGAGGAATTGTTGGTGCACTAGCCCGTCTAGAATCAAGTGCTGCTAATGCAGATAAGCTGCTTGAAGAAACTTATTTGTTTTACAAGGCCTGGCGAGGGGTCCTCCCTGGGGTGTGCTCCCCGGTCGTGGCTTGATGATAATTCCCTAGTGTTGGGTACCAGAAGGGAAGCTGATGCAGGGAGTCTCAGCTTCTCTGTCATCTCCTAGCAAAGTGGTTCCCCTAAAGAGGGAAAAATAAACTCCCGACTCATAAAGATCCTGTTAGACCCTGCTGGAGAACCTTTCTTCAGGGCGTCCTACTGAGCAGAAGAATAGATTCAGTGAGTCAGTGCAGAGGTAGAAATGCCTGCGACTGCACTCGGAGTCTCTGAGCAGTGGGGGAGCTGTGCTGGGAAGGATCGGTGTCAGGGTATAATCAGGTTACACAGGTAAGAGGGAGGAGAGGGGAAGGCGTCGCAGGAGGAGGAAAAGCACAACCGAGGAAACACATTTAAAACAAGACCTGGAACATCCTGCCAGACATCAAAAAAAATTGTTATTCTCTCAGTGTATTTATCCAAGGAGCGTCTAGCGAAACATTATTTAAATCATTCACAATGTCAAGTAAAGGAGGCTGGGCTACTTTCTTATTCTTTTCTGCCACTGTTTGGTTTACTTTGTGTGTTTGTTTCATTTGCAGTTTACCAAGTCTAAGAAAATATTGTTTGCAGGGCATTGTATTTCTGCCTTTTTACAGGGTAATTCCTGTTTGGTGAGTTTTCAAAGTATCCTTTGGGGAGAATATTAAAAGGCTCTTGGCTGCATTTAGCCCAGACAAATATAGGCAGATATGAAATTACAAAATCTTCCTGATTTGCATGGCTTTCTTTGTTCCCTCTCATCATGTGGGGATTAAATGACTCAGAGGAATAAGAATTATTGTTGAGGATTTTCCAGTCAGGCCACTGACCCATCTGTGGCTCGCCCAAGTTATTATTGGGACTTCTTGTTTTGTCCTTGTTAGCATGTAGCTCTAGGTAATACAATTATAGGTGACTACAGTTTTTCTACTCCCATTTTGTTAAATTGCCCCCAAATGGCTTTTGAACAATATATTCTTTTTTCATCCCTACTGATGGTACTTTCTGAATAAAGAAACACATTTTTGGCCATGGTAATAGATTCAGATGAAATGGAAATCATTGTTGAAAATAAAATAGACCCTAGAGAGCGCTGGACAGTGAAAACCACCCTTTCACAAAGCAAGTCACCAAAGCTTTAATGAAAGGCAGCAGAGACCCAGGAGGCCAAGCAACAGACTCCAAAAGGAGGCAAAAGGTCATGTCTTTCATACAGAAGCTTTTATGTTGCTTCCATGATGGGTTAAGTTTTCAGAGCAGCATAAATTCCCCACAAGAATCCTTAAATTCTCAGCCCTCATGCCAACAAAGTGAAGATGTGCATGCATCTGTTTGGAAATCTCCCAAATGCATGTGCGAAATGGGCCAGGCAGCCTCCAATGCCAGTTGGCGGAGGCCATCACAGCCTCATGCAGAGGACTTCATTTTCAGGGCAAAGGCACCTGCAGACAATATGGGGAAGGGAGGAGGGGGAGGCAAGGATATTTTTGGCAACAGGATGCCAGGGTCTGTTTCGAGTTGAATAAACAAATCAGACTCCTCTCTACTCAGTGTGGCTATTTAAACAGACACTTCTGCCCAAACGTGTCCATTTTTAAAAAATTAACGTTGTCTGTGTGTAGGACTGTCTTGGTCTCCCTCATCTCCAAACACACACACGTACACTCAACATTATTTTGCTGTCTGGTTGAGCTCATAGTCAGGGAAAGATGGCATCTCTGGCCCTTAGGATTCAGGATTTCTTGACCACTTAAATTAACATCTTTCATTTCCTGGGGCATGTAAAATTCAGAGAAAATTTCATGCTTACCTCTGCTCAGACAGGCATGGTGAAGGGAGTATCTGACTTCTGGACCTCTTCTGAAGTGCGTAGGTGTGTGATGTTGAGCAAGTTACTTCTTGTAGTTAGTAGTGGCCACCATATTTGGCAAATGTCTCACCTGTGTAATATGAATATTCATTTAGTTTGTCCTATAGAAGTAGGGAAGATGTGCATTTTAAAATATCTGTTTAACCCTTTCAATGTTTCAGTAACTTTTACAATTGTCTTATGAGATAGAACATAGATATTCTATGTCAGTCTGTTGTCTAACCCAAGTTCAGTGTCTGATGCACAGTGAGGCCAAACAAACCAAAGTGTTGGAGTTTGGAGCAGAGAAAGTTTTATTGCAAGGTCCATGCATGGAGAATGCAGAGACTCATGCTCAAAAGACCAGAACTCCTGATCAGCCTCAGGGAAGCATTTTTAAAGGCAAAGTGAGGGAGGGGAGTCACAGTATGTGTGATCAACTTGTGCATGATTCTCTGGTTGGATGATGGTGAGGTAACAGGTGGTGGTACAGCGGTTAACATTATCAATCCTCAGGCTCCAGTGGGCCTGGGGGCTCAGTGCTCATAGCCATCAAATAGTTAATTTCTTCCATTTGGTGGGAGGGGTGGTTTAACATTTGTAAAACAATTCAGGAAATGTGTATCAGATACTGTTATCTTATGTACTTCAGGGAAGAACTAAAGATTCTGTGACTGCTGTATGGCTGATTTACTGTTTAAATTCTTACCATTTCTCCTGGCCCAACTGCTATTTTTTTTTTAACATTTTTTATTGATTTATAATCATTTTACAATGTTGTGTCAAATTCCAGTGTTCAGCACAATTTTTCAGTCATTCATGGACATATCCAACTGCTATTTTTGTCATTCCGTATTCACATCTTTTGAGTCATTAATTCTTGAGTCAGGCTTTTGTGACTCAGGAGAGGCCTGGGAGACTACAGCTTTTCTATGAACAAGAGGCAGGCAGAGGACATGGAGGAGGGGTCTGTCCTGGGAAGGCCCATGGGGTCCTGCTTGGTTACAGTTCTACATATGAAATACTAATGGCTTAAAAGATGCACACTCGTGCATAGCACCAGAAGCCTCCCACCAAGCCGGGCTTCCCCTTCATCACTGATTTTTAGGGGAAGCAAGAGTTCAAAGGGAGACAATAAGTAAATTAATAGATACACACTACTTTGTATAAGATGGATAAACAAGAAGATCCAAATGTATAGCACAGGGAACTATATGAAATATCTTGTGATACATATAATAGAAAAGAATCTGAAAAAGAACATATATATGTATAACTGAATCACTTTGTTCTGTACCTGAAACTAATAAAACTTTGTCAATCAACTATACTTCAATAAAAAATAAATTTAAAAAAATTTGCTACTGGAAGGACCAAAAGCCCTGTGTCCCATCAGGATTTCTAGAAACTGAGATGACAGTTGTCATTGTTTGGATTTTGTACCACTCCGCCTGAATACCTAGTGAGACTCTGGCCAAGTTTCAGATCTTTTCTTCATGGGCATTTAATGGTCTTACCTAACCTTTCTCCTAGGGTGCATTCTGTGTAGATATGTGCCCTAGTTTCTTCATCTGTAAACCTGGGGCCCTGGTCCCCAGTTTCTTTGTCCACATAAAGGATACCGATGACACAGATAAGGGAAGCCCTCCCACTCGGAGCCTGTTCTGCTCCCCACGCCAACCACAGGACGTTCTAGCCAGTGCTGGCCGAGTCGGGTCCTGCTTTGGCTCTGAGAAGGGATAGAAAGTGCCATCTGGGACGAGTGACTGCCCTTCCCCATGTGCCAGACTTGCTGGGAGGCGCCGACCATGTATGCCCGAGGACACGGACTCCTGCCTCCTTTGTGCCACCCTGCAGGGTCTCCGGCCCACAGACTGGTTGTTCAGCCAGAGATCCTGCCCCCAGGGCAAGGAGGAAGAGGGGCCCGGAACCCTGATGGCAGGGAGGCTACAGGGGAGCTTATTCCTTGGTGAATACTTCTGTGATTCTTTTCAACTCTCTGGTGATTTGGTCTGGTCTTCAGTATGTGGACTCTGGTGCCTCAGAGTCTGACCCGGTAACTAGCTACTTTTTTTAAGTGACTCCAGGGCTAATGTTGACATTGTCTGGTGTGCTGCATGCCAGCATTTCCTCAGGGACCGCTGAGGTATCGTCAGACTCTTATCACCAGGCTTATTCAGCTTCTGACAGTTTATATAATTTTAATTGAGGTATATAATTGACAGCACTACATTAATTTCAGGTGTACAACGTAATGATTCTATGTTTGTGTATATTGAAAAATGATCACCACAGTAAGTCTCATTAACATTTTTCCTGTACAAGTTACAATTTTTTTTCTTGTCATGAGGACTTTTAAGATCTGTTCTCTTAATAACTTTCAAATTTGTAGTACAGTATTATTAACTTTGGTCACCATGGTGCACATTACATCCCCATAACATTTATTTTCTAACTGGAAGTTTCTGCCTTTTGATCCCCTTCACCCATTTTGTCTACCCCCACCCCCCTCAGCTGGCAACCAGCAATCTGTTCTCTGTATCTATGAACTTGGGTTGTTCTGAAAGTGAATTTTTAATATTAACAGATGAACTGGCTAAACAAATTATGGTGCCTCTATCCAATAGAATACCAGCGGCCTATTAGAAAGGATGATGTAGTGCTATATTTATTGACCTGGAAAGATGCTTAAGACACAGTAACAAGTGTAAAATTATCCCACTTTTGTAACATTGCAGATGGTTCTCTTTCTATATATTTATATATGTAGACAGATGTCTAGAAGGTTGTTTATAATTTAACTCTGGTCATCTCTGGGTGGTAGATTTTGATATGACCTACAAAATTTTTATTTCCGATTGTTACTATGTGAGGTGATATATGTGTTAACTAACTTTTTTGGGGTAATCATTTTGCAGTATACACATATATCAAATCATTACGTTGTACACTTTAAACTTACACAATGTCACATGTCAGTTATATCTCAATGAAGCTAGAAAAATATTTTTTTCCTAATAGTTATGGGCATGTGTGTGTGTTTGTATAATTTTAAAATGTCTTGGAGTGAAAAAGTCTTATTTTTAGTAGCAGGAGAAGTAAAGCTAACTTCATTTTGATAAAAGATGTCTTCTACGGGTTTTCTTTATTGAGCAGCTTTGAAATTCCACCTTCTTTAGCAGTAACAGAAAACAGTTACAAAGTATATATTTGTGATGGAGGCATTTTTAGACACCAAGCAAAGAGTCATTTAGATAAAGCTTAACTCTGCCCTTCTGTAGCAAAATCAAGCAGGGACATAAAAGACATCCTGACAACCAAATAAAAATGAAACTCATGTATTCAACAAACATGAAAAGTCAGTGTTTCCTTACTCTCTTGACTATTTCATTTGAAGGTCTATGAAGACACCAATCAGAACCAATTTACATGGACAGGATCTGGGGATGAAATTTTGAGTTGTTGCCACAGGGATCTGAGAGTTCCAAAGGTAGGCAAGACCTGTGAGTTCATTTAATTCAACTGTCCACCTAGTAAATGATTTCCTTTCTGCCTGTAGCTTGTGTATCTAGTGAGAATTGAGTAGGTTTCTAATCATTTACAGTCGGCCAGAGCTCTCAAGAGAAAAGAACAGACTTCTTAATCTCCCTGAGAATATGTTCAGAAAGCAGTTACTGGCATTGCCATTCTTGGGTGAGTTCTCATAGCTTTGTAGTCAGGAACAGTGGTGGGGTGGTGGGAAGCAGGGAGAAGGGGGTCCTCGAAAGTTCTGAGAGCATCAGTTGAGTGAGAAGTATGATGTGACTGTGGGATGCAGTGCCTTTGCCTGTGGCTGAGAATACATAAACGATGTTAGAATTAGGGAGAGAGGGAAAGCCAGTTAGGAGAGGAGGAGAAGTATTTGTGGAACAAAGAGAGACACGCAAAGGTAAACAGTCCATTTAGAAGCTGGAATGACAGTGTAGAGAAGAGGGAGTAGAGGGAACATCAGATAGAGAAGAGAAACTCGGCTGACTTTTAAAAGACCAGCACTGTGATGCTTAAACAGCAACACACTGATTTTCTTTGACAACTTAAGTTCAGGATCCATAAATCCAAAAGGATGTTATCTTCCATCTTCATATAACATGTTCACTTACTACTTGGACAGCAAGATCCTTTTCATCTTGTCCAGAGATTTAATTGTCCCGAAGGAAAAACAGAACCAAAATTAGGGATCTTAATCAGGACTCCTAGAGTCTGTGCATAGAATTCAGAGGTCCATAAACTAGGATGGGGGGAAAATTTTTTTTTCCACTCTGCTGTAACTGAAGTGGATGTTACGTTCAATTAGGAGTGTAGGCAGAACCTCACCATAGTATTAGGAGCACCTGTGGCTTTGTCACCAATGGATCCCCCAACTTAGACACAGGAAGAACATTCTGTATACGACCACACACTTGCTCTGAGGGCTCGTGAGCCCACCCCTGTCCAAGGACACTCTTGTTTCTGTTTTTGTTGTTGTTGTTTTTTTTTTAATTGAAGTACAGTTGATTTACAATGTTGTGTTAGTTTCTGGTGCACAGCAACATGGATGGACCTAGAGATGATCATACTAAGTGAAGTAAGTCAGAGAAAGAGCTCATACGATAACACTTACGTGTGGAATCTAAAAAAAACCCAAATGAACTTATTTACAAAACAGAAAGACTCTGAGGATGCGCCTAAAACTGCCGGCATTTCTTCTTTGAGGTGATTGTGGCAAGCACCCCACAGCCTGGGGCCTGAATCCTGCAAGGATTACAGGTGTGTAGGAAGGGAGGGATCCCACTCTCCCTGCCAGAGACGTGTCTTCCCTAGTTTTATGAATAAATTTTGGTGATAACCCAAATTGATGAGATTCCTCTGGAAAATTAAAATATATTCAAATCAAATATGCTTATAATTATGCTTGTAAAGGAACTAGATGTATAGAAATGACACTTAGGATATCTACTTTGGTGAGAGATGACTTAAACTGTTCAAGTGGGCAGACATTCACTTCAGTGCTCATGGTCTCAGTGCTCCCCAGTTTTCAGTGGGTGTAATGATCCCAAACCCACTGGAAAT
The DNA here is from genome assembly GCF_009834535.1 of Camelus ferus. Classification (NCBI taxonomy): domain Eukaryota; kingdom Metazoa; phylum Chordata; class Mammalia; order Artiodactyla; family Camelidae; genus Camelus; species Camelus ferus. Next base: position 85,974,135 of record NC_045698.1, on the reverse strand, counting down.
CAGGAAAGCTTAAGCATGAAGGTGCAAACACTCGTTGGCTTAAAGCAATTGTATTTTGCCCACATTGTCTGCACCATCTTGTGCGTGTAACACTCTTGGAACTATTCTGTCCAAATGGACAGACGGCAATGAAGGGGAAAAAAAAAACAACACAGGAAAGCTTTAGAGCTACGATGTTTGCATGTTTCCAACAAAGGACGCACCTACCCAGCGCTGCTGCTTTGAAGCAGTGACAGCGTAGAGCTTATAGCAGACGGCTCTGCCACGTCAGGCCCACAGCTGTGTGTTTCTGGCACAGAAACAATGTTTGAATTCCGTACAGAAATTTTGTGAGATACGTTTCTTGTTGCCTTTTCATGAATTTTATTTGGTAATTTTTTTCAACCATAAAGAGTCTGGAGACCAGACTGAGAAAAGGCTGGCAAGGGAAAGCTATTTGCTAGCTCGCCAGATTTCTTTCAATAGAATCAATCACATCTAATTCCTGGCAGAGGGGCAGCCCATTGGCATCCACTGTGCAGCCCAGCTTGAACTGCAGCCACTCAGTGTTTCCTCTCCTGCTCTCTCACATTTAAAATTCTTCCCAAGGCAGGCAGGAAAGAGCATCTCTGTAGGAACCAAATAGGAGGCTAGAACTTGTAAATGTCTAGAAAATTGACTCTCTGAGTGTATCCAACACATATCAGTTCAAAGTGAGGAGGGGGAAAGGTAGAAAGTATTCAGAAAATTTTGAGCTCACAAAGTACCACTGTTGCCTGATTTTGTAGAGGGGGTACCAGGTCAATTCTGGGTCCACCATGAAGAACTTCTGCCATCTTTATTCTAGAGCACTCAGGATAAAATTATAGGACAGTTTCTATGTTCCCTGTACCCTGCCTCCCTACAGGGAAGCTTTAACTTTGCACATGGGAGGGGTGTGTGTGTGTGTGTGTGTGTGTGTCTATGTCTATGTATGTGACCGACCCCGGTTTCATTTCAGCTGGGGAATGACTGACTTTTCCAAGCTAACTCAGCGAGTCAGAGTAAACCAGACACAAGACACAGGCCTCCCTAATTCCAACCACATGTATAATTCAGCAGGACCCACTGATGTATTTAAAGAATACTGAACTGACCACTTTCTTTCAAGCAGAGATGTAAATGCAGTCTGGGTTTTAAAACTTTTTTTTTTTTTTAAAGAAAATGCACACTGTCCCTCTGGAAACCCTGTCATTTCCTCTGATTCCCTGAATCCGAAACTTGGTGTCTGAAATAAATTTAAGGTGGTTTCCGCTATGTTGTAGAAAGGCCTCAGAGACTGCTACTGTTATCAGAGAGCAGGGGCCGGTGCCATTCAGGGCACTATTCAGTAGTGTGTCGGTCTATCTGCAGCTGGCAGCCAGCCCTCACTCCGGGCAGTTCACAGGAGCCATTCCTCTGACTGATGGTTGCCTGTAACCCCGTCAGAGCTCCGGCAGCTGTGCACGGGGCAGATTCTGCTGCCTCACATTTGATGGATAAACCAGAAGAATCTGGCTGGGAGATCCATATTAATGGCTATGGCCAGCTTTCCCTTTCATGATTTCCTTGCTTTTTCATTTTGTTGGAGATTGAATTTGAAAGTGAACTTTGTTCCACACTGTAGCCTATGGCAGTGGGCAAATGAGATGAAACGACACAGAGCGAGAGCATGTCTACTGCATGCCCCAAAAGCAGATGTATGGAAAATGGAAATGACAAAGGTGGTTGGGTTGCTTTTTATAGAAACTGAGCTTCCACCGAAGAGTTTTTGAGGGAGGACTGTGTCGAGAAGAATGTGCTGGAGTTTTAGCAATCTCACATGACTGGTTTTCCTGGGGAAAAATGAAAGCAGGCTCTAAAGTACCCAAGCAGACATGAAGAGCGAGGAAAGAAAAACTATGTCAGCAGTCATGACTCACATGCCCACACTGCATTCGTTTCCTGGGTGCGATGTTTTCATGGGAATCTGCAGGCTGTGCAGACCTGATGTTAGAAAAGAAATCCAGGATGGGTAGTGATAACCATCTGAACGAGACAACACCATCTCCAAAAAACAGAAGTCACCCCATCCATCCTCTTCCCCATCCCATTCCACCCAGATTCCACCACCAGGGAGGCAACTTTGGGAGCAGGGGTGGGCGGGGTACATTTTGTTTGTAATGACATTCAGTAAAAAATCTTCCCATCCTTCTCATGATCATGACCTGCTACTTCCTTTCAGATGTTTTTTCCATTCTGTGACTTATCGTCTTATTCTCTTGACATTGTCTTTCACAGAGCAGAAATTTTAAATTTCAGTCAAATCTAGCTTATCAGTTATTTGTTTCAGTGATCATGCCTTTGATGTTGTCTCTAAAAAGACATCCCCATACCCAAAGTCATCTAGGTTTTCTATGGTATCTTCTAACAGTTTTATAATTTTGCATTTTACAGTTAGGTCTGTGATCCATTTTGAGTTCATTTTTGTGACAGATGTAAGATCTGTATTTAGACCCACTTTTAAAAAAATGTAGATGTCCAGTTTTCCCAGCACCATTTGTTAAAAGGGCTGTCTTTTCTCCATTGTGTTGCCTTTGCTCCTTTGTTAAAAATCAGTAAACTGTATTTATGTGGGTCTATTTCTGGGAGCTCTGTTCTGTTCCATTGATTAGTTTGTCTGTTGTTTTGCCAGTACCACAATGTCTTGATTACTGTAGCTTTATAGTATGTCTTGTCGCTGGATACTGTCAGTCTTCCAACTCTGTTCTTCTTCCATATTGTGTTGGCTTTTCTGGGTCATTTGCCTTCCATATAAGCTTTGGAATCAATTTGTCCATAATCACAAAGTAACTTGTTGGAACATTCTTGCTCCTTTTTTAACCTGAAATTTCTCACGACATACTTTAGAAAATTTTGAAATAAATTCTAGTGTCCAGCTTCGCTACCAAGGGTTCTGCCATAATTAGTACTGTTTAAAGATTCCCACAGGGATTCTAATATATCACCAGGCTTGAGAACCACTGCATTTGTCTTCATCAGTTTCTGAAGAACTGCAGTGCCAATACATTTCCTTAAAATTTGTTTGGAAAGGCATGGGTTTGATAGAATGTTCTCAGGAGGTGTGCCTTCTGTCTACCTGCATCGCTACACAGCTTCTAGATCTTTCTTATTTCCTGTGGCCTTCACTCTACAGCCAGATGGCTGGCCTGCGTAAGACAAATCTTGGACCAGGAAAATTTTTTCTTTTGATATAGAGTCCACATCATCCCCTTTTACCTTTAACAACAGTTCTTAAAGGAAAAAATTCGTAAGTTTTTAATAAATTTAATTATTTAAAAAATATTTTAAAACACTGACGTGTAGTTGATTTACAATGTTAGTTTTGGGTATACAGCAAAGCAATTCAGTTATATATATACATACATACATTTTTTCTTTTCAGATTCTTTTCCATTGTGTGTTATTACAAGAAATTGAATACAGTTCCTTGCGCTATATATCTGTATCTATTTATATATCCTTTATTATTTATCTATTTTATATATAATAATGTGTATCTGTTCATCCTAGACTTCTAATTTATCCTTCTCCTGCCTCCCTTTCCCCTTTGGTAACCATAGTTTGTTTTCTTTGTCTGAGAGTCTGTTTTGGGTTTGTAAATAGACTTTTTTTTTTGGTTCCATATACAAGTGATATCATATATTTGTCTTTGTCTGACTTACTTCACTTAATATGATAATCTCTAGGTCCATCCATGTCCATGTTACTAAAAATGGCATTATTTGAAAAATTCTTATAGAAAAATTCAGTTATAGCCTAATTTCAGCATTTAAGTCATTTACTAGATATGAAGTACTGATAACATCTGCGCTCAGAACCCTGGCCATGTCCCTCTTTCCGTTGCTCCTGCCCTGCAGCCCTTTCTCCCTTCCTCTTCCCCTATTTCCCTCTAGTCTCTTCTTTCTGTCACTCCTCTTTCTTCTTCTTATCCTGCCCTTCTTCGTCATTCTGTCCTCTCTCTTTTAGGTTCTACTTTTGCACCCTTCCTTAGATTTCCTTTCTCATCTGCTTCACTGCTATCATTTTCCCACTTTTCCCTAATCTTCATTTCTTGTTCCAAGATCCTGTTTCCAGTGAGGCTTTGAGAAGGCAGTTGAAATTGCCGATTTACTCTAAGCGGGAGAGGAGGGCAGACTTGAGTGCATTAAACCCTGAATAATCAGAGTCTGATGTAATCACAGCTAGAGGCCATGTCTGGAGTGTGAACACTGGAGTCAGCCCCCTACCCATGATGTGACCTTGGAAAGTCGTTTAGACACTTTGTGCCTCTGTTTTACTAATGAGGAAACTGGGATCTGGTAGCAGCTGCCACATTAGGCTTGTTGTATTGATTAAGTTAATGTATGTTTAGTTCTGCCCTTGGCACACAGTAAGTGCTCATTAAATGTTAGCTATGCATGTCTGTGCTCCTTATAAATTTAGAGAGTAACCCTCCTGATGGGAAGGAGAAAGATTCCTTTAACAAATGGATGGGATCAGTTTGTAACTTTCACCTGTACTGTTGGATGCCAGGGCTACTCTATTATGTAAGTTAACCTTTCCCTTGCTAGTACTGCTAATTTGCTTATAAATTCTTCCATTCATAATCCAAGTGAGTTTTCATTTAAACTGTTTTTTTAGAGCAAAGCCATTCTCATGTGCCCACCATGAAATGAAGCAGCTGAAATTTGTTAATCTGTGTGTGACTCATCTGCATCATATAACAACAGGGTTTCCTCTGTCTAGTTCTCTTCTGTCTGCAGGACACCACCGCAAGAAATACACGTGGTGCTGTGTTATTTTGGTTATTGACAAGGCAGGAAAAAGACAGGATGGGGTTGCAGCTGAATCATTGGTTCTTGGGTCTACTCTTAGGTAAAAATACATACCATAGCTTTTCCAGACTTGAAAGTATTTTGTTAAATGAACAAATAATACCTATTATCAACTCCCTAATCACAAAAAAAGGAAACCATAACCAAAGGACAGAAGGTTGATTTGGGGCAATCTCCTTCCATATTCAGTTAAACGAGTTTTCACTCAGCTACAGAGATTCTCCTAGGACCCTGCTTTCCACTTTCATGGTGCCTCCTAACAACCGTCATCACTGTCCACTCTGAATCTCTAGATTCCATGAAATCTTAAAGTTGCTGAGGGCTCAGGAGCAGTTATATCTTCCTCCTCTCCCACCCCATTCTTTCCCGAGTGAAGGACTCACTAGTCACATGGTAACATGAAGAGAAATCCGGAGTTATATGGCGAGATGGGGACTGTTTGGGGTGCCTCTCCTTTCCTCTAAAACCACACATATTCACATAAAGCTTTATTAGGAAACCTCTTCTCTGCCTATAGAACTAGCTCACATGGTAATCATCTAATCTAAAATGTAAGGAGGGGACCAATTGTTTTGGTTGGCCCAGGACTGAGGGATTTCCTGGGACATGTGAATTTCATTGCTAAAGCAGAGACAGTCCCTTGCCAACTGGGGTGGCTGGTTATCTTAGAAATAAGAACTGTATATTGGATAGATAGACTTATCTTCCTTACCTATGGAAAAAAAAAAAAGATCCTCATGTTAATAGATACATAAAGGTGAAATATATTGTAGGGTATATAAAAGATTAGTTAATTTGCACTGTAGCCTGTGCTCATTCAGATCTCCTGTGAAACCTTGCTCCCCTTCCCACCTATATACAAACAGATCCTCAGCTTAGCAAGTAAAATTGCCACTTCTATATTGAAGGGCGTTGTGTTAGTTATCCATTGTTGCAAAATAAATTACTCCAAAATGTAGTGGCTTAAAACAGTAATCATTGTTTATTATCCCATGGTTTCAGTTGGCCTGGGAATTCAGACAGGGCCCAGCAGGGATGGCTTATATCTGCTCTACGTGTCTGGGGCCTTATCTGGAAGACTCAAGGCTTAGAGGGCTGAAGTCCTATGAAAGCTTGACAGAGGCTGAAATGTCTCCTTCTAAGGTGGCTCAGTCCCATGGCACCTCCAAAGGGCTACTTGAGTGTCCTCACAACATGACAGCCTGCTTCCCCCTACAGGTAGTGATACCAGAGAACATGGCAGGAAAGGGAGTGCATTTTATGACCTACCTTTGAAATTCACACCCCATCACTACCACTGCCCTTCTAATCATTAGAAAGAAGTCACTAGGTGCAGCCCAAGTTCATGGGGAGGAGTTCTACTTTTCAAAGGGATGAGTGTCAAAGAATTTGGGGACAAATTTTAGCACCACCAGTAACAAATTACTCTAAGCATAAAACACTGATTGTGGTATAATGATGCCCAAAACTTCCTGAGAGGCTGGTTTCTGTTCTAAAAGTAATAATAATATAATAGCTTACAATAGTAGAGTACTTCTATTCCAGACATTGCTCTAAATACCTCACATACAGTCTCTTGATTAAAATGCACAACAAAGTTATGAGCTGGTACTATGATTATCTCTGTTAGCCAGTGAAACTGAGGCCACAGAGCAGTTAGGTAACTTTCCTTAGGTCACACAGTAAGGACTAGACCTGGGATTCAAACACACACAAGCCAGCTTCTGAACCCCTTCACTTCAGGTGATCACGTTACAGTGACTTTTCTTTAAAGTCTAAGAAAACAAGGTTTGTGATTTTATCTGTTTTATTAGATTATTTTATGGCCCTTAGACTAGTGGTATTTCTAAAAATCCTATCCTCACAGCTTCTATATTATCTTATATCAGACAACTTTGGTCATCATAACAAATTACATTTTTAAAAGGATAGTCTAAAGTTTGCAAGTTACCTCAAACTTTTTGGGCAGGGTGAAGACTTCCCTGTTCATAACAAATGATGGTTCTGAGATCATAAGGAAATAATGAATGAAAGAATTATGAAATCTGTAAAACTCTCTAGAATTAATACGTGCTAACTGTATAAGGCGGTATCTCTATTTTTTTTTTTTTTTTCCTGTTTCTGCTTCACAGCCTGAACCAAAACAAAATGACATTAAGGTAATTTGGAGAGTCACTATTAATTTGGATTCGGGTCATGAAGACCGCTGAGGTTTTCTCCACTGCACATTTTTCTAGAGTAAAATTTTTTTTCACCTGCTTACCACAGTTCTCTCAACTTATCAGTAAATGTCAGTGAGACTGAGAAAGTCCAAGGTACTTATCATTTATAAGTGAGTAAGTGCCATGGAATAGTTCACAGCCACCCTCACCAAGGTGTGTTATTGTACACAATTGGCTTTGGCTGGCTTCAGCTGCAATGGCTGATGAGATGTGGCAGAACCATCCAAAACCTAAAGACAAACATGGGCATGAGAAAGTTAATTTAGGTGCAAAAGAAAATGACAGTTTAGGGGAAGAAACGGCAGAACAAACCAACCACGCAAATTGTGTATTTTATTTATTTAACAAACACATAGCACTTCCTTTGGGCCAGAACTATTCTAAATGCTTTTCAAATATAATAGCCTTGTGAGGTCATGACTGTTTATGAGTATTATTTTACGGATGAAAATTTATTCGAAAGGACAAAACATTTAAGTTACTTGCCTAAGGTCACAGGACTCTTGAGCACTGGAGCTGGGATTCTAATCTGGGGAGAATCAAATCTCGGTGTCTATCCACTCTGCAATGTTGCCCCATAGTTTTGCCTGAGAGATGGGTCTACTGCAGAAAGATTGCATCACCTCTGATCTCAGACTAAGAGCCTAACTCTCATCTGATTGTATAGGTAGGCATTTCCCATAGAGAAATACTCTGGGTAAAAAAATTACTCTTTAGCTAGCCAAATGTCAGTAGCTAAGAACTCTAGCCCGAATTGATATATTGCAGTGTGCTGCCTGATATTTCCCAGATGTGTGGGTATAATATTAGAAGAACATTTAATGTAATAGTCCTTTTGGCATTTAAGTCTGGGTGACAGGAACCCTTTAAGCTGCATAGACCAAGCACACAGGTGTTAGAAAAACAGCTGTGAGGAAAGGCCAGGTCTTTTCAAACAGAGAGAGAAGTGGTGCAGTGAAAGGGCAGTAACCTTATGTTTTTAGGCTTATGACCTTTGTTTCATTAGGTGCACCTTTAACTGTGATAAACATCCACTTAAATGAATATCATTTCCCTATAATTACAGAAGGGTCATACATAATACACTAAGTTCCCCTGGCAGCCTATGTGCTAGTCATGTATATTTCATGAGCGGTTTTATTCCCCAAGTCACTTTCAAGCAATGCTCAATCCTGTGGCTTTAGTGCCTAGGAAATAAAGGTCTTGTTCGTAAAGAGATCTCAGAGCAATTATTGTAGCTCTGCACTTTATCAAGGAGTGCAACCGAATGACCTGCTTGCAACATCTGACCAGCACCGTTATCAATTTTCTCCTTAGTATACATGATTCCTCTTATCTGTCAGTGGATCAGGGCAATGTGTCCCTCTGATTTTATTTGCCCAATGTAAATTGTTTGAAGGATGCTGAGTGATTTAAGGTGATCGGCCCTAAAGAGAATACTTGTAGCAACCTAATGAATGTAAAAAGAAAAAAAAAAAAAGTCACATTCCTATGCCTACAACATGCTCAGTAGTTGTGGGGCAGCAAAAAAAAATAGACCATGGTCCACAGAGCATGGTCAGGCAATCTGAGTGAGTCGACATCTGTTTGTACAATGTGATGTTTTCCCCAGTTGCATCAGATGGTGGGAAATAAAGTGTTGGAGTGATAATAAGCAGAAAGGAAGTTTGCAGTAACAGTGAAATATAAGCCTCTTTATAGTCTCAATATCTTTTGTGGGCAATTTTCCTTTTTCTCTTTTCAAGACTGTTGCGTTCATCAAGACAGCTTCATCTTTTTGAGATCTCCCACCACACTTGGGATATGATTGAAGAAAGTGAACCCCATCTGCTGGCTTTTACAGGTTGACTCACTGAGTTAGATAAAACGACAAACAATTTACTTAAAAAAATTTTTGGCTGTGGAAACATTACCCGTACAGAAAGTAGCTTCATGGTCTTTGGTCCCTGAAACATTGCCCCCTGTCTGCCATATTTCATTTACTCTAAAATGATAAGATCTGGGCCAGGTTAGTGTCAGGGTATTTTAATCATATCTGTTGGTTCAACACCCTGCTTCCCACTCCATCCTGCCTCAAACCGGTTTGGGTTGAAGCCTTTGTTCTGCATTTTCCAAGGTTGAGGTGGGGGTGGGAGTGGTGAGGCGGGGGAGAGAGAGACACGTTTCCTCTTAAACCAGCTAAATTAATATTTATGTTGTTAAAATATTAGAGAAGCCACAGAATATTATTAATCTAAAAAGGTTGTAATTATCTTTAAAATGGTGGCAGCCATTGAAATGTAAATCCTCCTGCTGGGGAGAGGGCTCATGTTCCTGGTGCCTGGGGCCGCCTGCCCGGCTGCCACAGCTGCAATTGATCATTCTGAATCAAAGGAAGAGGGAGACATCTCTGGTGGCACAACCGAGGCAGGAGGCTAGCAGAGAAAGATGCTCTGTTCTTTTGGGTCTGTTATCAAAAAAAAAAAAAAAAAAAAAGAGCCGGAATGTGTTTCAAATCTCTCTTCTGTTGAATTTGCAGCCCTTCAAAGCTTACCCACAATAAATAAAGTTTTCAAAACCCATAGACTCTAAAAGATTCATTGAAAATTCCTCTGAATTTAAGCAGCCTCTCTCTTCTTTCTTCCCTCTCTTCCTCCCTCCCTCTCTCACTCCCTCTCTTTTTACCCAGGCCAGCACAGTTTGAAACAAATGTGAGCTAGATGATTAAATACGAGGCATGTTTAAACTACTTTCATGGATAGAATAGTTATTGTTTGGCCCACACTTTTGAGAAGTGAATGTGTTGGTTTCATTGTTAAAGAAGGCTGTTTGGTCTAAGAAGAGAGTAAGAGGACAAGGAAGAGAAACGGGCAATGACGCAGGCGCCAGAAGTGTCAATACCATGTGTCAGGGGGAGTCACAAGGCCAGGGCTTCAGGAGTTCACCCAGCAAATGACAGGAGACAACTGGAATCTTACCCAGTCCCTGAGTATTACTGACTGTGTAGACATTTCTCAAGGTCCATTAAATTCTATTTGACGTACATTAAAAAAGATTTAATCACAGATGCCAGTCAGCTAACCAACCCATTAATCTAGCTGTTTTTCCTAAGAAAATTGTATTTAAAAGGGTCTTTTTTTTCTCAATTTAATTTAGTCATCCTTTTAAATTTCATGTATTTATCATGTAAATGTGCCTTATTTGCAAAAGAAAAGCACAGGATTCAATGAAATAAATAGTTATTTCATTAAAGTGGATACAAAAAACCCTGTGATTAGGGTAATTAATTTGCACACTAAAAGCTATCTTCCTGGTTCAGATCATTAATATTGATGGCCTTCAATTTTGTTCTCAGTAATGTTCCTTGAAATATACTCAGGACTGGCACTGGGGCTGAGAGAGCAGCCATCTGAACACAAGTAAAAATGAGGCATCCATGAACATTTGGGGCCACCGCCCTTCCCTCTTCTTCAACCAGTAAATAGCACACAACATGGGGAGACCTGGGTCCTGAAATCAACTGGGCTGGTTCTGTCTGAGCTGGCTGGTGCGGTTTATCTTATCTCAAATGTCAGTTGTTGGTGCTTGGTCCTTACTGACGTGTGTCTTCTTTTGGAGGAGGAAAAGACATTTAAATTGCAAAATAACATTACAGGAGATTATGTCTAGGTACCACATCCTGTTAGGCACAGCGTTGCCAGATAACAAGGCAACGTCTGTCAATATACCTTTCTCATTAGATTTTCATCTGCATATTATGCAAATGGCTTGGAGCAGGTTTCCACTTTGATAGCTCTATGCCACGAGTTTGAGTCAAGGCACATATTTTGTTTCTGTTCTGTTCAGCAGATGTATTCCACCAAAGACCTTCTAGAAAAGGTGTCATAGCAATGCGGTGCACTATCAAATGCAGCTGTGGGCTGCATTCACGTGAAAAATCAAACCCTGGAACAGTTTTAGATTGCCTCACCTAGCTGTGTCAGCATGCTCCACATTCCTGGTGATGGAAAACAAATTAACATTCTGCACTGGATGTGTGTGTGTGCAGCAACGCAGGAGCCGGTTGGTATTTTAACTGGCGTTTCAGGGTTTGCTGACAAGTGGTGTGGTTAATGCTTTGTAATTACAGATAGGTATATGATTTTAAGACTGGTTTTCATTTTCCCAACTGCTCTTTTTTAATTTTACTTTTCTGACAGCTTGACTTGAAGTTTCCCTTGCTAGAGATTATCCGATTGCCCCAAATTAGCCCAGTTACTCCCTTGCCTCTGCTACCTTGATGCTTACTTTAGACCACTCACTCTCTTGCAAATATAAGTGATGCAGGAAAATGGGGCATGAGAGGATGGCCATGTCGCAGGGCCCAAGTGAGTCCCTGAGATGCACACCATCAAGAGGTGATCCTTGGCTTCACACAGGAAAGAATTCAAGAGTGAGCCATAGTAGAGTAAAAGCAGATTTATTCAGAGAAATGCACACTCCATAGATCCAGTGTAGGCTGTCTCAGAAGGCCAGAGAGGCCTAGAGGTATGGGGGTGGGTGTTTAGTTTAAAGTAAACGCAGTTACTCTATAGACAGAGTGTGAGGCCATCTCACTCATAAGGGAAAACAGCCATGAGGTGTGGGGGTTGTTAGTTTTTATGAGCTTCATAACTTCATATGGTACTAAGTGGGAGGATTATTCCAACTACTTAGGGGAATGGGCGGGGATTCCCAGGAATTGGGCCATCAGTCACTTTTTGACCTTTTATGGTCAGCCTCAGAACTGTGTGGTACCCTGTGGGTGTGCCATTCACCACATTACAATGAGCGTATATGAAGCTCAAGGTCCACTGGAAGTCAATTCTCCATCCGTCTTTGGCCTCAAGGTCTCTGGGGAGTTGAATCTCCCGCCAGCTTGGTGCTAATTGCCATGTTATTCCTATAATGGCTGTGCCCTGCCCCCTTCCTTCCTGTCTAATAAGGACTCCAGAACAGAGGTCATTAACGAGCTCTGTTGTTGTTTTGGTATTAGAAGTGCTTGTGTAAACAATTTAACACTTTTACTGACTGCAAATTATTTGATGGGTTCTGTCTCAGCTCAGATCTTGAGAACAGGAGCTCCACGTCCAGTCTGGCAGCTTCCTGGCCTTTTCAAACGCTTTCAGGCTATTCTAGTTCTGTAGTTTGGAACAGCAAGGAAATCATTCAGAGATATTCAAATGAAGACAGCTTCATAGGCATCTGTGTTTTCTATGCAAAAAAAAAAAAAAAAAAAACTAGTCATAACTCTGAAAAAAAAAAAAAAAGGAACGTGGAGGTGGGGAGAGAACAAAATGGAAGTTTTCTAAATCGACTGCAAGGCTGCTCGTGGAGGTTTCTTTGCCCATCTTGTTTTGTGCAGTGCTTCAAGCGGGGCTGTCTGGGTGCTGTGTAATAAGGCAGGGTGCTGCTGCAGAAGGCAACGTGCTAATTAAAAAGAGGAACACGCCACAAATATGCTCGTTATTATTCATGGCAAGTGTGCAGCGAATCACTTAGCTGTTTGCTTTTAAAGTAAAAGCTTTTATTTTCTACCCCATTTTTTCCTTTCTTTTCTCTTTTCCCCCCCTTTTTTGTTTCTTTTCTTTTCTTTTTCTTTCTCCCTCCCCTGGCCTGCCTTGTTGAAAAAGACATGCAGGGTCTCAAAGACTTCTTCTAAAGAATGACATTGAAAAGACATTGCCCCGAGGTTTGCTGGAGCAAAAGCCTGGATCATTTGTACTGTTTAATGTCATGCCTCCCCCCACTCCCATTCTTCTTTTTTTTTTAAACAGCTATTCACCCATTACAATATGCTTTCTACAATGTGCTTCCTTTAACTGACTCCAGATTAACAAGTAGGTGAGATGAGTAGGAAGTATTATTCCAGGGTTTTTTTTTTTTCTTTTTTAAAGCGTTAAGAAGGAATGGTAATAAGAAAAGTTTTCTATAACCCAGTTCCCCAAGTGCTGACATTAGGAAGGATTAGCTGCCTGATTGTTGAGCCATGTTCATATTTATTAAGATGCCAGCCACTAAATAAAGAAGAAATATCATTGTTTTAGAAACAACTATCGTTCAGCACACCCCTCCCCCAAACAAAATCTAAATTCAAACCCCAGAAACTTGGACTTCAGGATTCCAGTACCTGCAGGAGGCAGACATGGCATCATGGATGATGGCTTTTGTTAACACTAACCCTTTGCAGTTACCTTTCTGAAGTACATTACCATTTGAAGGAAGTTGTTACAGCTATTATTTCAGATCTATATAAACCTTTTCTTCTGAGGCATCTGGGAAGTTTATAAATGATCGGACTGTCCACGCATGTCATCGTTGTTCCTGATGCTGGGAATCTTATTTTCCAAAGGTGGCGGCTCAAGATTATAAAGATCACAGGACTTCTTCAAAAAGAACAGAGGAATAGGAATTCTCAAGTAACTATGTGTTCTGTTAGATGTGGGAGACTTGGGAAGCCATTACAGTATTTTTTTTTTCAGGCAACACCGCTTAAATAAAATATACAAGATCTTTTGGTTAGTAATTCAGTTTGCTGAATGAGAGGTCCACTGAGTTCTGATGCTGCCTCTTAGACTCACAAACAGTATCCCACTTTGACTCAAAAAGAGAATTTTTGTACAGACAGGCAAAGCTGAGCTATTATGTGTTGGAATTCCACAGCCATTTACAAGTGGCTACATTACTTGAGGCTATGGTTTTGTATTCATTCTGGGATTACTTCATTTCAGCTGCTGGGTTGTCCGGCTGACCCCCACTTTTGACAACAAATTTGGGCGGCCCTGTTTGGTAGACTGGCTAGACTGCAGGAATTTGTGTTTCAGCAGTTTTGTCCTACTCCTTGATGCTGTTCATTGGGATTCCTGGGTTACTCAAGTAACTAGAGATCAGAGTGATAGCTCCAAAGGGCTTTGGTGGCTTCACAGCTGGTATCTGTTACCTTTGAACCAGAATATGCTGCTGTGTGAGTAACATTCTGAAAGGTTGAACAGTTGAGAAAATCTCTTTTTAAAGCAAGGGCTTGCTTTTTCCCACAGATCTTGATTTATTGCTGAGGGATAAAATCTTCATTCTGGCAAATGTCTTATTTCCCCCTTGTTATGGGTTGAAGCATCCCCTCTCCCTCCCTCACAATTTATATGTTGAAGTCCTAACCCCCAGTACCTCCCAATGTAACTGTTTTTGGACACAGAGCCTTTAAAGAGGTAATTCCATTAACGTAAGGGTGTTAAGATGGACACTGATCTAATAAGATTGGTGTCCTTGTAAAAAGAGACAATATGGACACACAGATGCACTAAAGATGCGTCCACACCAAAGAAAGACCACGTGAAGAGGCAGCAAGAGGTTGGCCATCTGTAAGGCAAGGAGAATGGCCTCAGAGGGACCCAGCTCTGCCAGCACCTTGATCTTGTGCTTCCAGCTTCTCAGACTGTAGGAAAATTAATTTCTATTGTTTAAACCACCCATTCTCAAATACCCAGTGGTATTGTGTGATGACAGGATACACCTTTCTTGGATGGTAGGGGATACATTTTGCTTGATTGTACAAAATCTCCATTAAAATCATAATCGTGATAGGATACTGATGAGTAATCCATATAGTTTACCACATCTTACAAAAGGCCATCAATGTTAATTTCAAGTTGATAAATGAGAGAACTACTTCTGTGATGGTAATCTTCAAGTGTATCCTTATTTCAGTAGCTACAAATCTGTTCTAACTTCCTCCTTGGCAGTTTTATATTCAGGAGGATTTATAGCACTATTTTATTTTGAATTTTAAAAATAAGGCATGTGTATGAATTTTATTTTTCCATAGTTGACTCTTGTTAACAAATGTCAAAAACACTCTTAATATAAAGATGGAATTTATTCAATTAAACCGAAAAGGCTGTAATCACTTGAGATGTGATAATAATACTGATCCTGTCTTTATAATTTTGATATTTTGTTTATCACAGATTTTTTGCATTAATTTTGCTTTTTAAAATGTTGTATTTTTATTTTTCTTGATTAGTGAGGTTTTTGTGGCCCTTAAATTTTGCTCCTGAGGGCCTCACTTTCCTCAACCTTGTCCCAGTCCTGAATGTTTAGACAAAAGGATGTTTTCCCAGGCACTCTTTCTCTGCTTCAACAGCCAGTGGGTTCATTTCTCTGGACTTCCCCTGAGAATTTAGCCAAAGAATGGCTTAGAGACTGAGTCTGCTGGTTGGGAAGCGTGTGGTTGTTAGTTCACCACCTAGGAAGTTCTAAGCGGTCTTTCAGTCATTTCACATTATAGTTCTTTTAAAGAAGGAGATTATTGGCTGAACTTCTGCCAGTTTCATAAGTAGGGAAAAAATGCAAAATGAATGTTATGGAAAAGTTGGCCTCAGAAAGGAAAAAGGGAACTCTCCAGGGTTAGGATGGAGTGGGGCAGGGAAGAGGTAAAATGAAGGAAAATATTAATAGAAAAAAATCATTGTAAACTTGTGAACTGAGCAGAGACACAATTTCTTCCTGCTGTAAGTGGTGAGAAATGCTATATAAATTATGAGAAGCGCAGTTTTATCATCTAGGATATGGAGTAACAGGAACCCTCATATTCTGCAGGTGGGAATGTAAATAGGGAAACACTGCTTTGATGAGAATTTTGGCAGTATATAGTAAGGTTTGAATTACACATGACCAGTGATTCAGAAATTCCACTTCTAGGTACAAAGCCCAGAGAAACCCTCACATTTGTGAACAGAGATATATATAGAAATGTTCAATATGGCATTGATTGTAATACAGCAAGATAAGAAAGAAGCTCAGTGCCACCCTAGGGGCTAGATAATGAATTATCATATATTCATAGAATGAAAGTATACATTAGCTAAAATGAATGAATCAGATCTGCCTGTATTGAAAAGGATAAATCTCAAAAACAAAGCTGAAAATATTGGTGAAGATGTGCAGAAATTGGAACCATTGTGCACTGCTGGCAGGAATGTGAAATGGTGCAGGTGCTGCAGAAGAGAGTATTGTGGTTCCGCAAAAAATTAAATGTGATGGTTAATTTGATGTGTCAAGTTGACTAAGCTAAGGGATACCCAGATAGCTGGTAAAACATTATTTCTGGGTGTGTTTGTGAGGTTGTTTATGGAAGAGATTAGCATTTGAATTGGTGGACAGAGGAAGGAAGATTGTTTTCACCAATGTAGGTGGGCATCATCCAGTCTGTTGAAGCTGAATAGAAGAAATAGGTGGAGGATAGACGAATTTGCTTTCTTTGTTTGGTTGGGACATTAATTGTCTCCTTCCCTCAAATACTAGCGCTCCTCATTCTCAGACCTTGAGACCCAGACTGCGGCATACATCATGGCCCCTTGATTTTTTGGTTTTGGGTCTCAGAGTAATTACACTACCAGCTTTCCTGGTGCTCCAGGTTGCACATGACAGATCATGGGATTTTCTTGGCCTCTACAATCATGTGAGCCAATTCCTATAATAAATCTCCTCTTATGTATTTGTCTCTCTATATATGTGTATCTTTTTGGTTCTGCTTATCTGGAGAACACTGACTAATACATTATACATAGAATTTACCTTATGATCCAGCAATTCCACTTTTGGTTATATACCCCCAAAAAATGAAAATAGGGACTTGAACAGATATTTGTACACACATTGGCAGCATTATTCAGAGTAGTCAAAAGGTGTAAGCAACCCAAATATCTATCCACAGATTAATGGGTAAGCAAAATGTGATGTGTACATATAATGGAGTATTGTTCAGCCTTAAAAAGGAAGGGATTCTGACACGTACTACAGTGTTGATGAACCTTAAAGACATTATACTAAGTGAAATAAGCCAGTTACAAAAGGACAAATACTGTATGATTCCACTTATATGATGTCCCTAGGGTAATCAAATTCGTCAAGACAGAGAGTAGACTATGGTTGCCAGGGGCTGTGAGGGAAGTGGGGATAGATGGTTATTGTTTAATGGATACACAGAATCAGTTTGGAAAGATAAAAAAGTTTTTGAGATGGATCGTGGTGGCAGTTGTATAACAGTGTGAATGTACTTCATGCCACAGATCTGTACATTTAAAAATAGTTAAAATGGTAAATGTTTTGTTATGTATATTTTGCTACAATAAAAGCCGAATAAAAAACGCAAGTCACAAAAGGATAAATTAGAGACAATTTGTGTAAGCTTTATGAATACACAAAACAATACTACATGTTGGATACCTACAGTTGTAGCAAAATTATGAAAACATCACTGCTAAGAACATTTGCCACTTTCAGGACTGTGGTTCATTTGGGAAAGAGAGGGAAGAAATAGGGATGGTGGAAGGAAAAAAACATCCCTTTTAGTGGTAACATTCTGTTTCTAAGACAGCAGATTAAAGTGATGTACAGCACAATGAATACACTTGTTAAATCAGAATGGTGGTGACATGGCATGGATGTAGTTTTTTTAATTTATCATGCTTTATTATATGTTTGAAATATTTCATTATATAAAGCAAAAAAAATATACTTAAAGTCAACAATGGTATTTCTTCCTTGGCTATGTATCCCCTCATCTCACATGTGAGTGAGGAAACAGGACCTCCTTCAGGTCAGAGGGATTCAGGTTACCAGGTGGGTTTTAGATGGATGGAAAACCTCAGAAAACTCAAAAAGAGCTGATTTTCCCTTACTTTAGTGCTGGGAAATGCAACCTGTTTCCTGGACTTCATGGTCCTCTTGCTAAGACCAGGAGTGGTTAGTCAGTGCTACAGAGGTCAGAGAGGGAGAATGGTCATAAGGTAGTTTCCCTCACCTTCATCACAGTCCATGCCTCTCAAGGGCAACTGATAGGATTAATTTATGTTGATGAGCATACCATTGAGGATTGTACTTCCTCTACAGGACTAGACTGTATAACAGTTATTTCTGCATTTCCAATGATGATATTAAGTTTTATTCACTATTCATGCATTCATTCTTATAATATGAATGCCCATTATATAAAAAGCATTTTTCATAAAAACAGAAACAGACTTAAAGATATATGATTACCAAAGGGTAAGGAGGGAAGGGGTTAATTAGGAGTTTAGGGATTAGCAGATACAAACTACTATATATAAGATAGATAAACAAGTTCCTACTGTACAGCACAGGGAACTGTATTCAACATCTTGTAATAATCTATAATGAGAAAGAATATGGAAAAAAATACGTGTAACTGAATCACTATTCTGTACACCAGAAACTAACACAGTGTAAATCAACTATACTTCAGTTAAAAAAAAATGCTGTGGGTTTCTCAAAGACAAGTGGAAGCTAATATACAAGTGTCACGTCCTTAAGTGAAATTGTTGGGATTGACAGTATACTCGCTTCTTTAGTCCTCAGTTTCCTTTCTGTAAAATGGGAGTAATCCTTGCACCTACTTCATAGTATGTAAAACACTGTGCATGTAAAACACTGTGACTGCAAAATTGTAAGTACTTGTTAGTGATAGCATTTCAGTCCTTTGGGCTTACTCTGCCCATAGCAAACTAGGATTAAAATGAAGATCGCTTGCTTTAAGACATATTTTGAAGACTCTCCTAATGATTTTTCAATGTGTGTATAGCTTTTTGAGTTGGGAAATTCGTTTTGGATATTTACAGATGCACTCCTTAATATATTCTAAATGTCTTGTGGAATTTTCATATAGGTCTGTATGGTCACAGTAAACTCTGGACCCTGTCTTACTTCAGTTGTGACAAGTGATCAGCTTTGAAGTTTCCATTTTTCCTGATGTTGCTAACCTTACCATCTTGGTGTAGAGTTGTCTGGATGTTGGGCTTCCAGGCAGCTAAATTATATTTCAGGGTGTAGGTTTACAAGTTGTGTTGAAAGATTTTCTTCATCAAAGACTATTGTTTAATAACATTCCTTAGATTTTTCCATAACTGACATAGAGCATAAACTCTGGTGGCTGTGCCACACTGTAGTCATCTGGCTCTCTGATTAGAGGATCACACCATTCAAAACAGTAAAAACACCAGCAGCAACTATTACTATTATTTGAAGTAGTTGTATCGTGTTAGAATTTGAAAAATGTACTGTGAAATCAGAATGGTACCAACTGCAGTTAAAAGCACAGATAAGAGAAGCAGAAACAAAGGGGTTAAAAACTCAGCTTCCTCCTTTTATTTAACTGCATTGAGTCGCAATGTCCTCACCAGTAAGATAAAGATAACAATGTTAGCTTCACAGGGTTGCAGTGACATAAGGCATGCACATACCTAGCATACCCAATTATTTACCCTGTAATATATTCATTCTATATATTGAGGTACCATTGCTTGCTTCCTTCTCAAAAATGCTTATTATTTTGACTTTTGTCATTTTGTAGTTGGTTCTTCCATTTCCAATATGGAGAAGGAGCACATTCAGATGCTAAGCAGAAACTCCTTTACTGGCTTAAAAATGGCAGTAAAAATGCTGTCTAATTCTCGAATTTAATCATTCTTCATGGCCCTGACCGTAGTAATAACCTCCTGGAAATTAAGTCAAAGTCTGGTAAGTTTTCATACTTGAATTTATGGGATTTCTTTTCTTACCCTTAGTAGAGAAATCTGTATTAAAAAATGTATGCTGGAGCATTCCAATGAATATGTATGTGATCTGAAATGAGAGGTTTCTGGCAAAGAACATAAAGTACAAGAAAGCAGAAGTTCTGGATTCTATTTCTGTGCTGTTTCTCAGATTATTGCTTTACCTTGAAAAAGTAACTCTTCCCTGGATTTCAGCTTTCCTGTGAGTCAAATGGAGATGACAGAACCCATTAGCTGTTACATGTTTCTACCTTATAAAAAGAAGAGTTGCTATCAGGATTAATGAGTTGATGTTTGTAAACAGCTTTGAGCTCTTTGGGAGGCAGATGTTCTATAAATACAAATTATTAATAAAGTATTTATACTGATGATCTCAGGGAACGTTAACAGTTCTGGAGTAATGAAGTCATCAATTATTTGGCACATTCAGTGGGAGGGAAAGTATGGCTATGGAACAGAGATGCTCAACAGGCTTATAGGATTCTTGGAAAATATAGTGTGAAATCAGAATGGTGGTGATACCGAGAAGTTGTTTTAGTTTGGATCTTTCAGGTTACAGGGTTGGAAAAATATCTGAGGGTATCTCAAGATTAGTCATTTACTGTAAAGGACACCTGAAAAACGGGGAACCTGAGGTCATACTCTACAGCTGAGAAGTCAGACACCAAAGAAGTAGAACCTCACTCATCCTGTCCAGGAAAAGAGGAGCTCTTGACATCTCCAAGGATATCTGTGTCCTTCTGCTTTGTCTGTTCTGATCTATGCATTACTGAGCTGCACACTCTCTCTCTCTTCTTCAAATGTGATTTTCTTCCTTTGATCCTTCCTGTCTCTTTTTACTCACCTCTTTACCTCATGGTTTCTTTTGCTTTATGGCTTCTGCAGCCTCGTGGTTTTTGCCTTTTGCTTTTCTCTTCTGTTGGTGGCCCTCTCTCATATCTTGTGTTTTAACACCCTGAGAGGAGGATGCCTGCAGTCTAGTCAGACTGAGTTGTCACTGGTGGTATGAGAAGTATCCACTGGGAAGCATTCTCATGCTCATTGTCTGGGAGCAGGGGTGGTGGTTATTTTTGCATTAGACACTGCTTTTACAGTGAGTTGTAGAGAGAGTTGAAGGGGACATGAGACATGAAATGGAAACCAATAAAAAGAAATAGGCTTTGACCACCCAACTCAGAAGTGACTAGGGGAGACACTGCAGTTGCAGTGATGCCTCCCTCCACCGTCTACTCATAAATGAGGAAGAAGAAGGTGAGGAACAAAGTTTAGGGGGCTGATATTTATATCTATAAACATTTTAGGTTCTTTTTTTATTGAAATATAGTTGATTTACAATGTGTTAATTTCTTGTGTACAGCATAGTGATTTCATATTCTTTTTCATTATAGTCCATTACAAGGTATTGAATACAGTCCCCTATGTTATACAGTAGGACCTTGTTGTTTATCTATTTTATATATGTTTAGGTTCATTATATGTCCATTTTTCTGAATTTTTCAAAAAAGAAGAGAGACTGTATCAGCTTGGGAATATTGCTTTATTTGTTGCAAATGTTTGTTATTTTAAAACATTTTATTGATGGTGTCTTTGGCCATCAATTTTTTTAAAAATTTGGTATTTAAATATGATACTCTCTTTTTAACAGTCTCCGGACTTTGTGTCCTGATTATGAAATATTTCTTTTATCAAAATTATAAAAATATTTTCCAATAACATTGTCAGTACTTTGTATTTCTACCTGTTGTTGTTTTTACTTTTAGATCTTTAGTTTCTCTTATCAAAGTGACAGAATGTAATGTAAACTAATGTAAACTATGAACTTTTGATAATAATGATGTATCTGCATAGGTTCATTGACTATAACAGTGGACTCTGGTGTGCGGTGTTGATGGTGGGGGAGGTTGTGCCTGTGTAAGGGGAGGGATATGTAGGAACTCTATCCTTTCCACTCAGTTTTGCTGTACATCTAAAACTACTTTAAAAAATAATAAGTTTATGTAATTTTTAAAAGGTACATTAAAGAGGCTGACTGTAAACCACATCATATAAAATAGTTTTATTTTTCTTTATCCCATTTTCAACTACTTTGTCAAATCTCCCTTGTCAAATCCTTAGGTCAGATTCGACGACTTAACAGGAGGAAGTCTGGATCGGGCTGAAACTGCTGGAACCTCTTCTCTCTTCCCTTTGAACAGGCATAGCCTGGGACCCCGACAGCTTGCGTAGGTTGGGTGGGGTGGAGAATGTAGGTGGTCTTGCTTGGAGACATCTTTCTGCCTCTTTAAGCCTAGCTCCTCTTGTGTGTTGGGACAAAGAGCAGAGGGAGAATAGGGACAGTTGTCTCTGTGCAAAGACTTAACATGGCAGCTCTCTGTTTGCCGTATCTGCTTCTCATCAAGTTAAGCTTTCAAGTGCTGGCTCTCCCAGGGCTGTGAATTCTCTGGAGGGTCCTGTAGCGCCTTCCCAGTGCACTGTTACCTGACCTTGGAAATCCAGCTTCAGTCTCTCTTCCTTTGTCTCTCAGTTCCGCCCCATAGTCTCCTGCTGTTTGGGGCCTCCTTACTCTGTGAGCAGATCTCATACAGCATGCTGGCAGGAAGGCAAAATAGGAGGCGCCTTCTGTAGAGACCAGTTAAGCTCCAGAAAACACATTCTTGAATTCAGTGAATTCTTGCCATTTTAGCAAAAGGTATGTGTCTAGGACAGTTCTTTGCTATTTCTTTCCAGTGCTTATCTTCTCTGATCACACAAACCCAGGGCTAGATTAGGAGGCCCATTGACTAAGGGGAAGTCCGGCCAAGAGTGGAATGCCATTCCCCCTTCCTATTGCCACTCTAATCTCCAGGAGTAACTCTTTTGGAGTCTGCTCCTTACTTTCTTGGCTTCAAAGTGTGGCAAAAGAGGCATATCACCCTGAACACAGAACTTCCTGAAGCCTATGGTTCTCTGGTAGTTCCCTTTCTCTCTTTCCTTCAGTTGTATGTGGATTGGAGACGGAGTGCAGATGGGAAACTGAGGTGCAGGCTGGGAGACTCAGGCCCAAGATCGATGCTTTATGAGCATTAAGGAAACTGTCTAACCTCATATGTAGGTGTCTCTCTTTAGAATGTGTTATTTTGAGAATGTGCCTGTTTGGAAAACACATTACCCTAATACATTCTAAAGGGTGCCGATTTCAGGGCAGCAGCAAAAGTCTCTCTCAGCATTATATTTGATTGGTCATATTTTGGTTCGGTTTAGTTTTAGCTCTGTAGCTGTCCTCTGCTGGTGAGGTTGAATTAGCATAGATAATAAGTTTGTTTACCTCAGAAGTGTATCCTTTATGCCAGCTTTATATCCAATCCTCTCTGTCTTCTCTACCTCACCTGTCTTTCCTTCATGTCAGCTGTATTTTGTCCAAATGCCCCAAATTTAATTGTTTTCATGTCAGTTTTCACCACTAGTATGAAAGCTCCATGAGGACAGAAACCATGTGTTACTTGCCTTTCTATTCCTACACTCTCTCCAATATCTGTTACCTGAGAGTACTCAGTAAGTAAACAAACTGGAAAGAAAATGCTCCTTCAGTGTTCAGTGCCATCAGAGTCTGGTTTTATGGAAGGAAGCACATAAAACCTCAGTCCAGAATTTATCTTCTACTGTCAATGGTGAAATGCTTTCGCTAATGATCATCTGCAGTGGCATTAGGCAAACATGTGGGACTCCAGGAAAAACCAACTCACTTGTCAATACCTCCCTAATTTCTTTTGCTGATGCTGAAGAGATACTGCTCTTTATTTCCTGGGCTATCAATCTAGCAAGGTTTGGAGGGGATGAGGCTAAAATACCTCCACAGAGCACCACCTAAACTCCAGTTTATAACAGTCTAGCTCATAAGGCAGTATTAGGTAGACGGATGAACAGAATCCAACATTTGAAGAGCATGGCTTCTCAGTTTCTGAATCAGGGATCACTAATTCAAATACAGGTAGCATAAATGAGACAAGCAGGCTGCTGTTTGACATAAGAGTGGTGGGGACAGTGGCATACTGACAAGCAAGTGCATCAGTAGGGGTGGCTGCCTGTCAACTCCAGCCAGTTGTCATCACTTGCACATGTGGGCTTAGTACTGGCATGTTGGCAGCTGTTCACGTGTTTCAAGGGAAGATAAAAAATCTGGATTTTTCTCTGCCATTTCCAGATTTTGAAAACACAGTGCAGAAGGAAAATAAATTAGATGACTCTTTTGTAACTTTCAAAGAAAAATCAATGCCCTAAGCTGCTGATAACTTCCCTTGATCTTTTTTAGTATGCTTAGAACTTTGAAAAATCATGAGAGGTTTTTCAAACCTGATTTGCAACTTTGCAACCGTAGCCTAGTAGGTGCTGAGCACATCATGACGGAAATATAATGGGTATGCATTTGCAAATATGATGCTCAGGTGTAGGAAATATCCAATTATTTTTCTTTCCATAAAATCAAACTAAATCTGATTCTAGCCCATATTTTGATGATTGGGTAGAAAATTCACTACCAGTCTTGGTTAGGATTTCCTTCTCCTTTGCCCCAGGTTTATGGAGGTATCCAGGCTATTCTATTTGCACAAACATGAGTTAATGTCATTCGTTGAATGATGGCAATGCACACTTACCCTGGATTGTACCATCATGGAAAAAATTACATGACCAGTGTATAAAGAAACCAGCTCACTAATAGCACCTCTAAAAGTAGCTGCAGCTTTTAAAGGAGTTTACACTTGGAAATTTGAAGGGAGAAGGTCCTGGCTTCCACACTGTGATTTTCTTAACATTAGTTGCAGCTTCTGAGTGAGCAATGGTTATGATTTAGCATTTTCATGATTATTTATTTCTCAGCAATTCAGATGCTTTATATTCTCCCATCTTCCAAGAAAATGTCATGATTTATCATCATGAAGTAGTCCCTAATGGACAGTTACATTTTCCTATCTTTGTATCAGTGTTTGGACTCTTCTGGGCTCTTAGGAATTCATCTTGCTTTTCCTGTTACTATGAAGTTATTCTGCTTCTGAAGCATTTAGAGAGAGATGTGTATTTTTCTGCCTTTTCAGTTTGAAGTGTTGGTCTTATTGACTCATTCTCGCAATTAGTACAGTGTCAGAGACTCATATGAGCTGGTTATGCCTGCTGTGTTGGCTCCAGGGTAAAGTGCCCCTCACCCAGGAACCACAGGCTGAGAGTTACCCTCCAAGATGACTCAGCCATCTATGCACCCATCCCTGGACTTGACATCCGCAGTGAATGGCCTTGTTTAGTTAGCTGTGAACTGCAGACATTGCTTTTCTTAACTTGGTTGTGCTCCATCATGGTTAAGACCTGGTGCCATGGTATTCAAGACGTTAGGTGAAAGGGTGTGTTGTCTTAGTCCCTTCCTAAAAACAGGTTAGTTATCAAAGTCCTGTAGATTTGTAGTAATTGTTTTGTTGGTTTTCTTTTGATAGTAAGCTAGAGAATTTGGTCAATAGATTGTTTTTACTGTTCATTGTCAAGCTTTAGGGAGGTAGTGCTTTAATAATGATATGTTTGAGAGCATGTGGGCAGGTGTGTGTTGCTCCTGTTGGTGAATAATAAAATGAAAAGAAGCTGACCCACTGATTCTCATTTCCTTTGTTTAAATATCATTGCTTAAAGTGGGGAGGGTATAGCTCAGTGGTAGGGTCCTGGGTTAAGTCCCCAGTACCTCCATTAAAAATAAATAGGTAGATAGATAGGTAAACAAACAAACAAACTAACTAACCTAATTACCTTTCTCCCCCCGCAAAAAAACCTCATTGAAAAAAAAAAAAAGAAACATTTTTGGGGAGTTTGAGACTTGCAGATACTAATATATTTAAAATAAACAAGTTTATACTGTGTAACTCAGGGAACTATATTCAGTATCTTGTAATGACCTATTGTGAAAAATAATATGAAAAGGAATATATGTTTGTATATGTGTAACTGAAACATCATGCTGTACCCCAGAAATTGATACATTATAAGTTGACTATACTTCAATTAAAAAAATAATAAATATCATTGCTTAAAAAAACATGATGAACATCTTGTAGAAAAGAGGCTTTTATTCACTTTAAATTACCTTGATTTCAGACAAGAAAAGAGGACAAAAATAAGATTACATATTGTAATCGTCTGTGACAAGGTAAACAAATCACGGGCTTTTTTTCCCCTCAAATATGAATACAGCCTTGTTAAGTAATGAAACTTAAAGACAAGCTACCTTTAATTTCTAGATATACAGTAGGTAATAACACACATAATTTTTAAAGCTTCAGCAACTTATTCTTAGTTAGGAAAATTTAGGTTTGGGTTTTATGTTTAATTTAATGGTATAACCAAAGAATTAGGGACAGGGATGGTTTGCGTCTGTCCTGGCATGATTTTATGCAAGACTGCAAACTGAGCTGGGAAAAGAAATTCCAAATTTGTACCAGTGAATTATAAAAGGACACACACACACAAACCCAAGATAGATACCAAAAAATATGGATGTTGTAAATTATTACTTTTATATATATTCCAAAACACATTCTTTGTATTTAAGAAATGATCACTACTCAAAAATTTGATTGGTGTTATAGCCACACCACGTATTTGCTTATACCCCACCTGCATTAACACAGAGACACACACATAGACACACACCAGAGTACAAATCTCTTACGGCACATTGGATAAGGAGGTCACAGTATTTATCTTCCATCTGTAAAACTTTCCAGGCAGCGGACTGATGCTTTTGGGGGAAAAAAAAAAAAAAAAAAGAATCTGTTTTTGTATAAGTTGCTTGTTTCCATATCACCTCCTCTCCTCAAATAGAAACACTGTGGATACCAGGAAAATTGTCAGCAAAATTTCCCCGAAGCTAAACATTTTAACTTAAAACTCCATGCCTTCCAATTTGTTCAGATTTCCTGTCTTCTGTAAACTGAAGGGGAAGAGTGTTCAGTGAAATGTCTACTCAGTGATTCTGTCAATTTAGGGGCAGGATCAAACAAGCGAATGAATCATACAAGAAGCCTCATACACTGGAAAATGGGTCATCTTTCTGTAAGTAGTAAGACGTCTGGAGCCAAACCAGGTTTAGGTGGTTGAAAAAGCCATTTAAGTAGATTCTTTCAACTTGTTCCTGGAAAAAAAAAGAAATGTCACTGACAACTATTTGTCTTCTCAAAGACCCAGCTTTCAAATATCTTATCCCGCAAGCTGAAGAATATATTTAATTCCAGAGAAAAGCCTTTCAGCACTCTGAGAAATCCTTTTTGTTCAAAACTAATCAATTTTTGCTTTGTGCACAAAAGTAAAATACTTTGTCAAACTCTCTGCAGAAATCCTTTTAGCTATCTTAAAAAATACATTTGGTGCAGGCCTGGCTGATTTCTGTTATATGGGCAAAAATTTACTTTGTCAAATTATATTCTTCGGAAAGCCTTTCAGCTGACTTAAAAATCCATTTGGTGCAAAGCAATGACCATGCCTCAGCCCAGAATGATTGCACCATAGTTACTTAGCTTGGCAATGTAGCAAAATGTCAACTGAAATGAAAGACACACAGCCCAGGGCTTATCAGGGAAAGTGCAGATGATTCATGTAACATCATCAATGAATAATGCTGACTTTGTGTTGAAGTAAGTTTAACAGCAGACGTTTCTTTACCAATCATAGTAGGTTTCAAAGCAATGGTAAGGGGGACCTTACCTGGTGACAGTTACATGTACTAAGATAAGGTATGGTGTCTTTAATGCTCTTATTTCAAGGTCACTTAACATTTGTATTTGTGAGTGAACAGGAGAAAAAGACTCTACCCAGTGACAGGATGGAACTTATAAAGTATCATCAAAGTAATGATAGTCATGAAGAGAATGAGAAATTTCTCAACCCAATGCCCGGAACAGCCATATTTTTCTTCGATACTCTTGTCCTCTAATTGGCCAGCTCTGGTTGGAGGTGGTGCATGGAGGAAGAAAAAGGATAGAGATGTAGAAAAACAGTAAAAATAGAGGTGAAGACCCCAGTCTTAACTCATGAAATACTAGTTCCTTTCAGCATAATGGTGCCCTCCCCCAGCTAACAAGGGCCATTACACAGGACCCCGGGCTCAGAGGGCCCTCTGGTTGGCTTCATGCTCTGATGTCATCACCTTGAAATCCATAATATTTTGAACAAGGAGCCCTGCATTTTTCAGTTTGCATAAGGTCCCTGCATTTTTCATTTTCTTAAGGGCCGTATGAATTATGCAGCTGGCCACCCACGGTCAAGGACAACCAGATCTGCCTTGTGATGTCACAGGTCCTAGGCACTTTGGCCTTAATGGGTTCCTTCGCCCAAACAATATTAAAAATTGTATTTCACAAATGCATTAGTATAAAGATGAACATATTAACATTTTCTGTGGCCTAAATTTTCTTTTTTTCTGATTTTAAAAGAGATGAAAACATTTTCCTAGGTCCTGAAACTTCTGTGGGCCCTGAACTGTACCTCTTATGCTTAATGGGGAAGTCGACCCTAGGTCATCATGGGTGAAGGCTGGATGTCAGCAGCCTATTGCCAACACTGCTGTCAACTTGATGTGTGTTGGTAGGAAACTGCTCCTGGACGTCAGTTTTGTCATTGAAAGATGGGCTTACATTCTCAGAGCATATGTGCTGTCTGTACAGAACACACGTGGCCCTTGTTGCAACTAACAACTAAATAAAAAGCATGTTCATTGCAAAGAAGCTTCCAGAGCCTTCTATCTTTTCCATCAGAAGGTGAATTGTTTTAAAAGTTCAAATCAGAGCTTTATTTCCTCAGAGCTGATTCAGATTGTGGCAGCCACATCACACATCTCAACCTTACTCTGCTATCATTTTAGGGTTAGATGGACGAGACTAAACAAAATGGCCAAGGGTGCAGGATGAATCTGCAAATGACTCTTCTACCTCTAGACCCATTTATTTTTATGTGTTTTATAACCTCATCCAAAGCAGCTGATGACTTCCTTTTGCCCCTCGGGAAACTCAAGGAACTGTGGAGTCCCAGAGGGAGGGGAGCCAGCTGCTCGGGGGTCAGACTCCATGTTTTTTATGTTTCACTTTCCTTTTTCGCTGTCCTCCATCAAAGCTTTTCTGTCCAGGTGGCTCTGATGTCTGCCACATAGGATATGGAGCTATGAATGATGAGTTTTCATGGAATTTCAAAAATTTCCTAGCTTGGTGTTTCTCAGCCCTGGCTGTACACCAGTATTACTGAAGAATAGAAAAGGTCAGCTATCCTGGCCTCACCCCTAAACCTGTTGGGTCCAGATCTCCAGAGAAAGTATCTGGGCATTTGTGCTTTTATAAATTTGCCCAGGTAATGCTCATGTTTGGATTGATAACCCACACAGTCTTCCAACTGGTCACCTGGTGGTGGAACCACTTTTGTAGCATTGCTGAGCTTTGTTCTGCATTTGGCTGAAAAACATTGTAGTGAAATAGATGTCACGTATGATCACCCTTATGGGAGATATCTATATAATAAAATATTTTCTCCTGTCTTTTTGTTTCATACTGTGTAACACTTGGGGCCATGGCATGAATTTTTACTGAATTTGAAAGGTGTATCTGGAATGGTTTAACATATAGGCTATGTGGCATGTGCACAGTTTATTTAGGGAGCCTCTGGGAGCACCTCAAATAGATAGCACATTTTTGGAGGGGATGAACTGAGGTGCACAATGCGAGACCAGTGTGACTGCCTTAGGCAGGATGTGAAATACATATTAAGATGCTTTGGATAGAGAAGACCAAAAATGAATTCAAATCTGAGCCTTAAATAAAAGCTGGGTAGGAGAAACTCTTTAATGCAGTCATTGATTTGTGATTGAGCTTTTTCTCAAAAAGAGCAATATTACATAGTTTTGCTTCAGGTATGATGTTCCATGCACAATAAATGTTTATAGTAGGTGCTAAATAGATGCTTTTTGCTTGAATCATAGTTGATGGGCTTCTTAAGATAAGTCATCTACAGTTCCATCTTCTTTGTTAAATAATTATCTTTTTTGATTTGCTCTCAAATGTAAGGGAGATTACCCAACTTCTTTTATGAATGTCATACTTGTCATTTTCAAAATGTAAATGAAAAGTGGAAGTTTTCTCCCTTTGCAGTTTCTTCCAGACACCCCATGTTGGAATTTCTGAATTTAAGGAATTTCAAAGTAGCTCTTATATTCCCTAGAATTTGCTGCACAGCCTGGATTCTTTTGTGCCACGCTCTACAGAATGCTCTTTTAGGTTCAAGGGGGTTTTAATGGTATAAGACATTTTCAATATCATGTAAAATGCCAAGGTGATTTGCTAAAAGCCGGTTGCCCAGGGAACAGTCTTTGTTTTGAATTGCCAGTGTAGGCCCCGTCATGAAAGTTGCAGATTGGAGTTTGCATCCACAGTACTTTGGACGGTTTCCAGTGATGAGAGTAGGAATTCAGAACTTAATTTATTGAGTTAATATTCCAAGAGTATTTAACTTTAAAGACCTCTGTCTCCTAGGTCAAAGTCTTAAATTCTTAAGCCTCTTGTCTGAGAGACTTTTGTGAGTGCAACCATCATGCCTAATGTGGTCATTCCTAACAATTACGTCTCTCAGGGATCTCTAGTGACCTGAGTACTTCCTGGAGTTTTCTTTATCCACTCTTCTACTATTCCCTGACTATTGTATCTCAATAGGGATGTCCTATTGCATTTTTCAGTTTTATGTGGACAATGGCTCTGATTTTACAGGTACCTCAAAATAATAAACCCAGCTGCAGTCACCAAAACACCCCAGATTTTCACAATTATCTGTTTATGTATCCAAGGTATTAAAAAATGCAAGGCTTCTTAATACCCAGTTCCCACTCAAGTTTAGACTTTTCTGCCTAACTCTAGATCTCTATTTGCAGTACATTATGTAAAGTCAGGTAGTTAAGAGAGAATCATGTATTTAAAACACAAGACCTTATATGATAGGTAAATTATGTGCTCACTCTTTTTACTATTCCAAAGAATATGTGAGGAACTTTTTCTTATCAGTCCATATGCTACATGCTTCCCCATTAGCAGATAACAGAGAAAGAATGTATTTTGGAAGCAAGAAAAAAGTTCTAAACAGGTGTGCTTTTCTGAAGACAGTTTGGAATATGGTATTAGGTATTCCAGTTTTCCTGGGCTTTGTCAGAAATAAATCATACCTTTAGTCGTGGTCTGTGTCTCTACAATAGTTTTATATATTTAAGTGTGAGGGAATTTGATTTATTTTTCCTGTGTCCACTCAAATTATTTCGTCCTATTAGTATGTATGTCAGCTAGGTTGGAAAATGTTTTATACCTGGGCCCTCCACTCTTCAGATGCCAATTTGATTGTGGGTCTGTTAAAAGGTCACTTTAACCTCTGCAGAATGAAGAGTGTAAAGATGTATAGCTTTCCTGTCACTTGACCAATACATGTCGCTAAACATGCAGCTGGAGGTGCTGTAGGAAGATTATGAAAGAAAAGCTGTCTAGGTACAAAGGATAATGTGATGAATAATCAAAGTAATTCTGAGCAGGAAACGTTAACGATGAAGAGTCCTGGGCAGAAATCACATGATAATTTCTATGTAGAAAACAGTTGATGCTGGCTTTGCCTTTTTCCCCATGATCCCATGCTGAGCAATGTCCCCACTTAGGTTACAGCCAAACATTGATTATTTGTCAGATAATTCTATCAGACTTACAAAGACATCCATGGTGCTCCTACGAGGAAATAAATGACTCCAGCA
The DNA here is from genome assembly GCF_009834535.1 of Camelus ferus. Taxonomy (NCBI): domain Eukaryota; kingdom Metazoa; phylum Chordata; class Mammalia; order Artiodactyla; family Camelidae; genus Camelus; species Camelus ferus. The sequence goes on along the minus strand of NC_045698.1, from coordinate 85,942,721 downwards.
TCCTTTTTGGTGAAAAAAAGAAAGCAAACACTCACTGCAATGAAACCCTCTTAAGATCTCCAATGAGTTGAAAGTGGACTATATTTTGATAAAATTCCAAGTCCATTGCCAATATTATTAAAATACATTTCCTCTGGCTAACGAGACACGGTTGTTGCATTTCAAAGTGGGGATAGCAGGGACTTGAAGCTTGGTAAGTGGGTGCCCTGCGCAGGGTGCTGTGGTTACATCAGCTCATTCAGCATCATCCAGGAATAGATATTGTCCCATAATCCAGAGGAAGAAAGTAAGATCCAGAGAAGTTTAATGACCTGTTCAAGGTCACTTGTAAGTAAGGTTTCTTGTCTGCAAAATCTATGGTTAGTTATCAAAGGTTGTGATTGTATGCTTATAGAAAATTAGTAATTCTTTGTGCCTTTTTCAGAATATTTGGTGCCAGTGAGAATTAAGACCCAGTGAATATTTCCGTCTGTGGGGAGACCTGGTCACATGTATAACTTTGGGAACTTGGTTCTCTGGTATCATGAAAAACTTCCATATATCTCCAGCATTTAGTCCTTGGTTTCCCGGACCATCCACATCCTTGGAATATTTTCCCTTGCTTACTCTTGATGACAAAGCACTGGGGGTGGCCTTTTGCTGGTTTCAACCTCTCCCTTCATTGTGAGGGGTTTACTGTTACAGGATAAGTCTGAGTCATGAGGATTTTCTCTAACTGGTTTCCTCCTCCTCCTCTGTAACTATAGCTGGGGCAGGTTATAGTCCTCCACGTTGACATAGGACTAAGGAAGTCTTGTAATGCTCTGTCAAAAGAAAAAAAGACATTCTTGTAAAATTAAATAATAAATCAATAAACAGCAAGCAGGGCTGTCTATTTATGGTAGAATCTTTTCTCTCTTTTAAAAGGCAGAGAATTTTCATCCATATGAAGCAGGGTCAAGCGTGCATTCTGGTTTCACCCCTGATAGGGATGCAAAAGCAAGATGAGGACACTGATTTTTCTCCACGTGTTAACAGGCTGCCTTTTTGGCTGTGCACTTTATGCTCACTTGCTTTAACACGATTTACACAGTCCTAACTCACTTATTAAATGCTTCAAAAGCTTTTGAAGGCAAAGATCTTCAAAAGCAAAAAACGCATGTCTCAGTCCTCAGTCTAAAGCCAGCTGTACAGTCCACTGATTTAAATATGTATGCTGGAGTTAAAAGGATACCATTCATTCTAATTCTTCTAGTTCTGATTTCTGCTCTGTTGCTTTAATTCCTTCTATGGGAGACCCCCAATTCTATTTAAAATGGTTTTTTTAAAGTTTCATAGAGAAAAATTTGAGACTAAATGGCTGTTGGATTTTTCGGTGCATGGTAGGGGGTGGGGATGGGGCAAAAGAGAGAGTGTGATGGGAGTGTGGTTTTAGAAGAATCTGGAAGGAGATGACTGGAAAGTTGTCCAGACTTTCAAACAAAAGGTTAAATCTCGCCAGTAGCCCTGTAAAACGTGTTTAGAGGTGGCAGAAATTAATTCCTGTGAACAGCCATCTGTAAATAAGAAACTCTGAAGTGTAGGAGTAATGAAGCAAGCGAAAAATCATTTCTCTGAAGAAAAGCACTCACTAAGCTCATTCGACCACTTAGCTGTTGCAGTCAGCACCTTAGAGAGCCCTGCACCAAGCTCTATTTGTTTTTCCACCAGAGAACAGATGAGAGAATTTATATGAACTCAAAGATTTAAAAAATATTGATCTGAAGAAATATAGGGTAATAAAAAGAACTAGCCAAAGAAAAGCGGAATTGGTCTTTTCCTTGGCAACTCACACTTCCACACTTCTGATTCGCATTACTGTTGTAAGAAATGTTTTCCAGAGATGAAATATCACGTAGAGAGCAGGCAGGGGAAGACCCGGGACATTTGCGTACATTTAGCTCTATTAATATCATTAGGCAGGAGAACCATGACACTACAGCTGAAAGCTAGAGATGGAGTAACCAGCGCTTTATCTCCCGTTGCCACGGACTGCATGATGAACTCTGCGGTGACCCAGACTTATTACAGAGTAGTACTCATTGCTGCTGTACCAAGCACCCTGGTGCAATTACAGCACATTAGGCAGAGGAACAAATCTCAAGGGGAAATGTCTCGTCTTTTAATCAAGTAGTAGAAAAGTCAGGGTGCGTAAACATCACCCTGTGAGATATATATGTATCTCCTGTCTGGACGTGTGCATCTGTATCTGGTAACAGTCCTAATTTTGCCCAGAAAATGCTTTTATTATATACAGGAGTCAGGAACAGTTGGTGCCCTGAGTTAATCTTTTCTCTACTGTGGTCTGTTTTTCCTTGTATTAAATTCTCAGTCTTCAAGAACCTAGAAGCTCAGGGAAGTTACACAAAATAAAATGAGCATTTAGAAGAATCATTTATTATTTGATAATTTTGCCTCTCTTCATTTTCCTAAGAAGTCCTCCTCTATTTTCGTCACCTACTTTTTTTTTTTTAAGCAGTGAGGACTTCTCTAGTTTCCTGCAATTTGATTACCTCAGAACAGACCAAAAGACATCATTCTAAAGGACATATTTTAGGATTTAGTGGGAACACGAAGCTCACACTACTGGCATGCTGAATCTAAGTCACTGATGAGTTGTAATGGTTGGAGGAGAGCTTGTATAAGTAGAGTTAGATGACACTGTTAGCATGTTTTATGGAGGAATAAGCAATTGTCCTACACATTTCCCTGAAATATCTTCAAGAAAGATTTAAGAATTATAAATTTGGATCACAAATGAATTCAGTCAATGTAGTTAAACTTTATCAAGAAAGTCAGTGTAAAGTAGTGGGAAGAGGAAAGGAAATAAAAGAGAAACAATAAAGAGAAAAACTAAGAAAGGAAGAAGATACAGGTTAAGTCTGTGCTCAGAAGACTTTGTAAAGTAGTTTCCTTTTGTTGTCATTGTACATGTTTGAAATAATCTGTAGCTGACAAAGTCATTTAAAATGGTGAAACTGGTTTGGGTGAGGAATCAAAGCCTAAAAATAGAACATTCAGCTCTTTTAAAGTTACAGCTGTGGTAATTTTCCCAATCATAGTATTTCAGAACTCCTCCTTGATATCTTTCTTATAGTAAAGGCATTCACTAACTCAGAAAGCTAGCTAAAATATGTTTTATGTGAAAGACTCATATTTGTATCTTGAAAAGAACCTGGCCTAAATAAGGGACACCCAGCACAGACCTAGCAATGCTATTCTCAGTAACTCTTGTGGTAAACACTTGTCTTTTTGATAAATACTCATTTTCAGTGGGAAGTGCTATGACACGTTAAGTTGTGATACATTTGGCTTATGTCCTTGTGAATATCTGTGTCTCTCCCCCACACTCACATAATGCAGGGTAGACACTCATGAGAACTGGCACATATAGGGGAGTATTTCATGGCTTCATTTCTTATTACAATCACACTTCTGGGTCCTCCAAAATGCAGTTGGGGTGCTGGGACCCAACACTTTGATGAAAAGTCAGTAATGTTATTTTAAGCTCTTAAGCAAATGCAGTTCCATCAATATTTCTCTAATCTGGCGTATGGATTTCCGCTTCTTGGACCTGCAATCAGAGGGAATTTACACCTCCCAATTCGGTCAATTTTTACTACCAATTGTGCATGTCTGATTTTGTGAGGTACTAAACAATATATTGACAAATTAGATCTGTAGAACACCATTTTAGTAGTCTGGAGATTGGTTCTTTCTATAATTTATAAGCTCACCCTTCCCCACTTTACCCTTTCTGGAGTATTCAATAAAGGCATAGTGAAGTCCATGGGAGAGCAGTGAAATAAAATGAGATGTCAGAGAGGTGGCCAAGTCAGGGTTACAGAAAGAACCTAAAAAGCACAATAGATTCTTCAAAGTAAGATCTATGACAGAATAAAGGAAGGTCTGTAGAGAGTGTGAAATTAAATAAGATGGACTAACAGAGATGGAGAGATCTGTAGGAAGGAAGCTGCGGACCCAGCAACAGGGAGACATTTTTTCTGATCTCAGTGGAAGTGAGCACTGGGGACAGGGCGATTACAGGAAAAGGAGAAAGACAAATGAAGCAATAGAGAAAGACCCATATATACAAGTCTCTGTGAATAGTCTCCCAAGAAAGATAGCAAAGTCAAAAAGCATTCACCAATATATACATGCTGGACAGGACATTATCATTATTTAGTCTTTATGGAGTACTTTCTACTCAGAAAGAGCTTTTATTTTTCTCAAGTGTAAACTGATGAGGAAACAATCAGTACTGTTATCCAAGCAGGTGCCTCAGGGGGTCGGGCCCCTGGAACACAACTCCGTACTACATTTGGTGTCAGTGATGCATATGGAGTCATGCTCAACTTGGAGTCAGACTGGTCTTCCTAATCCTTCTTGAGTGTTCCCGTACTTTTTAAAGTCCATCCAGACCTTTGCTCTTGCAGGCTCTTCAGCCTGCCCTCATCCCTGCTCATGAAAATCTAACAGCGACAAAGTGACACTCACGTCCTGTTACCTCTCAGAGGGTTTCCCACAATCTACTCATACCTTTTCTTCCAAAACTGAACTGATCTTTCTTCTTCTGTTACACAGGAAATGATCCACCAGAGGGTCTAGAATTTCTTTTAGGGGGCAGGGCAGGGCTTAAAGGTAGCAAAATGGAAGAGTGGGCAAGGGAATTAGTAAAACCATTTGCATAGCAAGCATATTACTTTTACTGATATCATGAATTTTCAGGGCAGGTTTAGGGATTGGTAGATATTATGGAGAGGGGAAAGCTGCCCCGTGGCACCCTTGGTGGTACCAAGTATATTTTATACTACAGGGTTTATACCCTATAAAACACATGTAAGGGCCTTTTCAGAGCTGGGCTGAGCTTTGTCTTTTTATCCTTCATAGCATGTAACAGAATATAATGCTTTTCATTTTAAGTGTTTTTTGAAAATAGAAGAAAAATTTGAGCAAATACTGAAAACACTAATGTTCTGAAACATTAATACTTAGTGTAAAGCGTTAAGTTCCATTAGGTTTTTGGCAAAGTGAGTTTAAAATCTGTTTTCTATTTTATTCTATAATTTAACCCCAAATAGCTCTCCCTCCCCCATCTGTCTCTCTCATTTTCGGTCATTGATTAAAAACTGACCCTTAAAACAATTTTCAGAACGTGGGTTTTCAAACCATGTTTTGTTACACGGCCAGAAAGAAACAAATGGATTATGAAAAAATTTTTTTCCACTGTAATTCATGCCAAATTAAAGATGGGTAGAGACATACCATAAGCATATTTTAGCAGGGTAAGGGGGAGGGTATAGCTCAAGTAGCAGAGTGCATTCTTAGCATGCATGAGGTCCTGGGTTCAATCCCTAGTACCTTCTCCAAAAATAAATAAACCTAATTACCCCCCCAATGTATTTTAAATCATTTAATCATTTTAGTCAATCGTTTCATTTAATTTTGCTATTGTTTTCTCTTTTTTTAACTGAGATATAGTCGATCTACAATGTTGTATTAGTTTCTGATGAATAGCATAGTGATTCAGTTATACATACATATGTATATTTCTTTTCATACTCTTTTTTGATATAGGCTATTACAAGGTGTTGAATATAGTTCTGTGTGCTATACAGTAGGACCTTGTTGTTGATTATCGACTTTATGTATAGTAGTTAGTATCTACAAATCCCAAACTCCCAAATTTTTGCTATTATTTTCTTGAGCTGTTTGCGGATAAGCCCAGGGGGTTGGAATGTAGACTCCCTCAGCAGTTAACTTATATTTCTGCTTCAATCTCTAGTATGAGTTTTGAGATTCAAATAATATTCCCAAGTCAATATTTAATATTATATATTTTCACTTAAATATTTATTAAAATATGCCTGTAAATACTCTCCTCAGTTAGGAAATTTAGAATATTCTGAAGCCTTTATATATAGAAATTTATTTTTGATCATGTGTTTTTCACAGGAGATACAAAGTCTAGAGCCTATATACAAATATTACCAACAATTGCTAACTTAACCATATTAGAAAACAAGGGTTTTTGCATCAAAAGAAAATGCATATCCTGTCCAATACCTGCCCAGGCTATTTGTCATATGTGATATTCTCTCTGCAGCTGATGCAGGGAATTGCCACTTCTTACACCAGCTGTATTAGTCAGGATTCTCCAGAGAGACAGAACCAATGAGATATATAGAGAGACATAAAAAGAGATTCATAATGAAGGATTGGCTCACACAACTATGGAGGTTGAGAAGTCCCATAATCTGCCGTCTGCCAGTTGGAGACCCAGGAAAGCTGGTGGTGTGGTTCTGGTTCAAGGTCAAAGGCCTAAGAACTAGGGGAGCCAATGGTGTAAGTCCCAGTCTGAGTCGAAAGGCCTGGAAACTAGAAGTGATGATGTCTAAGGGCGGGGAAGATGGAGGTGCCAGCTGAAGCAGCGAGGGCAAGTTCTCCCTTCCTCTGCCTATTTGTTTTGATTGGGCCCTCAGTGGATTGGGTGATGCTAACCCAAGTTGGTGAGGGTAGATCTTTTTTGCTCAGTGTACTCAACTATTAATCCCTTTCAGAAATGCCCTCACAGACACACCCAGAAATAATGTTTAACAAGCTATCTGAGTGTCCCTTAGCTCAGTTAAGTTGACACATAAAATTAACCATCACACCAGGAAGTGAATCAAATGTGTGGAGCCAGTATTGAATTTGCAGTTAGAAAATCCAGCTGAGTTGTGGCTGACATCACCATAAGCAAATGAGGTGTGGCCCTTTCGTGTCTGAATCCTCACTATAATATCACTTGGATCCAATAGCTGCAGAATGCCAGGTTCCTGCTCTGCACTCATCTCCTTAAGCGGTCAGGATATTTTTACCCTGGATCCCAGATCTATCTTAACTGGAATAGGAGATCAAGCAGCAACCCTTTGGAGTCGGGACTTTTGTCAGCTGGCTCTGCCTGCTCTTTAACTAGCACTTGCTGCCTCAGTGTTGACCTTTAAATTTTCAATTGCAGTTAGACTCATAACATGCTTAGTGGTGATCAAAGAGTAGCGGCCATGCTGTACCCCTTCTCACCCCCATTCTGTCTAAGTGTTCTTGTGCCTGACTTCCTGAGCCCCTCACCCACTTGTGGCCATATATCTGTGATCCTGCCTGTATTCCTACCTTTGTCCCAATCTCTCACCAGGTGTCTCAGCTTCCTTCTAGGACCTTTCCTTGTGTTTGTCACTCCTGTCTCTGGATACTAGAGTCCCCTCTTGGAACATTAACCCCATAGCCTCATCACTATATTTTATGTCACTTAGTTACAGTTTCTTTGTTGCACTTAGGCAGTGCTTGATACTTGCTTGTTTATTTGTTTCTTGCCTGTCTTACCCAAACTAAAATGTAAGTACCATAAATTTGGGGGCCTTCTTTGTCTTGTTTCTTTTCCTATCTCCAATTTCTAGAACAGCATGGCTCAGAAATTGTTTACTGAATGAGTAAACCATGTAATGGGAAAATAGTCAGGATGTTCACTGTCTTTCTGCCTGGACTTTTGAGTTTTGGCTTTCTGGATACCTTGGGGAACTGTTACTTCATGGACTTGTGGTGCTAACAGCTTGCATGAACACTGCCTGGAGCGTTTAGTACCCATGGATGCCAAGACAAACCTCAAAGCATCCACTGTCAGAGGAGCACCAGCCAAGTGGGTGGCTCTTGTTCCAGGCGCCTTTCTAGTAGGGAACTTCTAGTCCAGGGTTAACAATTAGTGACATTGATGCCATTACCTTATGATGACTCTGTTATCAGATGATTTATGGAATTGCTTAGATACAGGGAAATTGAGAGCAAGTACTCAGAGACCTCTAGGTCCAGTTCAGAGTGCTAATTTTGGGCTCCCAAGCCCTCAGCTTCTTAGTCTAGGTTACTGTCAGGTATGACCATCAGTTTATGGCATGTGGGCACAAGATGCCTATAAATGGCTCTGTCAGTCCTTCAGATACGCTCTCACTTGCTTGCCAAAAGTATCTGAGGAAGAATTACTTTCCTTCACAGCAAAGGTCTGTTCTGCTGCATGCAAATATATATGTAGAAAACACACATGCTTTTATCAAATGTTTTTACTTTATTTTAAGGAGAGTCAGATCAGCCTTTGCTAGAGAAGAGCATGAAGGGGCTAAACTCTTAGTTGGGAAGGAAGGCTGCCCATTATGGAAGAAAAATGGGGCTGACTTAAGAGCCATTACAGAGCCACTAACCAGCTTTCTTCACCTTTGGGCTTGAAACGATGCACAGATTGTGTACATTAATTGACTCAGATTTCGGTTTCCAAAAGTGAATTCCAAAGGAATACTATTCCTACAAGATTTGCCTCAGAAAAAGGGACTCTGAGGTAAAATAAGTTTGGGTAACCTGGATTCTAGAAAAATAGACAATGTGTTAAACCAGATTTAAATCCATGTCTCCTAGATGACTCACCTTGGTAGGAAAGGAGAGGTTGGCTAATACATAGTAACATTCCATGGGTTTTGTGTTCCCTGGAATACACTGTGGGAAACACTGCTTAGTTAACTTCATAGAAATATAAATCAACTAGAGGGCTCCAGCTAACAGTTCCCACATTTCATCCATAAAGAACTCAAAAAGAAATTAGATTTCTGTGGAAGGCCCTTGTGTGTGGAATTCTTTGTTCACCATCATTTGGTCCAGTCCTTGTCAAATGACCTTCCACAAGCAGAACTATAAAGAACTGAAAGATACATCTCTGTATATTGACATCTTATTTATTTTAATATATGCCAGTTGTTGTTCTACTTTTTATGCATTCTGATTGTTATCCCTTTGAACTTTTGCCCTGAGGCAGTTTAATCATGATTGGTTCAATTGTGTAAATCCAATAAACAAATCTTGGCCAAGGTCCCTTGGAGGTATTATCCTGACATTTCTCTGAGTGTGTTTACAAAGCTTTTTTACAGTCTTGGAACCATAGCCTTTGCCATATGTTCTTGAATTCAGAGAAACCCACTACTTCACAGAAAAGGCATCTCATATCACTTAAAAGCCCTTCATTCCTAAAAAGAACACATTTTTGATTGATTTTAAGTCTCCATTTCCTTGGTATTTTTACTTTAAAACCAGTCTCGGCAAAGGCATAGCCACGAGGAATCAGTTGTACAACCATACCCAGCCCTTAAGTGGAAAAATTACTATCAAACTTCATTTTTTATGTCTCTTTTTCCACAGGATAATTTCCATGTCTTTTACAATGTCTAAGTGTAGCCTAGACTAGAAGAGTATTTTCTACTACCTGTAAATAGTTACTCTGTGTAAAGGTAAAGGTGTTCTTTTTCCTTTTGGTTGATGCTACCACTGTTTAAAATGCTAAGTATGCTCAAAATTGATCTTCCACAATAAAGATGCAAACTGAAAAAAATTCTCAAAGTGAATGACAGTGGAGTCATTATGTTTCACCACAGAGTAATATAAAAGCACAGTTTGAGAGCTGCATCTAAGATATACCTTTCCCCCAATCTTTCCTAGGAATTGTTAATAATGGTGGGAGATTTCACATTATTAATTGAGAAACTTGAGGAAATTATCATTTTGATAGCTCTTGTCTTCCTTTTGAAAGGGAGAAAAATGGGCCATTTATGTGAACATAATTTCATTTCTCCAAGCTGTTTAAGATAGTTATTTTCATGTGGAATGTTCACATCAGCTTGTAAACCGATATATAAGAACTTAAGTTAAAATGTTTCAACTCCGTATACTAATGTGTAGCTCTGGTATTCATTCAAGAATTGGGCCCCTCACAATTATAGCATCTGTTTTTGTTTGGTTAATTTTATAATCTCAGATGTTTCCATAAATCCTGAATTAAAGAGAAAACTGCTGGGACCAATTTGTGTGGGTAGGCTAAATGTGATAGTCTACCATCACTGTGCAACAGTGTTTTGCTTTCCTTTCCCTATGGTTTGTTACTGCAGATATCACATTTCGGCAAATGCTTCCATGCTTTAAAAAAAAAAAAAAAGGAAAAATGATATTGCACAGAAAATGGTCAATTTCATCTCATCAGTTAGATTATGGTATTTGGGATTTAGGTCATTTGCGCCATCGAGAAGATGATAAACATGTTGGTCACTTTTACCTCTATCAGAAAATTTTCTGCTGAGTTCAGAGGTGTTTCTAGTTCCTTAAAGTATTTCAACAAACAAGGACAAATGCTTCTCTAGTAGTGAAAAAACAGGGTCAGTGAGGAGGATGATCAGGGATTCAGAAATACCATATTGTTTTCTTAAATGTACTTCAAAGAAAAATAGTCACAGTAAAAATGTGGAACATTGTAAATAGGCCACGATTTTGTGTCTTTCTATATGACTGGTCCAATTCTGCCATACTGAGTAATTAAGAACCAGCACGGTGTCTTTATAGATTTCTTTCTAACAACACAGTAATAAAGGGAGCAGTTCTTTTTATTCTCTGTTCACTTTATGAAGAACTGAATGGGCAGTGACTTTTCAAGCGGCTCTAAGATTGCACTGAAATTAGAAAAGCCTAAAGTATGTGGAAAATACGTTCATTGTTTTAGAGTTCCCTCAGATTGTAGGGTACAATTTACAAGACAGTCAACTTAAATATTTATTCAGTCATTGTTAGGGTATTTTTTTTTTTAAATCTCATTAGCACTGAAGACAATGGAGTCACAAATAAAAAGAAGCATCTCTGTCAACTACTGCTCCTTTGCTGTCTAGGTGAAATCCTTTTTGAGTTCTGCTCATTTGTAGATGAATGATTTGGGGGACTACACTGGAGGATTGATATTTTTAATTGAAGGCAAAAAAAGCCTGCTAGTTCTATCTCTCAGATCGTAATAATTTTTTTCCAATAAAATGAAGTTATTTATCTAATTTTCATTTAGAAGACAATTGAACTTTTTCAAAATGGTTCTAGTTCTTTTATAAAAATTAATTGATGGCATTCATTTAAGTCAAACTTCTGAATTTTTAATTTTGGAACTAATTTTATGTGCTTTGGAGAATGTAGTTTCCTCCTTATTGAGAAATGTAATATAATTTCATTTATCATTATAGCACTGAGGGATGCCCTTAAAATAATAAGTTATCTTTTATTAAGCTTTCCCTTACAAATTATTTGAATTTTGGTTATTTTAGATAAGAACTTGCCATTGTATTTAGTGAAAACTTTGTAGTCAGTTTTAGTTATGAGACATGGTGAAGAAAGGTATAAAATAAACTGTAGAAGAAAGTAGCAAATCTGACTCTTAAAACACTGTAAGGTAAGGAATAGGTACAAAGTTACAGCTCTGGAGTATGAGACCTTACATAAAGTAGTTAAGATCTCTGAGCTCATGAATAATAATAATAATAACAACAACAACAAGAACAACATTGAAGGGGTACTGGGAGAATTAAGTGAGAAAGTAGTGTAACATGCCTAGCACAGTGTCTAGGATAAATACTATATATCTATCTCTCTATATAGGTCTACGTATCGATCTATAGAGTAATAGATAGAAAATTAAAAACATATATAATATTAAAAATTAATGATCTCAATTGTCACATAGATAATTTTCAAACCTTTCTTTGTCAAAACTTGTGTAATTTAGATATGACTAAACAGAAAAAAATCCCAAAGAAAATTAAATCCTTCTTGCTTTATAATATGCCCTTTCAAGTCTACCTAGAAGTGAATATATGCATATTTAAGCAATTATAGAAAAAAAGGTGAAGAGTATCAATAATATTCCAGTTAATATTTATATTTCATTTGGTGTAAAATCCTAAAATTAGTTCTAATAAAAGACCTAAATTAGTGTCAGAAAATAATTTATTATTAATAATTTTGATTCACAAGTATTCAGCAATTTTTTCCTGGAGGATTCAAAATAATTTTTGTGTTATTCATATAAACACACATTACTTTATTAAAACAAAATATATCATTTCTTTTAAACTTTTTTCTGTATTTTAAAATTTTAACTTCCTTAGTTCTACCAAACAAGAGCATATAAATAATAATTTAGAAACGTTAGTATTTTGAAACTTTCTATAATCTTTTTTGCTATATATAAAATATATTTAAACTAAAAATGTTATTTAATCCCAGTACTAGTAAAACTATTTTTAACATTTTGTGTCTCTCTGAGGTCTGGTTCCCTAGAAGCCAAGCCTGCAACTGGGAATCAGATGCGCATGGTTAATTGAGTGCTCTAGGGGCAAGGGAGGTAAGGGGTGAGGCAGGGGAAGGAGCTGGGGAAGTTGGTGGAATCAGCTCAAGTCTCAGGTTGATGATCTTATGGAGAACTTAAGAGAATGGACTGCACTCCAGTGTCAGTCACCACTTGAGACAATAGGCCAGGCCATTGTGTTCTGTATAATTTAGTCATTGATTGCAGGATGCCCCCATAGGAGGGGGTTGTAACTCTAAGCAAGGCAGTTCCTATTTGGTGAAGGACACCTCTTCAGAGAAAGGAGGCGGTAGTGAGCTGTCAGCAGGCTGTTCCCATAGCAGCTGTGATGTGGATGCCCTGACCCAGTAAAAGTGATAGATATAGAGGATGCACCTACAGCATTCACTACACTGTCCTTTCAGACCTAAACAAATATGCATTATTTTACCTACAGAGTAAAATTAGATAGTATGCTTTATTTTAATTCCTTTTTAAAACTTTAACAATGTACGATGAATATTTTTCCATGTTAACACATACATTTCTGTAACAGATGCATACTTCATTATAACTACAGATATCTCACATCTGTCAGATTATTTTCAGGTATCTCTTTTGGTTGGAAAAGTATTTTTATTTAAATATTTGTCTCAGAAGTTAAAAGTATTGAACTATTATTTTATCTTTCATACATTTCCCCGAGTTACATTTATGTACTTCTCCTTGTCCTTACCCCTATGTAAATAAACTTCTACATTGCTCTTTCTAAGGTAATTCTTTTCCAGTTAGTTTTCATCTCTCGGTCTTGGTCAAGACTGGAAAAAACGAATGTCTTTTTATGCCAATGCTTGAATCCAAAAACTTAGATTTACTTCTGCTTAAATATGACAAAAAGTTAAATTACTCCTGATTTGGAAGAATTGGATAGAGAAATTGTGACTAGTGAAACTGGTTTGCTCAGAGAAAACTTTTTGTTTGTTTCTTTATGTGTTTTGGAAATTTTTCTAGCTTTTCACTTTCATCCAAGAACTTCATAATGGATAGCTATGTGCCCTAGAAATTTTGTGCTACAGTGATTAAAACATGTCAGGACTGATATATATTTCAGGGTTTTCAAATTTTCCTTTGAGTCCATATTTTTTATGTTTAATATAAGTAAATCGTATTTTTGTCATAATTTTATATGCAATTTGAACGGCTTTTAACTTTCTGCATATCTCATTTTGGTTTCTATTATACACAAGCAGCCAATATTTATTAAGCATCTATTTATAAATCATTGGATGAGAAGTTGTAGAAAATTGGAAAGTATTCAAGGTCCCTGACCTCAAGGAGCTTAAAGTCTAGATGTGGGGAGAGATAAATAATGATATAGGAAAAAATAACCACATAGAATTGAGGTGGCAAGACAATCTGTTAATAAGCAATGGCATTGTAAGAAAATATGTTTTATACGTTCATATGAGAACCCAGCATGACTTAGAAAACTTTCTTTAAACAGTGGAATTTGAACTGCTATTACAAGATACGGAGAATCTGGCAATCATAGAAGATGGAAGAGGCTTCTAGAAAGAGAGTTAAGAGTTTGAACGAGGCAGAGAGGTAGAAAGCCCAGGCAGAGGTCTGACTAATTTTTTAGGAAGTTCATATGATTCAATAAGTAAAACCAAATCAGGTAATTTGGAAGGAAAAAAAAGGAAGGAGAAAGGAAGGAGGGAAGGGAAAAAGAGCGATGGAGGAAGGAAGAAAAGTCCTAGTTGGCTGTCCTGACTTTTAGAGAAATTTTCACATTTTTTGTACTAAATTATGGAATATAGCATTTTCATGTCTTATTCATATTGTCTGAAGATGCTGGCCAAATAAGTCCCTCTTAATTTAAGGAAATGCAAATTGTATAGTGTTTTTAAAGTTTATTCCAACTGGAAGGATATCTTTTCTCATGAATAAGGACAAGCCGTGTGTTTTATTTTTTAATATATGATTTGAGTGAGACTTGGAAATTTTGTTGGTCTTCACAGATCATATTATTTCTAAACTATAGTTGACCCTTGAACAACAGGGTTTTGAACTATGTGGGCCCACTTAACACATGAATTTCTAATACCGTTGTAGAACAAGATCTGAGGTTGGTTGAATCCGTGGATGTAGAACTGAAGACACAAGGACCAAGTGTAAAGTTATACATGGAATCTTGACTGCACAGGGTTGACATGCTAATCCCCATGTTGTTCAGTGGTCAACTGTACAGCATCCAGAAATGGACATTCAGAAAAAAAGAATGTAAAAAAAGTTCAGCTTCATTTTCCTGCACAAAATGATAAAAAAGCAAGAAGGATTAAAAATTTTGGAGGAACTTCTGTAATTTTATCTTCCATAAAAATTAAAATGTTGCCTCAACTCCTGTATCAAACTGTGAAGAACAGCTGTTGAATGTGGTATTTATATCATAGCAAGGGAGAATATTAAGGGAGATATCATAGCATTGCAGATTTGGGGTGGAATCTAGGATAATCCAGAAGGAGGTGGCATGGCCCTGAGAAACTCAAGCAACAATCCCTACTTTGGGATTGTGGTTGTGGGCCAAGTTTGTTAGCAGGAACGTCCCCAGTCACATTTCACCCAATGGTATGGGGTTGGAGGTCGGGAAATCTGGCTTGTATGAGAATGTGTTCATTCTTACCCAACACTCCTTTCAGAAACAGTGGAGTAGAGCGTGCATGTTTGCAGCTGCTGGTGATGATGCCTGAAGAGAAAGAAAGAAATACTAAATGAGCACACAAAACACTTGTGTGTGTCATAACTGAGAATTTGCTAGTCAGCCCAAAGGGAGAAACTAGAATGACCAGAGCCCATATGAAGTATACCCTCATGATAAAGTGTGTGACAGATATGTTGAATAGGAACACTGGGGCAACATATTTGAATTGCCATGCCATGTAGCCCAGCCCACGCTCCCAGCACGTTACTGTTTCATTCCATAGCAGGTAGCTCACCTGGAGGAAAAGGCCTCCATTAAAAGGTGAGGAATAATAATAAGGGAACCATCAGCAGTACTACCGGGGAAAAAAAAGGAGGCAAGAAATACAAGGAAAAAAGTAACAAATGAAACTACACATCAGAAGAAAAATTACAGCAGAAAGTTGAACACATGAATCAAATATTTTTTATTATTATGTCAGACATTAAAATATAAACTTTTTGAAACAACAGTTAAAAAACAGATATAGTGTATCCTATTCAAAAGGAACAGATGGAAAAAGAGCTGGGAAAAAAATGAAAGAAACATATAACACAATTACAGTGAAAAAACAATCACAGAGAAGCAACAAAATGTGAAATGAATATGTTACAAACAGGATCATAGACATGTAGGAAGGGATTGAAAAGTATAGCAAAATAAAATGTCAACAAAGATTAATAATTAGAAAAATAATACACAAAAGATGGATAAAGAAAAGCCAATAAATGGACAACTGGGAGGAAAATTCAAAAATATAATAGAAGAAGAAGCCTTATAATAAAGAAAGAGTTCAGTTTTTGTCATACTTGTATTAAAGTGTTGCCTCTGATAATAACCCCAGTTTACTTAAGAAAAATGTCTAAATAATAAACAAATAACTAGGAGAAAAATTGGAACCCTATTCAGTATTAATAAGCAGTTAATGCAGAGCCACTACAAGCATATACAGTGATATTTTAGATATCTAAACTCTTAAAACTTAGTACCAGAATTTCTCAGATTCCAAATTTCTCACCTAAAACTTTGGTTAGAGAGCTTCCAAGAACTATTAGAGAGCCCACGAACTGAAGTACTGTTAGTATTATTCTTAAAGGGTACTGGGCCATGTCTACTTGGAACATTTCACTCCTCCCTACTACAGATATCCAAGAGACAGAGTTTGGGAAGGTATTGTTTTGTTTTGTTTTCTTTTGATACCCTTCTGGAAGTCAGTGACAGCGCTGATCTCTTCTTTGGCTCTGTACAAAGCCATGTACTACTCTTTCTAGAGATAAGTAAAAGATTTAAGAGACATAAAATAATATAGCATTTCTTAGGTCACAAGAAATATTTCTTCACAGCTTAATTACGTTAGAAGACAGCTTAATTTAGTATACAAATTATATAGATTTTTCATGTATTTATTACATAATTATACTGATTAATTTATACAAATGAGAAGCATTTCCACATACATTGTTCAATATATTTAC
This sequence comes from Camelus ferus, assembly GCF_009834535.1. Classification (NCBI taxonomy): domain Eukaryota; kingdom Metazoa; phylum Chordata; class Mammalia; order Artiodactyla; family Camelidae; genus Camelus; species Camelus ferus. The sequence continues at coordinate 85,926,325 of NC_045698.1, read as the reverse complement.
ACAAATGGAAAGATCACACACCTCATTTTGAACATTTAAGAAGTCCTGGTCAGTTGTTGGCAAGCAGAGTGCATTGTTAGAAAGCAAAAATGGTACATTAATTGTGAAATGATAGCTATTTCTTTGTGATGAGAGCAAGCAATGACTCAGAGGGCAGAGCCAAGACCCTGATGCGCAAGACAAGAGCCAAGAGAACAATGTATCAGGAAATTATTCCCAGAGGGCAGAGCTGGTCCCTAACCAAGGAACAATCTGTGTTTCCAGAATAAGGGGCCTTTGAAAATATGTACCTGACCAGATTTCATAACTGCTATGGATCAATGGCTCTATACACCTTCCATTTTCCTCTTTCTTGAATAAAAGTGTCTATTACAGCTATCTTACCCCTATCTCTCTATTGCATTTTGGACGTATGTGTGGAGGTGAGGTGGGCAGGGCAGATAACTTGTCATTGCAGTTTACAGAGAGTCACATTTGAGCAACTGCATCTGAGTAACTGGTTCAGTGGAGACTTGTCCTCCATATTTAATGATGAAATCCTGGACTTAGAGCTGTTACTGTAATTAAACAAGACTTTTGCGGTCTTCAGAGGCAGATAGTGTATTTTGCATGTGCAAGGGACGTGTGTTGTTGTGACCAGAGGCTGGAGGGTAGTTGTTTGTCTTCAGAGATGACTCTCTGGCAATCCTTATCATCTCTCTATGTGCATGTCTCTCATGAAGAAGTACACAGTCCATTTCTCCTTGAATCTGGGCTGGCCTTGTGATATACTTTGATCAACAGAACTCTGTGGATATGGTGCGGTGCATTTGAGAAGCTGGGTTTTAAAAGGCCTGGCAGCTTCTTCTTTGTTCTTTTGGTACACTCTTGTTGCTGTTAAAGGAATCCTAGCCTAGACTACTAAGTGACCAGAAACTATGAGGAAAGCAGGGGGCCCAGCCACCCCAGTTCCCCTGCTGAGCTTAGCCCCAGTGAACTCAGCTGACTTCAGCTATGTGAGTAAGCTCAGTAAGACCAGCAAGGCTTCCACCCAGCCAACCTACAGAACAGTGACAAGCAAAACATGATTAATGTTATGGGTCACTGAAATTCGGAGCAGTCTGTTACACAGCAACGAGTAGCAGTAGCGTGAAGTGCTCCCAATTGGATTTCAGATGTTTCTAGCCATGTATTGGAAACTAGTGAAATATGCCAGACAGGATACCACTTAAAAATATTTTTTGGTTAAAGGAAAATGAGACAAGGGCTTGCATATATAGGGAGAAAGCAAAGGGAGAGGTTGGAAAGAATGGCAAAAACAGCATTGCCTGCCTTCGACTTTAGCTATAAGTGTAAACTCCTGACAGGGTCCTGCAGGAACGAACAGATGGCACTTAGAAATACAGCTTCTTGCCAGTGTAACAAGAGTGACTTGGAAATTACCAGTGTGACAGGCATTTTCTCTCTTTGTGTGAAGAGAAGGAGCACAGCTGCACTCTGGCTCTTTGGACACTGACCACTTTGTGGCCACTGGAGGATGGTGCCGGGATGTAGATGTTGTTCTTGCCGTTGGGCAGGTGCGCTGCAGAGTGTCCCTGCAAGGACCTCTGCTGTCTTCATGAACGAGTTAGTGAGCAAGAGAACATGGAACATGCGAAGACCATCTATGAGCTCCTAAAACTCCACTCCTCCTCGCTCTCCTAGATCAAGCTGGGTCATATTTTGAGGTGGCTTCATTAACATATGGGCAGTGGAGTAGTGAAATTCAGCTATCATTGTTAACATGGCCTTATTTGAACTCATAAGTGGATGACTCCTAGACAAATTCAGGCCACATCATGATACTTTTATTTATATATGTAATTGTATTTAATATATATGTTACATATAATGTAATAATACATACTTATATACCTAAGTATAATATCTTTTTGTAGTATCGTGTTTCTTTCATACACATTAACTCTTTTAAAAGCCTCCTGACCACCTTGTGAATTATGTAGGGCAATATTATTTTCTTCATTTTTAACTGATAAGTAAAGTCATCTTAAATAGGAGATTAAAGGACTTTCCCAAGATTACAAAATAAAAATAATAGAACTAGTTTAGCTCTCCTAATTGTAGTAATCAGTGGGGTTTCACTGCTTACATGCCAGATTGGATATAATTTATGTAAGTACTGACTGAGGAATTTTTCATCTGTATGCATGTCAGTATATAATATATATATATATATAATATATATATATATTATATATATATACACACACACACATTTGTACACTCATCTACACATGTGTAAATTTATTCTGAAGACGCATTCTTATATCTTAACACAGGCTTAAAAATATATAAAAACAAAATATTACTGTGATATAAATTACTATCTTGTCATAAAAATATATTCCCCATAAAATGTTCTCTATATATATGTTAACACAGTATATCAAAAATACGTTTGCTTACTCTGTGTATTTATTTATTAAAATTATTCTTGCAAATTCATTTCTATTATCTAGCATAGTGTTTTAGGTATAGTCACTATTGATATAATGTTGTCTAGCAAAAAGGTTATGCATCACCAGTTTCCACTGAAGTAAGCTGTCATCAGCACATTTCCTTATGAAATAATATTCATTAAAAATAGGATATTCTGTTAGCTAAAGTGACAGCTCGTCACCTTGTCAATTTCCTCTAATAATATACACTCCTACATTAGGGTGCTAACAAGACAGAAGGTAGCATTTCAGTCATCTACTACAGTGTCAAAATGGGAGACTAGATATACTGTATTCAAATAAAAGATGCCAATTAAATGCATTCTCTCTACAGTCAGTGCTTCAGTACCATACAATAATGTGATCTGTATCCTTGTTATCCATTATTAGATACTAGTGGCCTACCACATTCAGTTTCTCTCTTCCTCTCTCCTTTTTCAGTATTAACCCCAAGCATATTTTCATAGCCACTACAAAACTTGGCAGGGGGATTGCCGTATCAGGGAATGCTGAGATCTGGAGCTTTGGCAGATGCACAGGAGTACAGAAAAATAACCAAAACACTTATAATATGGGAGGAAGCATAATATATAAGATGAATATGTTTGGAGTCTGTCAGAATAAAATTGAAATCTTTACTACTGCTCAGCTGTCTGACTTCATGCAAATAATTAACTTTTCCAATCCTCAATTTCTTTTTATGAAAATGGGGATATTAGTTTACCTCATGGGAGAGTATGAGGATTAAATGGGACGATGTTTTTAAAGGGTTTAGCCCAGAGCCCAGCATGTAATAGGAGCCCAGTAAATGCCAGCTCTCGCCATGTGCCTCATTTTAAAGATGCCATTCCACTGAGAAGTCAGTTCTCCATCTTATTGTTGCTCCTCTGAATGCTTTAAGGGGTTTTTATCTTTGTTTTTCAACAGTTTAACAAGACGTACCTAGTTTTATTTTCCTTTGTATTCAAAGAAAATGCTTGAGGTTCATTGTAGTAACTTGTGGCTTGAAGTCTTTTACCTGCTTTGAAAAATTCTCAAAAATTATCTTTGTAAGAACTGCGTCTAGTGCATTCTCCTTCTTCTTTGCCTCTAGAACTCCAATTATACCTGTGTCAGTCTTTATTCCTGAGTCTAGAATTACTTCTGTCCCTTTCCATATTTTTAATTCTTTTTAAAATTCTACACTTCAGCCTGACTAAACCTCTCTCTAGCTATGTCTAATTTTCTGCTAAATTCCTTTATTGGATTCTTTCTTTTCTGTAAAATTTTATTATAAAAAATATTCAGACACACTGAAGAGTTGAAAGAATTTCACATTAAACAGCCAGATGTCCACCAACTAGATTCTGTCATTAATATCACATTATACTTGCATTATTATGTATCTGCCTAACCATCTGCCTGTACATTCATCAGTCCACTTACTCTTTAATGCATTTCAAAATAAAATGTAGACATCACTACACTTTCTTCTAAATACCTCAGCATGCATACCATTAGCTAGAATTCAGTATTTGTTGATAGTAGTTTTTTTTTTTTTGAGGTAGAATTTATATACAATGAAATGTACAAATCTTAAATATTCACTTACTGAGTTTTGATAAATGCAAACACTTGTGCAACCCAACCCTCTACCAAGAATAGAACATTATCATCAGCCAAGCCCCTTCCCAGCCAGTCCCAACTTCCACACCCATAAGCAAGCACTATTCTAATTTTTTTTCCACCACAGGTTAGTTTTGCCTGTTCTAGATCTTCATATAAAGTGAATCATACAGTATGTATCTTTTATGTAAGGCTTTTTTACACAACATGATGCTTTTGAGATGCATGTTGTTAACTATATTAGCAGTTGTATTAATTTCCTAGGGCGGCTGTAAAAAAGTATCAAACATTGAGTGGCTTAAAACAACAGAAATTTATTGTCTCACAGTTCTGGAGACTAGAGGATGAAATCAAGGCATTGGCAGAGCCTTGCTCTCTCTGATGGTTCTGGAGGAGAAGTCATCCTTGCTTCTTCCAGCTTTCGGTGTTGGTCAGCAACCTTTGGCATTCCTTGGCTCAAAGATGCCTCATGACAGGCGGATAATGTCTTCTTACTGTGTATCTTCATGTCGTCTTCCTCTGTGTGTCTGTCTCTGTGTCCAAATTTCCCCTTTTCATAAGGATACCAGTCATATTGGATTACAGCCCACCCTAATGACCTCATTTTAACTTAATTACCTCTATAAAACCCTCATTTCCAAGTAAGGTCACATTGTGAGATACTTCGGGGTTAGGACTTCATCATATCTTTTTGGAGGATATAGTTCAACCCCAAAACAGTAGCTTATTCTCTTTTATTTTTGAGGATTGTTCCATTGTATGGATAGTTCACAATTTATTTTTAATCTGTTCTCTTGACAGACAATTGAACTGACCAGTTTTGAGCTACTATGACAAAGCTGCTGTGAGTATCCTTGTACATTTCTTTTTGTGATTGTTCATTTCTCTTTCTTGAATATTTGAGAATGGACTTGCTGGATCATAGGTAAAAATGCATTTAGTTTTATAATAAACTGTCAGATCTTTTTCCAAAGTGTTTTTTTGTTGTTGTTGTTGTTTTTTTACCATTTTGTATATTCACTAACAAAGTATAAGAATCCTAGTTACTCTACTTTGTCATTGTCACTTACAACCTTGTCATTGTTATAAGTAATTTTTTTGTTTCTTATTAAGATTTTATTGATGACAAAAGAGCTTAGAACAAATTGGCCAAAAATCAAAAGTTACATTGTGTGGTACAGCTGCTCCTCAATTTAGAAAACTCAAGAGTAACCACTGCTATGAAAGTGGAGAACAAAGAAAACAGCACGGAGAGGAGGCAAAAGCATGCCTCTATACTGCCTACCAAAGAAAGGGGGCCAAAGCCCTACAGCACTGGTAGTAAGTCAGCATCCTTGCCAGAAGAACAGTGGCCTGTGTGTCTCCATCTCTCCCATGTATAAGCTGGAATCTGGAGTCTTTGGGATAAGGGCCAGTGTCAGATGCACTGGAAAGGGGAATCTGGGGAGGTTAGGATCACCAGAGCTTGGGTAGGCAGAGGATAGTCCCCAGCTAGGTGGTCACTAGGGAGATGAATGTCCCAGCTTCGGTGCATGAGGAGCTCGGGTCTGGCGCGCTCAGCTACGCAAACCCAGGAGGATGACCCCTCTACTTGCCAAAGTGACAAATTCCTCTAAGCTTCTTCTGCTCAGGACCAAATTATTTCTGAAACTTAATCCTTTTCCCCCAAAGCAGAAGTAACTCTACCTTATGGAAACTGCATCCATGGGTAGAGGGACTTCGGCAGGCAACAAGGAGGGCATGGAGCTCAGCGTGTCTAACTGTCCATAGGGGCTGTGGGTGCCCCACTAGGGGTAGGGATGGGCCCTCTTGGCTGCTGCCTTCTGCCAAATCCTCAGGAAGGACCCCGCAGGAAGAGGCCACTGCCCAGGAAATAGCCACCTTCCTGGCAGACTAGCCTGAGTCCCCTATTGGGGATGGGGGGCAGTGAGTGAAGAGTGAGCCCACTGCCCCTGAGAAGCACTTTGCTTCCCAGAGTCCCAGGGAGAATGGAGTTGCCTGGCCCCGAATGCTGCTCCCTCACCACCCTGATGTGCAGGGAGAAGCCACTGGAAGCTAAAACTGAAAACAAAAATTCTTCTTGCAATTGTATCACAGGTGTTTATCCTAATCTCTACTTGTTTGGTTTGTTTAAACTTCATTTCTGGAAGCTACTCACATCACCCAGGTCTACCACTAAGATTTGGGAGACAAATTTAGGAAAGTATTTCAGTACTTCTTTGAAAGACTAAAAAGCAAATAGAAGCCTCCCAAACATGTATTTTCTTTAAATGGAAACCCTCTTAGAGCAGAGGCAGTGTGACGCCTGTGGTTTCAGAGCCGGTGTGGATAGCACACCTCCGTGGGGCACTGCTTAGCACAGCTGTCACCTGCAAGGAGCCTGCCTGGGCACAGAAATGTGAAGTTTTGGTTTTTTTTTTTCCTGCTAAAATGTAGTTCCCTTTAAATAAAAGAGAAAAAGAAAAGAATAGAGGAAAGGACTCCTCTGAGATGAGGGTCTTCCTTGCTCCACCCTGGTTGCAGACCCAGGTATGGACACTTTGAGTTCTGGGCCTGCTTGGCAGCAGAGATGGTGGGGCTGGCTGGTAGGCAGTCCTCCGTGGCAGGACCTATGTTCTGCTCTCTCCTCCCCCAACTCCCTCTCCTCCTGACTAGGTTCCTGGGCCTGCTGAACTGTATGAGGCTCTCCTGCAAATTGTACAGCCCTCACCTAGGTCCCACCCCTAACCCCCAGCAGGTGGTTGTAATTCAGCAGGTAGTTCCAGAGCGGCTGCTTGGACAGGATCTTTGTGTTGCCCATATCATGCTCTGGTCAGGGCCACGGTGGGGTAGCTGGGGTTGTTTAAAAAATCCAATGCTTTGGTGCTTATTTTCCCACATACAGGAGAAGACGATAAAATTGTTCTCGAGCCCCTGAGATAACAGTCATGCTGCCAGTCTCCACCTCCTGGTAGGGCCTGGTGGGCAGGGAGTCACTGAACTGCATGTACTGCTCTGGAGGAGCATTGATCCTCATAGGACATGATGATGGACATGATGATGGCAATCTGGCCCAGCTTGGCACCTGTCTTCAGTAGCTTTATCATGATCTTTTCTTTGTTTGCAGCCTCTGTCCTGTTAGGTAGGAGCCTGAACTGATGATCTCCTCCTGGCCCTGGGTCACACAGAACATGTTCATACAACCCACTGCTGTTCTGACAAGCGCCTCTGTAGAAGATGTGGGACAGGAAGGCACTGAATGAAGGATATATCAGATACTGGACCAGAGGCAGATGCAACAAACGGGATGAATGCCTAGCCCCACCAGGTGCTCAAAGAGTGACTGGGCCAGCCCAGCCTTGGCTGCCTTCCTGCACATCACCACGGGGTCCAGCTGGCAGTGATCACCCACGAGGATCAGCTGCTTGGCTCCTAGGACACAGGGACCATGCCCTCTGGGGCTCAGCAGCCTGAGTGACTTCATCCATTAAAAAGAAGTGGAAATGCATCTTGGCAAGCCTTGGTCACCCACACATGCAGCCGATGACATCTGCGCTCATGAGCAGCAGCCTTTCTGTAGTGTGCCTCTGGTGCACAGACGACAGTTCCCCATTCCTGTCTTTCAGCTACTGCAGTTTCTGGAGCTCTGCATCGCTACCCATGTGCCATGTCTGGTTGTGTGAGGTCAGCAATGACAGTGGGGAATCAATGACTTTGACGCTCTGCCTTGGGGCAGAGCTACAGGACTTCCAACCAGGTCTGTGGATCTCCTTGGTCAGCTGAGCCATGGCTGCAGCACAGGACCAGCACCCTGCTGAGCCAGATGGTAGATGACTGGCTGAGGGGACCATCTTCCGTGTGCCTGGTGGTCCCCTGATTTGGCTCAGCAGCCTCTGCAGCACGGTCTTCAGGGAGTCAGCCTGAGAGTGGTGGCAGTCAAGGAGCCCTGGTGCTGTGAAGTGTTTGGGCAGCTGTCACTTTTTTTTATCACACCTAGCAGTTTACGGTAAATGTAGCCTGCCCCTGGAGGTTTCTTCCACAGCAGATGTTTTCAACACTCTGCAGCATGTCAAATGAGGCTGACTTCCACATGAAATCCACCCGGAAGTTAAGAGTCTCTCCACAGTGTGCCCACACTGCTCTGCAGCTCAGTGGTGAGCTTGTTGCCATAGTTATCAGGGACTCTGATGACGTTGGCCCATCCTTTTCGACAGGGGCACCAGGTCCCCTTTGAACCACAGGCAAATCCTATGCCCCTGCATGAGCCACATGTTTCTTAACCAAGTTATTACTAAATACTGATTGCCAGAGTCAGTCTTGGGCAAAGTGAAGAAGGCAATTCTCTTCTTGTTATGGCCTAGGTCCCACCTGACAGTGATGTTACCTTGAGTCTGGGACTCTTTCAGTTTCTTACGGTAGTTGGCTTCCAGGTTGACCAGAGGGCCAAATATCTCCTGTTACTGATAAGAGTCCTCATACCACGTTCATGTGCTGGGGCCCCTTGTCACCACTGGCTTCTCCAGGTCCTCCAAGGTGGTGGAAGGATTTTCATTCTAGAGCTGCTCCAGCTGGCTCATCTACTTGCTGGTAATCTGCGAGCTCACAGGTGTTCCTGCTCAGAGGGCATGATGACCAAGCAGGACAGGAAGCAGTGGTCCTGGATCAGGTGCTGCCATGTCAGCCATCCCAGTTGACTAACTTGATGCTGCTCTGACTGGTGTGGGGCTGCCTGCAAAGCAGCCCCACGACCCGGGTGGCTTCCGCAGGAATGAAGCCAGGAAGGAGGCCCTGACGCAGCCGCAGTTGTAACACTCCTGGACCTTTTCCTCCACAGTCCATGCTATGCAGAGTCGCCTTTTTGCATTTTGCTCTCAGAGGTGATTTACGATGTGGCTGGTAGAAGCATTAACATGACCTATAGAACCACTTCTTGCTGGTATCACAGTAAACCGTGCAAGCCAGATCCTACATTCCTCACTAACTGCAGGCTTGTATGGGGAGATCCTTCCTGTAACAGGTATTGTCTTCATCCTCTTTTAAGTTTAACTCTCCAGACAATTGGCTGCTCTTGGCCACGCCCACAGCCTCATACGGTTCTGCAGCGTGGTGCGGAAGCGCCCACCTGCGAGTCCAGCTATCCTCCTGCAGCGCCCACACAAACCCGGCCTCCAGAGCTGCTCCCTCCAGGGGCACTGGTCGGGTAGGGGGTGTCTGCGTCCGGCCAGGGAGGATGACCTCAGTAAATTCGAACTTGGGGCCCTGCAGGTCAAAGCCCAGCAGATTCGCCTCCTCCTAGTGCAGGAAGGTGCGCATGCGAGAGCTGGGCACGTATGCCTCCAGGCTCGTGGTTCCGCCTCCTCACAGCACGTGAGCCTTTCGGTGGGCGGAGATGTAGATCCGGCATCTTCGCCTGCGCCTTTCCTCCCCAAGGCCAGAGCTCAAAGGCCGCTGCTGCGGAAGGTCGTCGGCCTGGTTTCGAGCCACTTTCCCTGGGGCCACACACTCAGGGCTGTCCTTGCTGCCCTCGTGGCCACCCGTCGCGTCGCTCACGACACCTGCAGGAACCACCGTCTCCTGCTGTAAGTACGTTGCTTTGATTTTACTTATTCTGGGGGATGTGAGGTGGCCTCCATTGAATTCCTGATTTAAGATACTGTTTTTTTTTTAGTTTTAGAATTTCTATTTTATTCTTTTGATATAAATTCCAGTTTTCTGGTTGATTTCTCCCTCTTGTAATCTGTTACCACAGTTATTTTAAAGGCTTTTTCTAAAAACCAGTTTCTGAATCACCTGGGCCTGAGTTTGGCTGCCTTTTTGCCCCTTTTAGTTTTCTGCCTTTTACCTATTAGTTTTTACCTTTCTACCTTTTCTGTCTTTCAGTTTGCATACCTGGTAAATTTTTTATTGACTTAATAAAAGTATGTGTAAAAATTTTCGCGGTTCTTGAAACGTCTTTCCCTAGAGAGGAGTTCTTTAGTTTACGGCAAGCAATTAGAGAAGGCATGGATTACTTTAATTCAAACGGGTTGAGCTGATTCACAGCTGAGTTCCATTCTTTGTAAGGCTGGTTTTTTTCTGGTTTAACCACAACCTTAGACTATAAATTTTGTGGTGTCCAATTGAGCCCTTGGGGGTTTTATCAGAACCCTATCCTTCTGGTGGCCCTTTAATCCCATTTTTTAATCTCTCCAGAACCATGAAACTGGCCAAAAATCCTGAGTGGTTTCTCAAACTCCTAGCAGCTACTTTCTGCCCTGCGTTGTAGCTTCTCTGCCAGCTCTACTTACAAATTGGCAAATGCCTCAAGGGGAAACTGGTTCAAACTACTGGACTCAGTTTTTTGAACTCTTCTCTCTAGAATCGTGGCCTCTTAGGTCCTGGCTGTCTTTATGCCTTTGAACTCTTAATTTTAGTCTTTTTAGGCTCGTGAGATTGCTGAAGTTCTTTAAAAGACTATTGAATGTTTAAAGCAAAAACAATATTAATAGATGTGGGATTTGTAGAATATGAAAACATGGCTAATATACAAGGTCTTGAGTGGGAATTAAATGAAATTATACCATTATATTTTTTTTGGATTGTTCTTTAAATAGTATAATTGTATTTGAATTGAGACTGTGTTAAGTGTGTGTATGGCTGTCTGTAGGGTAACCACTACAACACACACAGTGGACACATACACACAAAATTATTGCTAAAAGTCAATAAAATACATAAAATTGAATAATAAGAATTATTCTGCAAGCACAAAAGGCAGTAGAAATAAATGAACAATGAACAAATAACATATGAGACAAATGGAGAATGAATACCAAGATAGTAGAATTAAACTGATCTGAACAAAACCATAATTCCATTAACTGTAACTCCATTAGATAGAAAGAAATTGTAAGAATGTATGAAAAGAGCTATCTGAATGTTGTTTATAAGATATTTTTTATAATATCTAAAAGCACAACTAAGTTTGATTTAAAAGAGTGGAAAAAGATGTATAAAGTGAAATAAATCTGTCATATGACACAGCAATTCCAATTCTAGGTATTAAGCTAAGAAAATGAAAACATATGTCCATTAAAACTTGTACACAAGAATGTTCATAGCAGACTTTATTCATCATAACCAAAATTTGAAAACAACCCAAAAGGCCTATTAATCTGAAAATGAATAAAGAAATAGTATATTTATATTATATACAGTGGAACACGACTTAACAATTAAAAAGTGAAATTTTGATTGGTAAAACAACATGGATAAATCTTAAAAATATGTATTATGTGAGTGAATGTAACTGGGGGCAAAGGAGTACTTACACATGACTTCATGTTCCATGAGTTTCAAAAACAGGCAAATCTGTACCATTGCTAATATAAATTGGAAACTGGTTACCTCTAGGGGAATGCAAACTAACTGAAAAGGAAGAATGAGGAAAATTTTGGGGGTGAAGAAAATGTTCTATGTATTAATGTGGGTAGTTGTTATAATTGCCAGAGTCATTGAACTGTATTCTTAAGATACATGCATTTTATTTTTCATGGTTTATTCCTCAGCAAAAAGAGCATCACTTAAGAACAAATCTGGACTAAGACATTATTTTATTTGTTTCTTTATAACAGAAGATAGTAGGTACATACAACTTGTTAAAAAAATATTAAAGAAAAATGACTCGAAAGGTAGAGCTGGACTTTTTGCCATCTTATTTAGTGACTCAATTAGTAACGTATAACCAAATATGGGATTGAAACCATTGAAAAATACGGTAGATCAATGAATTCCTTCTTCCAATAATATGATGGTTCTCATAGAACTAATGATTTTAGGTCCAGTGCACGTCACATAACATGTGTCCAAAATATTTGATAAACAGAGGAAGGAAAGTATTTGGATTTACAGAGTAGAGTGTTTTCTCTTTGAGCCATGTATTGAAACTAAATAAAACATAAAATAAGGGAGCCATTTACTCCCTTATTTAAAATGATACATATTCACAATTGTATTTTAATTTGAACTGAAAGAAAACTTAACTAGAGCCTTTAGTCAAAAGAATTTAAGACAATATTTAAATATTTTAAAGATTTAGGGTAAAGATGGACATAATGGATAAACAAATAGGTGTTCGTAGTAGAGAAACGAAAACTAAAAAGAGGTCAAATGGAAATTTAAAAAGTGAGGTGAAAAACTCACTGGAGGTCATAACAACCGATTGGACAATGAGAAAAGATCATAAATATGCAGATAAATCAGTAGAAATAAACCAAAGTCCTCAGTGAAAAAAATAAAAAGAGCTGTATTGACCTCTTTATTGTGGGACAGCATAGAATTTGGACACACATGGAATTGGAATTAGGAGGGGAAAATTGCATTAGAGAAAATTATTTGGAGGAAAAATGGTCAAACCTTTTCTAAGTTAAAAAAAAAAAAGTATGAATGCTTAGTTGCTTATTGAATGTATAAGTTCCTTGTGATGTACAAAGTGAACTTTTCTTATCCAGCAAACTGATTTTCCATTTGAGAGTTATGATTTTAAATTTCACTGAGATACAGTTGAAAAAAGTCAACTACACATATTTAAAGTGTACAGTTTGGTAAGTTTTTACATATGAATATACCCCCCACATTTACTTATTATGCCCATTTATATATAATTCCTCTTGCGTATCCTCTCCGCAGTCTCCAGACAGCCAGTGATCAGAGTTCTGTCACTAAGTGTTAGTTGGAATTTTCTGGAATTTCTTATAACTGGAATAACACGGAATGTACTTGTTTTGTGTCTGGTTTTTCTTTGACTCAGCATGATTATTTGGAGATTAATCCATGTGGTTGTGTCTATCATTAGCTCATTTTCTTTTACTAAGTGGTAATATTATTCTCTTCACTGACTATAAAACTTGTAAAACTAAGCTTATGGTGATAGAAAAGTGATTGCCTCAAGCAGAAGGGTGAGGATATTGATTGGAATGGGCCCTGAGAGAAGTTTCTGTGGTATAGGAGCTGTTTCTAGGGTGTAAGCATATGTCAAAACCCATTGGGTTATATTCTTAAGATACGTGAATTTCACTGATTGTAGTTTATACCTCATGAAAAGAAAAGGCAGGGTATGAAAAACAACCAGATATACTGCCCAGTTGCCTTCATAGTTGGTTGATATTATGTGCTTGGGTCAATGATTTGTTTTTAACGTTTCTGGTTATCTAGAAGTATTATCTTTAGACATATTTTTCAAGCATTTTCCTATGATTTAACTCTTTCGTGAAGGCAAGTGTACTTTATGATAGCTTTTACCAAAACACTCTACCTAAATCAGTTGTTACTTTCCCTAAGTTGTCTTTATGGAAATAAAATCCATGCCCCAAATTGAGTATACCTATGATAATGCCCAATAAATTATATATTAGAATGGAATTGCTAATGTTAAGGCCTCATTTTTATAATTTTTTCTTTGTCAATAAAAATAATAAAATATGCATACCTTATATCAGATAGACTTAAATTTTGTCATAAAAATTGAGACATCAAAGTAATTTGTAAATCAAATAATTTCAGTAAAATAGTGTGTTTTTATTGAATGACAAGTGATTGAAACCAAGGCATTCATTTATTCATGTAAACATTTATTAACTAGTTCCTGTAAGAGTAGGTGTACAAATTTACATGCTTTACCTGTCCCAGGATATCTTTGGTTTTTCAGTATTAGATATTAGCTTATATAGAAAAGTGATCATATTTTTACATGGTTTGTTATAAACTTAATATTAGACTGTATATCATTAAGCTGTATTCAGTATTGGAATGTTACTGAGTATATTCAATACTCAATATTGCATGCAGTATTATACTCTATTTTAAGCTAAATGTAACGTTAGTAGAGGGTGTTGGATTTATCAGAGCCCACCTCTTACAACTGTCTTTTCTGTTCAGTTGTCTATTTAGTTTAAATACTGTTCATAATGGCAGAGCAGAAATGTACACGTTAGTGTCCAAGTGTCTCTGAAAAATAATTACTCGGGCAGATCCACACATCTGTAGTGTCCTGGCTTGAATTTGCTTCTGTAGGATTTGGATCATTATGACTTTCCATTTAGAATCTCAGTACCATAATTATCACTTAATTATACTTTGTCTCCATATTTGTCCTTCTTACCACAAAATTTCATTATCTGATGCTCTGATGGGACCTGGAATGGGACTAGGAGCCTCAATGCTGAGCTGTTCACTACTGGGAACTAATATCACTCTCCTGAAAGGAAAGAGCTGTTGTCCCTAGAAGTACTTCAGATTATTTGGCTCATCAGGCCTTCTCCTTTCTGTACCCTGACCTCAATTCTGCCTCTCTCCTCCTCTGCTCATCACTCCAGTTGCTCAGGCCTCCATCTGACCTCAGGGACTGACGAACTAATTCTTATGTTTGGTACTTACAGCATTCTTACTCACATCTTTACAAGACTGGTTTGTTCTTTCTTTTCTTCTTTTTTTCCCTTGGTGAAGTATAATTAACTTACAATATTTTGTTAGTTTCAGGATACATCATAGCAATTTGATATTTTTATATAATTCATATAAGGTTGTTATATAATACTGGCTGTTTTGCCTGTGCTATATATATCTATATGCTGTTTATTTTATACGTAATAGTTTGTGCCTCTTAGTGACCATCCCTTGTTTTGCCCCTACCCCTACCCATCCCTCCTGTGGTAACCGCTAGTTTGTTTTCTGTATCTCTGACTCTTTTGTTTTATTTGCCCATTTGTTTTATTTTTTTGGATTCTACATGTAAGTGAAAACATTTAGTATTTCTTTCTCTGTCTGACTTATTTTACCAAGCATTAATACCCTCCAGATTCATCCAGGCTGTCAATGGCAAAAGTTTATTCTTTGTTGTGGTTGAGTAATACTCCATTGTGTGTGTGTGTGTGTGTGTGTGTGTGTGTACCCCACATCTTTATCCATTTATCTGTTGGTAGACACTTAGATTGGTTTCATATCTCGTCTATTGTAAATAACACTGCAGTGAACACTGGGATGCATGTATCTTTTCAAATTAGTAATTTTGTTTTCTTTGGCTGTATACCCAGGAGTGGAATTGCTGGGCCATATTGTAATTCTGTTTTTAATTTTGGGGGGAACATCCTTACTGTTTTCATAGTGACTGAACCAATTTACCAACAGTGTAAATTTTTCTCTACATTCTTGGCAGCACTTGTTATTTCTTGTCTTTTTGATGCTAGCCATTCTGTCAAGTGTGAGGTGATAAATCATGGCAGTTTTAATTTGATGAGCATCTTTTCAGGTGCCTGTTGGCCATCTGTATGTCTTCTTTGGAAAAATGTTCAAATCTTCTGCACATTTTACAAATCAGATTGTTGGGTTTTTGCTGTTGAATTTTATGAGCTATTTATATATTTTGGATATTAACCCTTCATTGGTCTTATCATTTACAGATATCTTCTCTTATTCAGTAGGTTGTCTTTTCCTTCTGTTGATGGTTTCCTTTGCTGTGCAAATGCTTTTAAGTTTGATTAAGGTCCCATTTGTTTATTTTTGCTTTTGTTTCCCTTGAGGAAACAGATCCAGAAATACATTGCTAAGGCCTATGTCACAGTGTTCTGCCTATGTTCTCTTCTCGAAGTTTTATGGTTTTAGGTCTTACATTTAGGTCTTTAAAAAATTTGGAGTTTATTTTTGTATATCATATGAAAATATGTTCTAATTTCATTCTTTTTGTGTAGCCAAAGAGGTAGTGGATGCTCACCTTGAAAGCAGCTGGTCTTGGACCTGTTGGCCTGTGGTGAAGGCCAGATATGTGAAAAGGCAGGTGGTGAAGTAGGAGATGTTTCTACGTGGAAAGGCTGGTACCATGGACCGCAGCAGCCTCTCCATTGTGCCTTCCTGGAGGTCCTACATCCTTCAGGTATCATTTAGGGTAAAAGGTAACTTCATCTTCATACTGGATAGGGCAAGGTGGGACATACAGTCAGCATCACCCTGAATCCCCAGGAGGATTGAGATCTGGAGCTCACCCAGGAGCTCCCAGGCCCTCAGGGATTTGTGCAAAAGGAGGGGCAGGAGTGCTCAAGCTGAAGAAAGTCTGGCCTCTAAAAAGTACCATTGAGGGGAAGGATATAGCTCAGTGGTAGAGTGCTTGCTTAGTGTGCATGAGGTACTAGGTGGAATCCCGAGTACCTCCGTTAAAGTATAAATAGATAAAAAATAAACCTACTTACCTTCCTCTGGGGAAAAAAAAAGCCAATGTAAAAAAAATTTTTTTTTAAAAAGTACCATTTGAGTTTGGTGGTGGTGGTGGGGCGGGATGAGACAGTTGTTACTATGTAGGCATGTTTTTAGCTGAGGAACAACAGACCTCCCTCTATTAGTCTTTGTTAGGAGCCTTATCCCAGGAGTTCTCAGCAAGCATCCCCATTACAGGGCTGAGAACACAGAGGTTTAGGGATGTCAGATAGCTGCTCAAGGACATACAGGTCAGAACCGAGAACCTTCCAAATCTAGGGCTGCTTGACATTTTCTCTAAGCTACAGTGGCTTGATATTCCCCTGACCTGTAGGAAAAGGATCTGGGGAAACTCATTCCTACCCAGTTTGGAGACAGTGTGCAATGTAGACACAGACTATGAAAGCCCTCCTTTCTTCAAAAAGAGGACACTGATTTTTCTTTTTTTTTTTTTTCTTTGCTTGCTTTCTTTCTCTCTTTTTTTTTTCTTTTAACATTCAGAGGAGTTTGGGGACCTCATTTTGTAGATCTCAGATTTAGCAAAAGGACAAAACACAAAGATACTCATTGCCTAGTGTGAAGTGGAAACAAGTATTTTCTCTGATAGCCTTTGAATATGTGCAGAGTGACTTTCTACCCTCTGTTGCAGCTGGTCAGGTCTCATGGAGGCCCACATTCCTTTGGGAGTGGGACTCTGGGGCACTTTAATGGGAGAGGCCTGGGAGGACCCCGGGGAGAGGGGTTTTGAGAGGAGATTCTGTCATACCACAGTCTTTTCAGGTTCTTGGGTGTTAGGACCACTCTGTGACCATACTGACCTCAGACCTGCCCTAGTTGTTGGTGGTGGCTTGATGCATCTGCTACCTGCCAATAAACTGGAGTAGTTAAATCCATTGACCAGCTGCTCACCAACCTTCTGGGTGGCCAGGCCGAGAGGAATCACAGGCCTGCTTTGATATTACTGGAGGAGGGGACCCCAACAATAGTAATTGTTGGTGAGGATGTGGAGCATTTGGAATCTTGATACATTGCTTGTGGGAAGGAAGGATAGCCTCTCAGATAGCTCTGAGGAATTGCTCCAAAGAGGTAGGGAGCAGGTATGGTATGTGAATTTTGGCTAGTAGATACATGCAGTCGAAAAAGGTGACTGCTAGTCATGAGGATCAGATAGCTCAGTTTGTGTTTTTAGTGCTTTTCTATGTTTGCGAAGATACAAGAATCTGAGGTCATTTTAACTGTCTAGAGCCCTATATGTCCAAAACAGTGAATGTATCCTGAATTCCTTTCAAGGTGTACTTGTAGGTCAGCGACTACAGTAGCTCATGACTTTATCCGTGTAGAACTGGAATGTCGAGTAGCATTCTTTGTTTACCCTCAGCAGGGCAGTGTAATCTGGGGATGTGAGGTTTGCTTAGGTTCTAGGTGGTGATGTGGAAATTTCACAGATAATCAATTTAGATAGATAGACCCCGGGGTGAATAGCCTTGAGCCACCGAGAGGAAGAAAATATAGGTGGAAACTCTCAGCATTTAACACAGAGGTGTGGTGGTCCGGGGGCTCCCTGCCTGCTGTCAGAATCAGCCAAAATCAGGGCCACACGCTGTGGGTTTCTGGGGCTCCCAAATGGAAAGTTACCCAAAAGAGGGGAGAAACTGCAATTTTACAAGGATTCTCCTGAGCTAAGCTTGTACACTTGTGCTATGCACATCCTGCTTCTTGGAATGCTCTTCCACCCCCTTCATTTCCTGGAAAACTTGTATTCACGCATCAGAAGTCCACTGAGGGGGAGCTCTGGGAGAGCAAGGACCCATTTATCTTATCCTTGCCATGTCCCAGTGCCTAACAAACAAATTTGGGCACATCATATCCTCCTCCAGAAAGCCTTCCTTAACTTGCCCCTCCTCTGCAGTCCCACAGTCCCCTGTTAATAATGATGTCTCTGCCTTTTTACGTATCCTTAATTAAACATTAGTTCACTTCATTGTGAGTTCTTCAGATAAAACCCTGGTATTCTATCTGTGTACCCAGCACTTGGCTTTGAATGAATGGTTGCACTTAGATGTTTGTTGAATGAATGAATACGAACTGCAGTGGACCCCCAAGTATTAGAGGCTGAGATACTCATCTTTCATTTACTCACTCGTTCATTGGGTACTACAGTCTGCCAACACATTAGGAACTGAGAATGCAGTGCCATGTTACACAAACCTTTATTGTGTAGAGTTAGATCCTTAAACAGTTAATTCTGCTGTTTGCAGTCAGTGTGGAGTCAAGAGTCACAGCTGAGTTTGTCTCAAGTTTTTCTCTAGAAAAGTGGCTGATAAGTGGAGATCCTTTTGAAGTTGGGGGTTGGACCCAGTGAGGTAGGCTGAGAACTGTTTACCAAAGAGGTGGAGCCTGTCCTTGTCTAGAGAATAGAGGCCCAGCTGGATGATGCTGTGAGTCTGTCAGCTCAGCTCAGCTCTTGGAACACCTGCTTTGCAGGCAGGATTGGGGGCTGCTGGTGGATGCAGAGCACATCCAGCCCTATGTTGGCTCCATTCTTTACCTGGCAAAGGAGGGGTTGATACTTGGGGATGCAGCTCATTTGGTGCCTCTCCATCTGTGTTCACTGCACACCTCATATCCTGTGGCTCAGTCTTTTTGAACCATTTGCAGTTTCTCTACCTGGCTGTATTCTCTCACCCCAGGGTCTTTGCACATACAGTCATTTCTTTTCTGAAAGTCTTTCCTCTTCTCTCCTGACCTGGGTAGTTTTCTGATCATCCTTCAGGTCTCAACTTAGACACCTCCTCCTCCTCCCAAGAACACTTCCAAGCTGGGTCAGGGACTGCTTCTGGTTCCCAGAATACCCTGTGATTCCCCTATCACAGCCCTTGTTCCTGTCTATGTAAGCATATAGTGTTTGGCCCTGTTCCTCCAGATGGCACCCTCCATGAAGTCAGGGAATGAGATAGTCTAGTTAAATATGTCCTGTCAAACCCCTAGTACTCAGCCCATTGTCTGCTCTGTGTGAAAACCAAAGTCCTGATGAATGGATAAATAAAATGTCATATAACCATACAATGGAATATTATTCAGCCTTCAAAAAGACAGGAATTATTACACATGCTCCAATGTGGATGAATTTTAAGGACATTATACTAAATGAAATAAGCCAGTCACAAAATGACAAATAACATATAATTTCATTTATATGATGTGTCCAGAGTAGTCAAGTTTATAGAGACAGAAAGAATGGTGGTTGCCAACATCTTGGCGTCGAGGGACATGGAAGCTGTTGTTCAGTGGGTATAGAGTTTCAGTATTGCAAGTTCTGGAGATTCGTTGTACAGCAATGTGAACATATCTAACACCACTTAAATGTGCACTTAAAAGTGGTTCTGATGCTAAGTTCTATGCGTATTTTATCATAATTAAAAAAAATTAACGTCCTTCAAGACTCTCCTCATGTAGACCCTGCTGATGTCTCAGATCTCATCTCCTCCCTCTCTCCCTTGCTTGCTTTCTGCTCCATTCACATCGGCCTCCTTGCTATTCATTGAACATGCCAAGTTCCCACCTTGGGCCCTTTGCCCATGTTGTTCCCTCTGTCTGGAATGGTTTTCATGGCCAAATCCTTCTTGCCAAATTGGAACACAGCTCAGGAGTCACCTCGACAGAGAGGCTATCATTGTTTCCTGGGTAGAGCTATTTTCCCCACTACTCTCTATTAATTTATGCTCTTTCTGCTTTTGAAATCACTTTCTTCAGATTTTTATTCTCCTGCCTAATATCTTTTCTCCACTAGATGTGGGCAGGGGCAGTGCCTGTCTTGTCACTGTAGTCTACACAGATTGCCCCAACTGTTGAACACCCTGAAGCCCAGAAAGCTTCATTAGTTGGGGTGATCTGTGTGGACCTGAGGAGAAGTAGAAAAAATGAACCTATGATGTAGATGAGACCAGTGGCCCCTTAACTTCCCTATGGAAGAGTGGTGCATACACTAAATGATTAAGACAAACTCTGGAAGAACAATTTACATCCCTTCTTTCCTCCCTCCCTTTTTGTGAATAATTCCTTTCAAGCTTCCTTCTGTACATTCTTCTTTCTGTCCTTTTTTCCCTCCACATTTCTTCCCATCTGTCTCTTTTCTTCTTCCCTCCCTGCCTTTCCTTCCTTTCTATTCATGCATCTATCCATCCATTCTTCCTTACATATTTCTATCCATCTGTTTTTCTATACAGCCAGCCAGCCAGCCATCAATCCATCATTCCTTCCTAGCTACGTCAATTATTCCCTTCCTTCCTTCTTCCCATTCATACATTTTTTATGCATCCTCTGTCCATCTTTCCTTCATTCCTTACTTTCTTCCATCCATTCATTATTCCTTGCTTCCTCCCCATCCACTCTTTTCTTCCATCTGTCTATCCATCTTTCCTTCCTTTCATTCCTATTCTCCTTTCCATCTATTTCTACATGTTTGCTCCCTCCCTCTTCCTTTTCTTCTATTCATCTTTTTTTGCCTTTCATCTGCTTATCCATCTTCTATCTCTTCTTCCTTCCACTCATCACTTCTTCCTTTCATTTATCCATTTTCCCTCCTTTCCATGCACACTATTGTTCCTGTAGTGCTCCAGCAACTATTCCAAGGACTGGATAGTTAAAACCAGAGTGAGTGCAGCTAAGTTTAACTTAATTTTGCTCCAGTTTTCCTTTTCCTATTTAGGAAAAGATGGTTGTTTTGGACCTCAGGACCCCAGAACCCTGGTGTAGTTGGAAAGAATGAGGGAGGAAGCTGTGGTATAAAAGACCAGCAACGGACCCAAGGACACTTTGAGAGTGTTGAAAAACACACCTTAATTCTTGAAAACTTACAAGGTTCTCGTTACAGGGTTTCCTGGATTGATCCATGAACTAGAAAATAATAGGTCTGCACCAAAATTCATGTTTGCTTTTGTTTCCCTTACCTGAGGAGACAGATCCAAAAATACATAGCTAAGACCTATGTCAAGGAGCATAATACCTCTGACCTTTTTTTTTCCTTCAGAATTTCTTTGGCTATTTGGTTTTCTGTGGTTCCAATCCAAATTTTAGAATTATTTGTTCTAGTTCTGTGAAAAGTATCATTTGCGTTATAGGGGTTACGTTAAATCTGTAGATTGCTTTGGGCAGTTTGGACATTTTAACAATATTTATTCTTCCTGTCCATGAACACGGGATATCTTTCCATTTGTTTGTATTTTCTTCAGTTTCCTTCATTAGTGTCTTAGAGTTTTCACAGTATAGGTATTTCACCTCTTTGGTTAAAATTATTCCTTTCTGATGTGATTGTAAATGGGACTGTTTTTATGATTTCTCTTTCTGGTTGTTCATTATTAGTGTATAGAAATGCAGCAGATTTCTGTTTATTAAACTTGTACCCTGCAACTTTACTTGAATACAGTACTAGTACTTTAACTTACTAGTTTATTTAATAATGAATTTATACAATTTAATAAATAAATTCAAGTTATATTTAAATTTAAGACAGTTTATTTTTATTTAATAATAAATATATTACATTTCTATTTAATAATTCATTTATTTAATACAGTACTGTTACTTTATTCATACTTTTTTTTTTGTAGCGTGTTTAGGGTTTTCTGTATATAGTATCATATTACCTGCAAATGTGACAATTTTATTTCTTCCTTTCCGATTTAGATGCCTTTAATTTCTTCTTGTCTTGATTGCTGTGGCTGGAACTTCCAGTAATATGTTAAATAGAAATGGTGAGAGTGGGCATACTTGTCTTGTTTCTGATCTTAGAAAACACTTAGTTTTTTTCACCACTGAGTATGATGTTAGCCATGGGTTTGTCATAAATGGCCTTTATTATATTGAAATATGTTCTCTTTATACCAACTTTGTTGAGAGTTTTGATCTTGAATGGATATTGACTTTTGTCAAATGATTTTTCTGTGCTGAGATGATAATGTGATTTTTATCTTTCATTTTGTTAATATGCTGTATCACATTGATTAGTGAATATTGAACCATCCCTGGAATAAACCCAACTTGATCATGGTGTACGATCCTTTTTATGTATTGAATTTGATTTGCTAATATTTTGTTGAAGATTTTTGCATCTATGTTCATCAGAGATATTGGCCTGCAGTTTTCTTTTTTGGCAGTGTCTTTGTTTGGTTCTGGCGAGCCCTTCCCTGAAATCCCTATATGATATGGCTCCTCTTCTTGTCCACAGTCAGTCTTTGTTACTCTTTTTGTCTAACTCCTAGCTCTGATCTAAATTACCTGTTAGCTTACTTGTACATTTTCTGTCTCTCTCTATGTATTAGAGTAGAAGCAGGCTGTACATTGCACAGTTCAGGTGGCCCTGTTCCATTGTGGTCAGTGTGAATGGAGCAGGGCAGTGTAAACCTGTACAGCCTCACACTTGGCCCTCCATAAAAGCCAGAGTTTCTGGTAAATGCTATTATTCCAAGTCCCCAAAACAGTGCCTGGCACACAGCAAGTGCTCTAAAAATATTTGTTGAAAAAAAACTCTTGAATTGAATGGTTTGAAGAGACTAAGGGAGGTAGTAAATTTTATTTTAGTCATAATCTTTTCTATTTCAGTTGCTTTGTTGATTTCTTGAAAAGAAAAAAATTAGCCTACATTGAAAACCTAGTGAAAATAACCAAATTTCTATGTAAGTTACAAAGAGAAAAATCAATTACTTAACTGAACTGCTTAAAAAAGAAATTGCTGAAGAATAATGTGCTCATGTTACTGATACTTTAGTTTAATATTAATGATTACAGTCAGAATGTATTTCTTTCTTTGTCATTAATACTTGGATCTGTATTTGTATATTAATCATAAATAATGTGCTGCCAGTATGGGATATTTCTCGTCTCTATAAACCTTTTGGGATACGACCACTTTGCAAGGTAGATTAGATTTCATAATAATTTATATGAGTCTTTGAACTGAAAATATTTCTCATTCTCAAACACAAAATATTATGTTGATAAAAAGTGATACCACTTGTTGTTTATAAGGAAGTTATACTTTTTCTTCCAAAATTTCAAGCAAACATAATAATATAGTTAAGTAAAGAAAATCTGAATTTGTAAACCACAATTTTAAAAGACCAGCATTTTAAAATTAAAAATATATTCTCTATCATGTAGCATGTATTTATTCAGTTTTAGCATAAAGATCCTGCATGTACTCTTTTTCATTTTCCATTTTCTAAAAAGTATTTAAACGCTGCAGGGTTAAACATTTTGTTCATTCTGATTGATCTTTGAGTGAATGAATGACATGAGTGCTTTGGTCAGATTAGGTCAACTTGGCCTAGCTGATTAGTGGTTGATTCTGTGTACGTACATTTTGTTCCCTGGAATTGATAACAACCACAGAAAAAGCCAACCCTTTCGCCTTCCAAACCTATCTACAAAATGTAAATGCTGCAGTTACTGTATTTAAAAAAAGTAGACGTTTTATTAGACCACAGCCATTTCCTTCTTTTTCTCTGCGGTATCATTTGAAGTCTGCTTTTTAAAACAGAAGTTGAACAAATGAATCCTTCTGTCCTCACTTTCAGTTGTCAGCAGTGCTCCAGTGTGAGATGAAATAAATTGCCAAGCCCTTTCATCTTCTATAATCAGCGCTGCACAGCTGAGTACACCCACAGCCCTGCATGCCGCCTCTGCCAGCGCTTATTCTGTGCGGAACAGGAAGTCTTTGTTAGTGCGACATATCCAAAGCTCTACACAGGAGAGAGTTTATTTTGGTTCTCTCCTTCATTTCTTGCTTCTTTGCATCTTCTTTTCTCCCTGTCTGCACAAGTAATGTGCAGTCCATTATCTGTAGGAAAGAAGTTTTTAGGAAGTAACTATTTTTTAAAAAATACATCTGATGTAGTTTTCTTTTTCCCATCCTACAATACAGTGAAGGTTAGCATCATTGCTTTTAGCCCTATACAGATGGGTGAAATTTACAAATTAAGTATTACTTGGAGGAACCTTAAACCATGTCTTTATCATATCAGAGTTCTGCATTTTTAAAAGCA
The DNA here is from genome assembly GCF_009834535.1 of Camelus ferus. NCBI lineage: Eukaryota > Metazoa > Chordata > Mammalia > Artiodactyla > Camelidae > Camelus > Camelus ferus. Next base: position 85,902,000 of record NC_045698.1, on the reverse strand, counting down.
CAGAAGCAGCATATGTGTGTTTCTATAACCAAAGCAGGACATCCACAAAGATTTACTCACTGCTGCTTAGTTGTTACCTTCCAGCTCCCAAAATATGTGGGAGTGTATTGGGGAACGGAGCAGAGAACGACAGCTTGATGTAGGGGCTAGAGACATATACCTGCTAGTTTGGGGGTGATTCTTTGTTTGTTTTGCGTTGAGCCAGTTTCTTTGAAGACCGTTCTTCCTCTGTTCCCTCTGATTCTGGTGGGGCTGTCAGTAGCTGATTCCTTCTCATCTTCAGCCTCTCTTCCCCCTGTTCCCCTGAGTTGGCAGCACTGCATGTTTGCTGCGAAGTTCCTGGGCATCAGGCATTGTTCTAAGTGCCTTGTATTCATGTATGTTTATTATAGGCATTAACTTGGCTATTTGCACAACAAAACGATGATTGGGACAATTTATTGCCTCCATTCTCCAGATGAGGAAAGTGAGGCCCAGGTTAGCTAAGCAGTTTGTCTAATAGCATACAATTGTTAAGTGGTGGAACTGAGATCCGAACCTGGGTAGTGTGTCTGCAGATTGTTGCTCTTATCTAGTACACCCTAGTGTGGCTCGCAGGGTGGGCAGATGACCCTGTACCCCAGCCCCTGGACACAGAGATTGGTTCAGGGCTGGGCATGTGGCCCAAGAGGAGGGAGACGGTGCAAGTAGAGAGGTGTGCATGCTGTCTTCCTGCAGGAGTTACCCAGCCGGCAGGATGGGACCAGGCCGATTAGAGACATCATGTCCATGACAGGTGAAGATGGAGCTCTAATGATATTTATTGAATTCTGGTCCAGCTGCCCCTGAATTCAATTTACCTCAGGATGTTTTTGTTCTTTGCTTTAATGTGAGCCAGTAAGTTCCTCTTGTTTGTTCAAGCTAACAACATTTGGATTTCTCTCACTAAGAAAGGTTATTGAGTTATAGATGAGAAAGAGCAGAATTTCCAAAAATTCCCAAGTCATGCTGGATGTTCCCCCTCTACCTGCCATGACTCTCCAGGGCCATTTCAAACCCACATTAGCCCTTAAAAATGATAGGGTCCATTCAGCTAAGCCACCCAGTTCTTAAAAAGAGGCTTTTTAAAAACGAGAGGCTATGCTGGTCTGGAAATGTGTATTGATCTTTTAATTTGAACTTATAAATTTAAATTTTATCTCAGTGGAAAGAGACTAGAAAAAATTAATGCTTTCTAGCCAGTTTCTGGTGAGTGAGACCAACCAAACTTGAAAACCAATGAAAACAACAGCAGACCAGAAAAGTCAATTATTCTGTTTGAATTAATTTTGTCCTTTGAGATGGTTACTATTATTATCATCTCCATGTTACAGATGGAGTTTTTCAGTAACTTTAATGGTCAAACATATGTGAAGTGGTAAAAGTGAGGATTTGACCAGGTAGGTAGCTCCTGAGGCCACACTGTTACATCGAATTCTCTTGTAGAAGGTGCTTAATAAATGTTGAACTGAACTGAAATCGTCGAATTTACTGCGTGCCTTGGCTAGGAAGAAAACAGGCCTTTTGTATTACAAAAAATAAACGGCAACCCAAGATTCTAAGAAGTAGCCATAGTCACAGTTCCTCCTTTCTCTGGAGGATGTGATTACCTTAAGATAAATCCCAGTCTGCAGAATTACTTTACTGTCATCAGCATATACAATTAAATATTTATTAGGCAAATTAATATATTTAAATTTGTTTAAAATTAAGCTGACCACTAATAGATCTGCTCATCAGTTAAGACATTATATGTTATTCTACAGCTTAAGAACGTTTTAATGGCTGATAAAATTGCTCCCTACATTCTAGCAGCTTTCAGATTTTGAAATTACAGCTGAAGATACTCTTAATCATTCCTAAATTACCAACTACTCACTGTTCACCTCTAAATTGTCTAATTGATCCTTCCATTTGAGGAAAATAATAAATTGAACTTCCCGAGAGGTAAATTATTTACAGGGTAGGTATACCTTATACACTTGTGAATACTTTGAAGACACAGTTGGCTGTAGAATGAAAAACAATTTGAATATAACAAAGTCTGTGTATTTAGCTAAGTTGGAGGGAAAGGACCAAGAAAATTTCACTATCGTAAAGCTGATTAAAATAATGGTATTGAATTCAAGTGTTTCCCTGTATAAATTGATGTTTATCAAGTTTCTAAACTATGTGTATCTATTTCCATTTTCTTAATGTATCTTTTTAGGGACAGATGTTTAATTATGCATTCCTACCACTAAAATGTGGTAGAACAGTAGGCCTTTGAATAGATCTCTGATCACTTGGAGATTAAACATCAGTTAAGACTTTTTATCCAAACTCAAATTATTCTATCAAATACTTCCCAGCTCTGAGTCAAAATGGAAGAATTGTAAAACAAAACAAAACAAAACAAAACAAAACAAAACAAAAAAAAACCACACACAAAAAACAAAAGAAGACTGATTGTAAAAAGATGTTATGGTCTCTGTATACACATATAAAGGAATATATAGTATATTCCAAACCCTAAGCTGGAGAGGATGCTACTCTTGGATCATGCTTTTCCAATACATTTAAATATACCAACACCACTGTGTCGTTGGCATGAGCTGAGCTTCCAACCTGGGAAGAGCCACGCTGAACTTGGAGTAACTCTGATATCCCCTTTTTGATATTTCTGGAAATTAGAAAAATCAGATAAAATATACACTATTTTATCTGGCTAACTGTATTTACTCTGAAAATTCTGTGATCGTTTTTATAACTTTTAAATTCAGTTGAACATTTTGAAATGCCAGTTCTGTGCAAGGTTCTGTGCTTTGTGCCGTGGATGATACAATCAGCAGACATGAACCTTGTCTTTAGGACTTTAATCAGTGGGGACAGAGAGGGAAAACCTTAATCATAAAAGGTGTATGTGCTATAAAAGAGGTGAAAAGTCTATTAGGAATAAAGCAGAGGCAGAGAGCAATTCTTCAGATTAAGTGATGGAGCTATGGCTTCAGGAAAATAGCTGCATTTGGAGTAGACAGATTTTGATGTGAAAAGAGGTAGCAATGAGGACTTCCCATGAATAGGACATCTTTTCATATGAACTCCAAAACCTCCTAGTGATGAGGGAGAGGGCACTAAGTATGTAGATAAATAAGAGTCTAGACCATTGTAGCAGGCTCATATACCAGCAGTTTCTGTTTGTTTGACCTTAATTCCAACATATTCTATTTGACTTCTTTCTGTGACTTCTTTAAATCATTGTAAATGCACTTTGTGTGACTTGGCTTACCAATGTCTCTAAGCCTCCTCTTCTGATACAGAAAATGGAGGTGAAGTACTTAGTAAATATCACACAGAAGCAACCTGCCATTATTAACTCACAGTTTAGGCTTTATTCTCCTCCCAAGGCTTGGCTTGCCATTCCTTGCAGGCATGACTCAATAAGGCAGAGGCAACTTACTGTTTCGTTGTTAGCACCATAAGAGTGGCTAGAATTGGAGTCTCGCAGTGTGAGACCCTCACGCCTTGAGACCTGAGCTGGATACAGTCCAAGCTCCTGAATCCAGAGTTATTCCCTTCCCGCTCACCACCTCTTTGCCCCTAACTGGCTGTGGTATTGTTAGTGAGTCAGAGGTGTCGGAAGTGCAACCCACTGTGACACTGAAAAGAAGACACTTTGACCCTGTCCACTTTCTCCTTGTGCTGAAGGTGTGCTCCACTTAAAATGGTGTGTTTTATTTCAGCTGTTTGTGAAACATGGTGTTTGCCTAGCTGCAGCATTTACACGATCTCTTGCTTAGCCTGGGGATCCCAACATTTATATTAAACCTGCAGTTGCTAACTTACAACTGCGAATACCCGTTAGTTTGTTACAGTGCTAATTTAATTTAACTTCTTATGAATGAGAAATTCTGAGGTACAGGTGCAGTCAGATTCTTTGATCTTGGTCATTGACACCTCCTGGCCCTTCAGTCTTCACAGTTTCAGTTCCATAAAAATTCAGTAATCTTTGAAAACTTTTCTGTACCATTTGTTCTGTTAGAACTGTGTTATTATATTTCTCACCCAAACAAACATTACAATATAAAAACAATTGTTTCAGTGACAAAATACGAGGTTTCAGGCTTACTACATTTTTTTCCACAGTAATGCCTTCCAGAGTAAATCATTTTGTTCACTAGAAGTGAATTTTGTTATTGCCATCTAAAAGTAATGTATTTGTTCCTCAAAACTCACAGAACATACACCTGGATGTTTCCTCATTGATCCTTCATACCACTTCTCAGAAGTCTTGGTTTTCTTGGTTGTCTTTGAATTTGACCTTGTAATTCTGCCTGTAGCTCCATTCAACACAAAGATAAGCAGAAGAATAAAAGAAGTTGTTGCCAACAAAGCAGTCTACAGTTAAACTGTGGTAGTATGTTCTAAATGTCATGAAATGTATTTTGCTATTCAGGTGGGACTAGATCCAAATGGCAAAAACTGTAGCATTCGGATCTTGGTATACATAAGAATCATTAAGATGTTTGTCAAACATGTAGGTTCATGGTCTCATCTCTAGTATATCCAGTACAGTAAATTTGGGTGGAAGTGGGGCAGGAATCTGCACTTAAATTTTTTCACAACTTTCCCAGATGGTTCTGGTACAGTTGGTTTGCAGAACACTTAGAGGAAAAAATGTAGAAGTAGCTACTTATAATTACAATATTAATTACTAATCATAATTAATATCAAGTTTGAGTTTTTATTAAATTAATGCTATGGGAAAAGAGAATGTTGACTTTTGTGACATGTAACAGATCCAAATCTGTAATTGAGAAAAATACTTAAGTGTCCACAGTGTCCTGTGATGTGTCCCTTCAGTGCATTTATGAATCAACTGGAAGTCCCTTTCAAAATTTCCAATAGGCTGTGGACCACACTTTAAGAATCACTTTTCTAAGCTGTCTTAAAATTATGGCAGGATGCCCAGAAGCTGATATTTAACAGCCATGGAAATATATCTACTTAAAATCTTACAAGTAAAAACAACTTTGGGAAGCCAGTTTCCACTTCAGTATCTGGCACTGGATGAAAGTTTCACATCCACATTGGAGATCCTCATTCAATGACATAAACACTTCAATATTCACATTAAATTCATTTACTAAAAATAACAGCTGAAGAATGTGCAGCTGAAGTTGATCCCTGGCGGCATTTAGTTTGTTTACAGTCTATTTTGGCTGTGGCCATTATCCATATCTACAGCCTTTGCACATACTTAAGAGGAGCCACACAGATTATAATCTAATTATAGGGAAGTATAAAAACAAATGTCTCTGCAAGCAAATACTGAAATATTTCAAAGTCAACAAAAGCTATAATTGCTCAAATTTAAAAGCAGCAAGTAAGTAAGCAAATACATATAAAAGTATAAAATTATGTGACCTCAGGTGATTTCTGTATTTCATTTTTATAGTCTTAAAACTTTTTATTGCACAATAATTGACATACAAAAACTGCACAAGTTTAAAGTATGTAAATTTTGACATTTGTGTATGCCTGTGACACTACCACTGCAATGAACATATCCATCATTTCCATTAGTTTCTTTGTGCCCTTTTGTAATCTCTCCCCCTCCTCCTTCTCCTCTGTTCATCCTCAAGCAGCCAGTAATCTACTTTCTGTCTCTACACATTAGTGTTTGTTTCCTAAAAGTTTATGTAAGTGGAATCATACACTATGTACTCTTTGTCTGACTTCTTTTATTCTGCATAATTGTTTTGAGATTCATCCTTATTGTTATATATGTATCATTTGTGTGCAGTAGTACACTTTGATTTCTCTTGTCCTTAACCTTTTGTTATTTTTATCATATAGTTTACTTTTACATATGTTATAAACCCCACTACCTAATATTTATTTTTGTTTAAATAATTATCTGCTACAAAGATTTAAGTAACAAGAAAAATTATAATATTCTCATTTCCAGATATTTAAAGTTTCTCTTGCATTTGCCTGTTTGACCCATGAATTATTTAGAAGTATATTGTTTAGTTTCTTAGTGTTTGAAGATTTTTAAAATTATGTTTCTGTTATTGAGTTCTTTTATTCTCTAGTGTTTGGAGAATGCACTCTGCACAATTTCAGTTATTTTACACTTATGGACCAGGATGTTGCCTATCTTGGTATATGTATTCCATGGACACTTGAAAAACTACATCTGCTCTTGTGAGATGTAGTGCTCTATAAAGATGTTGATTTGATCTTACTGGTTGGTGGTGTTGAATTCTATATCCTCTCTGATTTTCTGTATAGCTGCTCTGACAATTTTTGGGAGAGTGGTGTTGAAGTATTCACTGTAGACTTGTATGTTTCTCCTTTCAGTTTTATCAGTTTTGCTTTATATATTTTATAACTCTGTTGCTTCGTACATACACATTGAAGATTTCTGTGTCATCTTGGTCTGTTAACAATTTCTTCATTATATAATGTTCATTTTTGGGGCTAGTGGTTTTTGGGTTTTTTGCTCTGAAGTGTACTTTATTTAATCTTAATATAGCCATTCTTGCTTTCTTTTGATTGATGTTGTATTGTACTTTTCTTCCCTATCTTTTAACTTCCAGCCTGATTATGTCACTTTGTTTTTAGTGAATTTCTTGTAGATAGCATATAGTTGGGTGAATTTTTAAAAAAAATCTACTCTGTCAATCTCTCTCTTTTAATTAATATATTTAGACTATTTATATTTAATGTAATTATTGATGTGGTAGGGCTTAATTCTGTCATTTTATATTGTGTTTTTTGTTTGTTCTCTGCTTCATTTCTTTTTCTTTTCCTGCCTTTTTGTGGGTTACTAGAACATTTCTTATAATTTTTAAAATGTTTTTGAATACATCTCTGGCTTTTTTGGTGGTCTCACATATAGATACAGATATATTTATCTAGCTATATCTTATTGCAGTCCACTGGTACTGTCATTTTACCATTTTGAGTGACATACAGAAATCTTACCTCCCTTTATGTCACTGTACTTTCCTCCATTTATAATATAATAATCTTAAATATTTCTTCTCTCTGTATTTAGAACCACATCAGACAGTGTTAAGATTTTTGCTTTATCCATGAAGCACATTTTAGAAAACTCAAGAGGAGAAGCAAAACCTCTTGTATTTATCCATTTTTTTTTGTATTTATTTATTTTTATTGAAGTGTAGTTGCTTACTGTGTTCTTTCCTCCTACGTTTTGTTCCAGGCTTCCATCTTTTATTGTTTCTTTTTGTTTAGTGAATTTTGTTAAAGGTAGGTCTTTTAGTGACAAATTATCTTAGTTTTACTTTATCTGAATGCTTTGATTTTACCTTCTTTCCTGTAGCATATTTTTACTGGGCATAGGATTCTAGGTTGACAAAAATTTTCTCTCAGCACTTGAAAAATATTGTGCCACTTCCTTCTGGCCTTAATAGTTTCTGATGAGAAATCTGTGGTAATTTGAATAGTTTTTCTTTATAGACATTATTTTTCTCTAGTTGCTTTCAAGAATTTTTGTCTTTAATTTTCAGAAGTTTAATTAGGGTGTTTGGTTTTATCCTGTAGGGTTCATGCTGCTTCTTGAATCTGTATATTCATGTGTTTTGTCAGATTCCATAAGTTTTCAGCTTTTTTTTTTTGAGCACTTTTTCAGCCTTGTCCTCTTCTTCTGGGATTCAGTGACACAAGTCACTGAGTCTCTCTTCATTTTTATTTTTCAGTCTGTTTTCTTTCTATGGTTCAGAGTGGATAACTTCAGGTGTTCTAGTTCACAAGGTTCTTTTCTATGTCCACTCCATTTTGCTACTGAGCCCATCTACTGAGCTTTTATTTAAATTATTTTTAAGCTCTAAATTTCTGTTTGGTTCTTCTTTGTATTTTCTTATTGCTTAAACTTTCTACTTTTTTGATGAGGTTTTTTTCTTTTAAGTGTGTTCTTAATTGCTCTTAGACAAAGCATTTTATCAGGACTGGTTTGAAATCTTTGCCAGATAATTTTAACATCTCTATAATCTGCATCTGTTGTCTTTTTTTCTGTTTGAGATTTTCCTGGTTCTTGGTATGATGAGTGATTTTGAAGTGAAACCTATTTTTTAAGTTTATAATATTTTTGTATTATGTTATTAGACTCTGGATCTTAAACTTTCTCTTTTAGGTAGCTTTCTGTCACATCACTATGGAAGGAGGTGGGGCAACACTGCTTCATTAGGGTGGGGGTAGAAGCTTTAGTGTCCCACCTGGTTTCTGGTGACATCATGGGGAGGGGAGACTTACTACTAGTTGGTGGGTTTGAAAAGACCTGGCTACCTTTTTGTCCTTCTCTGACTCAGCCCCAGAAGAGGTGTTGTGGTGCCCCATTAGGGCTTCAAGGGTTAGAAACCTGGGTTCCCCTCTGGCCCTTTGCTGGTGTGGGTGATGTGGGGCTGCACTTTTTGTTTGTCATGTCTGGCTGGACTAGAGAGATTGTTGTCTCAAGTTTTACGTCTTGCTGTGGTGCCCCAACCATGGTCCTTTAGCTAGAAGGAAGAGGCTTTTGCTGAGGATTTTTTTTGTCTACAGATGTTGGTATTTTTGGCTTGTGTGCTTGTTCAGCACCAAATCTGGAATATGTGAGGGAAAAAGAAAACCCTGGGAACTCACCACCATGTTGTTCCTTGGGTCCTTAGTTCCCTAGTTGGTTTACTTTCTTCTCTCTGCCTTTCGGTATCTTCTTATATTTGTTTTATATATAATGCCCTGGGTTTTAGTTGTACTTAGTGGGAGGGATAGGGAAAATCTGGGTCAATTTTGATTGATTTTTTTCTTATTATTATGGTTCATGTTTTCCTGCTTCTTTGTATACCTGATCATTTTGTATTGGATGCCAGATTATGTGATTTTCATCTTGTTAGTGGCTGGATATTCTGTATTCCAGCTGATATCCCTAAACTTCATTCTGGAACTTACTTAAGTTACTTGGGAACAGTTTCAGCCTTTGGGGTTTTGCTTTGAAGATATTTTGGGCAGGACCAGAGCAGTGCTTAGTCAAGGACTGATTATTCCCCACTGTTGAAGAAAGACCCTTTTGTATACTCTACCCAGTGCCCCATGAATCCTGAGTTTTCTTTCCTTTCTGGCTCATGGGAACAGGTCCTATTCCCCGTCCTCTGTAAGTGCTGGGTACTGTTTCCTCTGATTCTTTTGGGTGTTTCTTTCCCTGGCCTTGGGCAGTTTCTTCACATGCATGTATAGACAGTACTCAGTTGAATACTCTAGGGGACCCTGTGCTGCTCTCCATAGTCCAGTCTCTATGTACCTCTCATCTGTCTGGTACTCTGGTTTGTAAAGTCTAGCTGCCTTGGTCTCTCTGGTCTCTCAGCTTTATAGCCACAACTCAGGAGTTCTGGTGGACTTTGCTTGTTTTCCCCACCCTGCACCACAGCCTGGAAACTCTCCCGAGACAGTAAGCTGCCATAGAGCTTATCTTGTTTCTTTCCCATCTCTGCAGGATTACATTTTTTCATTGACTAATGTTGTAGTGAAAACTGTTGTTTTATTTATTTTTTTTTTGGTTATTTCAGGTGGGAGGATGAATCTGGTTCCTGTTACTCATTTATGGCTGGAAGTGTAATTTTTCTTTTTTCAAATCCACAAATGTGTGACTGGAATAAACCATCTCTCAGTCTGCGTCTAGCTCTATTATCCTATGATTCTGTAGTTTGAAGTTCAGGTCTATGGAGTAGATAGGGTCACTGCTTTCTCTTTTTATATGTGGAACACCTAGTCACAGGGAAGACTTTTAAAAAGTGACACTTAAATAGATGTGCTAAGTGCTAGTTACTATTCTGAGTCCACAGTGCCTTATCTGTAATTCTTGGAGCCAATTTTGTATTTTCCTATTTTAGAAAGGTCTGTATACCAAATATAATTTTATACCCCAAACTAAGTCTGAGGTAGCTCTCGGTAATCTAATATTTTCAAATTTTTATAGCAAAAAAGGATTATTAACACTCAGTAAATAAGTAAGGATTATACATAGCCCAATTTCAGTTTAGGTCATGTTTTGCTGCCTGCTAAATTTGTCAGTTCTTTGGTTTTTAGCCATTTGGTTTGAGAATTTTGGATGAGGGATTATATACAGGTGCTAATTTACTTAATCCTCTTAATCAACCTTTGAAATAGGCAGTATACTTGTGATTATTTTACACATGAGAGAAATGAAGCATAAGGAGTTAAATAACCTGCCCAAGGTCACACAGCCAGCAAGGGACAGGTCCAGGATTCAAATGCAGATATCCTGGCTTCAGAATCTGGAATCTTACCCATTGTACATTATTGCCCTTCCTCAAGGAGCCTCCAGTCAGGGCAGTCCCGGAAGTCAAGCATGACCCCCAGTATTTTCATGACAAAGGGTTTCTTGGGTATTAGGTTTATCTTCACTGGGAGACACTCTCTGTGCTAGCATGATCTGAGAATATATTTGTACTTGACTCAGCTCCCAGACAGACTCTTGTCTGTGTTACCAAAGAGCTCCTGCATTTTCTGCAGGTCTACATTTGGGTGCTTGGGGACCTGTTATGATCTGAACCTGAGAAGGCTCAGATCTGAGTTCTAGGTCTGGAATACCAGATTACCTAGTAGTTGTCTAATATGGAAGTAGGCTATTTTGGGATGGGATTTTTTTGTGTCCATATTTGAAAGTTGGCTTCTCATTCTCTTTGCTGAAGGCCCTGTTGGTTTTTCCTGATTTCCCAAGGTGCCTCAGGTTCCTGTTTAGAGTCTTTAGATCCACTTCTGGTTGTACAGGTGGTACCCGGTAGAGAACTCATGACCATGAGGGTAATTAGGGGCTGGAATCGAGTCTGTGACCCATTCCACAGATCCTGTGGCTGTCCACACTAGTAAACCACGTTAGGACCTCATCTGATGAGAGAAAGGGCACTTTGTTCTAGCACACACATAGGTGGACCCTGGGCTACATGTGGTCCTGCCCCAAGGGTTCCCCAACACTGTTATGGACTGATTGTGTCACCCTCAAATGCATATGTTGAATCTCCCACCCCGGTGTGACTGCATTTGGAGATGGGGCCTTTATGGAGGAAATTAAGGTTAAAAGAGGTAATAAGGGTGGGGCTCTGATATGATGGAGCTGGTGTCCTTGTAAGAAGAGGAAGAGACATCAGAGCTCTCTCTCCAAGCACTCACAGAGGAAAGGCACATGCAGACACAGTGAGAAGATAGCCATCTACAAGCCAGAAAGAGAGTCCTCATTAGAAACCTGATTTGCTGGCACCTTGAACATGGACTTCTAGCACCCAGTACTGAAAGTGAATGTTTGTTACGTTTAAGTCACTCAGTCTCTGGAATTTTATAAAGACAGCCCAAGGAAACTGGTCCATCCTGCAGCCATATGGAGGCAAGGTAGAGTGACCCTGGAATGGATTTCCAGAAAATCTGTAGCCTGAGCATCTAGCACATATAAGTGGCAACATGAGGGAGCTCTCAAAGTTATCCTGACTTTTCCTTAGTGATACATTGTGCTAATTATCTAAGCTCGGTTTTATGCCTCCTTCTTTTATTCTAGTTTTCTCAAAAAGCTAAATCAACACCAAGCAGGCTCTTACATGTCATATTCCTTGAGGTCTGTCTTCTGAACAAGCTCTATTATTATGCCTAATCCATGTGTAATACTAGACATTATTAGTTACCTAAGAGAGAGGTAGAGAAAATGTAGACACAGTTAAAATCATTTTACCTTTGGAGGACTGTTTGGATTTGCATTTAATATGTTGGGGAAAAAGGGATCTATATTCATCTTTCAACATTTTAAATCAAATAACAGGGCATATTGTCCTTTTGCCTTCATCTCCGCTAAGAAAAATTTAGTTTGGACACTGATTTTTATATAAACTGTTTTGCCTTTATAATCCACTTTTCTTTCATTTAATTCTGTTCTTTTAACGTTTAACACCTTTATTTGTCTGATTCTTCCTTTCTACCATTCTTAGGGGAAAAAAACCTTTTAAAATGTTATACATTAGGAAAATGTTAACCCTATCTTCTATCCTCCAAAGAATACATTACCTTATCTTACAAACTCTAGGACTTCTATTTAACTTTGGGTTTGTGTATAAGGTTAGACCTCTCAGGAGAGTTGGATGATGACAGCATATGGGATATGTTATTAGTGTTAAGTTTTCCCCATCTTTTCCAGGTATATCTATAATTTCCATAATCAGCTGTTTATTTTAGAGTTATCTGGGAGTTTCTTGATGAAAAATGGATTTCTGGGCTGGTTAGAGTCCTGCTGGATCAGATCAGAGTCCAAGAATCACTAATTTAAACCCCAAACCCTGGGAGGGCAGATGCCATTTCTTTTCTGTTCCTTGTAGCTCGTTAGTACCAAGAAACAGTACTGTGCACGGGATGGTTGCTGAACAAATGTTTTTGTTTGAATTTCCTTTTATTACATTAAGGTTAGATAAGGTGGAGCTATATTTGTTTTATGAATAAACAATTTTCTTTGCTTTCAGACTGCATTTTAGAGGTCTGTCAACTTCCTCCCGCATAATTGGGGCTGGAAAATATCCTTTATGCAACTCACCACTATTGACAGTGACAAAGAAATTTGCTTTTCACTAATGCATTATCATGCTATGTGGAAGTGTTTGGAGGATGGGGAGCAAACTGTTTTCTCTTCCAGGCAGCCATACCCTGCCATGACCTTGACATGTTGCACATTAATTTTACATTATATCCAGGAGTCAGGGAGAAAATTAAAGCTCCTGCTATTGTCTCCTCAAAAAGACTGATAACCTTCTGGCAGGAAGCTCAGTCATGCTAAGACTGCCTGTCCCACCCGTGATCTATTGACCAGAATGCCAGCACTTACATTGAAAATCCCTAACACATTCAGCTCTTTGGCTTCCATTTTAATGAGCATTTATTTAGCCTTTGGTTAGAAAAATTTCAACAGGATCAGACCTGTGAAACCTGATTCTAACTCAACTCTATGATTTTTTAATACAATTCTATGTGTGTGTTGATCACAATGACTGGATATCTAAGATTAAATTAAGACTAAATAAATCAACTTCATGAAATAGAAAAATTGAGTAGCCTCTGCTTCATTGATTCACTAGAAGCCAAAATGTCTATAGTTAAAAATGAGGTAAAATAAGCAATTTGAACACTCAAAACTCAGTCTGGATAATCTGCTAAAAGATAGTGACAGATACATGGTAGACAGAAAAGAGTTAATATTTTATAAGAACTCACTCCAAATAATTAGTTAAGATTATAGCATTGTGCGATTTTCCACCAATTATTCCAATACCCAGGCTTTCCTTGTATACCTGTTAGTAAAAATGCAGTGTTAGGTGTCAAGGATTTCTGAGTGGACCATGACACTTGACACTAAGGACCTACTAACAGTTTCTTAGAATAAAAAGGAAGTTAAAAAAAATCCATAAATGAAAAAAAGCTTGTTTATCTACTCATTCTAGTTTGCAGAGTTAATGTGTTGAAACAGCATTCCTTATGTCCAATTTTGGGGGAGTTGGATACTTCTATTATAAACATGTACTGAATGATTTGTAATCCATCCAGAGGCAACACATTGTCAACATGGCAAATGTTTAGGCCAAGAGTGGATGCACTTAGCTTGGGAATGGACAGAAAGACTCTACCAAGAGAAACAGAGTTGGTCAAATGCATTCTAGCTTTTATACAGTTCTAAGAGACACTTCTTAGAATTCTTCTTCCTGAAATAGAGTTCGTCTTTTTTTTTTTTTTTCCCCCTCTTAAAACCTCATGAGGTTGTTTGTGTCTATATTGGATGTGCCAGATGGAAAGGTTTACTCATTAGAGGCAGCTGTTTTAGCAAATTACCTCACTACAGCATAATGACAGAGTTACAACAGACTACTGAAGAAAATCCTTTCTCTTCCCAGTGAGATCATGAAACAATTTCAATGAGATTTTTTGATATACTTTGGAAATGGTTCAGTTGGACACATGGGTGATAAGAGGAGGTATTTTTTGTTCATATTTCATTCAATACTTATATTTAACAGCATACATATAAGATATAGATTTACAATTTGATTTCTTTTTCAACTAATGGATTCATTATCTTTGGTGAATGATCTCATTAGTTCCTTGAGTATGAATGATCCTGCTGGGGAAGATTTCTCCCTTTATAATATCCCATTTAAAATATATGTATGCCTTACACATGATCATAGCTCTCCCTTTCACATTGGAGCCTCACAGTTATAGTGTTACTTTTGAGATTCTTATAAGGGAAAGATGTGCTTAGGGTTTCCTTGCCTTAGGAAAACCCCTCTATTTCTTCAAATAAAATTTCCTCAATACGATGCCATACTTATTTATGTTGAATTTCCACTATAGCACATAGGACTTTGACAAGGATGGAGAAATAGTTTTTATATATGTGTAGAATATTATCATTTTAAAGTGTTTATATATATCTATGTGTGTCTATTCTCATTTTATTCTGCTAATAACCTTTTGACGTAATTATTCCCGTTTAACAGAAGTGGACATTTAAAGTTCAGTTATGCTTGATGACTCATTAAGTCAAAGAAGCTGCTAGTTGGTGAAGTCATCTAGGTTATTTTCAACAGTGGTCACTATCTAACTATCTGGTGGCATCCATTTGGAACCATAATATCAGGAAACATCCACCTGAAGTTTGAAGATATTTCATTAAAAAAAAAAAACAACAGACATCCGTATGTATATTGCTGGTATGGGTACTATGATCTGGTGAAGTTGGAGGATCTGCTGGATTGTGTGTAAATTTTCATGACTGTGACCCCTTTTTTTCTTAGTAACACCTCGTGGGTGTTGATGACTAACACCACTCAGTTTAGTGGAAGGGTTGACGTCTCAGTGCCATAACTGAACATTATGCCCAGCAGGGTTTATCCACATGGCTTTAAGTGCTGAAACTTGGCTGTAAGAATATAGATTGTCATTTAGGGTTCATTACTATTCTGATAAGTACAGTTATTGTAACAATTTAGACTCTAACTTGAGTTACTTTCTGTGATGCATTTAGTAGAACTAAATTTTATAAGTCTTACTTTATTAGGAATCAAGTGTATGTGATCTTTCTGCGTATGTGTAAGCTTCCTTAACTTGTTTTACATCAGAGTGTTTCACATCCAGGAGAGATACATATATATGTGTGTGTGTATATATATTTATATTTAAATATTAAATTTAAATATATATATATATATATATATATATATATATATAAAAATAGCCAGAAGATTAGTAGCTGAGGGTGTTAGAATTGTATTGCCTTTTGTTGCCTTCTTAATGGTCTTTAATCTTTTGGGTTACCATCCAAAGTCATGATGAGTCTTCTCCAGAAAGTGGAGAAGCCCTGCCCTCACAGCTATCTGGGGGAGTCGACACATGAGTAGAGAACCTGAAGAAGCAATAGTGGTGGGACCAAATCACATGAATCTCCCATGAAGTACAAAGGTTACCTGCAAACCAGGACAAGTTACATGGGGAAGTTGTCACCCACTCCTGGATGACCCCTATTGCTGTGTCTCTCTTTCCATGCTTTCATATTAGTCTTTAAATGTAAGAGAGTGTTAGAGCCCACAGTGCTGTATTAGGAGCCATCCCTGGGGTCATGGTTGCCAGTGACAGCAGTGGGACAAAGAGGGAAAGATGGCTTCCAGACCCCATGGTCACCAGGGCTGAAAAAGGAAGGAAAATCTCCACCCCTGCTAGCAACTTCTACTGCTGGGACTATGAGCAATTTAAGGAGGCTCCACAGTCGCTCACAACTTAAAGTTTCTAAGAAAATTTTCTAAATGCAAGGCAGTTGTACATTCAGGGCACCAAACACTTCATGCTTTCTTTCCTATCTTGATCATTTAGAGAGCAGGGTGTCCATTCTCTTGCTCTGCGATTACTTCAGAACATTATACATGTGAAGGACATAGCTGAGGGCACCTCTGTGGAGATTTGTAGTTGTGGTTGGTTCTGGGTGTCACATTTAGGCACAGGTTAGCAAAGCTGGGGATGGGATAACATACTAGTTGCAGGAAAGTCTGACATGGTGGACAAGTTGAGGAAACATTCTCAAAGACTGGAGGCAACAGGGCACTAAAAAAACATGAGTTTACATGGCTAAAGTTGACTTACTTTCATCTTGTACAGCATGAATGCCTAGCAGTACAATTTGTGCTATTTTATTAACAAAATTATTCACAGCTATTATGTGAGTCCTTAATCAAATTTAGTCTGTTCTTGAATATTCAGAGACGATTCTTCCTGAATAATGCGTAAGTTCTTTCATCCTTTTCTTTTTGTCTGAGGAAGTCTCATACATCCTAGCTGCTTTTTCTTCTTCTTCTTCTTTTTTTTTTTTTTTGGCTTGTTCATTTGAGTTTAGTATGTGATTTCCTTAGATTTTTTTCTATGGTAGTTCACTGTCTTCCTTAATCTTTCAGTTTTGTCATCAACAAATTCGATGACTTCTCAGCTCATCTGTCTTCTAGGTTGTTAATTAACATACCGAAGAATAGTGGTCCTAGTATTGATTGATCCCAAGGGAGCTTTCCTGTTAATCACTTCGATCTTAGGGTTAGCCATTTTTCTTATTCTTTGTGTTCTCCCTATTAACTGCTCTTCATTCTATGTGAAGATTTTAAAAATTCACAGCATGAGAATTTATTTTTACTCTCTCCTTAATATTGCTCATGAATACTTGTGCCCCACTTGCACAGTTTTCGTGGATCTTAGAGTCTGAAACTTTGCCTGTGTGTAATGAGGGGTTTGGGCTGGATGACCTTCTTTTTCTAACATTTATGATCTTTGTCCCAACTAGAAACGAAAACGGGTGCCAGGGTCTGTCACAGAGAAGAATAATTAGCATATCCATTAACTTGGGTCCCATTAACACATCCAGTGTTAACTCTAATCACTGGTAGATTTTCAGCTGAGCTCTACTTTCTATAAGTGACTGCTAGTATATGGTCCAGGTTCAGTCTCAGCATTTCTGTGATCTGGCTGTGTGACATGGAAGAAGTACCTGTGCCTCGTTCTTCTCTGTAAAATGGGTATAGCAAGACCTCATCATTGTGTTGTGAAGAGAGTAAATGGGTGAGTGTGAAAGCACTGAGTGCACAGTGCTGTAACAAGGCACCCGTTTTCATCGTTCCTGCACCACCTGATCCACTAGACACCTTGTGAAGTAGCAAATCGTTAGTATGATTACGCCATCAGCTGTTCTACAGGCTGGGAAATAGAGGCTAAAAGAAATTAAGTGATTGTCTCAGGGTTGACCACGTGGTGAGTTAGCACAGGGATGGTGCACCTGCAGCCCCTTTGCTGCCCAGGGAGGCTGTGTGTGCTCTCGCCAGAGCAGGAAGGCCCCCTTGAAGCTGACCTTGCATGCTCAGCCGGCTGGCATGCTGCATGTGCATCTTCCCAGAGCGTTTGGTTGCTTTGTGCTGCAAATGAAAGCAGTTCCCTTGCACAGATGTCTGAGAACTCTGACCGTGGATCTCACTCTGGAGCCCTGCACAGTAACCCTCCCCTTACCACTCCTATAAATAAATAAGGAGTAAGCTGGGAGTAATCACCAGACCAGACCTTCTCTTAATGGTTCCATCTCCCCTGATTACCCTCTTGTCCTCTTCATGCCCATGTGGTGCACAATTTCAGTTTGCTGTCACTTTAGTCTCTGGGTGGCTCAGTCCAGTGCCTTGGGCACTTAGCTCTCTTGTTCCCCCATCACACCTACTGTTCCTGCACCTTCTTTTTGTGTGTGTGTTCATTTAACTAATAACCTTTACTTTTTAGAGCAGTTTTAGGTTCACAGCAAAATTGAGCAGAAAGTACAGAGTCTCCACATACCCTTTGTCCCCACACACCACCACCTTTTTTTTTTTTTGAAGCAAAGATAACAATGCAACTTTCCCATCTTTACACAGGAAATGCTACTTCTCAAGTTAACTGCAGTAGCCCAGTGCAATAAAGAATTCATAACAATAGCTGTGGTGCTGAACATTACCGTTCTAATCATAGATTTTATTGGAAGCCGTATACCTTTTAGAGTCGGCATTTCATTTGCCTCCTTTGCCTTGTAGAAAGCCTGCCACTGTGACAATGGGTAGGAGTTAAGCTAGAGGTCTTTTCCAAATTCCTTCTTAGATGCAGAGCAAGAAAGAGAGAGAGAAAAATCACACCGATGTTTCTAGCCATTTGTGTTAAAATACAAAGCAAACAAGGCACATTCAAAAATGGTGTGCTGGGCAGCCCCCATTACTATTTATCTTGACATTAATATTGATAAGGAAGTACTTTGTAGCTGGGCTCTGTTGCCTCCCCCAGTGTCCTCCAGCTCTGTGTTCTCTGCTCTGGTGGCCATTAGCTCCCTCTCCCTCTGTACCCAGAGCCTCTGAGAGGCTTGGCAGGCCTCCAGCTCACTTATGCTTAAATGGACACTCAGGCTCCGACGGACACACAGCTAAATAGAGGCCAATAATTCAATACAGTAAGACTGTACTGGGGCTGCTAGTAAATCCATCAAGCAGTAAATATCATCTGAAGCCAATGCAAGCTTTTATCTTTCCAATTTTTTTGTATGTCTGAGCGAAGCCCAGGCATTCAGTGAATCATGTAATTTATTCTGCGGTGCTGAGTCTGGGCTGTCTCAGGCATCATATTGACTTTTTTTTTTCCATCTGTCAGGGGCAGTCAGCGGCTCTGCTGTTGTGGGAGCGCATCGCATTACATCTCTTTATTTATTTATTTCTGCTGAGGCTTTGTAGAATGATTGGGCAAGAACGCATTATCTCAGATCAACGAATACTAAGAAAAGCATCTGAACATCATTACGACAGCATGTTAAACATTTGTCCTACCCAGTTTGTTAAATCAGCAAATGTATTTCCAGCAAATGCTGGTAATTGTTCATAAAGGGCTCCCTACTGCAGGGTTTTATTAAGCTGAAAATATGGCCTGTTATTTTCTTCAGCTCTTTAGGTCAGTGGTGATGCCTATATGTTGGAAATAGTGCTGAACAGCTGTTGTATCAACTTGTTCTCGTGTGTATGTGTCTGCACACAGACACACACCTCCTCGCTCTATCTCTGAACGTTGCACGCATATTTTGTGCACATGTGTAGGTCCATATGATATAAAGTACTGTGTATTTACTTGGCAAAGTTAATAACATGATTAGGTTAATGATCAGGTTATGGTGTCCAATGGTTAGAAAATATCTTGCCTTCCAGTCAGTCAAAATTTAGACTGGGAGCAAATGGATTTGGGTTACTCTTGCTGTACTACTGAAAACTTCAAAAGTATGAACCCTACATTTGAATGTTATTTTGAACTCTCTCAGTCTTCCTTCTGTGTAACCTATGAACTGAACAGAGAAGCGGGAGGAAGACGACTGTCCCCAGAGTCCTTCACAGTGGGATCTGAGACTGCTAAGAGCAGACATACCCAGTGGTGCATAGCATGGCGGGATGATGAGACCCTAAGTTCAGCCTGCTTCCCTGCTAAGGCATCCCCCTAAATCCCCAGCCCTTCCTCTAAAGCTGGTTATTCTGCTTCTGAGACTCAGCTGGACTCTCAGTTAATTCAGTTTGGATTTGATTAGTGTCCGACTCTGGGAGCGCACATCAGAGAAAAGTATTTTAAAAGTAAGTGTCTTGATCTTCTTTAAGTAAATAAACATGGATTATAAATGTACTTCCTAGAAGCATCAATGCAGAATGCACAAATGGAGCAGTGCCTTAGAATCAGCCATGGTGTTTGCCCAGCTTCTCCTTAAAAATGTTTTTTAAAAAGAGAATAGACCTTTTTATATGCCTATAAGTGAGGCGATTCATTTTTGTAAAAGAGGAAGAATCAACGTTGTTTTGAGAACCTGGTTCCTCCATATGTATGATTAGATTTTTAAAACATAACGTCCCATTCCTTTGGAAGGCTTTGTGCTCTTTGAAAAAAATGTGTTGGTTGTACTTGAAAGAAAATATCTCCCCCTGGACTGATGGTGAAAAACGACTTTGTGTTTCAAAATGCGTTATTAGTGTCACTACCTCAGAAAATATCAAATTGGTTTCTCCTGCCACATCTGACCAGGAGAATCTGGGGAAATGTGGTCTCATTCTGAGACTGGATAAAGTCTTTGCTCACACTCTTGGCTGTACAGTTAGCTACATCCTTCTCTTGTACATGATAGAGAGCGTCAATGCGTATGTTTACTTCGACTTCATTAACCTCCAGTTAGAAAGTCCTGCACAGTACCTGCTGCTCTAAGTATTCCAAAGAGCAGCCACACTGTCTTTCTAAAGAAACACATTAAAAGGCAACTCACTGAGCCATTTTCTAACACCTGAGAGCAATTAACGTAAGCAGAAACAGGAAACATCATCAGTTATTTAAAATAAAATGAATATGTAATGCTGACCTTCTCCAAATGCCATCAGTTTTATACTTACACCTGAATAAACTCAAGGGAACACAAAACCCATAGGGCACTACACATTGCAGTTTGCAGTAAGGCCGGCGGTGGTCACAGGGAGAGCTGCCTGGCCGGCTGCATTCAGCACAGAGAGGGCGGTGTGGGAGTCCAGGGCACCTGATGAGGGTGGGTGGGCCTCCAGCTCCATGAATGCCTCGTGGGCACCTGGGACTAGCAGCTTCATGTACAAGCTCTCTAGCTTTACAGTTTCTTTATTTTATATTCCCACCATCTTAAGGGGAGGGCTAATATTTCTTTTATTATATAGTTCTGAATATATGTGTGTCTATGCATATATATATATATATTCTATTATTTTTATTTGCTCACATGAGGTCATTAGTCTTTTCCTTTCCTTCTACAGTTAGCCTCTGTCCTGGAGAAAAATAAGAAGTGGTAAATATGGGCTATGCTTGTTTGGGAAGCCCAGAGAGATGTGTTTATAGAGCTGCAATATCAAGTTGCTGGAACTAAATGAATCATCTGCTTTCTGAACAGAGAGTCTTTCTGTAAATAGAAGAACGTAGACATTCTCTAAGAGCAGTGTCACTGCCGGGGGATGGCGGAGGGTACATGGGGGAACATGGAGTTTATTACCTAATGTAATTGCTGTGCGTGACATAAGGCATGAGCCAGGATTTGGCACAGAGATGGTTGGAGATTTTCGGAGCAAAACCTATTAGACACAAAGTACAAAAAGTTCTTTGTGACTATTCAAGCTAAACAAGGCTTAAAGTGCTGGTGTCTGTTTTTTTCCCTGACCTGTGTTAGTGATTGCCATAAAACTCAGAGGGCCTCGTGCAGAATGAGCCAAGCTTCCAACTTGGGCATCCTCTTAAGATCCTTTTACAGACATTCTGAGACTTGGGCTAATAGTTCTTGGTTGCAAGTCTCGGTCATGACTAAAAAGGCAAAGTTGATTATTAGTTTCTGGGACCAGATTTATCAGCTGCTCCTTGGGCTATTATTAAGAATCTGCCTTTCTGTTATAAAGCTTTAATTTGCTTTTTTAAAGGAAGTTGTCTATTCACAGTGGCACAGAGCCCAATCACAAACAGGTTTCATTTGAGAAGCTTAAAAAAAGACAAGGGGATTGTTTGTGAAGGCTAATTACAGATTAACAGCAATACATTTTTTATGCTATCTTCATAATCCTATGGCCAAAAAAGGCTTTGTTCCTTTTAACATGACATTACACATCTTAAACTTTAATGTGAATAAATGGCTTTAGGGGGAGAGCTTACATGAAGAATTTTTTTTCCACTGCATTCTTCACTACCATATCAGATTTTCTCTCTCATGCAGAGAGAGGATGCTGGGTTTTAGAAATCCATGTTAAGAAGCAGAGCTGGGATAGTGTAAACAAAATTCACAGACAGCACAACACAGTCTTTTCACCCAGATATTCTTGATCAGTTAGCCATCTATACAGCCAAGGATAAAGGGGCCTTGCTCACTGCTGTGTTTTGAATTCCCACAGCCATAGGTGGGAGCACAGCTTCAGGGTAAGCGATAGACTCTCGAATGTCATAAATCCATTTATTTCGGTGACATACACATGGTAGTGTTCATATCTGGGCTTGTATGCTTAAAGAACACAGAAAATCAAAACTAGGTTATTACAGTTGGAGAATAAAAAGTAGAAAAGGAATTGTGGTTAAATATGTTAGAAACAAAGTATTATAAAGTTTGTGATTCTGGGAAATTGTTTATTCAGGATTAACAACCAGGAAGCTATAACCCTATCCAGAAGCCAGGATTTAATATAGAATTCTCTCCTAGATTCTGTGTCACTCAGAGCCACTAAGCCCAGAAATCAGTAGATAGAGGGACACTTCCCTGGTTAGGGAATCTCAGTCAGAATTTGAAGGGACATGTTAAATGAAAACTCAGCTTTTTAACTGCTATCATTGCAGAAATCTCTGCCGAAACCATTACTTAAAAGCATAGTCCGTGAGACTGTGGCCTTGAGTCAATTTAGAGCTACTGCCCATGGAGAGACTGAGTATTGTTTATGATCAAAGTTTTGCCAATGCAGAGCCTTTACGTGGAAGGCAGATGGTATGGGCAGAATCCGATGAATGGATGAAGGCAGAGTGAGGGTAGTGTGGGACAGACAGAGATATTTCCCTTAGTCATAGCAGGGAAGAGTCTTTGACCTAATGAGAACTTGTTACCAAAAATCTCTTGCCCACCAGAGAAGAAGCTTAGCTTGATCTTAATTTCAGGAGGAATAGGACTGGACAGTGGGGAGATGGGGTGGAGGGCTCTCAGGGTCAGGGACCAGCATCATTTTCTTGACACATAGGGAAGGGCCAGCATGGAAAAAGACACTATCATCTATACTGCCTTTAGATTTGAGCTTTCAGCCATGTATTTCATGCTGCTTCATATAATATTTTCTTCAACATAGTCTTAACATCACATCTGTGTATTTGTATTTTGCCTTTGTTTTTGAAAAAATACTGTTACATTTGGAAAAGGTGTTCCAACCCCTCCAACTATACTTCTGTCCAAGGAGTTATACCCTTGAAAAATGTCATGGTTGGCTAAATCACCTTGACGAGATAAGGTCTCTTAGTCAGTTAGGAGATTAAGGGAAAAACAAAAACATGTAAAGCTCCTGGAAGACATCCAGTTCCTAAAACAAGCAGCTTTAGAGCACTGTGACTCTTCTTTGCTTCTCCTTTCTCCTTCGGCTGTTCAGGAACTGTGGCCGTGGCACTGTTGTTCTCTCGGTAATCCTTCAAGTGTTCTATTTTATGCCCACCAAGCCACCCCTTAATGTGTTTGCAGATATGATGGCAAATTGCACCTTAAACATTTTTGGTATGAAAAATAAAGCTCCATTATCTCAAAAGCCACAACTGACAACATTTTAGTGGGTGGAAGATTACTATATACTAAATACTGTTTGTAGTTGTGGTACGTACAGTGGTATATGATCTTCATGCTTGTATTAACTATCTGTTAAACTGGTAACAGTTAGCTGTCTTTTCAGGGTGTAATCTAATCATTCTCAATTAATGATGCTGTCTATGTATAAAGTTCTGAGTTGAAGAATTCTGGGTATTGCTTTAGATTGTAAGCTCCATCCCTGTATAGAAGTATTCCCAAGGAGTGGAGAGCATGAGTAGAAAGAATGTGAAAGTGGGTAGTGCGGTGTATTGGAAGGACTGAAAGGAAGCCATGTGGAATAGAGGGTCTTAAACAGACTGAGGAAAGAGCCTTGAGCAGTTGGCAATGTTGAAATTTTGCGAAGCCCACATCAGACTTAATAGCAGTGGGAAACTATTGAAAGGATTTCAAGCCTAGGCTGGAAAGAAGGCACCCATGTTGATAGGAGTTCATCATGGATTGAATATGGGGATGAAGGAGAGAGAGAGATCTCAGAGGAAAATGCTCAGATTTCTGCTTGATTGGCTCTGTGTGTGGTGTCTTTATGTGATACAATAGAAAACTGGAAGCAGGATCAAAGAAAGATCCTGCCTTTGGTTTTGGATGTGATGGATAGCTTTGGAGTATCCAAGTGGAGATGCCGGGGGAGTAGTTTGAAAATCCTAAAGCCTATCAATCCCCATAACACACAGAGTGACACGTCATATACCCTGCCAGGCAGATTAAAAAATTCACCAAAAGACAAAAACCTTAATATTTGACCAATAGTTTGGGTGCTTTCAAATTCATATCAGGTCCTCTTTCAAATAGCTCTTTTGAAGTTTGTTAATATATAGGTCTGTCCTTTCCCTCCCTGCTGAATTTGATCATACTCCTCAACTTGAGTATCAAAACCTTCTGTCTTCCCTTGCTTACCTCAGACATTTTTCAGAGAGTATTGATTTTACCTGATAAAAAGAGAGCCTGTCATTTTGAAGAAACCGAAGTGTGATAGTCATAGGACTTTTGGCTGCTGAAGATCTCTCTTTATTAAATTTAGATTTAAATGCTAAATCTCACCTTATTTTTGCACAACAAACAAATTAGGTCTGAAGCTCAAAAGAGACATAAAATTTTAATCTATGTATAGATGTGGCTGTGGATGAAATTGCATAAGAAAACAAACTAGCCTATTAAGAAGGATGCTCTTCTTAGTTTTCTACCAACAGCTTTTAACCCGTACTATTTAAACATGCTGGTCATTGCATATGGGTTAGACATAATATTTTATTCTAGTTATTGCCACCACATGATGCTAGTTTAATGGCCTTATCTGTGTTTTATAAAAAATGTGAAATGTATTTTATCAAAATACATTTTTATGCTTCGGTCTCCCATTTCAGTGGGGAAGAGGAAGTATACAGATGCCACAGCCACCACTGAATCTTTTTAAATGAGGGGTTTACGCTAGTATCCGCAAGAGTCTTAATTTCATACAATATGACAACTGCTAACAAATTTAAGAATTGACTGCTAAAAATCTCTTTTCCTCTCTGCTGAAACCTTTTTAAAATAGAAACATAGAGCATGGATAATCTGAAAATTAGATAATCCATTACAGGGTAATCAAGAGGTGACTGTATAAGCAAATATTAAGGATTTTATACATCATTACCCATCAAAACTCTTATTCTTTGAGCTTTTCAATATATGCACTCTCTTCTGTACACATACTCACAGGAAGGTGAAGGCTCCCATGAGAAGCCATAAACTACTTTTTGCAGAAGTAAACAGAGAAAGCCTCATTGGTCACAGGGAGCTGGTTCTTTATGAGTGGAGGCTAAAGGCATCAAAAGAACCATTGCTGTAAAGAGTAGTGATCACCTCTGCCTAAAGTAAACCAAGTTTACGATACATTTATTATTGGGCCTGGATTTTAGAATTGGGTTTGCTAAAAACTGTGTGAGTTAGATCCTTTTACACTATTTCTGTACTTCTATTTTCATCTGTCAAATAATGGATTTATTTGAAAGACCTCTAAAGACCCTTTCAATCTGTATATTCTCCAAATACTCAAATATGGAGGGTACTTGGAACACTCGATAGACCAGCTGATACTGTGGACCAGCCTACCTGTCCTCCTGCACCCTCATGTCTAATCGTCTTTCTGCTTAAACATTTCCTGTAGCCAGTAGCTGAATTGGCCTGTTATATCCCTAACTAACCATGTTCACAGTCTTTTTGGTTGATGTTAATTTCCATCTTAGAAGATGAATAGGATGAACGGCCAAGTTAGCCATAGTCACTGTTGTTCTGATTACTTGACCTAGCCCAGAATCATCTTTTTTATTCTTCTTTCTAGCCCCATTCTTTCCATACTGCCTCAGTTATTTTTCTAACCCAAATATTACTACTCTACTCAAAACCTTTAATTAGCATTTCAACTTGGGAAAAGAAAAGGAAAACCTCCTTAGCCTGCTGTTCTAGGCCTTTCACTGTCAAATTCCAAAGTACTTTGAAAGTTTCTGACACCCTTGACCCTAGGAATCCTTGTGGACAGACTATCACAATTCCCAGAAAAAGGCTCTTAGCTGTGTGTCTGTTCTGTCAGCCCCACTTGGAGTGTTTTTCTGCTTGTGTCCTACAAGCAAAACTGCTTATTCTTGCAGGTTCTCCTCAAACATTGCCTCCTCTGTGAGCTTTTCCTTACTCGCCCTGAAGAATTATTTTCCCTGTCTGCTATTGGCTGTCACTTACTTCATATGTTCATCCCTCTTGTCCATTGGTTATCACATTCTCAGATGTCTTATATTTTATAGTGCTGTGACTGTCTCTTCTGGTGGAAAATGAGCTCTTTGGAGACAGGATTGATGTCTTATTCATCTTGAACCATCAGCACCTAAAACAGGGCTCACTAAAAGCAAATGTATTAAATTAGTTCAGGCTCCTAAAAGAGCACTTGAAGATAGGGCTGGAGTTTGAGTCTTATTTATAGTAGAACTGGACAGTGAATCTTTCTTGGGGTTTTCACTGACTATGTTATTTTGGGGAAGTTATTTGTTGCTAAAGCTTGGTTTTATCATCTAGAAAATGATCCCAAGATAGTGATTGTTGCTGTTCACTGATTTCCTTATTCTCCTCTAATTCTGAGTATGATTGCATTTATTAGCTCTTGTATAGTTAAGGGGAATCATGTGACTCATTCTGGATAATAATTTGTGAAAGGAAGGGGTATGTATTGTTTCCCATGCACACGTTTAATTCCTCGTGCAAAACTGAAAGCTTTCTCTTCCTTCTGTCAGAGCAACTGGGAGCATTCACGATGGTGGCTGCTTCGTCAGTCTAGGACCCTGAGTACCTAAGATAAAAACTGCTCTCTGTGATCCACAGTGCACATGCAGCAGGAGCAAGAAATAAATTTCTGCTTTTTTTAAACCACAGAAATCGAGTGCGTGGGGAATCAGCCTGGTAGAGATCCCTTAGTTAAGGAATGGTCCCCTTCTCCCATATCATCCTGAGCAGCTCCTGCCATGAGACTCACAGTGTGGGAAGGATACATGCATGGGTACATGTTCTTGGTTGGCTTTTCTGCATGGTTTTCCTGGACCATCTGTAGCTACATCATATGGGAAGGTTATCAAAAATCCAGATTCCAGGGCTCCAACCCATTTCTAATAAATCAAATTCTTAGGAAGTCTGGCCAGAGAATCTATATTTTCAGTAAGCCCTCTCAGTGCTATTATGGATTTCATGAGGAACCATGTATCTCTCTGGGTGCTTTGAATTAAATGAAAATGTCAGCTCCTGGAGGGTAAGGGCCTTCTTTATCTTGTTTATGTCCTATTCCAGCATCTGGCACAGGGCTTGGCATGTGGTTGCTAGGTAATTAATACATATTCATTGAATATAGGTGGAAAGAAGATCATAATTCCTGCCCCACCTATCTCAGGGGCATTCTGTGAGGGTAAAATGACATAATGAGTGTGAAATTGCTTTGTGTGCAGGAAAGGAATATGCCATCACACCAAACTAGACAGTAACTATCCCTTTAACAGCATTTATATTTAAACCCATAATGGCTGACCTAGAGCTGAGACTCACCGGGAGGGCTTGTTGAAACCCAGAATTCTGGGCACCATCTACAGAGTTTCTGAGTCAGTAGGTTTGGGATTGGGCCTGAGAATCTACATTTTAAGCAAGTTCCAGGTGTTCCTAATAGTCTTGCTCTGGGCCATGGTTGAGAAGTGTTACACTGGAGCTAAATATAGATCCAGAAATGTTGACTCCAGGGCTCTGTTATTAATATTTTCTTCTATTTTACTACCATCTTTGCATTTATGAACATACTCATTTTTTATGATATTCCTTTCTTAATTTATTTTTGATTATAGATTATGAATATATGGAGAGCCTGGAAAGTCAGTGCCAACCACAGTTAGACACTTCTCATTACTATTTTAGAATTAGAAAATGGATTTCTTTCCTCATGGAATCCTTACAGGTGAACTATTTTGAAAGATTTTTAAACTTTTATTTTTGGAAGTTGAAAGGAAGAATCATCACTGGGAAGAAATTTCTAATCAGAATTTTTAGCTTTATTTGGTGTACCTGATCTGCCAGGTGCATCTATCCTTTCATAAGATGCCTTCAGCTTAGGTGTGTTTCTTTCCCTTTATTTCCTCTCTGTGTGCTAAGCATGGGAACGTTCTGTGTTCTGTGAGTTTGAGGAGACATTAATAGTGTGGAGCTATTTTTACAAAATTTGGAAATTCTCCTTGAATCCTAAACCCTGAAATAGTTAAAGCAGGATTTATTTCATGTTTTCTCTTTTCCTAAATGAAACAAATAAAACACTATTAAATGAATGATTTACATGTTGACAAAATGAATACACAGCTGGAGACAAAAATCCAAGATGACTCTTCCAAATTTAGTACTTATTAGTGGGCCTTTGTTTCTCACAAATGTCAGTGAACTTATG
Source organism: Camelus ferus (assembly GCF_009834535.1). NCBI lineage: Eukaryota > Metazoa > Chordata > Mammalia > Artiodactyla > Camelidae > Camelus > Camelus ferus. Next base: position 85,873,627 of record NC_045698.1, on the reverse strand, counting down.
TCAGATTCCACTTCCAGTTCCAAATAGAGGCTCTGGTCTTCTTTCCAGTGAGTGTCAAAGAGACTTCAGTGTCTGTGCAAGTTATATCTGTCTCCTAATACATCCATGTTAGATCTGACCTTTATTGTTTGTAAGTTATAATGAGTGTATGCACACTTCAGATTGAATTTCTGTTGTTCTGTTTAATGAAATCAAATTGTGCTAAAATATCAAACACATCATTTTACCCCCCTGCCCCCCCAAAAACCCCTAAGGACAGTTATTTTCTTTAATGCTTTCCAACAGTATACTCTTACTCAGTATTGGACAGCAGCCTTCTGAAATAGAAGCTATTCTGCTCTTGTGTCCTGAGCCATTACTCACTAATGGACAGCAACCCTCAAATATAGAAGCCATTCCAATCTTCTGTCCTCACACTGATACCCAGAAGCCCTTAGGGGTGCCAAAAGAAGACCCACAGAATTTTCCCATTTAAAAGAAACTGTAAACATGTTTCATCCTAAGTGAAGGCATTAAAACTCTCCTTTATAAGGTGTTTTAAGGGAAAACATTTTGATCAAATAAAACTGGAAGTACAGGAATTGAAAAAGTTACTTTTAAAAATGTATTTGTTTTCTCAAGTGAATAATTATTAATTCATATTTCCTGAATGTCAGCTGTTGCCCCCAAAATCCATTTTTAAAGTTAAAACTTTTATAAGTCTATAATATTTTTGACCATAGTTTCTTCCAAATTAAGGGATAAAATGAAGTTTTAAGAAAGTAAAATATGAAAAGAATATTATTGATTTATAGTTGATGTGTTAGAATCCAAAAGTATGATTAATGTTAAGAATAGCAATTTGAAAAATTTTCATCAGCAGAACTAAATTTATTCTCAATATATTTTGTATAATTGTATATTTTGTATAATTTGTATAATTAAATATTTGTATAATTTTGTATACATACAAAAAAACGGAAAAAGAAAATGTTCTCTTACCTTCTTAATCCTTGTTTTCAAGTGTCCAATTGGAGACAGCTCAAAACAAGGCAAATAAAACAAACCAGTGCAACAATGATAACAACGAAATAACATCAGTAAACAATGACTGGTAATAAACCTTAGATGTTATTAACAACACTAGTTCAAATGTTTGGAAAGAAAATGAAAAAGCATAGAAATACAAATGAGTTAAGCATCACAGAAGAAAGATTCTTTAAGTCCGTACCATACCTTTTGTTAAATGTGTGAGTGGGAGTGTCATTATCATGGTAAGACCAGGATCATTGACTCTCTAAAGACAATGCTATTGAGTAGTACCAGGGACATTGTCATCGTAGTAGTCACCCAGGTTAGAAAGATCCCTGCCGGAGACACTGCACTATTAGGATTGCATTTAGCTGCAAGTAACAAAATCCCCTACTTAGAAGCTTAAACATGTCAGAGTTGTGTGTCATGTGACATGATAGCGAAGGGAAAATAGCTCAGGTGTGGGTCATTGGCCTAAGGGTGCAGTCAGAGCACTAGGCTTCTAACTTCCAACTCGGTCATCCTCAACTTGGGGCTTCCGTCCTCATAGATGCAAGATGGCTGCTCCTCTCACAAGCATTGACTCGTTGTTCCAGGCAGGAAGAAAGAGAAAGGATGAGAAAAAGAAAAAAAAAAAAGTGCCATCTAGGATGAGTTTTCCTTTCTGTTTGAGAAGGAGCATCCACCCTGGGGCTTCTGCAGATAGTTACTGGGCAGGACTGTGACTCCTGGCCACCCCTGGCTGCAGTGGCTATGGGAAGGTGATTTTGTCAGTCTTGGAGCCTGCTCAGTAGAGGAAGACAAGGGAAAGGGGAGTCATGACTGGCTTTTGATGAACTAATCCATGATGTGCACTGCAATGGCACTGTTAGGGCAACTACTAGAAGAACTTTTACTGGAGATAATCCTGCTCCCTGAAGACTTCTCCCCTTGGCACCCCTGCCTGGGAACTTTTTGTTAAAGCACATTTGTTGAAGATACCTTGGTAAATGACAGGTCTTCTGGGGGAGATCTCTGCTAGAGATCTTGTGAGGATACTTTTGCTTAGATTCTTTTGCCATTGTCCTACCAGAAACTGTTAGGGCAGTTGAATTAAACACACATACATATACCTAGAGCCCCCAGGGACAAACATTAATTCTCAGAGACACCGCAGCCTGAACTCCTTCAGTGAACAAGGTGATTCTCCATACATTGGAGTCGGTACTTCACATAATTATGGAGAGCAATCTTATTTCTTTCCTTTCCTTTCCTTCCTTTCATATTGTTACACTAAAGGCCTGCCAGGCATAAGAAAGGACCCACAGCTAAGCCATCTCCCCATTAATGACCTCTCCTTCAAATACACAAAGACCCAGTCAAAGCTTCGAGATTACTGTTAATAAGTATTTGATTAAATCTTTAGCCAAGGGTCCTCCAACTCCTTGATTCCTGTCTGGGGGAGGTGCATTTTTATTCCCCAAATTACATCATATTCCGCCAGTAATATATATAATTGCCTATCCTGCTGAGTGAGGCTGCATTACACATGAGCTGGGAGTACTCTCTGGCTGATCTCATTCAAATCTGGTAGTGATATTTGTCAACTTTTTGACTGCCCCACATCTTCCTTTTTGAGAGGATGGCGTAATGTGCGAGCCTTAGTAGAGTTCACAACTCTGCCTTCAGCAAAAGGGAACTGGAATTCTGGGGTAACATTCAAAATGCTAACAACCCATACAACACAGGCACCACCAAGCAGAATCAACCGTGACTGTACATTGCACCCGTGTTGACTGGCAGGAGTCCAGCATAGAGCAGGGTCTCTCCCTTCTCCCACCTAAGGCAGCTGGAACGTGAGTATATGACTTTGGTCAGACAGCTAGGTCCTCTAGCCCAGAACTTTCTGTTTTGAGCTAGTGATAAAAAGGCAGAGGGCTAGTTCAAATTCATCTGAGTAGTAGTGTCCAGTGGGAACACTGTGTCCTGTGATCCTGTGGCTGTGGTGGTTTTTTTTTTCCTGTAAATAACCTGTTTATATATTTTTTCTAAAAAGCCACAATAGAAAATGATTAGTATGTAACTATGTAACAATATTTATATCCATTACAGTCTTCAAATTCATATTTTAAAAACTTTAAGTGTTGGTGGGGGAGGGTATCGCTCAAGTGGTAGAGCGCATGCTTAGCATGCCTGAGGTCCTGGGTTCAATCCCTCCTCTGAAAATAAAGAAAGAAACCTAATTACCTCCTCCCTCCCCCTTAAAAAAAAAAAAAGAAAAAAAACAGTTTGAGCGTTAACTACTGGAGGCCCTCAGAGGGATGATTTTGTGAACAGTTCACGTTTATAACAAGCTCAAAACACACAGCTTGCAGCAGTGCTCTTTTTAGATGTGTTTTTATCAAATTGTTTTTAAGGGTTTGTGATTTTTATCTCTCCTCCTCCGTGATACTTCGTCCGAGAAGACAAGATAGATGTGGCCCGGTTGTATGTATATCCCATTCTGGGTGTTTTGTTGTTGTTACACATGAAAAGCAAAAGATGGCACCACTAGTTATGTGAAGTGAGGCTCCCACCAACCAAAAAGCAGAGCAGCTCCTAATTCATACCCACCCTGCCACGTTCCATGTGTGTGGTCCTGGCCGAACTGTTCGTGTTGAAAATGTCATTTCAGTGCTACCTGCGTCTTGGTTCTCCACAACTACCTAGATTTCTACCATTTTCCAAGCCTGCTTCTTGCCTCCCCTCTACTCTGTAAACTCCTGACACTTCCTGAGTGAATACCTTTGCTTTTCAGATAACCAGGTCTTGTAATTTATGATCTTGCTACCAAGAATTCTGGCCGATAATTCACTGAAGACAGGCCTACACTGCCTGCTTTTTCTCTGCCTTCTTCTGGGCCCAGCCCTGTCCTTGCAAGTCTTTGGGGGGAGTAGGAGGAAGACCCACACAAGGGGAGACAGAAGGCTGTCTTTCTGTGCCAGTTGCAGGAATTTCCACTAAAGAAAGTTTTCCTCCCTGCCTTCTTCCCTTTCCTCTCTTCAGAGCAAGAGCAGGAAATGCCTATGATTTTCCAACTGAAAGCCACACACTGTTTTGAGAAGATGTAGTAGATGTTATGTGATGTCTTCACACACACTGGAGTATGTCATTAATAGCAATTTTGCTTTTGAGGATTGATTGGTTAGAAAATACTTACCCCACATTTGGCTACAGTCTTTTATTTACTTTGGCACCCAAGTAGATATTTTCTATAAAAATTATTTTATTTCTGTATACTCTCTTTGTGACAGAAAGGATGTCTACACTCCATAAAAATAAAATTAATTTGAAATAAGAAAAATGGAGTTAAGGAAAAATGTCCACAGGCATGAAGTTGACACACAAATTATATGCCAAGAAATCCTATACTCACTAGAAGTGAGCCATGAGTTTTGCAGGTCACTCTTATAGAACAAAGCATAGTATGATATGCATATTAACTTATCAAAATCAATTTAAAGATTTAGGTAATAGATGTTACCTTAAATAGACTGGGCAATTTGTTTTCTTTTCCCCAACAACTAGATAGCTAATAACTGTCAGCCTTCAACATTGTCTAAGCATTTTTCAGCCCTATAATCTTTAGCTGTCTAAGCTAAATACCTTGAGATAGGTATTATTTATACCTAGAGATAGCTTTAAAAATCATGAATTAAAATTTGTTGTTCTGATGTCCTTTCTTGATACTCAGACATTCAGTTTTGTTTTGTTAGATTTCTTTGGGATTTTGGGGAGTCTAATAGATTACCATGACTTTTCCCCCCCTCAGAACCCCACAACTAAAATAAAGATGACAGTTGTCACACTGAATGCATTTGTTGTCTTGTGTTTAAGGATCTGTCAGTTAGAAGTTATATTAATTTATGAAAGAGTCACTTGACTGCTAAGAAGAAAAGTTGCTTTTTGAGAAGGTTGTAATTCAGTCTAAATTCCACCTGACTCATTATGGAAGTGGTTCTAACACCCCTTACTAGAGGTGCCCAGTAGTCCTGGGACAAGTAGGGTGGGCTTTGCTTACAAGCAGCCCTGAGGACAAGTTCCTGTGTGGCATAGGGCTCATCACTTTAAACTCTGAGCCTTGGTTTCTTTATCTGTAAGGGAGGATAGTGATAGAGTTGTGAGGCCTGAATTAAGTACTTTAAAAATTACCCTCTACACTTTCTGATGCACACTTTTGATTGTTTTGAATATTTCTTTTTTCTATCACTCAGTGGAACAAACTAACTCAGTAACTTTACTTAAACCTAACACTGTGGTTCTATTGTGAAGAGGATCTAACTTTAATAATAATAATAATAACAACAACTATTTTTATTATTATTGTTGCAGTATTATTATTACTATTACTATTATTATTATTATTATTATTATTATTATTATACAATGAACAAAACCCAAAACCCCTCTTGTGGGTAGTATCATTGTATCTGTGCAGAAAATGTTCAGGTTTGATAGTATAACCATTAGAAATGAAAATTGGTTACGACAATGGAGTAAAAAACTTCTATGAGTAATGAAGAAAAGATGCATTGTCACATTGAAAACACGCCATTTTATCCTATTCTTTCTGAACTTTCAATATCTTGTTCAACATAAGGCAGAGTCCTTGGCTTGCGTTCCTTCTCTTTGTTTTGTAGCTGTTGCGTGTTTGCGTGTGTGTTTTAAATATCTGAAGAATTTAAAAATTTTGGAGAATTCTAGCAGCATTCTGAAGAAAAAAATTAATATCAAGAGTGACTTAGTTAGAATACTTCATTTAGAAATTCTTTTTTGCCTCAGTCTGAGAATCAGTAGATCTCATCCTTGGCCACACATTAGAATCACCCAGAGCCCTTTTGAAGAATGCTGAGACTTGGGTCCTGTCTCCAGGGATTCTGATATAAATGATACTGAGTCTGGGCATTTTTAAATGTAAAAATTCTTCAGAAGATTTCCAGTGTGCAGCCAGGCTTAGAACCTATTCCCTTACATGTTTGTAGTTGATGATTCTTTATGTTTCTTGTTCCCCGGGTAATTGAAGGAAAACTGTCCTTTTCAGAAATCTCCCCTCGCAGTGGGGCTGGGTTAGGTGCCTGTGCTGTTCGCTTTCCTGGGACCCTGCATTTCCCCTGTCATGGCACTTACTACATTTCCTGTGGTAGTTTTTCCCCACACTAGACTCTTAAGTTCTGTGAAGGCAAGAACCTGACTGTATTTTTCACCATTATCTTCTTGGCATGGAAGAGAAACTCCATGACTCCTTGTGGATGTTTGTTGTTGAATAATTCTGTTAATGCTTTTTTCTCAAAAGGGTTGAAATACTTCCCTGTGTCTTCAAATGTTTTAGTGTAAGGATTGGATGACAAGGAGTGTAAAGATGAGGTGGAGATGGGTGGGATGGGGAGGATGAGGAAGAGCTACAGAAGCAGCAGTGGGAGAAGGGGGTGCAGGTGAGTAATACTGACAAATCTGGCTTAGAAAAATAGAGACCTGTGCGTGAATTATTTATTAATGTATTGTGCCAGAAACTATGTTTTATACTCTGCAGAGTGAATCCCACAGACAGTCTCAGGATTTTTTGAGTTGAAATCTACATTTGTGGTGAATCAGGATAGAATGAAGTTGGTGAATTTTTCATTACCTGACTTGGTGTCTCTCAATACTTTGATTTAGAATCTTAATTAAATCTGCTCCACTTTGCAGAGTCACCAGGACAGCATCAGTTAGGTGTATTGGGGACCTTGGTGGTCTTTTTGCAAGTCAACTATTGACACTACCTATTCAAGGGATTGAATTTTCAGTGTCTTGGTTTACTTGTTTGTAAAATAGTAGTATCTGCCGTTAAACTGTGCAAATCCAATTCACTGTTGGCAGAATCCCCATAGAACTTCCGACAGGTTCGTTGAAAAAAATGAATAACATTTTACTGATTTGATTGCAATTTAGCAGATACACATTTAACACTTCAATTATATTAATCAAAACGAAAGTTTTCACATGACAGTTTCAAGCCAGCAGTCTCGGTTTTTTAACCTGTTTCACCCTCTTCATTAGAGAGTAGAGTTCGATAACTGCGTGTGACTGTGAAATAAAACTAGAGAGCTTCTTTTCAGAGATTTTTTTTTTTTTTTTGCTTTTATTCAGACCTCCTGAGGAAGTGAAAGAGTGTTTTTATTTTGCCCATGGAGGAGAATGACTCTCTTCCTCACTTGTGTCGCCCTCGCCCTGTGGTGCACTTCTGTGCTATTTGTGTGAACAGGTACCTTGCTGACTAACTTACAAGTTTTGGTAGGGCAGGAATTGTGGCAGGGTTTCATACTATACCTATTCAGGTGAATCAAACATGTTAGTCCTTTTGGACTCCTTTTTGCTCCTCAGTTCCTAATATCCTATCAGTCACAAAGTCCTGCCCATTATTTTTCAATTTGGCCACCTTCCTTTCCTCCCACCATTTCCTTCTTACATCAACCATTCTAGTTAAGAACTCTTCAAATTGCCAGTCACTGATTTTTCTGCTTATTGTCTTGTACCTTCAAGTTCATCTTCCACAGATACCCTGGAAACTAATCTGTAATGCAAATGATAAAATACGCTTGTGGATTGCAATTATTTGAAAGGTCTGTATTTGTTTTAATTACTGGGTTTCTGCACTAGCTTTTGTGTGAGCAAAGATTGCTGAGATCAAAGCACTTTATAGTCCCAGCTTCTTGGGCCTGATGTACCAAATGATGCAGTGGACCATCCCTCCAGGCTCTTAGTCGGCCAGTTGAACTTCCCAGTTATACCAGACTGTCTGTCCTTCCACACACAGTCCCCAAGATAGGCCGTTTATTCATTTTCATCCCCACTGCCTGGAAGCCCCTTGCCCTCTTTTCTTTGCTTAATTCCTACTCCCCTTCATCAGTAAGCTCAGATATAACGTCTTCCAGAAGGCTTTTGCTGTTTACCACTCCCACAACGCCAAGCCAGGTCAGGTGAGGTCAGACTAGGTCAGGATAAGTCAGGCCAGGTCAGGTGAGGTCAGGCCAAGCAGCTCTCATCACAAAAGTGTGTGCCGTTGGCTGCACTTGCCACATTATAAGGCATTTGGTGATACATCTGTCTCTACCATAAGATTATATATTCCTCAAGGACCTTGAACCTACTTTTATTCCTATTTCCCCAGTGCCGAGTACAGGGAGTTACTAAATAAATGTTGAGATGAATCCAGCTTGTTACTCAGAGTCTAGTGTAGTATGTGAGTTAGTGTTCAGCAACTATTAAAATTTTAAGGTTTATAGACTTTTGGATAATATAAAAAAGGACACTTAAAAGGTAGCAACATCTTCTCATCAGTAATGTTAAATCAGAATCTGATATCTACCTGTTGGGGACAGTGTGGGAGTGGATTGGAGAAGTTCAAGGTAGATTAATCTCTGGCCTTTCCTACTGTAAAATTTTATGGGCCTTGGACTATTCCACATTGGAGGATATTACTGTTAACTGATGAGTCTGTATCTTTCATATTAAGAACAGTATTAACAAATAAAGCATGCAAAGTGGAGTAAAGTGGACCCTCTCTTCCTGTTCCTCCTTGGCCCACCTTTCTTCACAGCGCTTCAGGGCCCTGCAGTTCACTGACCTTTCTCTTCAGCTTTTGATAGGCTGTTGCAGCCCCCAGATGCCGCTCTACCCCGCTGTTCAGTGTTCCTGCTCTTTCAGAAGATTATCTGCCGTTTCTTCTGGCTTCAACCTCCACAGATTGGCAACTGCTTAACCTAATCCCAGCCCCAAATACTCAACACAGCACAAGTTGCATATGTAACTGTCCATTTCAGGTCTTCACTTGTATGTCCCACAAACACCTCAAATTCAACATATCCTTAACTGAACTTCCATCTCTCCTCCAGACTTTTCCCTCCTTACTTTGGTCTCTATTTTTGTAATGGGAGCAGCATTCATTTTGTCCATTTCTTTTCTCTCATTTGCTACACCAAATTAATTTCAGAGTCCATTGATTCTGTCTCCTTAACATTTTAGTTTCCTGACAGCTTTATTATGGCAGGGATTGTGAACTGGTGACCCTCTGGCTAGACCTGGCTCACAGACAAGTTGAGTGTAAAATCTGGGTATAAATGTGTTCTGGTGGGCATATGCGTTCCAGCTTGCCACTGTCCCTGTCACTCCATGCTGAGTGACCCCAGCCCACTCCTTGTGGTTAGGTCAGCTACCTGGTCCCTTTATTTCCCCTGATTTACACCAATATTGTCTCTTCTGTGTGACTGAGCAGGCTCTTAAGTTGACTTCTAGACACCAACAGAGTGATCAGGTCAGCCTACTCTCTTCCTTAAAACTTTAAAAAAAGCCTCAAAGGCTTCCCAGGCCCTAAACAGTGGTCTCAATCCTCTCTGCACATGTGAATTATCTGGGGAACTTAAATCTTACCCCAGACCAATTAAATCATCATCTTTGGGGGTGACGCCTAGGTATTTCTGTATTTTTAATGTTTCCCCAAATGATCCTAATTTGCAGCCAGTACTAAACCACTGGCCTATAGGGTAGACTCCCAGTTCTTTAAGTGGCGAGACTCTTATCCATACACATGGATTCCAGTATTGTCTCAGAATATTCCTCCCCACCCTGACTTCTTTGTGGTTCCCAAGAGCACTGAGTTGTTTCAGGCATTTTGTGAAGTTACAGCTCATGATTCCCTCCTCTCTTAGTTATCTCTGCTTCTGGTCTCCCTGGAAAACATCCATAAATGTCATACACCCAGCTCAGGCATCACTCCCTGTGAAGCATTTCCAAAAATACCTCCCACTCCAGAGAAGCGATCTCTGCTATCTTTGTGTCCTAAGATGGTCCCAGTTGACTGCGTATCTGTGACAGTACTATGTTGCAGGGCTTCTCAAACTTTAATGTGTGCACAGATACATATTTGTTAAATGCACGTTGTGATTAAGTAGATCTGGGGTGGGGCCTGTTATTCTGCTATTTTAACAAACTCCCAGGTGAATCACATGTTGAGTACCAAGGCTTTATTGCATTTACTTGTTTTTACACCTGCTCTCTTTGCTTTACTGTGTACTTCCTGAGGACAGTGATCACATTTAGTCATCTTTTTATCTGAGTTGAATGCCTGACAGCTTGCAATCACCCACTAAGTATGGCATGAATGAAAAAAATACATAATGAATGGTTAAGTGAGCTAGGGATGGATGGATCGATTGATGTGGGTGGAGGGAAGGAAGGAGAAAGGAAGTAAGGAAAAAGGAAGAGAGGAGGGAAGAAAGGCACGCAGTTATGAGTGTCTCAATTCAGGCGAACAAGTAGACCTCTAAAAGCAAATTTTGCAGAACCTATTTCAGGAGTATTTTGGCAATCATGCCGGAAATGAGAATCCCGCAGAAAGCAGCTTCTTTCTGCCCTTCAAAGAAAACATTAGCAATATTTCTGAAAAAAAAAAGTACCCTGGATTATGGAAGTCAAGGACATTAGAACATAAGATATTTTATGGCTTTGGAGGAAAACTATATGTTGCAGGAAGACATGCATGGTGGTAAGATATATGATGAGAACTCACAGTCAGACAGCAACATGATCAGTATTTTTAAGACAGTGTCTTCATTTTCTCTGGAAGAGTTTCTCACCCACTGTATGTATATGTCAGATGGGAGGCAGGGTGCCCAGGGCAGCAGCTTTGGTGCTTCTATCTGATTTTTGATTCAGTATTTTACTAGCTCTGTGACTTTGAGCAACTTAACTTTACCTCTACAAGCTATGGTTTCTTCATGTATGCAGTAAGATGGTTGAACATCAATATTAAAAATCTAATGTTAAAGGATTTAATAAGGATCACATGAGATACTATGTGCAAAGGACTTGGCACAGTGTTGAGTACATTAAAAAGAGAAAACTTTCAATAAATGTTAGTATTAGCAGTGGTAGCTGTTAAGATACAGAAATGAAGACCACAGTGATTTTTCGTTGCATATGAACACATGGGGGCATATGCTTCAGTTGAAGAAGTTTAAGCGTTGGGACTAGAAAATCCAAGCTCAGATACTAATATTTTGCTATTTATTCATTGTGTGACTGAGAGCAAGTTACTTAAATTCTCTGAACTTCGGTTTCTTCACCTTGTGAGTTGGACAAAATAGTATCCGCTGAGTTGTTGGGGGAAATAATAGCTAGTATTATACAGGTTTGATTTATTTGTTGGATTGAAGTTGTCACTGGAAAAGCTGAGATGTTGGTTTCCTGCTGCTTACAAAGAAACAACCTGAAAAAGAAATGTGTATTTTAATACAGTGATGGAATGTACTAAAACATACAATAGCAGCACTTGTGTGTTCAGTACGTTGTGATGATTTTAAATGACTGACTATTCTGCTAGTAGACAGATTAGTAATATATTCATCATCGACAAGGCAATGGTGGTCTCTGGTGATCTAACCCTAGAAGCAGCAAACTATGGCCAATAGGCCAAATCTGGCCCACTACCTGTGTTTTAAATAAAGTTTTATTGGCACATCACCATGCTCATTCATTTATGAGGCTCCTATGGCTACTTTCTTGCAAAAAGGAAGAGCTGAGTAGTTCTAACAGAGACCATCTGACATGCAAAGTCTAAAATGTTCCCTATTTTATGGAAAATTTTGCTGGCCCTTGATCAAAATGAATAGAATCATAGAAATAGTTCTGTAGCACAAAAAAGTTATGGGTTAGAAACATGTCGAGATTAAAATTCTGAGGGCAGTGATATTACTTTAAGAGATCTCACAATATACCATGAGCCTCAGAACTCTCATCTGGGGACTTGAAGCAGCTATAGAGACCCTGATTTCCATCCTGTCTCAGAACTATTTAAATACATGTAGAAATCAAGATACTCACAGAAATAAACAAAAAGAACCAAAAAACTACTGACCTTTTATGTTGCAGGTTAGAAAGAGAACTCGGAAAAGGTTTTATCTAGCAGAGAAGTTTCTGTGAACCTTCATTTGTTTTCTGTGATTGATCTGTCGATAAGGTATAAACCATCCTGCCCTCACCCCATCCGTGTCTCAGGGTTCTAAATTTACATTTATGGTTTATTCATAATAAACCTAGATCTATCTCTTAAAAAATATTAAAGTTTCTAAAATTGCTACTCCTATCATATACAAATGACTTCTTCCCTGTGAACAGATATTCATTATTGCTAGTGATTGGGAAAAATGCTTCAGTTTAATACTGGAGACAATTGTTACCCATTCAATTGGCAAAATTTAAATATCTATAATACCAAGTGTTGGGATGGTTTAAAACAACTGAATCTTTCATGCATTATGAGTGGATATGAAAATTGGCAACCACTTTGAAAAATATATTTCTCCTATAGTTGAATACTCATTACTTATAACCTGGCAATTCCACACCTGGAAATATATTCCAGAGAAACACTTGCACATGTAGAGCAGGGTAGTATTTGCAACATCACTGTTCATAATTGGGATTAAAAACAACCTGGAAACACCATACTGCCTATCAGGGGAAGAGTTGATGAACAAATGTTGGATATAGAACCATACAGCAACTCAAAAGAAATACAGTGCAGTGTCTTGCAAAAAAAACAAAAAACATATCTTAGCAATCTCTTAAGTAGAAATTACATACACCATGACACTTTTTCATAAAGTGAAACCAGTCATATAAAAATGTTATTTTTTTAGGAATAAGGATAAAATAAAAACCATATAGAGGGAAAGTGAGAGACTGATGATCAAGGAATTAAAGATGAAGTTAACTTTAGTTTCAGGGAGCTAGGGAGGTGGGATGGGAAATCACATAGCTATGTTTTGGTTATTATTAAGATCTTAGCTTTTGTTTTGAATAGTGCAAGTACAGGTGCTTTTTTTTTAAATTAAAAATAAATAACAAATTGTATCACTAAAAACCAGTCATGACTATGCTTGGACAATAAAAATATATTTTGAGTCAAGAATGATAATTACCTAGTTTGTGCACTTCAATTTGAAAAAAAACTGTAAAATGGTTAGAATGTAATTTAAAGTGCTAACTGGGATTCTATACCTTGCCACTTTCCAAGCTAAGTATTTATCCAAAATATAAAGTATTTTAGACCAGCATTCAGAATTGTATCCCCCTTTCCTACCCCCATTATCCTTTCTATCTTCTGACAAACGACCAAAAAAAAAAAAAAAAAAGACAATATAATCTAAACTTGAGGGAATTCAGGCAAAACCGTGTTGATTCTTTTGATTGTGTCTGAAAGTATCTCTGTGAACCTGAGTTAATGATGACCTAAGGTAAAATTGTCTGCACTTGTGAACTCTTTAAGATATGTATCTCAGAGCAGCCAGAATACTATCATTTTAACATCTGTCATTTCAATCAAGTGCAAGGGTAGGTTACATCATGTGGTTTCGTAACCAGCACTGAACAATGTCACTTCTTTAGCCAGTAAAGACTTACAGTGGCATTCTGTCAATAAGGACATAGATAATTTAGCTATGAGGTATTAATAAATACTTCACCTAACAATAACATTAATTAAAGAAAGAAGCCCATCTTTTAAAAGTAATAAGTTACTCTAAATGTTCTCAGCTTGGCTTCAACAGAAAATTGTATGCATATGATTGGAAATGCAGCTTGGAAGTTTTCAAGTTTCTGGCTTCCCTTTATGTCACACAGAACTGCAGTATCTTACATGTAATACTCTTTTGGCCTTTAAAATCAATAGCAAATGTCATCATCAAGACAGCAGATTTAAAAACATTGAATAGTGGCTACAAGCATAAACTTTACAGCCCACCTGATCGAGTTCAAATCCTATGTTAGCTTCTAAAGTATAACTAAAACCAGAAATAAAAGGTTGGGGAAGTGCCACTATTTCTAGACACACCAATGAAACAATGACATGGGCTATAGGAAAGAACCTCATGTTCATTGAGTACCTACCATGTACCAGCTGTTGGGTTAGGTCGTTTACATTGTCTTATATAATCCTCATCACCATCCTGTAAAATAACAGGTATTATACTCAACTTACAGATTAAAAAAAAAAAAAAAGAAAAAAAAACTAGAGAGCTTGTGACTTCCTAGGGTCACATAGTGACTTAAGGGTGGTATTGGAATGTTATGACCCTAAATAACCAGAATATTAAATCAAGCCTCAGTCTTTGCATTTTTAAAAATTTTTTCAATGACATTGTTATTATCATAAGTAAATACTATAATTGAGTGGCATTTTAGAACCTCATCTCTGGAATCAGAAAAGGAGCTCTGTATTTGAATTGTGGAGCCTACTGGCAGTGTGAATACGGGCAAGTGACCTATTTTTCTGAGTTTTAAATAAGGCTACCTCACTTTTAAATTAGGCTACCAAGCCTAATTTACAGGGCTGTTGTGAGCATGAAATGAGAGAATGCATGTAAAGTTATCAGCATAGAATTTCATGTAAAAATAATGCAGAGTACATAATAGCTAATAGTTTTCATTATCACCACTATTATTTCTGCAACTTCATCTCTTAACAGGCATCTGCAGAAACGCTTACACATGCATGTGTAGATGTACGCACACATATACACAAATACCCTCTTCTGTTAGGGTGGAAAACTCATATCGTAGACACAAAGTAATTAAACAGTACAACTTTGAGCTCTTGGTAGGAGAGGATGTGTGATGGTGGATGACAGTGGAACTGACAAAGCATTAATGACTGTTATACACTGGAACCTTTTTCAGTTCTATAAGCTTAAAAGTTGCTCCTCTCAAAATCTGTGGCTGGAACTGTTTTAGACTAATTTTAGATTTATGGAAAAGTAGCAAAGAGAGTATGAAGATTTATTTCCCTTAGACTCTTCAGCTAGATTCCCCTAGTGTTAGCATCTATTTAAGCATGGTATATTTGTCAAAACTAAGAAAGTAACATTGGTACAAAACAGTAACTAAACTACAGATTGCATTGTGATTTTACCACTTTTTCCATTGATGTCCTTTTTCTGTTCCTTGATCCACATTGCATTTAGTGTGATTGATTTTGAATCAGTCTTTTTCTCCTATCTTGTGCTTCCTCCTCCAAAATACTTCCTGACTTTTCAGAACAGAGACCATCCAGTGCAGAGAGATACAGCAATACACTCAGATTGAAGAGGTCCTTCCAAAGAAACAGGACAAATTTTTAGAGTTTCTCTTTATTGCAGCTGTTGTATAGATATTTGCAATGATATGTTAGAAATAAGGCTAGCTTGGGCTAAAGAAATGTGCTTTGAAATATGAGAGGTAGGAGGAAAATAATATAAAAGCTGAGTAATACTATCTATTTGTAAAATTTATTTTAACATGTTTATAAATAAACACAGAATATTTAAATATATTTAAATATTTAATTTATAAATAATGATAAATATAATTAATAATTAATATTAAAATAAATATAAAGTATATAGTTCAGTTAGTAGTATTATATCAGTGTTAATTTTATAGTTTTTAACAAAAATATACCATAGTTATATAGATGTTATATATGTAAGAAAAAGATTTTACAGATGTAGGAAAAATAGGAAACGCAAATGGTTATATAGGCAAGTTATGGTTACAGTCAAGTCACTGAATGTTTGTCTTTCACATAAAATCTCTCATGGCATGGAAACTGAAGGAACGCTTCTCAACACTTTCTATGAGGTTAATATTACATGCAAACTCACTAGGACAATCTCACTTGTGAACAAGGGTGTAAATATATAAATAACTTATTAGCAAATGGAAATATGAATCACACTGTGACCAAATAAAGTGTATCTCTGCAATGTTAGGGTGGTTTAACATCAGGAAATCCATAGGTGCAATTCATCAATTAATAGATTAAATAGATTAACAGAGAAAATCCATATGATCACTAAATACATGCCTAAGAACTCCATTTAATAAAATTTAGCTTTAATTTTTTAATTAAAAAAGATCTACTAAAGATAAAAACAAACACATTTCCTAAAACTGACAACAGCTATCTACCAGAAACCTATAGTAAAGAAAGTATTTGATGGTAAATTACTAAAAGCTTTCCCACTAGTCAAGATATATACAAAAATGTCTACTGTCACCACTTTTCTTCGACACTGTACTCGAGGTCCTAGCTAATGTAATAAGAAACAAGTGCAGAGATAGTGATATTGGAAGAGAATAAACTTTCAGTATTTGCAGACATTTATTTTGGATCTAGAAAATCCAAATATTTGAAAAAAGTTTTTAGAAATAGGAGGAGACATCTGTAATTTGCTGCATATAAGATGCATATACAAAAAAACACAGTTTTCCTACGTATCAAAAATAATCAGTTAAGAATTGTGATGAAAAAAGAGCCCATTTGTAGTGAACAGGAACAGCAACAACAACAAATCCCACAAAATATCTAAAAATAATACTAGGAGGAAAAGTGTAATATACATAAGGAAAATTAGGATACTTTACCAAAGTATCTAAAAGAAAACGTGACAAATTGAAACTTTTAGTTCTTAAAATACTCCTTCCCATAAAATTCTATATATTTAATGTAGTCCTTATCCAAGTTCCAACAATTTTTACAATGGATTTTGACAAGTTGATAAGTTTGTATGTTAGAGAAAACGTATACAATTAGTTAACGATATATTTTTTGAGATATAGTCGACATATAACAATATTATTTCAGGTGTATACCATAATGATTCAATATTGTATATATTGCAAAATGTACATCATAGTAAGTCTAGTTAACATCTGTCACCATACATAGTACAAATTTTTTTCTTTCTATCAGAATTTTAAAGATCTACCCTCTTACCAGCTTTCAGATGTACAGTACAGTATTACTAACTGTAGTCATCATGCTGTATATTACACCCCCATGACACTTACTTTACAACTAGAGTTTTATACGTTTTGACCACACTGGCCCATTTCATCCACCCCCCAACCTCTATAGTCAATGATATTTTGAAAAATGAATTAAAAAAAAAGGAGGAATTATCCTCCTATTAAAAAACATGGTTTAAAATTAGAGCCGTTACCATAGTGTGATCTTGGTACATGAGTAAGTATGTAGACCATAAACAGAATAAACAGCCTGGAAGCAGACTGTGTGTATGGGAGTAATTTATGATAAATGTAGCATTTCAAATCAAGGTGGGCAAGATAAAGTATTCAATGAGTAATTAGTGACAAATTGATAATAAAATTAGACCTTTAGTTAACACCTTATACAAACAAATATCTGGTGAGTAGAAGAGCAAAGCATGAGAAAATAAATATAAGAGTATCTAGGATAGTTTAAAAAATCAGGAGATGACAAAAGACTTTGTAAATAAGATGGAAAACCAGAAAATATAGATTAGACCTGATACAAATTTAAAATTTCTTTGCTACAAGAAATATCAACTTAAAAGGCAAATAAGAGGTTGAGAGGGAAATAATTTTAACATATTTAACAGACAATGGATTAATTGGTGGAATACATACAGAACTCCAAAAATATCAATTCAAAAAAGACAAACTTTAAAAAAAAAAAAATGGTCAGAGGATTCAAAGTGCAATTTGGAGAAGGAATGACAAACCTATAAAATAATTTCTCAGTGACACCAGTTATCACTGAAATGCAAAATTAAAGCAGTAATGAGTTCATGACCCCCGTCATTCGATTGGTAGTCTCATGAGCTGATGAGAATGTGAGACAACAGACAGGTCTACAACACCATTGATACAATAAGCAGAAATAAGCAGAGCCATTTTGGGAGAAAGTATCAGTGCCTATCACTAGTTAGAGACTGTGACTCAGAAGTTCTTCTGTTAATCTCGTCTATGAGAAACCATGTACTATGAATGTATCCACAAAGCTATTCGGATGACATCATTTGTGTATTCAAAAGCATCACTAGCATTGGCAAAAAATTATAAAAAATATATCAATAGATTAAGCATATTCTAATATTTCTATATTTGAAATAATAGTTCGTCATTAAAATAATTAGATCTTTGTGTGCAGATATGAAAGGATACCTAAGACATTAAAATCTAATTGACAAAATGTCTGCAATATGATTCCATTTAAGTTAAAAAAAAAACCAGTACTTTTGTACAAAAGAGACTTATAAAAAGTGCCAATTGAAAGCAGTAGGTCGATAGGGAGAGGTGTGAAAGGGACCATCATATTCAAAACTCTCATGGTGAGAGAATATTTCTGTAATTTATGACTTATATAACTGCTAAATGTTCTCCACAAAGCTCTTTACTGCAAAACTAGCATAAAGGACATTTTCTCCTTAACCTTGAGAGTCAAGCTAAGACTGACGACAGGGTGGTGGAGGGAGGAAGAAGGATCTCTGTCTTTCTGACTGCTCCCTCATTGCAGAAATGATGGATTTGTGTCAGTATTCATCTGTAACTTTCTTTTGCCTTACTGGCTACAAAGTAAAAAAAAAAAATCTGCCCAATTTAGTTATAGAGACGTATACACGAAAAGATCAGGCAAAGATATCTGTACTAACGAGTTTTAAGCAGGAATTTTTTGGGTGTTCCAAAGTTTTCCTCAGTGCAGAGATATCAGTTATCTTCTAGCAAGGGCTGGTTACTTAGGCATATTTTTCTCAAGAATAGTGATCATGTTCTACTGTCTGATCTGTTTCCACCTGTCTCACTTTTACCTGGTGGTGCTCATGGTTCCAAAAAGTCTCTGGAATAGTAGATTTTTAATAAATGCAGATCAGATGTCTTATGCAACTCTGTATCTGCAGTGTCTGGTAGGTGACAATAAATATTTGCAGAATACATGTTAATAAAAAACTGTATGAGGAGAGGTGGGAAATAGAACCTTAAAAACTTTACTTGTGGAATACAGTTATATAAATACATATATTGATTTGTATATAACTATGGAAATATTAGTTTACTACATTAGGTGAACTGTATACAGTTTGTTCCTGTAGATTTATTGTCTTTAAAAAATGTGTTAAAGAACTCTTTCAGGTAGTATTAAAGATAGCGCTCTGGCTCAGGTGTATCAAAGGGAGAAGGAAATTCTCACACCCAGAGTGAGTAGACTGTGTGAATAGTTCTCCTTGCAGCCAGGAATTAATACACCTTGCAGCTCATCTCAGATTGTTTATGGTAGGCTTGATAGATTTCACATTTTAACGATACGAATGTCTCTCAGATGAATGTAATATGCCAGATATTTTCTCTTTTCCCTTACTCATTTGAAAAATTTTAATGACAGTATTTCCCTTTCCTAAATCAGCACTAGCAGAAGGAAATATGGGCAAAGCAAACAAATAGGACTTCTTACAATTTTAACTTAAGGTGGCTGTGGAACCACTTAGACGGAGGAGTGGACTTGATTGTATTCCTGATCTGTTCTGGTTTTAAAATTGTATGACCATGTGACTACTTCAGCTGATGGATGGTGCAGTCAGCTAGGCGAATATTGCTTATTAGATTAAAATCTACATAAAATGCTTTGTTTTTATCAGATATTTTTGCTCCCAAGGAACCATTCTCAGGTGCTCATTCTAGTGGTGGGCCAGTAGAGGAACAGTTGTCTAACCAGACTCCAACTTGAAACCCCTGAATCGTTTTCTCATTGGGGATGCAGCTCTTTGCAGTGGATAGACCAGACCTCTGTCATTTGGGGGTCTCTGGATTCTAATTCAGTGTTAACTTCTTACTAGGTATGTGGGTTCTAAGCTTCAATCTTCTGTCCTATAAAATGGAGATAGTAACGTGTGTCTCATAGGGTTACTGTGAGCATTTACATAACCTCAAGAAGTTTTGAAGATCCTTAGACTGTAAGTGTGAATTTTAAGATTTGTGCTCTTGTTCTCAGCACTGCTTGGGCTGCAAGAACACACAATGGCACACAACATAGTAAATCAACTATACTTCATTAAAACACACACACAACACACAATAGCCAAACAACCCTACAGTAGACCCAGGCCACCCCATCTCACCAACAGAGTCATGGAAAGGGTCAACCTGAACTATTTGCAACGTTAATTTATCTTGGTACCCACCAGCCCATAAACAAACTTGTTTATCTCTGCAATATTAAGATTCATCTGAAAATGTTAATGGTCTGTCGGCAACAGGCTTTATTTCTGAGAAACTCTGTAAACACCTATTACTGTAGCCCAGTGAAAAAAATCTAGGATGCTTAGAGAGATTTTATCAAGGATCAGAATCCAGGTGTTTACTTGGTCTAAACAGTTCTAGCATTTTCTTGTCTTTTTTTTTAGGTCATCCCTGAAAATTACCTGTCAAGTTGTTCTGGTTCATCTGGATGGATTTTTAAAATATGCCCCAAGGTAAGTCTTAACTTAAATTTAAGATGATGGCTTTATCTTATTTCAGAAGTCATGTAGATGGATAGCAGAGAAAATTCATTATTTAAAATGAGTATTTAACTGAGACAATTGAAATGGTCATTGGTTCTAATTATTGCTTCAGTTGCATTGATTTTTAAGAACACTTACTGAACTTTAATAATTACTATATATAGGGCTATTCCTTAGTTAAGTAAAATATAAGCAATAAGTATATAATTACATTTCTGTCAACTTACAACAATTGTATCGTTTTAGGCATGTTTCATTTAACAAGATAAAGTCAAATTAATGTAATGAAGCAATATTTTTAATATTGACGATAAATATTCACTGGTATTACAGTATTAAGAAGATCTGGATTACATATGTAATGATTACATAATTTGGGATTTACTACAAAGTAATGAGACTCACCTTTTTAATGATAAATGAAATCAAGAATGTTTAAATTTGTTGAATGTTGCCTACAGCTGGTCTAGTCTTAGCATAATCCTTTAGGAGTCTGTTCTCACAATCAAGCCCTTAAAAATGCACAGTACCTTTCCACCTTTGGCTCATAAACCCATGTAACTCTAATAACTGCTAATCCTTGCATAGAAATACAGAATATACAAATACTTCTTAATTAAAATCTTGCCATGTAGACTTTAATCAATACATAACATTAGGCATAATGGGTATAGCACAGCTCAAAGAAATACCTTCAGTAAAATATATCATGCTCTAGTAATTCAGAAGTATTTTTATGCTGCTCTTACGAAATTTGGCTTTGTTTATTTACACGTGTCTGTATGTTGCATACAGAATAACGTATTTACTGTAACATTTGTTTTCTCAACCTCTTTTAACTGGGAGGTCATTTAGGGATTCATACTTCGCAGCTTGGCAATTATGTGGTTTCTAGAATAGTGTCTTCCTAATAGTTAGTGTTCCATAAATAGACTGAATAAATGATTCAAAGTATTTAAAAGATGGGGCTTCACAGGTGATTGTCAAAGCAGAGCTAAGCAAAGGCTGTTTTTTAATCAGTGCTCACATTTTAGGGAGGTTTCATTTTTATTCCTTTAACATCATAATTATATCTGAGGCAAATCAGAAGACATTCTTTTGAATGGCAG
The DNA here is from genome assembly GCF_009834535.1 of Camelus ferus. Lineage (NCBI taxonomy): Eukaryota > Metazoa > Chordata > Mammalia > Artiodactyla > Camelidae > Camelus > Camelus ferus. The sequence continues at coordinate 85,852,155 of NC_045698.1, read as the reverse complement.
CTCTCATTCATTTCCAGCTCTGTATGTGTGTGCGCGCGCACGCTCGTGCTGTGCTGTTTCTGTGCGCACATACAAAATCCAGCAGCTTTGCGGGGTCCTGCTGATGAGGACTCTGAACACAGCAGAAATGTTTTTATAAATCAGAAACTGGAGAGTGATTTATTTGGAATTCACGCCCTGTTATGATTCTTTTCCTCAAATGTCTAAGGCATTACGTTATGTAAGATGCTGCTTCCTCCATTGGTTGTCAGACACTCTCATGAGACTGAACTCTGTGATGATTACTTGTGAGAAAGTTTCTCAAAAGTAGAGGAATGTGTGTGTAATAGAGAGTGGGGAGAGGGTAGAGAGGAAGAGAACTTACTGAGTAGGTAGATAGATCTTCAAGTTAAATGGAAGACTCTTCATTAGTGCAAAAATACAGAATTAGGTATCACCTCTCAGTGGCATACACACTTTACTGATATTATGGGAGCGTTTCTGACCAGAAGAAACACAATCTGACGCAAGGTTGACTTAGGTCAAGATCTTGACTAATTATTAATTAGTTGAAAAAGCTCTTCTGTTTTCTTATTGTGTAAATCTTACCAGCATTTCTTAATTGACCATTCATTTCAGGCACAGAGCCTGAATGTGCACATGTTTTCATGTTATCTGCTCAGTAGGAAGGTGATTACCGTAAAACTGAAGAAGCAGCAAATAGAGTGATTATCAAATGTATCACGTTCTTTGAAAGATGAGTAATAATACACATGTTGAAAGTCACCCAGAAGGAGAGGATGGGGTAAAGTGCTCGTCTTGGTGGACAGATTAGATTATTTGCTGAAGAGTGAAAATGGCAATTGAGGCTGTTAATGCAATGTATTCACACCCTCTTCACAAACAACATGTCAGTGTTGTTATTAAATATCTGCTCACCTCTATTTTGCCAGCTTTTTATCTGGTTGTATATAATCCAGTTTGTTTTTACCACTGAAAACAACATAGCGTTTAGAAAAGAGCCGTTAAAAAAGAAAAAGCTGCCAGCAACCCTAGATTAGGTAGAACATTGTCCCGTGTTTGTTTCTTTGGAATAATATCAAGACCCCAAAATAGGATGAGCCCCCTTAATGCACGAAATAAATAGCGATGGAAACCTTCTCCTAATAAAAGCTGTGGTTCAGCTACACTTGCAGAAACCAAATAAACAATCTCAAATTGACACTCAGAAATGTGTATAAATTATTCAGAATGAAATGTTCAAGTAATATTAACCTAAAGGTATAGTCATCAATTTTGTCCTGACGGATGGCATTGGGTAGTTAGTATTCAGCTGTTACTGCATAAATAAAATTGATTTATGCTAACGGAGAAGACGGAGAAAAAATTTTATCAGGATGCCCAAATTCTGTTCTTTCTGGCTTGATCAATCACCTCTCTGAACTGTGTATCATTTTCTTGCAAAATTCTTAGCCAAGAAATTGGGGTAAGGAGAATGAGTAATACATTTGCTGCAGTGTTAGACTAATGACCCCTTAAGTGCTTTAAAAAACAAACAAACAAAAAATACCTGAGCAGCAGTGACCGCATTCCTTATGAACAGATTCTGGCTCTTTTCTCTCTTGATCTGACTCTCACTCTCCTACTCTCTCTTTTTCTTAGAAAGAGAATAAATAAGTCTTGAGTTGGCTGACTGTTTTGGAGGTAGAAGTGTCGAGAGGGTGAGGAATCAATAAAGCCAATCGATGCATATGTGGAGTTAAAGCCATTTGGTTTCCTTTCTTACTTCCGCCCCATCATCTTGCTCCCCCCCCTTTCAGTCCCACCTCAGGTTGCAGGGTTCTTGTTTGTGTTAATCATCTTCATATTTCCTTTTCCTGTTTTTATACTGCTATTGTGTTATCATAAAGACATAGATCAAATGGCAACAGGAAAGACAGCTATTTACTTTACAAAAGTAGGAGGACTCTCGGACAAGGCTGCACGATTAAAATCTGCCTCACTGGCCTTTGTGATGCACGAACAATTTTTCTCTCTTCCTAAGAGGGTCCCTAAAGAGACAGAATAGTGGCTCAAGTTTCTGTCTCCAAGTATCTTTTTCAAATTTGCATGAACAGCAGAGGAAAGACAAATGCCTACACATGCTTTAAAAGGAGCTTGTACAAGGGTAAGTAAAGAGAAAAGGCAAAATCCTGGCTGAATAATGTAGGATTATTTTGAATTAACTTGTTCTAAATGCACTGCAACAACACTTAAGGTAGAAATGGAGTTATTTTTGGATTTATCAAGGAAGAGAAGTCCAGCCACCATCGTGTGTGTGTGTGTGTGTGTGTACATGTGTACATGTGCATGTGAGTCAAGAATGCAAATGGTAGATAGCTGCTGAAAATGGAATTGTTCTCTAAGAAACTAGTCATTTACAAACTTGCGTGGGGTCAGGTAACCTCATTATTCCCTTTGCAGTTCCCATTAGGTCAAAACAGCAGTCCTCTTCCCATCACTTTCATCTTAAGAAGCATGGGCTAGTTTTGCCCTTTTAACTTGAGCTTTTTATTCCAGGGAAGGATTAGACTCTCCATCACCACTGTTTCTTTTTCATTTCATTGCCATTCTGTCTTTAGGGGAAATCAGCCTCACATTGTGTTATTCTTATGTTCCTAAGTAATGTTTCTTTAAAAAAAAAAAAAAGATGAATTCCTTTCAATAAAGCGGCCCCAGTTTGATGGAACTACCAAAATGAAAAGAAAAGAAAAAACTTCATTATTTGAAAAAGGCACATGGCATTGTAACAGTCAAATCCCTAAAGTCTGATGGTGAAGTCATTGATGCATTATTCTTCTTAGGCTTCTCTTCTTTCAAATAAAAATGTAAAGGAAATGATTTAAAGCCTAAACGATATCACTGGACAGGAGCTAAAAGATATGTCTCTCTTCCCTGATGCTCAAGCTAAGAAAATGTACACCCTAATACATATTTAGGTAACAGATCTCAGTGTCACATTTGTCCAAATTGGAAGCACTGGAGAATAACACACACACACACAAACACACAAACACACACACACACACACACTGTCAAATATATTTACACAGCCTTTAAGACAGACCTACTTGCAAATCTTCCTAGGGTCTACTGCCCTACTTTTTTGCCTGTGCGTAACTGAAAGAAACATATTACTAGATATTAAATTGGAGGCGTAGTAAGACTCTCTAGCTCATAGTAAGCAACTGCCACCAGCCTTTCCTCAGAGTTACATAAATGTCTTTCAAACACCTGTTTGCTTCTGCCACTTTTTCATTTCACCTACCATTATGGCCTAATGATTTTATTATAAGGACAAGTCTTTCTGCAGAGGTTAAATGGATCCAATTTACATATAATGATATCACAGGACAGGGGAGTGGGGGAGGGAAGTATTTGGACAGAAGTGGTGCCACTAGTAATTGATTTCCTAAAAACCCTCTCCAAAATTACAAGCAATAAAAAGCTCCTTTGCTGAAGTTATTGCTGACCAAAAATCTAATTTATTTACTTACATAAACAAGTAAAGTATTATCCCATTTGGGAAATAATTTTCCATCATAATACATCATCAAAGGTTGGTTATATTTTGATTTCCAAACATCAAACCCGAAGTTCTTTCGGGATAAGATATATCTCAACTAGATAGCAAAGTTTTTAGTTGCCAGTTACAGCTGATTGTGGGAGAGCGAGGCACTACAGGGGAGGAAAACCCTAAACATCTGACGTACCTCAGCATTTGTAAGCTCTGTTTTGACGTTGCAGTCACCCAGGGATGAGGTTGTTCTCTGCATCTTCTGTGATCATGGAAGGAATGGCTTGTTTACTCCAGGGTTTTAAAATTCAGTTAAAAGAACACATAAAGAAATATAAATCAACAAAATCCCAAGGGAAGGCTGAATATTTTTTATTTTTGTCATTGTTATTGATACTATTAGGATGAGTCCTAAATGAGGACCTTGTGTAGTGGTGACTGGAAGAGTGTTCAGTGTTGTTAGAGAATAAGATTTTAGCCCCCAACTTGGAAGAATAAAGTGTACTTGCCACTTTCACATAGGAGTTTTTTAAATATGCTTGATATATATTATAACGTGGTAAATTTAATGTGTACGGCATGTTAGTTTAATACATATTTATTATAATATGATGGCTGCCATGAGAAAGAAGGACATCGTGCCACTTGTGATGACACAGTTGGACCTTGAGCACATTATCCTGAGTGAAGTAAGTCAGAAAGAGAAAGCATTGCTGTGTGAGCTAACATTATTTTGCAGTTAGGGGGAGCGTGATGGAGAGACTGGCTGCTGGTAAGCTGCTCAGTGTCCATTTCTGAGGAAGGGTGACACAGTCACATATGTTCCGTAACCACACACCCCGTCCCAGCTAGGCTACCCATGCAGGAACTTTCTGTCCTGAAAGTATCCTCTTGCAGATGTTGCGCAGCTTTTGTTACGTCGTATCTTAATTTAACGTAATATTTCCTGGAAGAGAGTTACAGAACACTGTAATGTTGATAAAATTGAAGAGACAGCTTAGACCTAGGAGCAAAACATTTACAGATCACCTCCAGGAGCCTCATCTGTGTACGACTCATCTTTGCCATTGTGTGGTGGTGTCCATAGGCTTCAGTTTTAGAAATATTTTGGAATCTTGTCCCCCGTTCCAAGGGCACACAATATTTTGCCTTATATTTTCCAATTTAAAGACACACACGAAACTCTTAGAATAAATGAAATAATAAATGGAGGGCTTTGTGAAGCTTAGTGGTGGAAATAAGATCAAAAAGCATTGTTGGAATAGGACTCAGCACAGTTTTTTAACCTCCATGTGTGTCATCCAGTTGAGTTAACTTCAGCCTCCCATTGCTCTTTTCTGCATACCCAGTTTTGCTGTTAATGGTCTCCAGCTGTAGTTGGCTTGCTTTAGCAGTTGAGTTTTATGCTCTCATCTCTGAAGTAATTGCATAGCCCATGGAACTTGGGATACTGCTGAAGTGAGCAATGATAAGTTTGTCCCTTGACTAAGTAGCAAGCCACCCTATAGTTTCAGTTTTTGTTATAAATTGTACAAGAAAGAAAAATCCAGGCAGCAATTCTGTAGCTTCATTCTCACATTGCAAAATGCATGTTAAAATAGAATGTCTAGCCTTTTATTATTATTCAGATCATACTTGAAAATATGAGTTCCTTTAATTGAATAAATTGAATTTAGTCAGTTAGTGATGGACACTCACCCCCTGTTGATGCACAGAAGTCTCAGATATTTATTTCCATGCTTTAAGACCATATAGCGTTGGACATCAAGTTTACCATACTCCTTTTCATCTTCTGAATCCTATAAAGTCAGTGACTCTGTGTGTTGCTCTTTTATTTATGTGACAGCCATATATTGAGGCTCTGTCAGGGGCCAGATGATACTGAAGTAAACAAGGGGCTCAAGAAAGCTCTTTTGAGGTAGCTTACAAATTAGTTGGGTTGTTGACTACTAAATATTAGTTGACTGATAAAGTGATAAACAACGATTTCAGATAGTGTTAAGTGCTGTGGGGAAAATAAAACAGGTTGATGTTATAGAAAGTGACTGTCTGTCACTAGAGAGGGGGTTATTTTAGATTGATTGGTCAGGGAAGGTTGTGCTGAGGGAGTAAGGCCCCTCTTTGAAAAAGTACCACTTGAATGACTAGAAAGAGGAAGCCAAGTGAAGATCAAGAGAAAGAATTGAGGTGCAGGCAAGAGCTATGTGCATACAGCCTTAAAGCAAGAATATTTGGAGTTTTTTTAAAAATAAGGAGGCAGGACTTTCACTGGAGAGTGATAAAAAAAAATTAGATGGAAGAAATAGGAATTTGATCATGTCAGTCCTTGAAGTCTTGTTAAAATTCTCCTAAACTGGAAGTCATTGGAGCCTGTTAAGTAGAGATGTGCTCTGATCTGAGTTAAGCTGGGGAAGGTTGTGATGACCCCTTGGAGACTGCAGCCTGATGGCGGGCTGATGAAGAAGTCCGGGCAAGAGGTGTTGGTGGCTTGAACAATGAATGGTGGCAGCACAGAGGGAGAGAAAGTGCATGGATCTGACATGTTTTGGAGTCAAATTCCAAAGGACTTACGATTGGGTGGATCGTGGTGCTGTTTACTGAGATAAGGAACACTGGGGAAGTAGCAGGTTGAGGGATGGAGAGTGGGCTCAGGAGCTTTATTTTGAAAATGCACATTTGAGAGCACTCTTAGTTATCTATGTGGAGATGGCAAGTAAACAAGCATGTACACAAAGCTGGAGTCTGGGAGGTAGGTCACTGTAGCGGTATGTGTTTAAGTCACTGGCATGATGAGATGTTGCATAAAGATGAGACACTTTTAAGTGTTTTCTCTTTATTAATTCCATATCTCTTCTTTTTTTTACTCCATGTCTAGCTTCCTTCATTTTGTATTTTGGTTTCCAAGCACAGTTCTCTTTGGAAAAGATATATTTTAAGTCAGGAACCTCTTTAAAACTGCTTTTACCCATAAAGCTTTTCCAGGTTGAGTGGGAGCAAAGTACAAGCGGTGGTTCCCACTGAAGTCCTGATGACAGTGTGGTTACTAGGCATTCCTCAAATACCAAGACAGTAGGGTCTAAATACAGGATAACCGGTAATTACCCATATACTATGTCTTAAGATATTTGAGTTGGTATTTATGTACCACTCTGGGTATTTTTTCAGTGTATCTGTTGCAATATGTGTGTGATCTTTGTAGGTGGTGACCTGTTTAATTTGCTTTGTGCAAACCAGTACAGTTTCATGTGTGTAAGGAAGTGTAATAAATATTCTTTAACAGAGACAATGATAGATGAACCTAAATACATAGCTTACATTTTCAAAAGGGCCTTCAAAATGTTTCTTTTATCAAATGTGAAATCCAGTTTATTTTCAGCATGCTTTTATGTTGAGTTGTTTCTATTAAAATTTTGTAAAATAAAAAGTCTTTCATTCCCACACTTAGAGGAACAGAATTGTTTTCAGGTTACTTTCTAAAACAGTCGCTTACCTACTTTATCAAGTAACGACTTATTCTAAATCAGTAGGGAAAAAAAAGTACTGTATCACCTGTGTATTTTTATGCAGTTGAGCAGACTGACAGATTTTTTCCCACGTTTTATATTTCATATTTATTATTCAGTCCTCCTTGTTCTACTCACCTGCTTCCTCTTTGTTGCATATCTTAATGAATATATTATGGGTGGTAATTTTGTAATTGAAAAATTAACAAACAGGATTTCAAACATACTACAAAGTACACACCATTTTTAAGCGGTCTCCCTGCCCACCTGCTTACTTACAAGGCTTATCTAATATGATATCCATGAAGAATGATTGGGCAGTCAGGAATTTAGTACAAATTTCAGCTGAGACTGCTGATGTAGTAAGAATTAGCTAAGGCAAGTATAAACAAGTAAAAGACTTCATTTGCAGGAGCACGCATTTCAACCATGGCACATCATAATGCCACACGAGGTGGTGGCAGCAGAAGTAAAATTCAATGAGGCCAAACCATTCTGTGAAACAGATCATTTGATTTACAAATAAACAGTCTGGTCTGATGACCTCCAAAGAGTTCCTGGGTTTTAAAAACTTTATGGGACATACAGTATGTAAAACCATTGCATTTATTACACGTTTTACTTGCAGCTGTCATAAGAACACTGGAAATGTTCCAGTCTAGCAGTGGAAAGAACTAAAGTCAGGGTAGACATTCTGAAAAAGATTTGGAGATACATGGCCTGAAGGCAGCAGAACATTTGAGTTAAGAGCCTGCATCTCCTGCATCTGGAGATCTGCTTTTAAACCTTGTCTTTTTTTTTTTCCCCATGTATAGAAAGAGTCACTCTGTGCCCTTTAACCTCATTGACTCTGTTACATGCTAGATGGAGTGAGAGTGCTAGCCCTTACTTCACAGGGCTGTGTGATGGTTAGATTAGATATTGCAGTGAGTTGCTCATCGCAGTGCTGCACACGTAGCAAATACAGATATTTATTATTAACATCATTAATATGTTGACTGGGTAGTGTAAGAGGCAGGACTTTGAAAATGACCATAAAACTGTTGTGCTATGAGAAAATATTAAAAATTCCAGGCAAGAGGTATTTTTTTCCCCATATAGGGTTGAAATGTTTTTGTTTGTTTATTGCATACTGGCCACTTGAAAATTTTCTTCACTGCCACCAAAATTATACTTTTTTCAATTAATATTTGTCCATCCTTTCGATTTATTAAGAAAGTCCGAGCATTTATTCCATGCCTTACCTGTGCTAGTGATAATCCAAAAAAAGAACAGGGCAGAATTTCTGTCATTTAGAAATTCAGAGTCATGGAAGTAAATTATTTGAGTAATATGATAAATGATCTAATTCAATACAAAGTTTTACGGGAACTCAGAAAGTCAAGAGCTTAATTCTGCAAAAGGAGGTAAAGAGAACTTTGCAAAGGAAGTGATATTTAAGCTGAACGTTGGGATTTGTCTGGTATACAAGAAGAAAAAAGGACCATTTCTGGTTGTGAAAATATTACATGCAGAGGTGAAAATAAAGTGCTGATGCCTTCAAAAAGCTGCCCTTTGATATAGCTGGAGAGTCAGGTGGGAAAGGAGGAAGGTCCCCCTGGAAACGTGAGCAAGGACAGATGGTGCTATGATCACAGGTTTTTAACTCTGTCCCGTAGGCAAGGCTAAGCCACTAAAGGGCTTGAGCAGAGCAGAAACTTGATCAGTATGGAATTTTGGCAAGAGCACACAGGCCACTGGGTAATCTTGCATTGGATAGACAGAGCTAAAGAAAGCAGGAGGATGAGTTGAAGGGTGTAGGTGAGAGAGAGTTCAGGAGAGTGTAAGCTTGGGCCGTGGTGGGCGAGGAGAATGGGTATTGGGATGCATTCAGAGAGGAAATGGATGGGACACGTTCTTTAGCTATGATGTTTGAAGGAACACGGGGGGCCATAGATGTGGCTTTCATCGTTGGGCACACGTGCAACAGGTTGTAGGAAAAACAGTTTCATTAAAATCTGTTTTTATCTCATTCCTTCTTAATTTTGATTTTTGTGCTTTATAATACATATAATATACTAAAAAGCAATAATGTGAATAATACATATAAACATATGTTTATAGGATTATATGTTCAGGACTTTTTACTGATAATGATACATAATGAAAAAGGTGTAGAGCTTATTACCCTGGTAAAACCTCTGTGCTTGGATAAAATTGGTGCTATTAAGGGAAATGTTTTTCCAATTACCATTCTAAAAGCTAGACAGTGTATTTTAAAGAGTTTACTCTCCATTCCCTCAAAGGCTTACAGTCTAAAATAGGCATCTCTAACTTTTTACTTGTCTTATTGTGTAATGTGGACAGTAAGAAGGACAGAATCTTTTCTCCTTTGCCTACAGCCTGGCTCTTATAAACATCAACCTAATACTAATGAAACTGGAATTTAATGACTTTTTCCCTCTTACTCAGTGTTTTGATAGACAAAGAGCTGTGCATTTGGACACAAGCATAAAGAACTGAACCAACACAGATACTAAGTGAATAAACTATCAATTTATATGCACCTTAGCTAGTGGAGTAGCAGAGACAAGCCTTAACAGCCTCACTAGTATGACTCAGGATGGTGGGATGGACAATATTGCCAGGATTTAAGTTGGTAAGTTTAAGAGGAAGGGAGGATATCGCTGGGGAAGACTCAGAGGGAGACAGGGCTCTGATGGTCTGTTAAATGAGATTCAGAGGAAAGAGGAAGGGGATCGGCTGAGGTTTGTGGAGGATAAAACCTGTAATTTAGATCTAATCACCCCCTCTCCTCTAAGTCCATAATTTTCTTCTCTTTCCCTATTGACTTTTTTTTTTTTTTTTTTTTTTTTTGCCTTGAAACAACAATCAACTTCTGACTTAGCCCACTTCAAAAGGAGTCGTAGTAGAGGGGATCCAAACCACTGGGAATTTCTGGGTTCAGTTTGCTGATAAAAGTCATAATAGAAGATAAATATATATATATAATGGAGGAAAGTTTTAAATAGAACAAAAATTGGGTGGCATTGTCAGAAAATAAAGAAGCACTTTCAACTGGGTATTGGAAAAAAAAAAAAAGAAAGCGTTAGGCCAGATTATTCAAGAAGCTTGAAATCTAGCTCAGGACTCTGGGAAGACAGTGAAATAGTCAATAGTTGGCTGAGCACAATGGTGCAGAAAGAAAAGTGCAAAGGTACTTTGTCTAAATGACTACATGTATGAAAACCTGAATAGAAGAATTCATCAAGGTACCAGATCAGAAATATACACTGAAAATACCCACTCTACAAGCTTTTCTCAGAAAGGAAGTGTTGGGGTGTAAGGATCCAGTTCCATCAGCCTTCTTTCAAAATATAAGCCTTGGACGGAACAGTCTGAGCTGCCCTGACATAGAATAGAGATTTGCTGAATGTATTAAATGTGAAGAAAATTCAAGTACCTCTTGACCAAATCAACTAACATGAGAATGTCAGGAGTAGATGACCCCATTTATGTATAAATAGACATTTAAGTTCATACTCACAAAAATGAGAACATTATCAGGGAGTTCAGAGAAGAAATGCTGAAATATTAGGATCTCATTACTTTTCAGAGTAATACACGGCTCCTGGGGGGAAAAAGTTTGACAGACTAGGCAACAGATGCTCAATACACTGCTTGGTAAATTTTAAATTTCACTCAGAGCTGCACCTAGGGAAATGAAAAGGAAAAAAAAAAAAAAAGGAAAAATCCTGTTTTAAAAGGTGATCAGGTCTAATTGATGTTAAGAGGTATCCAACATAGCTGTATCCTCTGGCAAAGGAGGCAACAGAGGTTAGTTTGAGGATTTGAAATCCAACTCACAAGAGACAATCAAAATGTTTTCAGACTTTGGGCAGGGGGCAAGACAAATGCCCAGGAAGTGCTTTTCTGGTGTATTCAGCCTCCCCGTAAGCAGTGAGGTTGTTGATGCTGCCAGAATTTGAGAAGCAACAGAAATGTGAGCTTTAAATGGGTGGAACAGACTCTAATTTCCATCACCAAAACTGAATTATTTTCATGTAAAGAAATAAATCAACCCAGCATCTCTTCTGATGCTTCCAAGAAAAGCCTTCAAGATCGTGTATCTTAAGGTAAAGAGATAGCTGTCCATATCAGAGGCTGTAAGAAGCATCATTATGAACTCATTAAGATCCGTCCTACAAAGAGAGGATAGACGTTTTGTGCCCATGAGATATTTCACAATGAAATGCATAAACTACCTGATTTTTAAATAGAAATTGATCTTACCCCTCCCATGATAGTGACATCAGCCAAGAATTAAATGTCATATTTCCATGAACACAGAGATTGATTTTTAAATTGTTGTCTGTATGAGATATGATTAACACTTCAGTGCAAGCTGAGAGGCACAAACTCAGGTGCAAATTCAAGTGGAAGATGCTGTGCCATTATGGTTAAGTGTTGATTCATGTCAGATTAGTGATCACAGTGCTACCCGTCCCACCGAATACTCCAAACTATAAATATGCAGTGGGCAAATTATCACTGGCTCCTGGGCAAGATGTTCATCTGAAACATGCAGGTGGTGCCTGGCATCCATTTCAACATGAAGAAAATATGCTAGGGGTGCTAGATATCACACTGGTAATAAGCCTTGTTCTCTCAGTGACTCAACTGCTCCCTCACTACCAGTAGACAATACAGAGAATCAGCACTTAGTCTGCTCGTTTACCATGCTAGCATTTAGAAGGGTTTTCATTTGAGTAAATTGCCTTTTCAGTGTACTAAATTGTACCTGGGAGACTGGAAATAGTGAACACAGCTTCCCCAAAGTGTCTCCGTGATAATCAGGTGGTAACCAAGACATTAAAAGAATGTGGCTCTACTGAAGAGCAGTGCAACCAGATTGTCACAGAGACTCTGTCCAGTTGCCATGTTTTTCCCGCCACCCGGGAACAAGAAGGGCCACCTGTCTGTCCATTCATTTCTTCACTGACTCCAAGTGTAGTGCTGAAGCATGGTTCTACAGCTACACTACCAGTGCTGTATCCTGGCATCATTGGAAGTGGGGGCAAGTTATTTATCCTATCTGTGTCTCAGTTTTCTCAGCTGTTAAATAGAAATAAAAAATATATCCCTGAATGAGTTATATTTAAAATTAAAGTAGTGAACATACGTAAGGCTCTTTGAGCATCATGTTTGCTGTGTTAGCTGTTACTATTCATCAACAAAGATTTATTGTATACCAATTACATATATCCCCTGACAAAGCATAGTCCCTGTGAATCATAGTAGGTTAACTTTTAGTCATGATATATACCTTCTTTCATTTAAGCTTCTTAACAGTGTAAGTAAAATTTAGAAATGTGTATAAATAAATGAGTTAGCCTACCTCTGTGTTAACATTTTATTTGATGATAATTTGGAAGGGAGAGAGAAGTAAAGATGGAATCTTATAGCCAAGTGAAAGCTCTTCCTAGTATTTAATTTTCTCAAACAGTTGTAAAGATTCCAGGGAAGAGTCATATGAGGGGGAGAAACAGTCCCCCTTGTGTTGTTCAATAATAATGCTAATTTTGTAGCCAAAGAATAAGTGGGAATCATGAAAATCTTCCTCAGTTACAATCCCCCAGCCCATATATCTTACTTTTGTCTCTTCATTATCTCTGGTCTTACATCTTTGGGTTTGTGAGTATCTTTGTTCCTGCAGTATCATTGAGGATTCTTTCTATTGCAAGAGGCAGAAATACCAACTCAAGGAAAGAGAATTTACTGACTTAGGTACGTGTGAAGGCCGAGGGTTAGGTGGGTCAAGTGCAGCTCAAATAATATCACCAAGACTCCAGCTTTTTGCTTCTTTCAACTCTGTTCTCCTCCATGTAGGCTTCATTCTCAGGCTCCACATGGTGGCAGAAATAGTGGCCAGCAAATCTAGGCCTACAACCACCCAGATTTGAGTCCAGCAAGAAAGACACTGTACCGCTCTCTCAACAGTATCACCAGAAGTGCTGTTGCCTCTGGTCAGTTTCTTGGACCTCATGTCACTTTGAACCCGTCTTGGTGGTCAGAGAAAGCAAATCTTTGGGTGCCAAGTCTGAGTCACATAGTTGCCTCTGGAGCTGACAGTGAAATGAATTCCATATGAAGCACAAATCGTAGGAGAGATGTAAGGAAAATTTACACAGAGGAAGATGAGTGTGTTATCATCAGGTGAGTGGGCAGCAGAAACAACACTGGATCACTGTTCCTATCCTGTGGCTCTGATCCCACCACATGCATTTTCAGAGCCCCAAATGATCGTTTTTGCCTCTTGCATAAAATCCAAAGTCTGTATGTGGTGTGCAAGGCTTTTGGCCATCCTAATTTATTTCTTCCCACCCCACCTCTTGCATTCCAGGCTCCAGGTTATTTTCAGGGTGTCTCCATTCTCTTTTGACTTTTGACTTCCTGTCTCTCCCATCCATCTTACTGATGTCTTTATATTATTAGAGTCCAACTCAAATGCTGCCCCACAACAAGCTGGTGAAGTCAGGATTGTTATCTTCATTTTATAGAAGAGGGAGTGGAATTGCAAAGAGGGTCAGGAACTTGCCTGAGTACAGGTTCTCGCCAGGCACTCCGGATCCAGAGTCCTTTTTAACTGTACTCTCTCCCCAGTGAAAGTACGATGGACACTTTGATGACGCTGTATCCTACATCAACGTCAGATACATCAGTGCATGTGTATGGTGGAGAGAAATGTGTTATATTTGGAATTTTGTTCATGCTGAATTTTTTTTACAAGGACGTGATATTTCTCATTGATAAGAGTATTTTCTTCCTGTCTTGGCTACAATATGTAACATTTTACAATCAAGCATATTATTGAGAGCTCCACCTAGGTTTTGAAAACATAGGCTCGGTCAATATTTTAAAACTTCACTATCTCAGTAATTTGAGTTTAAAGGTGAAAAGCATTGTATCGATGTGTTGAAAGCTCATTTGATGCCAGTGTTAGGTATCTAAAGTCTAAGGTAGATGGCATAGTCCACAGTCTCAGGTTGCTTGTTGCCTAGTTAAAGAGGCTGATTGTAAACAAATTCAGCATTGTTAAGTGTTGGTCTTAGAATTTGAAGAAGGTAGTCGATTTTAGCTTTTTTTTTTTTTTTGGCTTGGAAGGAGGTTCCAACAACCACCACCAAGATTTAAAATGCCTTCACTCTTGTAGATGAATGGATCATTATCATAATAATATGCTTAACACTTAGTCATCTTCCCACTCAACAACTATTTCATGCTCTCTTCTCTGTGTTGGGTATAAAATGGTGAACAGAGTAGACATGGTCGTTGCCGTCATGGCGCTTCCTTGTAGGAGGAGTACGTTAAATAAAAACCCAGCTGAGTTGATCATTGAACACACTATGAGATTTGCTGTTAGGGAGTAGAGCTTGAGAGCAGGAACAGAGAATACCCAAGAAGCCGTAAATACCTGGGAGTCATTGGTTGTCTGGGAATTGCTTTTCAATCTGTCCTGAAGAAAAGAGCCAGGGGACCAGCATTCCACAGGAAGGGATGAAAGAGAAGGTGCTAATACAGTAAGGAATTTGGGACTTTCAAGGAAGGTCAAGATCTTCAGAGCAGGATCTTGGTCAGGTCAGTGGCTGGAGATGAGGCTAGAGGGGGAGGAAGAGTTTGGAATATCAGGCCTTACAGCTGTGGGAAGAAGCATGGATTTTAAGGGCACTGAGAAAACCACTCAGTTTGAAGCAGGGTTATATATTCAGGTTTCAGCAGCATTATTTGGGGTGCCATGAGAAAGCCCACCAAACTTGCCAGTCGGGAGTGCGTTTCCAGTGGGGTTAGAGGTGGAAATGAAGAGAGGTGGACATGTTGAGAACTGTTTAAGAGGTGGTATCAAGAATGATGTCCAGCTTCTCATCTTTAGCTACTAGAAAGTTCAAAATGCTAAAAATCATCATCGAGTCAGATCCCTTCCTGCCTCCATGTTGTTTTCCTTATAATTTCAGGTTGAGAACCAACTGGAGAAACAGATGCTGTCTGTAATGAGAGGTTTCTGTTCAAAGTCCTGACATTCCTGGCAGTCTGCATATTAGAGTGGTCTCAGTGCTCCTGTCTTGACCATCCCTCCAGGAAATTCTGTCCCCAGACTTTCTCCACAAATGTTAGTTCTGTCCTCTGAAGCACTCAGCCTTTTATCTCCTGGCTAGTTTCTCTTTGCCTTGTAGGAACAGGTATGTAGAACCCGTGTTTTAAGCACTATGCTGAACGTTTTCGTCATGTATTCTTTGTACAAAGGACTGATAATCTTTTTACCATTTTCCTGATTTTAGACATGAAGATTGTGGATTTCTGTTGGTATGTCTGAGAAATTCTAATTTCATTTTAAGGAGAGATGATTGTGATTAGGTACTCTCAGTAGCATCTACTTCTCGTATAACCTGTTCTGACCTTATAAGAGTGTAAGATTGTGAGAGGATTGTTAATATTTCCCAAATTGTGAGGTTTACAAATCTCTGTCCTGTACACTGTTAGCTCTAGATTATCTCAGTAATACTTAGAGGTAGACATTATTATTACCACTGTTATGCAAGACACTTGAAACTTAGGAACTGAGTGAACTGCCCAGTATTACACAGCTGGCAGATGCTGCAGGTCTCACGTTCATGGCCAATTCCATGTTTTTATTTTTTGTCTTGTTACAGAAACTTATTTACTGTAAGAGGCAAAGAGGTTATGTTTTGAGATATTTCACTACATTCTATTTGGGTATAAAGTTATTTGTATCATGGCCTCCAGAACTGTTTATAGCAAGTGCTCTAATGGTTGCAGAGCCAGTCATTCATTCAGAGCATTAGAGAGAAGCACTTAATGCCTAGAAAGGTTAGTTTTCTCTGCACCAAGAACACCTCTGTTCCAGAAACAGCAGTCTTCACTCTTCAAGCAACTTATAAATTTATTTCTTAAGTTACTGCAGGAAATAGGAAAGGAGTATAGGCTGTGTACTCCTGGGAGCAAAATTCTGAGTACAAGCTCTGCAGCCAGTAGGTCAAACAGTTCTATTTTCATTTAGCAAAGACAGCAGTTTCTCTACCAAATGCCATGGCCACCCACATCAAGTCAAGGAAACACATACCCTGTTTGGATGGCCTCTGATGGACAGTGCAGAGCATTGCTCCAGAAAAATCCATCCACCCTCTTCCAATGGGAATGTACATTCTTTTTCATATTCAATATGTTTTCAAAAGCATGTTGCATGAAAACAAGTAGTCTTTGGAGATAAAGTGACATTTTGTGGTAGCTCCATACATTTTGGTTATTACTGCAATTAAAAACTTATTTTAATGTTATATTTTGAACAACATAAAAATGTACAGATTACAGTCTCACTCTGAGATGTTGCAAATGAGGCCCATAGAGATGATGTAATCTGCCCAGGGGAGATGGCTGGGCAAGAACTGAGTCCAGGCATTCTGAGCTCCACTTCAGTAGCCAGGAAGGGTTAGAGTACGCAGCAATGATGGGTGTATATTAATGGAGGGAAAACATGCATTAGCTCCTCAATTACCAAATAAGTGGGCAAACCTGGGTGGTCTCTTCATTTCTTATTCTTAAGATTTTATATATAATCCAGTTTGTATCCCCCCTGAAATATCCAAGTTAGATTGAGATGAGGTGTTTTTAGATAAGTCAAGACTATTTCAGGAAAGTTCACCCTGAGGCAAGAGTCAAGCATAATACTCTAAGGAGGGCTACTGGTTGTCACTTGTTGTGATGGTTAGTTTTTATGTGTCAGCTTGGCTGGGCTTTACTAGCCAGTTATGTAATCAAACACTAATCTAGGTATTTCTGTGAAGGTATTTTGTAGATTTCAGTATATCTGTCTGTCTGTCCGTCCATTCATCCATCTATCCATCCATCCATCCCATCCTGTTGGTTCTATTTCTCTGGAAATGTTTACAGATTTTCCTACTGAAAGTGGTTCTAGAGGAATGGAATGTTAAGGATGTGTTTTCTAAAATAGTTCTGTAGTTTCTGAAATTGTATCTTTAATTTAATTAGGTTCAAAGACAGTAATGATTATCTCCAGTTGTAAAGAGTGTGCTAATGATCCACTGTATAATACGGCATTAGAAATATATACAATATCACCATCAGGTGCACCTAATCAAAAACTCATAAAAGGCAGGGTTCTGGGTGCTGCTACTTCTCTTCTACCTCAGTGAAATATCTAGAGGTCCAGTGGTGTGGGGTCTGTCAAGATATCTTTTCTAGAGTGAAGGTTAATTGTTTGCATCTGATCCCTCCTGCAACCCCGAAAGTGGCCCAAGGCCTAGGAGGCCTTTTGCACTCGGGAGGCAACATATTCCTCATTTAGGAGGGCTTCTCTGGCCTGTTTACCAAGTGACCTGGAAAGCTGCTAGTTTTGAGTTGGACCCAGTATGAGAGAAGGCTCTGCATCAGGTCCAGGATGCTGTCTAGTCCAAGCCCGCAGACCCAGTCCATGGAGCTTGAAGCAGCAGTGCCAGGTGGAGATGCTCTTTGGCGCCCTCGCAGACTCCTATAGGTGAGTCACACCATAGGCCTTTATTAGGATTTTAGAGCAAAGCCCTGTCATCCTCTGTGCATAACTATTCTTCTTTTAAGAAACAACTTTTTCCCTGTAACTGGGCCTTAGTAGAGGCTGAATGCTCAACCATGGGCCACCAAGTTATCATGTGACTTGAGCTGCCCACCATGAACTGGGTATTATCTGACCTGCCAAACTAAATCTGGGTTCACACAGCAAAAGTCCACCATCAAATAGGAATGGTAAATATGAGAATGGACTTGCGCAGGCCCTGCTGGCACAAAGAATTTACATGAGGATGTGGCCCGAATGTCTGTGGTCCCCATTCCTGTTACAATATTTTCTCTTCCCCAGTACACCTGTGGCCTTATGGAGAGTTCCCCATGACCAATGACTGAGGAAGGGAGTATTTGGTTCTTATTTATAGATAGCTTTGCACAATGTACAAGCACCACACAAAAGTGGACAGAGATAGCACTGTAGTGCCTCTCTGGGACATTCCTAAAGGACAGTGTTGAAGGGAGATCCTCCCCGGGGCAGAAATTCAAGAAGTATAATTGCTTGTTTATTTTGCTTGGAGGGAGGAATGGTAGAGGGAGGAATGGTAAAGGGAAGAGTGTAAATCAATTCATGGACTGTAGCTAATCATTTGGCGGAACATTCAGACACTTGGAAGGAACGTGATTGGAATATTGGTGACAAGGAGGTCTGGGGAGACGATATGTGTATAGACCTCTCAAAGCAGGTAAAAAATATGAAGATATTTATGTCCTGTGTGAATGCTCACCAAAGGGTGACCTCAGCAGAGGAGGATTTTTAATAATCAAGGGGGTAAGATGACATGTTCTGTGGATACCAGTTGGCCTCTTTTCCCAGCAATACCTGTCATCACCATTGAACAAAGTAGCCATCGTGTCAGGGATGGCAGGGATTTTGCATGGGCTCAGCAAGACAAGTTTCCACTCACTAGGGTTTACCTGGCTGCAGACACCACAGAGTGCCCAATCTGCCAGCAGCAGAGACCAACACTTACAAAATAATGCATACTTATTTTAGTAAGTCCAACAGTATCAAACTGTAGAAGTAAAATGTTAACACTCTTCACTTCTTTAGGGTGTATCCTTCTACACCTTTCTCCACTAAATACACACACATACACAAATGCACACTCATAGTCACATGTCTAGAATTTATTTTGTTTTACTTTTTTAAAGGTGGTTACACTTTATGTAATACTCTTTTTTAAAAAAATTAAGTAATACATTATATAACCATTATAGGGAAATATTCTAGAGCCAATTTTAAAATTGTTGCATACTTGTCACTGTATTTAGCATAACATAATCAAGCATTTCTCTGTTGAGGCCTTTTGAGTTGTTTTAATGATTTTTGCTCCTTCAAATAATGCTGCATTAAACTTGCATGTTCAAGTTTACATATTCTTGTTTTTATTTTTTATAGTCTTAAAATTGAGATTTCTGGGCTAAAGAGTATGAATATTCTAAATTTAATGTATATTTATAGATTACTTTTATAAAAGTAATTAATTGTTCCGCCAGCAAAGTACATAGCCTCGTATCCTCACCAGCACTGGATGTTAGTTTTTGATGTTACGAATAAAAAATGAGACCCATTTATATTATATTTCTAATTTCTTTGCTAATGAAATGATCAACCATATTTTCATGTGATTAAGAGCTGGTTGACATTCCTTTTTCTATCACTAGCTTCTTCATTTCCTGTGCCCATTTTTTATAGCATTACTTTATTTTTTTTTTAAAAAATCAATCTCTAACAGACTGTCATCTTTCCTGAGCATAGCCTTTCAGTGTACATAATGTGCCTGTAAGCATGAAGGAGACAGTTCACTGTTTATGTAGATCATTGCAGTTTAATTGCATGGACACCATGTTCCCACCACCAGTGAGAAACAAAAGGACCTGCAGGAAGGGGATGATGCAGTGGCCCTTGAAATTTCTGTCAGTGGCACAGCAACTAAAGAAGTTCTAAAGAAAAATCATCTTGTCAACTTCCTTAAACTAGAAATGTATTTAGACTGCAATATAGATTGAATGCCCGGCTTGCAGAATTTTCCAATTTGGTGTTGCTCCAGGTTAAAAAACGTACCAGCTGAAGAATGTAAATTGGAATCATTTGCCATCCGTTCCTAATATAATGACTGATTTCCCACTCTGGATCCAGCGAGCTGCAGGCAATGGGTTTGAACTGAGTCCAAGTGGAAGGGGGCCAGACATATTAAATTTAAGGCCTCTATTGCACAACTCCCTACAGAAATTGTGCAAATAATGTAGCTGAAGTGCTTTCTGCACGCTGTGTAACCCAACTCTTTGGGCAACCTGATTAATTCCTTGCCCTTTTCTATAGTATGCACAGTTCGGAAATATACTAAAAGGTGACACAAAACATAATAGAATCTGTCAGGTATTACATTCGAGATATTATCTTCTTTATTTTAAGTTTAAAAAAAATTTCCGAAAAAGTCCTCTTGAAGCTAGTATATAGTAATTACCCCTCAGTGCTATTTTCCTTTTGTTGATAAAAGTAATGTCAGTAACATCTAAGTCCAACCCTGGAGCCGAATGTTATTTTACATCTATGTTAATTCTACAAGAGCTAAATATAAATACACACCCAGGCTTAATACAGACTAGCCTGATTCATGCAAAACAACTTTTAATTGTACTTCAACTCAAACCCCCCTATCAGTGCATTTTCCTCCATTTTATGTAAGTGTATACTCGCAGTCTTCAGAGATTGAACTTTCATGCACCCTCACTCTGCTCTGTGTGCCTTTTCTCAAAGACTATGAGACAAGGATAACTTTTGAGCATAAATAATAAGATAGATTTAATCCAAGATTTGTGGTAACTCCAGTTTTAGTCGATACAAAGAGGGAGGTGTTGATCTTGTCAAGGTTCCAATAAGAAAGTCATGCCAAGAATGACATGCCAAATTCTACCCAGTCATCTAAAACTAAGGCTTGTCGAAAGGAACTAATGTGTTAAGTAGATACTATTTTTTTTCCAAATGGAAACATTTTAGAGGTGACTTGTATGCTATTCTTTTTTTACTTGTAGAATCTTTTTTAATTGCACGCTAGGAACTAAGGGATAGTTCAGTATTTGGCAAATGAATTCTAACATATGACTTGGAAGTCAAATCTGGCAAAAATAGGTATGTGGTGACTTGGTGCGTTACTGATCGGGATAATGAGCTCCTGAGAAGCTCATGCAAGGCTTGTATTACAAGTGCTAGGAGAATTTAGCACAGTGTTGGAAGCTGAGACAATGAGTCAGAATGGTTTTATTAGACAACTTATAGTCAGAGTGAATTTTCTTTTTGTTTTCTAGATTTTGATTTCTACATGTTTCCTTAGAGCAGGTAAATTGGTTTAAATCGGACAGAACAAACTCAGCTCCAGGAATTAGTAACCAGTTCACTTTTAAGTGTCATATTCCATGTTACATTTGACAGATATCACATGTTTGTAGTTGGTCTTTTCTGTATATTGATGTTGGCTTAGGGGGAAAAGGAACTCAAATAATGAAGTGTTGTGATACTTAGAGATTGTATCCATAAACCATGCTTAGCTGTAGCGTCAGTGTATGTTTGGGATAGAATTATGTAGCATGCCATAAAATATTTGTATGTGTGTGAGAGAGAGATTCATGTCTAAAAATGCTCTTTTGGCACAGCAGTCTGTTTGCAGCCTGCTGACCTAAGGAAAAACATCTGGCAATTCAGTGGAAAAAATTGTAGGGTTAATTGATATGGGAAGACTAATAGGATTCGCGCTGTGCTTGGGATCAGAATGTGACCTCTGAGATATCTTGAATTGGAAACTGGAAAACATTTTAGATCTTACACTTGAAAAAATATTTGAAGCAGCGCCATATGCCAGAGTTAATCAGTGTCAAAATGTATTACTTCACATCTTACTCTTACAAGTAAGTGGTAAAAGAATGAAAATGTTTGCCCTTTTGTTATGGACTGAATTGTGTTCTCCCCAAGTTCATATATTGAAGTTTTGGCTCCCATTGTGACTGTATTTGGAGATAGGGCTTTGGAGGAGGTCATTAAGGTTAAATGAGGTCGTAAGAATGGGGTCCTATCCCAGTTCTTCCCTATAAGAAATGGAAGAGATACTAGGGATGTACACTTAGAGGAAAGGCCATGTGAGGACACAGGGAGGAGGCAGAGAGGAGAGAGGCCTCAGGAGAAACCCCCCTGCTAACGCCTTTGATCTTGGACTTCTAGCCTCCTGAACTGTGAGCAGATACATTTCTGTCATTTAAGACACCAGCCTGTTGTATTTTGTTACGACAGCCCTAGCTGACTAATACACCTTTTGTCTAGTTGCCTGAAAAGGGTCTAAGGCACTATGGGTAAATAAAATGTCTCTGTTCTGGAGTCTCTGTGCTGCCAAAAACAGTTATCTGTATTCTTATGGGTATTCTGGAGGCAGACACAACTCTAGGAGCAGGCTAGAAACTGTCCTGATAGGGTCTGAAGTGGTCATAGAAATTGTCAGAGTGAGTGGGGTGGACATCTCTTGCTTTTGCTTGCCCACATTTACTCTCCCTCCCGCTCTGACACACACGGCTTTCCAGTGAGGAGTGACCCCAGCCCATGGCTCCACGTGGGGCGGGTGACTCCGACCTGGATGGGAGTACAGTAACCCCTTGCCAGAAGGATTCTTCAGGAGTGGATTTCTGACAGTCACAGTCATCAAGCGCCAGCCCACACACTCTTACTGGACCTCCTGGGAAAGAGACCTGTACTTTCTGTTGTTCCTCCGGTGATGACAGGGTATGAGCCTGGTGCTGCTGGTGGCCGTTTCTCTGAGAATCATGTCAAAACAGAGGAGGCCCAAGTAGACAGGAAGAGAAAGATACACTGCTGATAGCAGTCTTAGAGAAGTGACATTGAGCCATCCCTGAACCCAAACTTGGACTTTCCCATTTCAAGAACCAATAAATCAGTCTGTTTTCACATAAGCTTGTTTAAATTTGACTTTCCGGCTCTTGCAGCCAAAAGACACATTTTAGTTACCTCTGTGCCTGAAGATTAAAAGAGCAATTTAAAACCTCTGACGCAAATGCCCTCACCCTTCTTCCAAGTCATCCAAACTTCTATGAAGTTTCTGTTAAGCCTGAGCTCAGATTCCACATTCTCTGTGAACAGCCTCCTCCTCTTGTCTCTTAGTTCCTGGTATAATTCTTGAGGTGCCCAGCATATGCTACCTCACCCTGTTATTTTGTGTGTGTGTGTCAGTTCTGAAACTCACAGCCTAGTCTTAGAGGATGGGTCATGTGGAAACTTAACAATGAGACTGTTCTCTGTAGTGTACTGGGCTGGTTTGTTGGAATATGGGGATGTAGAGGGAGATCTGTCACTGGACTAGAGAGGGTATCCTCAAGGCCTACAGGAGCTCGATGGCAGTGAAAGCAAAGACATTGAACATGTATCTGCAGACTATGCAGAAAATAATAGGGCTGATTGGGGCAGAGCACAGGTCATCAGTTACCTGGAGATTGGGTAAGGGACAGCAGCAGGAGTTAAAGGGTTACTTCTTAGCAATAGACTTGTTTCTGGCCTACTCATTATAATAAGTTGAATAGTGTCCCCCCCCCTCACCAATTCATGTCTACCTGGAACCTAAGAATGTGACTGTATTTGAAAATAAGTGTCTTTATAGATGTAATTAGTTAAGGATCTTAAGATGAAATCCTTCTGAACTTAGGTGGCCTCTAAATCCAATGACTGGTTGTCCTTGTGAGAGAGGAGAGGACACAGAAACAGCCTAGAAAGAGGGGCATGTGAGGAGAGAGGCAGAAGTTGGGGTTATGTTTGGCCACTAGCCAAGGAACACCTGGAGCCATCAGGAGTTGGAAGAGGCAGGGAAGAGACAGTCTGTGGAAGGATCAAGGCCCTCATACCTTGATTTGGACTTCTTGCCTCAGCACTGTGAGAAAATGAATTTTTTTTTAATTGAAATATAGTTGATTTACAGTATTACATTGGTTTCAGGTACACAGCAAAGTGATTCGGTTATACATATATATACATGCATATATCTATATTCTTAAAAATCCTTTTCCATTATAGTTTATTACAAGATATTGAATGTAATTCCCTATCCCATGCAGTAAATCCTTGTTGTTTGTTTTATGTATGGTGGTGTGTATGTGTTAATCCCATACTCCCAATTTATCCCTCCACCATCTTCCCCTTTGGTAACCGTAAGTTTGTTTTCTGTCTATGACTCTGCTTCTGTTTTGTGCTTAAGTTTGTATCATATTTTAGATTCCACATATAAGTGGTACCATATGATATTTGTCTTTCTCTGTGTGACTGACTTCACTTATTATGATCATCTTTAGGTTCATCCATGTTGCTGCAACTGGCACTATTTCGTTTTTTGTTTGTTTGTTTTTAATGGCTGAGTACTATTCTGTTGTATATATATACACCACAGCTTCTTTATCCAGTCGCCTGTTGATGGACACTTAGCTTGCTTCAGTGTCTCGGCTATTGTAAATAGTGCTGCTGTGAACATTGGGGTGCAGGTATGTTTTGGAATTAGAGCTTTGTCTTTCCCTGATTTATGTCCAGGAGTAGTATTGCCAGATTATATGGTAACCCTTTTTTTAGTTTTTTAAGGAACCTCCATACTGTGGAAAAGAAATTATTGTTGTTTTAAGACACCAAATTTTTGGTAGTGTTACAGCACCCATAGGAAACTAATGCACTAGAGAACCTGTGAGTATGGGAATGTGGGAAGAAGGTTGAAAGCTCTTAAGAGATGGCTTTGAGAAGGGTAGAGTTCACATCCAACTTCATTAGCGTTGAGATCACAAGAACAGTGCTCTTCCCCATGTAAGTTCCATCTTGCGCTTTTAATCCTAATTAATCAGATGCTGACAACTCTTGTATGTTATCTGCTGGCCATTCCCTGTCAGGAAAAGCAGAGATGTGCTGAGCTTTGTATACTTTCCCAGAAGGGGAGGGATTGAAAAATAGGGAGCATGATGATTTCACTATGGATATTCTGCAGTGTGCTCTGGCATCCTGACAGTTTGGCCATCTGCTTCATGGAGGTAGTCCAGCTCCATCAAAGAGACAATATAATTTCTGTCACTTCTTAGAAAAGCATCCTTGTAACCCAACAGTCATTTAACGGGCTCATTGTGTAGCGGTGTAAATGTTCACGACGAGGGTCAGCATCCATCCCAGTTTGTGTTGGACAGTCCGATGTACGGGTGTTGTCCCAGCCTAGTTAATTATAGCCCTCCCCCTTTCACTCTGAAAAGTGCCCCTGTGTGGATGGATGACAGATTACATAGCAACCTTAGTTATGACACCATCCCTCCTTTCTTTAAAAAAAAAAAAAAGCTCAAACACTTGACAAATTGATTTAGTTTTCTTTTCTTGCCAACCCCTCAAGATTACTTAGTTACAATGTTTTGGAAACAGAGATTAATTTTTTTGAGGGGATTTTGCTCTGGAATGAGAGAGGGGGAATTTGTAATTGATTTGTTTCCTTAAGACTGGTTGGCTTCTGCTACCCCCTCCCCCTCCCTACCCCAGGTTCCTCCCCTACCTGCTTTTTTGCTTTGGCCAGCACAGCCATACCTCTCTCCAGTGAAAGGAATTTGGCCGCTTCAGCAGTGTGATCAACTGCACACAGCAGCGTCTGCAGAGCAGGTGGAAGCTGGCATCCTGCCCAAGCCTGGCCAGACAGCTTCATAAATCCTACCCTCACCGCAGCCCCGAATTACTTTTCATGACACAAAGCCAAGCTGTGTTATTCACCTAATGCCCCGATTTACAGTTCCCAAGACAAAAGAACATACAGATAGAGTTTCAGGGCTCTGTTTGCCTTCACGTTTATCTAAAGGTTAGTTTCAGGTCAAGCTCAAGAAACCTGACAAATGGTGGTGAATAAACCTAAAAATAAATTAAGTGCAAGTGGGAAACTTAAGCATTCCTTGTTCTTGTGCCAAAAGAAAACTCAGCCCAATTTACATTCTTTGAATATCTGAAATAGGCAGCTGTTCTCTTATTTGTGGCATCCTGGGGAATTATTATAGCCCCCTTCAGCTCGTGTGTATATGCATGCGTGTGCTTATACACAAGGCACACACGTGAACTTGCGCACACACTCGCGTCTTTACAGTCCCCATTTGGGCCTTGGTTCTTGTGTCTTCAAGGACCTGAGTTAATAGAAGACTTAACTAGTTGCACATGGAGAAAAGCGCTTATCTGAAGGGATGCTCTGGTGGCCCAGGAGTGCCTCCAGACCCAGGAATACTAGGACTTCGAGTAAGAAATCTTATCACTCTAAAAACAAGAAAATCAGATGTAGAAATCCAGATACTTGCAGAGAGAGAAGTGCAGACGTATCATATCCATGAGGGTGAAGGCCCAGCAGTTCATTCGTGCTGAATCTTGGGACTGTAGGATAACAACTTGCTGGCAGTAGTTCACATTTTCAGTGAATGCCTACTTTGCAAATTAGTTTCTTTGTTTGGTTTCATTTTTTGAAGCATATCTGCATTTCCAGCTCATAATTTTCAGGCACCTGTACCTTCCCTGAGTCTCTCCCCATCTCCCCCTTCTTCTAACCCCAGTCTCCAGAAGCAGTCAGGGGATAAGATAAATGAGAAATATGGTGATGTTAACAATTGAGCATTTGTCAATGCTTTCTCTTAGCAAGGCTAATGATTTTATAAAAGTGAATAAATGGAGGTCCGTCAGTGAGTGAGTCTCTCAAGGTAGCCCTCACTGGCCAAGGGTACCAGTGACGAATGTGGCTCTGTGGAAGCCTCAGGAGGCCAGAGTTTGTGGCCAAGAGGTCCACCCTGCCGGGCTGCTGGGACAGTACTGCATTCCCTGGGCCTGGGTAAAGGTGTTTCTTTAAAAAATAGACAGTAAAAGTCTACTGCCTTCCAGCTTCAAAAGGCTATCACCAACCTTGAGATTTATTCTCTTGCTGTTGTGTTTTTAGATGTAAACTTTCTCTGTGATGTCAATTTTCCCTCCTCTCATTCTCACTTCCTACCCACTCTGCCTCATTTTTCTGTCCATGGGCTTGTAATAGAAGTCTCACTGACGTAAGACATTTTGAGAGAATAAACACAGCGATTCCATCCAAATTTGACAGCAGGTTTGGAGATTCCAGCTGCCTCTGTTACCAAGTAATAGAACAAGCCCCAGAATTTTTCTACAGACCAAGTGAAGTAAAACCCACCACTGTCAAGGCGGTGAATGCAGAGAGGAAGCGTGGCAGATGAATGCATTTCAGTGACTGGCTTGACACATCTGCCATATGGTTTGTGGATAGTAGCACTTGGACAGTTGGGGTAAAAAGGAGTTTGGTGAGTGAATGTCTTAGGGGTAGGCCCCTCCTATGGCACCATTAGCAGCCACATCTCTTCTACCCACATCCTCTCTGCTCTCGCCCACCCTGCACATGCTGCTGGGGTCCCACTGCAAGCTCTTTGTCTCTCCCCCTAATGGCTTTCCTTCATTCACAGACACTGTGGGCTAAAAGTACAGGGATATCAGCTCAGGGAACATCCCTCGGCCAACGAGGAGGACAGGTGTCCCAGTCGGGACAAACGAAATGCGTTTTACACAAGCTCCCAGACATCCCCAGTACGACTGTCACCAGTGCCCACAAGGGCAGCTTCTCGCTCAGTAGCACATCCTTGAATGGCTTCTTGCCTTCCTATCTCATCTCCCCTCCCCACATCAGGTGCTTTTGGGATCCTCTCACCAGTAAAGTTCTTGTATTCAGACCCTTGTCTGGAGTCAGCTTCTAGAGGATCCAACTTAAGAAAGCCCAATATGAGGATATTTGTGAATAGGCAAGGTGAGACCATGGGAGTTATGTGACTTGTTCCTGAAGAACGATCCCCAGAGTGGATTTGGAAATGGCATAGGGGATGTGACCCAGGAGTGCCTGAGTAGATGGATGGGGGTTACAGAATGTTAACTTCCAGATCCCAAATGTACTTGTAAAAAGGTGTGTGTGTGTGTGTGTGTGTGTGTGTGTGTGTGTGTGTGTGTGTGTGTGTGTGTGTGTGCGCGCGTGCGCGGATGCTGGGGGAAGGCGGATAGTGGGGAGAAACTAGGTAAGGATTTCTAGTCTTTCATTATTAGAATTTTGACTGGGAAGACAAAGCATCACTTTGAGATTTGTCTGTGTGTTTGAATGTTATTAATGTATTCCAGGAAGTACTGAACACCAACTTGAAGCTTTTATCAGCTTTTCCTTACTCTAATTTCTAAAGCAAAAATGCCTTCCCCCCAAATACTCTATTAAAAGAACATATGAAATTAATGAAACATATCGTTACTTTTACAATGGCCAAATTGTAGATTTGTCACAGTACAGAGACAGAAACTCATTAAGTCATTGTACTTCTGCTTCACATTTTATAGTGTATTAAAAGAAAAAGAATTTTCCAAACGTACCGAACCTCCTTTTTTCCTATTGTCTCTCTGAAACTTCTTTTATAGTTTGAGCTGCAAATCAGCTGACTTATCTCTCTCTGCCTGTAGTATCAGTGGAACAGAAATTAAGGATAGCTGTGGCTGAAAATGAGAATCTCAATTTGGGGTTGTGAATTTCATGATTTATTTGAAAACCAGGATAGGGTCAACAAGTCTTCCTCCTTTGAAAGCAGATGAGGACAACAGCATTCTTCTTTATCAACCTATCAGAGTCCTCCCCTCATATCTTTCAGGGAAACTGAATTATTTCAGTTGGATTTGGGCATTTTAGCAAAAGTCAGCACAGTTGCAGCTTGAAGCCACGCTGACTGTTGAGTTACCTGCTATACTATATCGAACAATGCTGCATCATTTGAGTGGATGCTGTGAGTGTAGGAAAGAGTGATATGAGAAATCAAGTGTGAATCATGGGGGTGCTGGTTAGTTCTCCTTTGAGACTGTCCCTATGCTGAACTGTAATCAAATGCTTGGAAAGAATATGAAAATCCTCTCAAACCTGTGCACACTGATGTTTCTTCCTTGCCTTTTTTTTTTCAGAGTCAGTCTGCATTTAAAACAGTTTGGACAGGAACAATTTGAAGTGACTTATCTTTAAATAACCACAAACTTTTTTCACTTTGGAAAACCAAAGCAAACAAAATGTCTCATCAAATACTTGACAGGAAAAGCGTCTGTAGACCTCGATTGTGAAACTTTGTCCTTCTTGTCTCAATTTGGAAAGTCATCTAGGAAATGACCTATTGAGGGAGAGAAGTACATTTCCTTTGGCCCTATCCCACATTCTCCTGGGTATCCTTCAGTTACTCTTTGCATCAGACAGGGTTCAAAAGAGACTGATTGATTGATTGGTTTTAAGGAATTGACTGGCAAATTCAAAATCCATACAAGGCGGACTGGAAATTCAGGCAGGATTTCTATGTTACAGTCTTGAGACAAAATTCTTTCTTCTCTGGCTTTTGCTTTAAAGACTTTCGACTGATTGGATGAGACCCATCCACCCACATTACAGAGGATAATCTGTTTTACTTAAATTCAGCTGGTTGTAAATATTAATCATATCTACAAAATACCTTCACAGCAACATCTAAACTAACGTTTGGTTAAACTTGGGCACTGTAGACTAGCCAAGTTGACATATAAAATTAATCATCATACCGCACAGAATGAAATCATTGCCTTCATGTGTCATGTTGTATTGGAAGAATATAGTATTTTGAATGAAAGAGATTAGATTCGAAAGCCAGGTCTGCCGCTTCTTGTATGTCCTTTAGCAAATAAAAATTTTCTGACTCTTAGTTTTCTTGTTTATAAAATCATGCATATCAGTGAAGAGTCTTTCTCTTGCAAGATACAGAAAACCAAATCCAGTCAGACTCAAGAAAAGAAAGGGGGAATGAATTGGCTCAAGTGATAAAAATTTTTGAGATGTTGGCATGAATTCAGGATTCAGATTGATCCAGATCCCAGATGATGCCAGGAGACTTGTTTAGACTCTTGTTTCTCCTTCTCGCATCTCAACTCCCTTTGCCCCATCTTGCATTCTCACGAGGCTCTCCTTCTGTGGTGGGAAACCATTTCTAGAAGTTTCAGTCTGCAACATGTTAAGTGAAAGATCAGTTAAAGGGCACCTTTCTGTTCTCCCAAGATATCCCCAACCACTTTCTGTGTCCGGGGCAGGAAATGCTTAACATAGCCAGGCTCTATTTCCTAAGCTAAGATACAGCCCCATCTAAAGAGGTAGGCTGAGAAGAGGCAATGGATGGCTCCCCAATCAAAATTTGCAGCCCTCTTATCTGAAAAGGGGAAATGGGTCCTAGGGAGGTGAAAACAAATGTGATGACTTTAGTACTTGACTTACAGGGTGGTTATCACGATTCAGTGTGTGTTTATAAAACCTATGGAGCAAAGCAGGATTTTGATGTATGGCTGTTGCTGTTTTTGAAATGCTGCTGTTGGTACAGGCTTGGGGAAACTCTGAATTGTACATACTTTGCAGCAGTGTTAAAGCCCTGCTTCCATCTCAGCTCTGACTCTCCCAGCTCCTTCTCTTTCTCTCTCAGAGGACTGGCCACTGAAGTGCAGTCTCCCTTCAGTCAGAGCAGCTCTGATAAATGAAAATACTTCACTAAATATTCTTAGACATTGGTGCACAGGACAGGAATGGACATACTATATACGTTAGAAAAAATATTTCGATGCTTTTTTAAAAAATGATGAGCTGCTAGGGGATTTGTCTTAGATAGTCTTATCTAAAAATGGCCAACGTCATCTTGGTATTTCATTTGCGTGTAATCAACCTGTCCTAAAAAGAATGAATAGAACTGATTGGAAGTGAAATTTTGGCAAATTGAAATGATAGTACAGGATAATTTTTAGTTGAAATTGAAATGAAGGGAGTTCAAAATGGAGAAAAATGAACTATAATGGGAATTCTGGAAGGTTCTATAATCAGCTTACCTTGAGCAAAAGAATTAAAAGCAATTAATGGAACATATTGGCTCCTGGGGTAAACTTAAACACAATGCCCACTGCTCACAGATCTTTATTTCATTCTTTTAGTTCTATGCTGAAACTTTCTCTCTTCTCTCCATCTTCTTTTTCGGCATTTTTTATACAACTGTCCCTTGGTGTTTGCGGGAGATTGGTTCTAGGAACTCCTGAGCATACAAAAATCTGAAGATATTCAAGTCTCTTGTATAAAATGGCATAGAGCAATGAGTGCAGTTGGCCCTCTGTATCCATAGGCTTTGCATCCGTGGATGTGGAGGGCCGACTACTCCATCTTCAGTAACACTTCTTGGGCTTCTCAGTGGCATCTCAGCTTTCCTTGGAAAAATGAAGTGTGTGTCTGTATGTTGGTGATTTGGCAAGGATGTATTAGAGATGTTGGAATTAGAGATTCTGAAAATAGGAATTATTCTACTGGTAGTATTAATATTATTTTGAGTACATTGGAGTGGGAAGAGATGGTAGGTAAGAATATTTCTGAAAATCAACTGTGCAATCCAGGCACCCAGCAACCTAGCAAAACCTTAGACCCTAACTTTGGGATCAGCAGACTTAAGTGTTACTGTAACATGAAACAGAGAATATTCGTTTTTCTGAAAACAACTACATCTAGAGGAAAAGAATGAGGCTATCACCTTTAGGAGTTAGGGAAGAAGGTGAGGTGACAAAAGACGGTCAATTCCTAGGAAGAGGTTTATGATAGCCACAGAAATTCTTTGCAAAAATGTTTTTGAATCCCTTTTCAAATCATTTTATTGTATATTTTTCCAGATTTTTGCAAGTTGAGGATATTTGCATAATCATATGTTTTTCTGTGCTGCACCAACAGCCTGGTTACTTCTGCTTCCTGGGCTGCTGGCTCCTGCCTTCAGTGGGTCAGGGAGGCAAGTGCTCCAAAATACTGACTTGGAAATGCACTAGAGTTTTATGAACAAATATTTAGAAGAAGATCAAATTACAGTCCTCCCAAACTTGGCAGACTTTCATATACATGGAGCTAAATTAAAATTGAGAACAGATCAAATGAGGGGAAAAGGAAGAAAAGCTCTTTGAGGAAAGAAATGTACAGGTCCTAGAAAAGTAGGAGTTACTTTCTCATCTGCATCTTGAATAAAAGCAAATCATGATTAGTTTAAATAATGATCTCCCCTTAAAGCATGACTGCTAGCAAGCACTTCTAATATTTTATTTTTTTCTAAGTATCTCAGCAAGGGTTTTTGTCAGTCAGTAACGGTAACAGGGCACCATTATGAACGGGAGCCAACTTGGCCTTGGCACCTTTAATTGGAACAAAGCAGAGAGGTTAGCATACTGACAGTAATTGAGTTTTACCATGATCATAACTGCCATCTAGACAGAAACACAGAGTGATGTTTTATTTCTATCAACAATGATAATATTCATGGAGTGCTTATTAAGGACTAAGTGTTTTTCATAAATTATTCTAATCGGTATTTATATCAGCCATCTAAAGTAAGTATAATTATCCCCGTTTTTTTGTGTGTGTGTGAAGAAACTGAGGCTTCAGGAGATGAAAATGACCTGGCTCCTAACAGAATTCCATCCCAAGTCCTTCTGACTCCAGAGCTCGTACTTTAACCACTCATGCGTACTCTAGAGTAGACCTTGGCTAATACTTTGATTTTTAAACAAATCATCATAGTTATGGATGGATTTTGAGATAGAACAAATAAGTAGACACTTCAAGGTCGTCATACTCTTCTTAAGCTGTGGAGTAAGGAATGGAAGTGCCATTTCCAGTTCACTTTAATACATTACTAGTCATTTTATTCCTCCAATTGTGCCGTAGTGACAGTTCCACTTCTTTGTAATGAATTCTTGGCCAGATTTCTTAAGTTTCCAGCCATTTTTGGTATAAGACATTCTCCCATTCAAGTACTAACCAGGCCCAACCCTGCTTAACTTTCAAGATCAGATGAGATCAGATGTGTTCAGGGTGGTATGGCCGTAGACGATATAAGACATTCTTGGTTGCTATTTGAAACTCAGTCTTACTCATTTTATGAAGTGTCTTAAACTCAGTGTCAGGCTTGACTTCTTTCTCCACTTCTCCCACCCCAACTCATACCCCGCCAGGGCCAGCCTTGGTTGTGGATATAGTGGCTTGAAGGAATGGGAGAGTCATGGTCTGCTGCTTACACAGTTCCTTTGTGCTTTCTCTAGTAGATCCCCTTGCCTCCTCCCTTTGGCCTCTGTCTTTCTGGGGCCACCACCTTGTCCACCATCAGTAAGGAGGAGGAGATTCTGCTTATGAGATGCAGCATGGCAGTTATGGAAAGTGTCTCTGGCTTGCTCTAGTTCAGTCTGATTCTGCTGAATACTGGAGCCCATGGCTGATTTGTAGTCCCTCCCGTTTCAAAGAACAGTGTCTTTCCCCTCAGCCTCCTCTGTTGCTCAGGAACCCTGCTTTCTTCAAAGGGGCTGTGAGCTGTCTCCTTTGTCTCTTTCAGAACCAATCAGTATATGCTGCAGTTCAATTCCTGGGTTCCGTGTCCCTTTGCTTGACCTAATAGCCACATGGATTCTACACATTTCCTGCCATTTGTCACTCTAAATTCTCTAACATGTGGAGCCATAGGAAGTGCTCGGGTTCCTTTCTCTGTGCTTTGGAGGCCACTGAAGACCGAGAGGACACCCTCTATCTATTTCCAAGCACCTGACATTATGATTCTTTCAAACTCCAATACACTGAGCTACAACAGCAGGCCTCACACTGGTAGGAATCCCTGGATGACGTTCTGTATTTAATAATTCTCCAGAATTTTATGATGCATATTTTATGCCTCTTTTTCCCCTTCCTCATAGGGCAGAGGGCATGGTGGTTACTTACAATGACAACATGCTAGAAACTGAGGCTTCCAAACAGCTTTCTTAAGAATGTTGTTGTTACACCCTACTCCGGTGGCTGCCCTAGTGTCTTCCTGTGGGATCTGCAGCTTAGTAATAACTCTTCTGGGAGTGGGGAGCAGTCATCCCTTCTTTCAGTGTTCCTCCTCCCTTTATGGGTGACTCTTTGTGACTTCCCCTTCCCCCACACCTGGTTTCACAGAGGGAAATGATTTCTCCGCAAACATTTAACTCAAAATCCAGCCGTGCTCCGCCCCTTCTTGCGTAAACTGGGGTGGAGATGAAGGAGGTCATGCAGGTCCTGAGAACATACCAGTGCCTCTCTCAGTAAGCCCCATGAGTGGATAGCTCGTCATTACTACCCAGGACTCAACTTGTGCCTCTAGCAGCTTAGATTGTGGGATAACGAGCATCTTTTCCCTCACCTTATTCCCAATTCAAAGATAATAGGAAAAAACCCAAGTTGATGTCTTTTTACACATAGATACCCTCTTCATTGTGTACCTCCGTCTCTGAGTGTTGATAAGATTTTCCAATATATTTCTTTCTAAGCCATAGCCTCATTGTGTACATCTGGAATTACCTACAAGATATTTGCTTACTATAATGCATATTTTAGGGGCCTGACACTCTTTAAGGAGATAACCTTTTAGGGAGGTAGTGAGCCATAAGGCTAAATTTAACTGTAATGTTTTAGCTTATTCTGTGATAAAAGGCTGTCTAATAAGAGTGACACTAAACAGACATCCCTTTTTGTTAATTCTTTACCCAGAAGACTTTAAAGCGCATTCTGACCCAGATAGATTTTAGCCACATTCACTAATACCGTTTTTCACAAGATGTAGAAAAATATAATGTTTAGGTACAGTTAAATGTACACCTGAATTGCTGATGACCCATGAAAACACACTGAAGAGGATATCCCTGTACTCCCAATGGCTTTCTCGCTAGATTTTCTGTATTATCGATATAAAACTGTGTATGTTGAAGTTTACGAGACTTCAAGGGTGATTTCCACCATACCTTTCAAATATTATCTTTGTGAATCAAACCTGCTGTTTTAAACTGCCTTCTTTCACTATAGGCTGTATGTCTCTTTTCCTCTACTCTGTACTTATCAGACTCTTGCTTTCCATTAAGATACAGGTCATGTGTTACCACTATCTCTGCATGGTTAATAGAATCTACTCCTCTGACCAGATTAGTGAAGTTCAAATGGAAGAGAAAGTATAGAATATTTATTGGAAAAGATCTTTGATTCACAGGAATCACTGTAACTCTTCATAAAGAAAGATGAACGAACATACTTATACCTGCATGGCATTTTTGTCCTATTGTTGATGATTTTTTAAACATTGCTCTGTGGAGAATGATGGTACAAAACAACTGATCAGAGCTTCTAAGGGCTTGTGGGGAAGGGACAAAAAAATAATTAACTGTCAAAAGACAGGGACAGGGACTAAAAGGAATAGACAAACATCAAATGAAAGCTACTACAAAGAAAAAGAACTTAATTTTTATTTAAATTGAAGTAAAGATTCACATAGACTCTGAAAAAGACAGGGGCATTAGATAAAATTGATTTTAATAGAAAAAAGAAAACGGGAAAGGAGATACTGGACTTACATGCTATTAAAAATAAAGCTAAAATATTTGGAAATTTGAAAATTTATAAATTTGTGATTACAAAGTAGATATACAGTCAGAAGAAAATTCTACCAAGTGATCTTTTTTTTTAATTAACAGAAAATCAGAGATTTATTCAAATATAGGCAGGGAACAAAAAAGATGTTGGCATTGAAAACTAAAGAAACAGAGGACAGCCAGATTGTTTAGGGGACTTGCACGCGAGTTCAAAGAAGTCAGCAAATGTACCAGACACTTGTCTTTGGGAATCCAAGGCTATTCTTGTGTAATAATTCTAATAATATAGTACACTTGAAGAAAATAAATCTGTAATTTAAGAACACGGAGAGATTATTGTCAAATGATGGATGGGAATGAGCCAGAATCTCCAGCATTTCAGTTGGGAACGTAAAAAGTGCATAGTCTTTGAACAAAAGGAGGAGGAGGAGAGAGCTTTTTTGGGGCAGGCAACTTTCTTAACCCCTAAGGAGTATTTTTATTTTAACTATCTTTTAATCTTAATTGTTTTTAATGTTGGATGTTTTTAGAAAAAAAATTATTTCCATATGTTTATTATAGAAAACCTAGAAATACAGCAGAGTATAGTTTTCTCACACACATACAAGAATCATTCTAAAATTTCTGCCTCCTGCCTTATTTTCCAAATAATATATTGTAATTTTCATGTTTTTAAATATTCAGTAGAATTTAATTGAATTATCTATCCCCACTGTTTTGGGGAAATCAGATAGTTTTCATTCTTATTTTTAAAAAGCTACTATTATGAACATCTTTTACGTGCTTGCTTCGGCAACACATACACCATGAATATCTTTTACCAAGATTTTTATACTCTTTTACTATTTCTAAAAGTTGAATGACTAGAAGATATGAACATTAAAGGTCTTTAAGACTCTTTAGTTTACCTACAGTTTGCAAAAATCTTAACTTGGGATCTGATTTAGAAAAATATTTTTAGTCAAGCATTTTCACAGGAATTTACACAGCCTAAAATATGTAACTGAGCCCCTGGCTGCACTCACCCTGCCTCCTCTCTGCTTCTCTTCCCTCTGAGATAGATGGGTTGATTAGCATCTTTTGGAGGGCCTGTCAGTAAGCATTTCTTCCCAGAGAAGAAGGTGTTGGTGGGTTAACTTTTACTTGGACACACAGTATATAGTACAATCTATCTTTCAGTACTTTTCTTTGTGGGTAATAGTATCCCCTGGATTCTGGATTTAATGTAGGTTTTGATTCTCTCCCCTTCAAAAAAAAAAAAAAAAAAAAAAAGCTCTCAATCATTAAAATGGAAGTCTCGGAAGATGTATTCAAACTCATTAACCACCTGTAATTTCCTCTGAAATTAGGTAATCAGAAACATAGGAAATTCAGTGATGCAAGTTTAAAAAGTGTATCTGTAAAAGACATGTTCAAAAACATAGTTACATAACCAGAGTATGGGATATGGGTGATTTTAAAATGTCTATATTCATTTGTCATTGGAGCCTTGACTTAGCAACTTAGAAAAACTGTGTATGGTCCCCCAGAATGTCTTTTGGACCTTAGTTTGTCCTAAGATCTAAATTAAGGGAAGACTTTGTAGACAGTGAACTTCCCATTTAATTCCTATCCTTTGACATAAAACATTCACAAGAAGGCAGGACATTCTAGGAGGAGACTAGGTAACCTCGAAAACCACAAGGCCTTGGCTACAAAATTCTCTCAGAGCTACCAAAATGTTAACAATTCTATCTTAAGATTGGTAACTCTTAATTGGTTGATTGATAGTGGATTCAGGGATAATTAGAATGAGTGATGTGAGAGTTGAGGCAATTATTCAGACATTTCAAATCAAAAGAAAGAAAACTTTTGCTATTAAGAGATATAGGACACAATGGAACATGTGGGGCACAATTATCAAACCTGTTTGACCACATCTGTCAAATTCATTATATAACTGTTCATGTCTGTGCTTCTGAAGGCTCCTGTCCTCTTGTCTGTTGTCTCTTACTGGGCTTCTATAAACCAGTTTGGTTTCATGCCCTGTTCTCTGCTTTTCCCATCTGTTTAGCTCTGACCCATGCGCCAAGCCCACTTAGACATTCCTCCAGACTCCCCTCTTGTCTGCATTCTTGGGAAAGCAGTATGTTTTCCCACTTTAAGTCCTTGTGTGTATTTTCTTTTTCCTATTCTGTGTGAATCTCAAGAACCTTGCAAAAAGTCTTTACACTTTCCTGTAAGTGGAGGAAATCAGAAGTAGGATAGAGAGTGACCTATCTAGTGACCTGCCTACCTAGGTGAAATGTGACTTGGGCAAATCTCCTCTGAATGTTCTGTCCTCTGTTTCCAACTACATAAGCAACTGTCTAATTTCCCAGACTAGTTAAAATTAGTTGTAAATTTATAAGGATGTTTTTATAGCAAGTTATAAAAAGCAAGGTCTCTGCTAAAATTATATAAAATAGATAAACAAGGTTGTACTGTACAGCACAGGGAAATATATTCAATGTCTTGTAGTAGCTCACAGTGATAATGAAAATGAATATATGTATATTCATGTATAACTGAAGAATTGTGCTGTATACCAGAAATTGACACATTGTAAACTGACTACAACTCAATTACAAAAATTTTTTTTTTAATTTTAAAAAGTACATTGCCAACCAACCAACTTATGTCAGAAGAGTTTTAGTTTGGCTCCATGTACTACTGTGTAGCTTGGAGAACGTATTTTCATAAGCATATTTTCATAGAACACTTTGTATTTTTTATGTCCACCATGGGGGATCTCTTTCAGGAAAACTGGCTCATAAGGTTACTTCAGTGCTTTTGAAATTCAAGATGTGGAGCAAACTTTGCCAACTAGAGCACTGTCTAGTTCAGTGATCAAACACTGTATTTGGAAAGCAGAACTGAAAGTCTACTAATTGTTTGCCTACATTCATGACAGCCAGATGCAACATCAACAGAACCTTGTTGGTTTCGTTTTTTCTTTTTGGATAATCAATCTCTGCATCTTTACCTATATATTCCACAAAAAAATGTGTTGATAAAAGTCTTCACAAGCACTTGTCCTAAAATTTCACTTGATTGTGAATTTCAGGGCAAATTCCTTTAGTGAGGTTCTGATCTCCTATGGAATGTACATGAGGCCTATGGAAAGCACATCAACTGATTTACTGATTTTATGCCTGAGTAGCAATCCCTTTTTGCCAGGTTTGCTCCTATCAGTGTCCATTTTCACTTACTTTACTTTTTTTTTTCTAGTTGCTAATTAGTCATAGAGTTGTCATATTTAAGAAGTACATACAAAGACTGAAGGTTGCTAACTGGCGTCCTGTTGGCTGAATCCAACATGTAGACATGTTTGATTCAGATTATAACACATGTAGGAATAAGAATTCACAGATTTGTCACGGCCAGTCAAAAGATCTGCCACTACTCAGGCTGCCCCCATGTGTGCTGAATGGTAGTTACCTGCTTTGGATGAAGCCAGGATTCCTCTGGTGACCCTCACCAGCCCTCATCCAGGTCTTCCTTGTCATTAATTGCCATCCTGTGCCCTGCAGGCTGTGAATAAGCCGGTCCTCATTTTGAACACTGGAAGAGGCATGGATGAAAATCCCCACAAGGAAATCATGGTATTTAAGTAGCTAAGGCTTTTCCAGTAAGATAGCCCTGCTCTGGATCTTCATTTATGTCAGTAATTATAATCAGTACGTAAAATTCTCTGATCAAAAGTTTAAAATAACATTACTATTAGTGATTTGCATTACAAATATTCATTAGCATATGTGTTAAGAGCCATGCTTTATACATCTGTTACATAGAATAAGAAATTAATTTTATAGGATGAGGTACCGAGAGAAGTTTTATAACTTTTTCAGATCTTTAAAGAAAAAAGCATAAGCCTGGAGAGAAATATGCTGATCAGTTGCATTAAATTAAGCTGGTGGGCCTATAGGAAAAAAAAATTCCTGTCCCCTTAAACTGAATCTTAAGTATATTTCACATGGAATGCTTTGCAAAATACATATGTTTACTTTGGATAAGTTGCTAGAGGGCCTACTGAGCATAAATAATTTCCAATAGCACCATTGTATCCAGCCGACTTTCATCTGGCATGCCTAGACATTCTCCAGATTGATAATACCGAGGCAGTCCCATGGCCTTATTCAGTACGTTATGCTTATTGTTATATTTTTGTCAGTTTAGGAGTCCTGGAGGCTACCCATCAGCAACCAGGAAATATCTGAGTAAACATATCAGGATCCAATGTGTAATTTTTTCTAAAGGTACACAAAATTGTCACTTAGTAGCCAAAAATTTGTGTTAATTTTACAAGTTAAATTATCTTTTAAAGAAATCACTTTCTTGGATTCATGATTATGGTTACTGTTATCTCTTACTTCCTATGGTGGCTCTATCCTCATAACAGCAGTGCTGTCCAACATGGACAGGATCCCAGGTTCTTCAGGGCTCTGAATGAAGGACACATGTTTTGCTTAGAAGATGGTTTCAGGCAGACTGGGACTTAAAAACCACCTTTAACTCCTCTCAGAAAAGATTAGCACTTTTCTGGAGAGCTAATAAATAACCTCAACAAACCCAGAAAGCACCTAAACAAGCATATTCTCCTGGGGAAACAGATATTTCAACACCCATCCTGTCTACAGTGGACTCTTACCATGATCTCGTACTTGGGATCAGCAAACTGGGATACTTAAGCCATAAATATGTAGTATGAAATTTTTATTCAAATATTACTAAATGTTTATTTAATTAAAACCTTCAGTACTCTTTATTTTTTACTGTGGAAATTTGTTTTATGAATACAGTCTTTTTTTTTTTCCTGAGGTAGTCAGTTACAATGTGTCAATTTCTGATGTACAGCACAGTGTCCCATGCATGGGTATACATAAATATATTTCTTTTCAACTTCTTTTTCATTAAAAGTTATTGGAGAAAAGGGGTGGGAAGGGGTAAATTTGGGACTTTGAGATTTGCAAATGTAACCACTATGTATAAAAATAGATAAAAACAAATTACTTTTGTATAGCACAGGGACCTATATTCAGTATTCTTACTGACACTTTTTTTCAGTCCTTTTAGTTGTGGAGATATGCAATATATGGTTTTATTAGATAATCTTCAAATAATCCTCATAAAAATCTGGCAAAGCAAAACTCAATTTTCTCCCCAACTTTCAGGTTAAGTGTTATGATCCTAAAATCTCAAAATTATTGTTTGATCCCCAAACTATTACAGTATCCTTTCTGTATAGATGTTTGGAAAGTGTACTGTGTTTCCCGAAGATTTTATACAGGAAGACTTTTAAGAAAAATTAAAAAATAAAGGGAAATTCTTTCAACTTTAAAAAGTAACTGAAGTAACTTTTTTTGGTTTTAGTTTGTCTTGTTTCTCAGATTTCAAGTCAAGAATTGTTATTTTTCCCTCATAAGAACCTCATTAGTATGTCTGACCACAGTTCTTGGAAGACACATTTGGTACTGCTTAGGAGCTAACACTTGTGTGTCAGAGCTTCCTGCCAAGTCTGGTTGTTCTTGGCCAAAAAAAAAAAAAAGGAAAAGAAAATATCTCTTGGATGTGAACTGGGATTGAATCTGATCCAATTCAAGTCTGTGGCCTACATTTTGAAGAGAAATTGTAAAGGAACTGAAGCATCCCATCAATAAGTCCTGAATCTTGCCCTCTCCTTTTTAAACTGCTAGCTGTTAGAAGGATTGCCCTACTCTATTTCTCCTATTTTTGTAGAGTTCCAATTTTGTGAACTTTGTAATAGCCATTGTACAAGATACTGAATTTCAGATTGTACCCATATTGACGTTAAAAGGAAATATCTGTTTAATTTAAAATAATGTACCTATGTAATTTTCATCCTGTCATGTCTGACATATATTCAAGTAGTTACCCTTTTAGTTTGGTTAAGTAGTTCTGTAATTTAATTTTATAAATCTGGAGTTTAAATAGTAATATTTTGGTAATACATTTGAAAATAAGGGGCCCTGTTCTTCTAGTTTTCTGTCCTGTGTTAGTGCTTGGCACATAGTAGGTGCTTAATATTTAGAAGAATTATGAAAAATGACTGGATGAATAAAATTGCCATTTCTGTAGTTTACAATTTCATATGATTCAGCCTAATACTTGCTCCATAAAGGTATTATAGTAATTTAAAAAATGTAACAAGTGGAAATTGTGTAGACAACAGAAATGCAATTAACAGTGACTTGAACAGTTAGAGATTTATTTCTCACACATGATAAGAAGCCTGGAATTTGGCAGCCCAGGACCAGGACATCCACTCTTTTGTAATTTTCTTACTTGTGGTTGCAAGGTTGCTGTTCCTCTGAGAAGCTGAAGGAGAAAGAAGTAGCATCTTCTTTTTCATATATCTTCTCTGTAGATTTACATGATGTCTCATGGCTCTATCTTATGGCAACCCCTTGAGGCAACAGGAGCTAGATTTTAGGGAAGTTTTGATTGGACACATTTCCACTCAAGACAGACTCAGCAGCCTGTTGGTAAAGGAGGAAAGAATGTTTATTGTGTAGGTGCCAGCGATGTCCACCAGCACTGAGATGATCCATGTAAGACGCACAAAAAATGATGTAGAATAACCACTGAATAAATTGTAACACTTCTTATTTATCAACTAAAATTATTTCCCTCTTGCAACTCTCTCAGTAACCAAAGAAGGAAGCCTACATACCAAAATATCTTTAACTTTTAATATCTTTGTCTTCTGTCTGTGAAATTCTATGAAAGCAATTATATTTTTTAATTTAGCAAATGTTGTCATTATCTTTGTTTCCTCTTTTTAACATTCCAAATTATTCAAGTTCTTCAATTTTGTCACTATTTCCTTTTTTCAGAAAAATTATCAGAAACTTATTAAACACATACTGTGACCCAAACATTACACTAGATACTAACATACTTTCAATATTGAATGAGACATGGCCCCTTGTCAAATGAATGTGGTGATTCTGTAATGCATCTTCCAAACTAGGACACTTTGAGAATGAAAGAGGGATTTAAAACAATTATCCAATGTTAACTGATTTAAATTGGCAAATCCAGCACTCCAGTCAAATCCAGATTTAAGGTCACCCTACTTAAAGTTCAGTGTCTTTTGGAGAGAAACCAGCATACAAATAAGTAATCACGATTTAATGAGTTAAAGTTAATAATTCTGGCACCTGTCGGGTGCTATAGAAGCACAATGGAGGAAGGAACTCATCTTCCCTGGAGTGATGAGCTTTCTTAAGCTAGACCTTGTCTTGGTGTAGGGTCAGTTTCTGCACTACCCTGGGTGCACACGCTTGTGTGACTTGCTGGTGCAGCCCTAGCATGACTTGCCCTGTTCTTTCAGATGTAGATGCTGGTTTAGAAACTCTACACACAGTATTGCTCATGGGACTTGCACTATGGCCAAACTAGAGCTCTGGGGGCTCAAGCCACTCCAGCTGTTATCCGGAACAGTGCAGTGTGAGAGAGTGATGGGTAGTATATGGATGTTAATGCTCCATGGGGGAGAATTAGCCCAGATAGAAACAGTGAATGAAAAGGCGGGAACAAATAGGTTCTTTTTCTTCCTTTCCCACGGACAGTCTTGATATAGAGTATGGCCTCTCTGAGAACCACTGTCACTTTCAAGCAATTAGCTACACCTCTTATCAGGAGTGACCAGATGGGTAACAGACCCACTCCTTAAATGCTTTCCCTTC
The DNA here is from genome assembly GCF_009834535.1 of Camelus ferus. Taxonomy (NCBI): domain Eukaryota; kingdom Metazoa; phylum Chordata; class Mammalia; order Artiodactyla; family Camelidae; genus Camelus; species Camelus ferus. The sequence continues at coordinate 85,809,273 of NC_045698.1, read as the reverse complement.
TTTCCTGCACTGCCCCTTTCCTGTTCCCGCTTATTTCTGGGATTGTACCAAGGCTGAAATATTCCTCTCTGTCTTATTCTTTGTGTTCTGTCCCTGAATAAGCTCAGTAAAGGGGCAGTAAATTCTGAATGCTCTCCCTTCAGTTTCACTTTCAACGATCTACTCAGTACCTGTTTTCTCTGAGAAGGTCCTTTACAAGTAGTAAAAGTGTTTATGGTAGATAAACGCATTTTCTTTACATGACTGAGATCAGTAACTACTGTACGCTCTTTGCTGTGGTGGCACCATGACTGGGTACAGAAGTCTAGTAAAGATACAGATGTAGATGCAGTGGCTGCTCACCCAAGTCAGTCTGCTGTCTTCCTACAGTTTGCATGTAAGTAAGTATGTATGTATGTATTATTTTTTTAAATTGAAATTAGTGGTTTGCTATGTGTCAATTTCTGGCGTACAGCGTAACAGTTCATTCATACATATACATACATATATTCATTTTCGTATTCTTTTTCATTATAGGTTACTACAAGATATTGAATATAGTTCCCTGTGCTATATAGTATAAATTTGTTTATTCTATATATAGTAGTTAGTATCTGCAAATCTCAAACCCCTGATTTATCCCTTCCCACTGTCTTCCACAAATGGAACCTAATTAAACTTTGAAGCTTTTGCACAGCAAAGAAAACCACAAGCAAAACAGAAAGACAGCCTACGGAATAGGAAGAAATATTTGCAAAAGATGAGACTGATAAGAGTTTAATTTCCAGAATATATCAACAGTTCATACAACTTAATAAGAAAAAAAAAATCCAAAAATGTGGAGAAGACCTAAATAAGCAGTTCTCCAATGAAGACATACAAATGGCCAAATAGGCACATGAGAAAAAATGTTCAGTACACTAATTATCAGAGAAATGCAAATCAAAACTTCAATGAGGTATCACCCCACACCAGTCAGAATGGCCATCATTAAAAAGTCCACAAACAATAAATGCTGGAGAGGCTGTGGAGAAAAGGGAGCCCTCCTACACTGCTGGTGGGAATGTAGTTTGGTGCAGCCATTATGGAAAACAGTATGGAGATTCCTCAAAAAATTAAAAATAGACCTACCATAAGATCCAGCAGTCCCACTCTTGGGCATATATCCAGAGGGAACCTTAATTCAAAAAGATACATGCATGCCAATGTTCATAGCAGCACTGTTTACAATAGCCAAGACATGGAAAGAACCTAAATGTCCATCGACAGATGACTAGGTAAAGAAGTTGTGGTATATTTATACAATGGAATACTACTCAACAATAAAAAAGAATAAAATAATGCCATTTGCTGCAACATGGATGGACCTGGAGAATGTCATTCTAAGTGAAGTAAGCCAGAAAGAGAAAGAAAAACACCATATGATATCACTTATATATGGAATCTAAAAAAAAAAACTAATAAACTTATTTACAAAACAGAAACAGACTCACATATGTAGAAAACAAACTTATAGTTCCTATAGTTTTAGATTTTGGCAAAAAGGAGAGCTGCCAGCACTGGGAGGCTCCTCCTAGGTCAGTACATGCCATTCTGAAGGATGTTAGCTCTGAAAGAAGCAAATTCAGAAAGCGCCCTCTGGCTTTTGAAATGTGGGTAAAATGTGACAGTTAAATGCCCCCTGCCCTGGCATCGCAGTCTTCTTGTTCACAGCAGACAATGGTACTGGCTAAAATGTATTTCAGAGATTGAAACTAATGTAGGACATCAAGATTAGGAAAACAGATGTTTAATGTCTGTGTGAATTTGGTGACCATTCCTAAAAACTGCTTTACTTCATTGACAGAGACGTCATTGCTAGAGATAAATAGCAGAAATTCAATGTAGACTGATGATACAAGGGTTATGTAATATTTTACTGCTTTAATAACTTGAAATGTATGCCACTTGCGTATCTTCAAATGAATTTTTTAAAAATTAGGATATGACCTTGAATCACAAGGAATGATTCCTTTTCATATGTTTAATTTTAAGCGCTTGTTAAGCTTCTGAACCTCAAACCTATTTCCTTTTGTATGAAGTGTGAAAATAATTGCCCTAATGCATTAAAAATTTTAATTTGGAACAATATGATGAGTGTAATATAATTATACAAAAATAGTATTTTGTAGACCTAACACAGGCAAAATTTCTTAACCAGATATTTGAGAAGCAGGGAATTGGCTTGATTTTTAAATGGAGCTAAGCCTTTTTAATAGCTTCCAAACTCATGACCAGCTGTCTGAAAAAGAAGAAGAAAGAAAGAAAAGAAGAGGAATCTTGATGGAAAGAATCAGAAAACTACTTTGAAACCACAGCTGAGTGAAGAGACAAATATAGAAAAATAGGAAAAGGAAAGTGGGTATTTGCTTTTAATTAAGCCTAGATCCTCTTCTTGGCTACCTGGTGTCATTTAAGATAAGTCACTTAGCTGAGCTCTTTTATTGGTCTTGGGATCTATTTCATCGCTCACTACAAACTCCAAGGTGGTTTTAATATGATTTATGTATCTGTTACTTCCGGGGTTAACAGCCTCCTAAATTAAATTACTGTTGCCTCACACTGAAATAAAAAAAGGGAGTCCTTTCAGGTAAAATTGCATTCTATTTAAGGGAAATAACTCACAGTTTTTCTTTCCTTTTTTCAAATGAAATCTTTCCTTCTACAAGTTTCCATCTCTGAAAACAAAGAAGGATAATCAAAAAATTACCTTCTCTGTGATTTCATCTAAATATTCTTTGCCAGAAATCTCTCTATTTTGAGGTATCCTATAGAGTTTGTCCTAGGCTTGAAGTGTTCTCTATTTCTTTGATAGTGGTTTACAAGTCAGAAAGAGCGAGTTTAATTTCTTTAATGTGTAATTTCATAATGGAAAGGTTTTTCCCCATGGAAGTTTTAGGAAACTCACCCCGAGACTTGTGTGGCTTTCCTAAAGACAAATTAGAAGAGTTTGGGTCATCAACAAATGGGGAAAATAATGTATCTGAGATTCTTTCTGGATTTCCATTTTCATTCTCAAGGGCATAGAAACATCACTGATGTTGATGTAATACCTGGCACATAAGGGATTCTTGGTAAATGCCGCATACCTAGCACACAATAGATACTCAAGAAATATTTATTGAACATGTGTCCAATGAATGAACATAGAGTGAGCAAACATAGTGAAGGAATGCCTACAGTTTACCCCTTGCCAGTGTCTCCTTCTAGGTATTCAGTCTCTTAATCAGGAAAAAAAGGAACCTAGATGTCACTGTAGAGGACATTCCTGCTGAAGCAAGGAGTCTCAGATGGGCATGTTGCTGTTTAGTTGCTCCTTCAGTTTGTACCTGTGATGCCTTGTGCTTGTCTTTACCAAGGCTTTTTAGCTTTTCTGTCTTCACCAGAATATACTGAAAAAAAGAGCTTAGGATGGGGTACAGTCTGTATAAGTTGGATGGTATAGTGACCCATCTTCTTCAAGGTTATAGCCATAAACTTTTAATCTATTTTTCTATCTTGAAAAGTATACACTATATATGACTGAAACACTACGCTGTACACCAGAAATTGACACAACATTGTAAACTGACTATACTTCAATTAAAAAAAAAGTATACACAGTTTTACACTTTGCTGAAGACAATCATGAGTGTGCTTGGTAATTTATGTAGCTTATTTCATGTATTTTATATAGAAGTATCACCCTTACAATGCTACAATTTGTTTTTCTTCTATTTGGGGCACCAAATTGAGATTTGCTAAGTTGACAGGTGTTGGGTAGGGAGTGTGGGATTGAATTCACTGTGATAGGGAGTGTGGGATTGAATTCACTGTGAATCCACATTTCTAGAACTTCTTAAGGGTGTTTTATCCTTTGAATATCCAAAGATCTGTAACTAATTACTCATTAAATATTGGTTGAATTAATTACTATTTTTAACAACCAGGTTGAAAGAATTGAAGGAAGCATTTTTTAAATTGATGACAGGATTCTGCTTTAGCCAGATTTTTCTAAGTATTTTTCTTTGTGGATGAAACCCATTTGTTAACTGCTCAGCTTTCTTCTTAACTTTATCTCTGAAGACAGAACTGAAGTCCTCAGGAATCTTATACTGATAATTAATATTTGCTTAAGTATTTCCACTAAGTATGAAGTAGATAATTACAGTGGGTATACATGGACATAATTTGGTTGGTAAATAGAAAAATGATTCTGTTTTCATGATTTCCCATGCTACTGAACTAACCTAGTTTTCAGAGACCAGCCACATCTCTTACTGTGAAAATTTTAGTAATCTCCTTATCAACTTCAGGTTAAAAAGCCTTGCCAGATTTTTATGCAGGCTAAAGACATTGATAACACTGATACACTGATGTATTTTTCTACTGTGAGTGGAAAAATGAATGCAAAACAGAGAAATTAACTAACATGATATAGTGGGTAAACATGAAAAACACCAGATTGGAAAAAATAGCTGAGCTGATGTTTTCAGTTCCCTTAACAATGAAGTAGGCAACTTGATTAATGGTACAGATTGCAGGCAATTCAGTGGCCACATGAATGGACATAAGCAGATCATAATCACCCGACAAATCGTGATCCAAACGTTCTGCTTGTGAAATGGGAACAACTGACATTAGCTCTCATGCCTTAGTTGAACCAAAGCACCCATTACCCTCAAATTAGACCCATAGAGAAAGCAGTTTTTAAAACCTCTAAGACACAGTCTGTTTAAAATACAGTCTTGATCTACTACAGTGTTAGAAAATAAATTAAGAGTATAAATCGACTTGTAAATAAGAAGTCCTGAGTGGGAAAATACAAACATATTGTCATCAAATTATTGCCGTCTTTCCCAGAAATAGGTGAATGAGTGCAGTGCTAGTTCTGCATCACTAGTTGCATATTCCATGGCTGTTGTTTGTTTGATCTATTTTTATATTTCCAACCATTTACCAGAAACTAAGGAGACATATTAATCTTTTTCTCTAACTACTCAACTACATAGTGTACCAGTTGTAGTCTTGAAATAAAAATGAGATAAATGATTTGACATGAATTGTGGCCTGATAAACCAAGAACACAGATTGGACACATGGTAGATGTAATAATGCCTGCCTGCCTTGTGTTTAAAATGCATGTTTGCTGGGCTCTTCTGATTTACCATTTCCTTCATATTGGCATTCTGAAAGAATTACAGATTACAGTATAAGGAAGTTAAATCCAAATTAAATTGCATATTGCTTGTGAAACAAGAATAATGGTGCCAGGTAACAGTAACATTTTTCTTTTTAGTGTCTTTGAGTCTTTCATGAAGAAGCACCAAATCTTGCCTGTACACAGTACATTATAGTTATTGTCGATCTTAGGTGTGAAGCAGTCTTCTCTGCAAGGTTACACAGCACCGTGAGGAGAGTGATACATTTAATTGGATGACCAAGGGCTTTTAGTAAAAGCCTGTGCTTTGTTTGAGTAAGCCCTGAAAAGAATATGTTAATATAAAAACCTTTGGAAAGAGGATTATTTACCCGTTAAGGGTTTATAAGTAAATTGAATGGGCAATTAAAAATTATTGGGAGACCTTTAAAAATATGACAATAAAACATAACAGTATGCCTCATTTACAGTGTCTAACATATAAGACTATATCTTTCATCCTAATTTGTGCAGAGGACTAAACAGTTTTGCCCAGTGAAGGTATGACTTTCTAAAATACCCACTTGGATCCCTGAGTGCCAAACCAGAGTTGTCACTGCATTATTCCATTGATATTTTAGTACATGATTGATAAATACATTTACTACCACTTCCTGCTTCTCTACCCATGCATTGTAAATGATATTGCTAGGGAGATCATGACTTTTTCTTCTTTTTTTTGCAATGAGTCAAACAGCCTCAGCATTCTTCCCAAAACACTCCTCCAATTTAATCAGAATCAGCATAGGCTTGAAGGATCAATCCCTGGTTCAAGATCATTTATTGTGATCTAGAGAAACTAATTCTTGACACCTCAGTTTCCTCATCTGTTAAAAGGCTAAGAGAGGTTGTGATAAAATATCATGAGCAAAATACCTGTATTCAGTATCTGTTCAGGAAAACAACACCCACTCTGTGTTCCCCAGGTGTAAAGGGTTTTAATATAACAGTTGGAGGCTTGTATTGGAAGAATTGGAAAAGCAAAACCCCCAAGAGCCACCTCTGATGTTCTCAGCCTGAAGTTAAGATGCAGGTGGTCCTTAAGAGCTCCCTGGAAAGGCCTCTGTGAATCTCATGTCCTTTTGTGGATCTGGCTACAAGTGTCTTGGGAGAATAATGCCCATCCTTCCCTCCTATCCCCCATTTTCATGTAAAAACCACTCATTGGCAAATTCTAAATTGCAGTAATGGAGGAAAGGGGATTCCAGGAAATGTAGTTTCCAACTTTTCCTCTGTGAAGTGAACTTGCAAAGGGGGACGTAATGGTATGGGATTAAGCACAGCTAATAGTTAAGTGCAAACCTCCCACAAAACAGGTACTTTACAGGCATTTCTGTAGGAAGACCATTGTGGTAGAAAAAAACATTGAATTTAGAGTCAGGCCTTTCTGACTATATTGATTTTACTGCTCACTAGCTCAGTGGCTTTGAACAGCTAGCATTATCTCTCTAAGTTTCAAATTCTTTACCAGTTATACTTTTATGAGGACTAAATGAGATAATTTGTGAAATGCAGCTTGATTTTGCTGTGTAAACATGGTCCATTGCTCTTCCAGATATTTGGCAATATACTTAGAATAACATTTACAAAGGGTATTCAAATACTCTATTAGCCTACATTACTATTTTAGTAAATACTTCAGAAAATATTTGGTTACAAAAGTCAGTGCTACCATTTTTTAAAGTTTTTTTTTTCAAGCATTGGCTGAATGTTATGAGGCTTAAATCAAAGAGTACAGATTATCAACCAATAAATAAATATATATTATCATGTGGTGACAAATAAAAAGGGAGGCTATTTCCAATAGACTTGTCACCTCCTCTCTGACCTTTGACTTCTGAAAAGGCAATCTTTGAACAGAGACTTGAATGAAAATGAGAAACAACAGCCAGGAGAAGACTTAAAGGGATACATTTCAGAACAAAGACAAGAACAAATGCAGAGATTATGAGCTGAGTATGAACTTGGAGCACTTGAGGCATAGCACCCATAGATAGAAAGTACTTTGGAATTTTACCAAAGTTATTATATGTTCTCTGTGGATAGTGTATAAGTAGGTATACATTTTTCTAATTCATCTTTTATTATTTAGTAGAGTTTTACATTTTTTAAATAGTTACCATTTTACCTGACAATAATTATGTACCCTTTGATAGCTCAGCTGGTAGAGTGGGGAACTACACAAGTAATTTTACCTGACAATAATTATTTAAATTTACTGACACATTTTAATCAATTTCTGCCTAACATTTTATTTTTCACATCCATTTTCCACTTCGTTTTTCCCCTGGCTAAAATATATTTTTTAGTTCTGTAGTGAAACTCTCTTGGTTTTGTGTGTCCACCATTGTTGTTGTTGTTATTCTTCTTCTCCTCCTCCTTTTCCTCCTCTTGTGATAGCTTAGCTGGGTATAAAAGTGTAGGTTACCAGTTATTTTCTCTCAGCACTTTGAAGATACTATTGAGTATTGTTAAATTGTCTTCCAGATTTGGTTGTTGACGCATGAAAAATTTATCAGTTTAAGAATTATTCTTTGTAGATAAATGGTCTCTTATTTTTGATAGTTTAAGGTTTTTCTCTTTTCCTTAATATTCTGCTATTTTGAAGTACATGTCTAAATATGAATTTTATTTTTATGTATCTTTTTTGGCATTCCCAATGAATTTGTAATATGAAGATTCATGAATTTCTTCAGCTATTTAATGTCTCAGCTATTTATCTTCATATATTGTCTGTGTAATTTCTTCTCTTCCCTTCATTTAGAAATCAATCTGGGTTTATTTTAGGGCCTCTCAGATTATCCTCTGGCCCTTAATTACTCTTTATTTTATTTATCTCTCTGTAATGCACTTTGAGTGAATTTTTCAGTTTTTAAAATTCACTAGTTCTGGCTTTGTGACTATTTCAGCATTTGTACAACTTATTGAGACTTTTAGGTTCATTTTTTTATTCCCAAGGTTTCTAATAAGCTTTTCACATAGCCTTTTTTCATTCTTCATTTCTCCATATTTTATTTTATAATTTCTTTTTCATATTGAAAAAGTATTCTTATTTTATAGACTGTGAAAGTGCTCCCTAAAATTAGTTTTGTATGGAATAAATTGCTGTTTTAATGCTGATTTTCTTGGTTGCAAACAGCACTCTTCTTTGACATATTTTCATGATGGGTTTGAAGAGAGACCTAACTTCAAGTCCTGGCTTCAGGGAGTAAGACTGGCTTCTGCCTGCCATCACCTGAAGCATTTCTAGACCATGTTAACCTTTCAGGAGCCAGGATTCTGGCCAACCTGTTCCAGAACCTAGAAAGCACTAAATTACAGTTCTATTACTGCTCTGCATTTTTTCCCACTTCTAGTGCATGGAGTTGTTTGCACTGTTTTTTGAACTGAATTATTTCTAAAGATTTTACCTGCCATTTCTCTGTTTTGGGGAAAGAGGTTGTGTGTTTAAGTGTGAACCTGTAGAGCCATCTAAACCAGATGGCTTTTGAGACTTAATTAAATGTCTTATGTTTTCATATTTCATCTCTTTCTTCAGAAATTTTAATAATTCATAGCCATAGATTTCCTTTTGAATATATAACATGAACTACAGATATTCTGGGACAGTCTTGATTTAAGCACTTTATTTCAATAAAGAATACACATGCAGTAACTAAATTTGTTTATTATCATCACGCTTTGTTCCCCCTAAATATTTTAAATACAGTTATATGTGATTTAAGCTGCATTCCTTCCTTAGAATTTTTAAAATAAATTTAGAAATCAGATTTTTTGACCGGTCATGTACAGTTCATGTATTTTGGTCCTGCAAAAATAACTTTATTTAAAATCCAAAGCAACTCTACACATCTCTCATGCCTCAGACAATTATTTTCTCATTCCTCACTCAAGCTTCAGCCCTTCCACAGCAAAATAACCCATTAAATTGAAAATTGGAGTGTCTGTACTTGTAACCTGACTGTACTGAAGTCTGCCAGTCTTCCCACTTCACCAGTACTGAAGGATTCGCCACTGTGAAACATGTAATCAGCCAAACACTGCTTCTAATATCTGGATTTGAAAACTTATTTAGGAAAAAAAAAATCCATTTTCAATGCAACCCAGGAACCCTTTATGCTAAAATTGTGAAGGATGAAGAGACGTTATTTGGGAGCTCTTGGTTGATCCCAGTTCAGTGTCCTGAAAGAAACAGGAACATGTGAGCAACTTTAATTTGTGCTAAGAAAGATGTCTATCTAATTTCAAGCAAATCCTCTCTTTTATTCCCTGTTTTTTTCTATACTGAATTAATTAGGCCATTTATAATTTTTTAGAGATAAAAGTTTTCTGAGGCATGGGTATCATTTGGAGTGAAAAAATTGCCTGTTTCAACAGTTGATTGTGTAGCAGATTCTGTCAGGCAAGTGGATTAATCTAAAGGAAGAGATTGTCATTTCTATTTTTTTTTTAATTCTTGAGGTTAACATTAAATTTTAAAATTTGTTTTTTAAGTTGCTCAAAGTCATAATAAATGGCAACATAACATCTTAATGAGGGGGGAGGGTAATATCTCAGTGGTAGCCTGTGTGCTTAGCATGCATGAGGTCCTGGGTTTAATCCCCAGCACCTCCACCTAAAATCAGTCAATCAGTCAATCTAATTACCCCACCCCCCAACACCTACCAAAAAATTTTTTTTAAAATCTTAATGAGAAGGAGGAATATGACTTTCAACTTCTTGTAATAAACATTCATCTCAGCCAGGACTTCTAGCCTCATTTTTTTTGTGTGTAGGACTTTTAGCTTCCTTCTTATGTGTGTAAAATTGTTGTCTCAAGTATTTTTCCTTTTGAATACATATTTCTAATTGATCATAGTCTAGGGTTTAATGTTGAAAAATCTAGCTCAAGTTCCCAAATTAAGCAAAGTATATAGGATTTTAAATTTATTTAGAATTTTGTTTAAATCTTCTTGGTTAGAGTATCTTAAATGTTTTAGGAGAGTACAATCTCTAGTAAATCGAAGTTTCTGTGAATCTCTTACTGCGTTATTTAAAGAACTGGGAGTCCTCATCACAAGACTCTGCAGGCAATAGGACACTGCCTGTCTGATAGCATTTCTGTTATCTTTTTTAATAAAAACTTAATTTTCTTTCTTCCTTCTTATTCTGTCGGATATCACACCTTATTTATTCTCCTGACAGCCACCGGTCAGCTGGTAGGCACCCAAGACTTGCTGTCTTGAGTCCCACCATTTCTTATTCCTACCTTCGCATCCCCCTTTCCTGGCAGAGCACGGGAAGAATGTGAATTTGGGGCTGTTCCTAGGCATGACCAGCAGAGTTTCCATAAACATATCCCAGCTTGGCACAGAGAAGATGCTGAAGGAGCAGCCACAGCATGTACAGCCAAAAGCACTTGTGGAGACCCTAGGAATGTTAACCGAGAGAATTGCCCCAAGTCCCCAGGCACCATTCTCCCGGCACAGTTAGCGCACTGTGTGACCAGACAGACCGCTTTCAGCTGCCTGGGGCTTTCAGCCTTTGGTTTGAAACATGACAGGATATGGCAGCCCTGACTCTGGATAATGTAGTACGATGCAGCAAAATGCATCAAATTAGAAAATGGAAACTTTTCCTTCCCTGAACTGTAATTTAGCTGTCACTTGGCTTTAAAGCAGCTGAAAACAATTTTTTAGAAGTGAATGTTTATTTCCTGAAGTTTTGTGAATAATTATAGGCCTATTCTCTACATGGTCGACATTTCACCCACATTTCCCACAATCCTGTCAGCAGTGGCAGTTTGTAACACATGCCTACGGTGGTCCTTTGCATTAAAAGAGGCTGCCGTTGAATGTGTGACACCTTTGATCTGAGGCATGTGACATGCTTTACTTAGGACTCTCTCATCAAGCTCAACACACTCTGTTAGCGTGCGTGTGCGTTTCCAACCTCATTTTCTAAATGCTGCGAGAAGAATCTACTGGGAAAATTCCTGATTTTCCATCTGTCTTACCACAGAAAGAGAAGGGCAATAGAATGAATTTTTTATGAGCCATATTGCCTAGTGTTCACTGAGAAACCTTTACCTTTCTAGGGGAAGCACTTGACCCTTCGTGGTGAGGGAGTTTGTACCCTGATTCTATTGTTAGAATAATTTTAGTCTGAGATATTCCTGTCGGCACCCAAATTTAACTCTGTAAGGCTAGATATTTTGAAGTTCTTGTCCCTAGTCCTCTTAAAATATACACTCTGCAAAATCAGGAGGTTGAAAGTCATTGAGTTGGTTATAATATACATAACTTTTATAACTTTGAAAGAAAAGACTTAGATGTACACGTGTGTATCAAGTTTTGCAGAGATGACGGTTATATACATTTAATAGAATTATTGATGGTGCATTCATCAGGATTTCCTGTTGTAGGAGTCCAATTGAAAATTATTTCCATTGAATATTAGAATTAATATTTGGAAATAAGATTTTGTGATAATTAAATAACTCTTACCTTTATACTTTCCACAAGTTCTTTAACATAATCTCTGTTTTCCCCACCACCTTTCAGGGAAAATGTTATTCTTGTTTTCTAGAGGGGGAAACTGAAATGCAGAGAAATGTTACAGCTCTTAGACTGAGCATGCATATGATTTCAGGGTGCTCCTCTTAAAATATTAGGTTGATACTTTGTAATAGTCTATAATGAAAAAGAATATGAAAAGGAATATACATATAACTATATAAGTATATATATATATATAAAACTACATATACATAAGAATATATATATATAACTGAATACTATACTGTATATAGTATATATACTATGATTACTAGAAATTAACACAACATTGTGAATCAACTCTACTTCAGTACAAAAATATATGAGGTTGGTTTCAGGGCAAACAACCTTTGCATATCACCAAATCCAGCATTTGATCCCTGGTGTTAGTGTTATGAATAAGCAGCAGGAGTTTCCTATTTTTGATTTTGCCATCCGGACAGTAAAGGTTTGTTGCTCTATTGTGTTATTTAGGAATATTTTCTACAGCTCCTAATTATTTAGTAACTCATTTGATTCCAAACTTCCTGTGTTGTACTGGTACAATAAGACTTCTTAGCAATGAGAGCTTTATACCAGTGTCTATCGGTTTCTGCAACTCTGAGACTAAACGTACTTAAAAATTAGCACAACTATACATTGGCTTAATTTTAATACTAGTACCATCTTTGAGCTGGTAAAGTGAACATCTGCATTTTAGAAAATCACTGTTGAAAAAATGCCCCCTAACTTTTATTCACTAGCTGTGAATGACAACAATGTTTTACTTTTGTCAGTCTGATGCAGCTGTATTAAACTAACATCTCAGGCATTGTCTCCAGGAACATGCATTTTTCATGTATATATGCTAACAGAACATATATTGCCTATATGTGTGTGTTGTGTGTGTGTGTGTGTGTGTAGGCTTACAGGAAAATCAAGTATCTGTAGATGTAAGAATCTAGTGTACAGTTAAGCAAACTTCTGGCCATTATTCAAGCACACCTTAAGGGGAGAGGGATTCCTGTTTATCATTCAAAATAGTGTCGTAGTACTTATAACTTCTATTTTCAGGGAAGTATCTTTCTATCACAGTATAATTTTTGATACCCATTGCTTTTAAGAGAAGCAAATATTGGAGGATGGGGGTCGGTGTAAGAGGTATATTTTTCTGTTTCACAGATATTCAGAATGTAAGTAGAAAGTAATGAAAGGAGTTACACAGCTTTCTTCCCTTACAATCACAACCTTGATAATGTCACACAGATAATGCAGACATCATCCATTTAACTAGTTTTCACTTGGAGAGTGGGTAGCTGTTGACCACTATGGTTTAAAGCCATAATTAAGCTGATGGTCAGATCTCACATTCATATTTCAGGCTTACATTTCCAATTGTTTACTCAGCATCTCTTTGGTATCTAATGGGAATTTGTAATGTTACGTGCCCCAAACTGATCTCTCCCCCAGTAATTTTCCTACTCATGGTCTTCTCCATCTTAGTCACATGGCAACTTCAGCCTTCTGGTTGCTCAAGCCAAAACCTTTGAAGTTATCCTTGTCCTCCCCAAGTCTAATTTAATGGGAAATTTTCTTGATTTTTATTTCCAGATCTATCTAGAATGTAAATTACATGTCTGGACTCTAAATAGCCTTACACTGTTGTCATTGTGCTTCTAGCCGCTCCCATCTCTCACCTAGATTATTACAGTAGCCTCTTAACTGACCTCCCTGCCTTGATATTTATCTCACACAAGCCAGAATGGGTCTTTTAAAATGAGAGTCAGAGCATGTCATTCCTCTGTTAAAAACCCTGCATTAGCATTGGCTGTCCATTTTACTTGACTAAGACTTTATCTCTTTCCAAGTGCCTAGAGAAAAACCATTTAATACTCCCCCAACCACACACAAACCCTTATCAGTTCTCTGATCTCTTCCTCTATGATTTTCCCTCTTGCTCACTCCAGTCACATTGGCTTTGAACTTGACATATCAAGCCTGATTACATTCCAAGGCCTTTGCATTGACTGCTCTGTTTGCCTACAGCACACCTATATTGGCATGGTGCTTTCTCATCTACTTCAGGTCTTTACCTTTGCAGTGAGGCCTCCCCTGACCAGAAGTCTCCTCCCAACAACTCTCCAACACTCCATACATTTTTCTTTTTTTCTTTTCTCCCTCATAATCTGCCATTATATTTTCTGGTTATTTATTATGTTTACTATCTATCTCAGTCTGCTTCAATGGAAGCTCCCTAGGAGGAGGAATCTGGCTCTGTTTTATGCATTGATGTTCTGAGCATCTAAGGCAGTGTCTGGTCTGTAAATAATAGGAGCTCAGTAAATATTTGTTGAATGAAAGGAGGAGTAAAACAAGTTTGGGCTGGATCTGTGTTACTTGCAGTTTGGAAATTCCTGACTAATGCAGTCTGACACTGTCTTGGTCACTAACTTCCACATTTCTCCACATCCCCTGGCCAACAGTTGTTCATAGACACAAGAATGCTAATTGACTACTATACCATAATTTACAATATGCAATATGATGGAGATCTAAACTAAAAGATACGGTCCCCACCCTCAAAGAGGCAGAGGCGGTTGACAACAAACAGAAAATGATAGCATATGCACTATGTAATGCAGTGCAGACTTTTCATTTCTGTAATATTCAGAGGCAAAAGACATCAGTAAAGGTTAGAATCACTATAGAAGGCTTCCTAGAACAGAAAAAGATCTTAAAATTGAAGAGTGATATAAATAATACAGTGTATTATATCATTGTTTTTATAAGGTCATGCCACATATTATATTCATTTACTTTGTTGTTATGAGAAGTTTCAGTTTTCCATAGAAGGAATTACTGACGCTCGCCCCCATACTGGAAAATGAGGGCGTCTAACCAAAAAGGAATCCTTGTCAACAGATTTCATATTCTGCTGAATATACTTACTTCAAGAATAAGCTATTGGGAGGAAGTAGAGGGCTCTATATGATTTTCATTCTGTAGTAAATCAGCCAAATCAAAACTCAGGGATATGATGTGGCGAAGCAAGTAGGAACCTCAGGCACGTCAGGTTTTCCCTGGAGGGAGCAGCACAGTCAGGCAAGCACAAAAGCCGCATAATCACCTTATTCATGACTTTGAGTTCATCTCTACTGGTATCGATTGGCAAGCACTTGCAAAGAGAAAGTAGTGAATGTCATTCTTAGAGAAGAGCTTAAATATATTAGCTAGTTAATTGAAAGGCTTCAACACACACCAGGCTGCAGGCAACCCGAGAACAAAAATGAGTTGAAATTTATGGTAAGTGGAAATAGAACAGAGTCAGATCATCCCTCAGTGCCTGTGTTTCACAACTTTTAACTTTTGGTTTAAGTATTACATCTGTTTCTTGTAACTCTTGTCTAGTGTATATGTTGATTAACATCTTTCTTACTTACTGTGCTTTAAAAATAGAATATTTTAGAACAGAAAAACATGCCTAAAGGGTAGTTGTGCATATAGTCTTCATGAGAATGCTACTAGGAGAAGCTCCTCGACTTAGCCCTACTGTGTATTGCTGGTCACCACATCCTGCACTTTAAAGTTTCCTGGCTAGTTAATGTTGCATTCAAGTAGCTTGGCAAATTTAGTTATATACAGTGACTCAAGGACACACCAAAACCTTATGGCTGTAGTTTATCAACATAATAAAGATAGAAGGTAAGTCTGGGTGTGGTAGAACAATAAGGATTGTTCTCAACCAGGCATAGTATACATGACCATTCATTTATTCATTCACTCAAGAAACAGTATTTGAGTCTCTTCTATTGCAACAAATGATGATTTAGTAAGTGCAGATGGGAAAAATAGAAGAAAGTTACAAGTAAGGGTGAGGAATTAAACGTTCTGTGTCTTAAAGGAGGGAACGTTAGTCCTGTGAATGGAGAGGTGTCATCATGGTGCAGTGAAGATTCTAGACAGGAAAGGGCGAGTCTGGACTGGGGCAAGAAGTGGAAAAGACCAGGCCTAGAGGTAAGGCAGAGTGGGAGAAGGTGGGAGACAGGTGATATGAAACAACTATTAAACATACATAAGCCATAGTAATGATTGGATGAGAATGATGGGAAATGCTTTTTTAGCAAAGTAGTGAGAACAGAAGCCTGATTCCAGGATATGTCAGGAAGAAATGGAGGCAGCAGATAAAGGCTGCTTATTTGAAAAGTTTGACAGTAATAGGGGAAAAAAATTGTAGCAAAAGCTCAAGAGGGCAGCTGGGTCAAGCGAATATTTTCCAGGAGAGCAGAGAACTATACATGTTTGAAGACTTAGGGTGAAAGCCATGAGGAGGGTTTGAAAATGACTAAAAGGGCGGAATCAATTGAGAGTTAGGGTCTTGGTGGCACTAGGAAGTGAGGAGCTGGATGGCAAAGAAGGGGCCCTGAGTTTTACAGGAGGAGAAAGAGTTGGTTCTTGAGACAGAGACAAAGCTAAGAAGTAAGAAAGTGGTGTCACTGAGTCATTGTTGCTAAAAGTACTAATAGATGATGACTTGGTTTTTCCGGTGATATAGATAAAAGCGATGTCTGAGGAGGATAATAACTTCCTTCTCTTTTATTACAACCTTATCATGATAACAATAGCATATTCTTAAGCTCACTCACAATTAAAATATCTCTCTCCTTTCCCAGCTTCATTTCTACTGAATTATTACCTGTGATTTTTACTAAAGCTTTTTCTCTTCAGCACTGGTATTCATTCTCTTCATTTTTAGCTCTTGCCTTGCCGGCTATGTCTGCCTCCTGCATGCTGCTTATGTACGCCTGGAATCAGCTCTCCCTGTCATATGTCCCCTCGTTCCTTCTCGTCTAGGAGAGAAATCGTCTTCTCTTTTTAAATTAAGATCACCAGAAATGAATGTAATTTGGTCCTTGTCTGTGTTTTCATCCTTTCTTGATTTTCAGTTTGACTTTTACTTGGAGCATGATGTTTTTGACGGCTAATAATAGCACTTTCCTCTCCTTTAATTGTGTTCTGTTTTCCCATTTTTCAAATGAGTCATTTAAGCCAGTGGGTTTCAAAGAAGGAGGCACACAACCCAGTGGGTGAACGAGATGGAATACAGAAAAAAAAAAAATTACCTCTTTTTATCTAAAAATAGGAAATAAACTAATTTTTTCTAATAGTGTGTGAAATGAACAAGGCCCTCTTACCCAGTTCATATGTCATGCTGTCACAAATTATATATGCTATACAAATATTCAGTCTATTTTGCCATATTGCAATTATGTGTGCCTGATTTAGGAAGTCTATGTATGCATTATCACCCACTTTAATGAAAGATCATTCTTAATTAAAAAGTACAGGTGACTTTAAAAGATTCTAGCAGATAAACTACAGAGTAAAGGTTATACTCATAATGCAAGCACAAACACCTAGACATTGGCAGAGCTGTCACTATTACTTCTCATGTGAGCCAGCACCTGCCAACATTCATGAAAAAATGAACAAACAAAATGTAAACAGATCTGACAATTAGCCAACAAAAGTGAAATTACTAAGACTATTTCTAATATAGGTTTACGCACATCATTATTAGAGATGGCTATAACCCCAAGTGTATATTCTGCATTTAGATTCTAGTTAATAATGATAGTACTTGCATATAATTTACAAATAAATAAATATGCATGTATTGGGGGATTTTGCTCAACATCATTTTGCTAATAAGAGTGTACCATAACACTCTGGAGAACTCTGATCTAGTGCATTTTTTATCAGAGAATATGAATAGTTTTTTTCATGAAATAATAAAACATTAAGCTCCCTATAACAGTAAAATGTAGTTTTGAGAACAGAATATTTGCATGGCTTTTAAAAATAGACTGATTTCTTTTTAAGGTACTACACAGCAGAATTCAGAAGCCTTTCTATTGACAAAGATTAGTAAAATGCCCCAAGGGTGAAGACAGACACTCTGGTGGACTGGCACATAGCAGAGACATTGATTTTTACATTTGAGTCACTATTCTTTTCACATATCATAGTGTGTTCAAATTCACAGTGCAGACTGTGAGCCTTGATAGAAGGAGTCATGAATACTCTCTGGAAACTTACTTTAACTTCTACCGTAGTTTTAAATGTTCTAATTCTAGAGTAGCTTTTTTAGATGCTTCAGTAATGCATGTGTCCATTTAAAACTTAAATTTTTCACCTTGAAACACTCACACAGGCCTATGGAGAGGAACCTTTTCAATGATGTTACTGCAGTGGGAGATATACACTCCCATGACAGTAAGAGGATAAATTTTGCCTTCAAAATTATCGTACATTGTAACTACCAACTGCACTCCCATTTTCCATGACGATGTGAGAAATTTATTTTTTCCTGTAAGTTAGCACGAGGGCACAATTGCAGATGCAATTCCATGGACTACCATTGATTCAAGTGGACTGTTACATCCAGCAGGAATTCTATAAATTGTATTATCCTTCCAAGATTTTAAAAGCTGTATACAGGCTGCTATGTGTAGATAACATTACATCCTAAAATTAAAATGAGCCAACTTTTCATTTATTAATTTTTTTTCAAAATTGAGAAGCTAGATCCATGAATCATTAGCTAGTCCTCATCTGCATGGTGATAAATACCAGATATAGATACAGATATAGACTAAACAATTGAAAAGACTACTATGATTTTTTTGAATTATAAAAATAATATTTTAAACAAAGTATCTGTGGTAATGACTGCTTCGATTTACATAGTACCTGTTTAAAAGTTTTCAAAGTACTTTAGAGCCTTATTAATTCTCCCATTTCTCTCTGGAGTGGATAATGAACAGACTGAGAAAATTGAAGCGATGAAGTTACATGATGCTTCCAGGCTTCATTAGTGAGCAATGAAGAAGCAAAGAATAAATCAGGAATCATCTTGTGACAGAGTTCCACTAGACCAAGAGGCCATCTAGCAGTAAAGTTAGAGTGTTTAAAAATAATGATATTTTAATACAGTCACAGTCTACCTAACAAAACTAGTGTTAACCAGACTATGTACTATCAAACTGTCTTTGTGTGGATTGCATAATTTTAAGGAACAGATTTCTTTTAACATACTACTGTAATGTTATCTTTAAATAAGGATTCTGAGATGCTCCTATTAGGATAAATATTTAGTTAAACAGCTAAGATAAACGTGAGGCAGTCTAGACTTTTACAGACTAAAGATTGTGGGCCTCACAGAAGAGTTCAAAGAACATTCTGTCTGTGCAGGAACTACAAGCTTTAATTATCAAAGAATGAGAGTGAGTAGGAGCACTAAGGTATCCACTCCAAGGCATTGAGGCCCTTCATGAGTGTATGGCTCTCAGTTTTCTAAAGAATGTAAAAGAAAGCAAAAGGTTGCAAAATATCTCCTGAGGTACAGAAAGTAGTCAGTGTTAAGACTGGAGAGAAAAGAGACTCTAAAGAGTAATCTCAGAATCTTATATAACTAGGCAGTAAAATATGCTGATAGCCCCAACACTTCTGAAAGCTGGTGGCTCTGAAATATTGCCAGTGCTCAGATCTCAGCCCTTGCTGATAAGAAAGTTGTAATTCCTTCCTCAAAATATTTCAAGCCAGTGGTGAACTGAATCAAACTAAAACAGCAACAAAGTTCAGACCCAGGTAACCCACTCATTTCACCTCTAGGAGACTGACAGAAATAAGAGCCTGCACCTTTCTGGAGGTAAACATTATTTGCTTTGGATTCTATTGTTTTGTTACATAATGTCTAGCATATACCTAAAGATTTAAAGACACACAGCAAGACAAGAAAATGGCATCCATGGTCAAGAGAAGAAATAGTCAATAGAAGCAGATCCAGAAATGAACCAAATGTTTGAAACATCACATAGTGGCTTTAAAATCTAGGGGATAAAAAGGAATAAAACATACAGTAGAAATGGTGCACAACACCCACAATGAAGTGGAAAATGTTAGCCGAAATACAAAAACTATTTTAAAAAATCAAACTAAATAGAAATGAAAAATGTAATGTCAGGAAGAGTTCATTTGATAGACTTAAGAGCAGATGCGCACAGTAGAGGAAGATGTCAGTAAAATCAAAATAGTCAATAGAAAATACTTAAATGAAAGAAAAGTTTAAAAAAAGGCAAAAAACACCTGAGATCTGTGGGAAAATATGACAAAGTGCAAGAAGGAGAGTAAAAGGTGAATGGCGTAAAAATAATATTTGATAAAATAATAGTTAAGAACCTTCTATAATTGATGAAAGATCCAAGCCACTTGTAAAATTCAAGCAGATTAAATAAAAAGAAAAAACAAAGATACAGAGCAGTGCTTAAAACCAGCCAGAGAAAAAGGATGCATGTATATACAACTGAATATCAATAAAGGGGATGGATAAGTTCCCACTAGAAATAATAGAAGCCAAAAGACTGTGGAAAGACATTTTGAAAGTGCTGAAAGAACAAAATAGGTCTGTCAACCTAGAATTATATATCTAGCAAAAATAGCCTTCAAAAAGGATGGTAACATAATGATATTTTCAGATAGAAAACGCTGAAATATTTTATCTCCAGGCAACTTTCGCAGTATGAAATGCAGAAAGACTTCAGGCTAAAGAGAATGATAACAAACGGAACTCAAAAAAGACCTTTTCTTTTAACCCTTCTGTGTTTTAATTGTATGTATTTATTTCTTTAAAAAGAACAAGTGTTTAAAGCAAAAGCAGTAACAGTGTGTTGTAGGTTTTTAACATATATGGAAGTAAAGTATACGATAAGAAGAACACGGTGGGGGGGCAAATGAAATACTACTATGCAATTTTTATACTGTTTATGAGTTAGTGTACTATTTGATAGAAAAATAACATAACTTAAAGATGCATATTATATTTAGCTCCACTGTTAAAATTATGTGTAAAATGTAGTAGCAATCAATACATGAAATAAAATTCAGTAATATTCAGTAATGCTCATTTCTCCTCTGAAAGGCAGGAAAGGAGTTGCAGAGACATAACAAATGGAATAAATAGAAAACAAATATTAACTTGGGGATTAAAACACAGCAATATTAATAATTATATAAAATATTAATTGGACACATGCTTTACTTAAAAGGTAGAGATTTGTAGACTAGATCAAAAAGCTGGACCCAACCATAAAGTGTCTGCAGTAGACACAGGTAGATTAAAAATTAAAAAGGTATAAAAATATATACCATGTATATACTAAATATAAAAAAGCTAATGGCTATTTTAATATCAAGACAACAAAACTTACCAGAGATATAGGACATTCCATATTTGTAAAAAGATTAATTTGTCAAGAAGATATATGTTTTCAGTATAAAAATCACTATACAGTAATCACCTGCATTTCTATAAATAACAATGACTGAAAAATAAAATTAAAATAACAATTACATTTATAATAACGCTAAAAAAATCGAATATGTAGAAATAAACCTAACAAAATACGGAAAAGACCTCTTTGTTGGAATTACAAGACATTGCTGAATGAAATTGAAGAATTCTTAAATGGAAAGATATAAATGTTTGTGGATGGATAGAACTGATATTTTCTATAATCCGATGTACAGATTCAAAGCAATATCTATCAGAATTCCAACAGACTTTTTGGGAGGAAATAAGCTGAATCTAAAATCCATGTGGAATGCAAAGGATCTAAAACAAAGAAGCCAGAACAACAGTGAATAAAGAAATTTTGGAAACTTGTATACTTGATGTCAAGACTTACAAAGCTGTGATAAAACCATGTACTTGGTACAACAGTAGACAATAGAACAGTGGAAAAGACCTGAAATTTCAGAAATAGATACACACCCATATGGAAATTGAGTTTTGATCAAGGTACCAAATCAAACCGAAAGATATAGCAAAGTCTTTTTAACAGATCTTGCTGGGACAGTTAGAAATAAACTGCAATAAATACATTCCTCATTCCAAACATAAGCATTAATTTGAATGGACATAGGTGCAAATGTGAAACTAAAAACCATAAAGTTCCGTGACGAAAACATTAGAAGAATATCTTCATTAACTTGTGATAGGCAATAATATTTTAGTCAGAATACAAAAAGTATTAATCATAAAGTTGAAATTAATAATTGGGACCTCATCAAAAAAGAATATCTGCTCATCAAAAGACACCATTTAAAACGAAGTCAAGCCACAGATTGGGAAAAAATAATGGCAACAAAATTCTCAGAATGTTAAAAAATATCCAGAATATTTAATAAGCTCCTACAAATCAGTAATAAAAAGACAAATAATACCCCCTCCCCACAAAAAGTAAAAGAAACTTAGTAACATCACAAAAGAGTATGTATGTGGTCAAAAAGCCCGTGAAAAAGGTGCCCGACATCGTCAGTCATCAGGGAAATGTAAATTAAAATCATAATGAGATACCATTCAGAGTCACAGGAATGACCAGAATTAAAAAAAGAGATTGACATCTCTAAATGTTGGTCGTTAAAACTAAATTAAATCTTTTTGTTTTCGTCTTTAGTTTCATTAGAAAATAAATTGTTTATCTCTGTACTCAGCCAGGTATTTTTATCATTTCCCTCTTCATCATCCTCAGAGTATCCTGTCACTGATAAACAAGCCAAGTTAAGCTCACTGGAAGATATTAATTTTATCATTATTTTTGACTGTTCACATTATGCACTCACACAAAAGAAATCATCCCAGTATTAAAATCCTACCATTTAATCTGGAGGTTCAAATACATATACATTGTCAAATACGAAAATTGTTTTAAACATCACAGAGTGATTTCACTAAGAAGTTATTTATAGTTATTTTGTTTATATGACTTATGTATCTATAGAAAAAATATCTGAACATTAACTGATAATCTGTCCACAATATATAGGGAAGATGAATGGTTGAATAAAATAGGGAAAGAAGAAAATAGTATGTAATTCCCTTATGCTTTTTAAGAAGAAAATTAGGAAAAATTGAAAATAACTAAGAACATAGTGTTTTACAAATAAGATAAAGAAGGAATAAAAAAGATAAGGGAAAATGGGAGACTTTGATTTCCATTTTCATTTATTCAGCATAATTCTATTTCTTCTAATGGGTACCATTCTTAACTTTTGGAGGAAGGATTCCTTAGACTTCTTTATCCCTAAGTTCACATAGACAGTGAATGAGATCAGGGATCTGGGAGATTCCTCCCATCTTCCTACTTACTGACAAGTAATCTGTGATGAGTAATATGAAGTACTTATTAACACAGAGCTATTCAGAGTTATTGATGAAAGGAACGATCCATCATGTGATTCCCAGGGCACTGAAGGAGTTTCTCCTTTATTGATTCAATAGTTAATAGAACCAGTCATTTATATGACCTGTTAAAAATGATTTGTATTTGGATGATGAATTTTATTTGGCCACTTTGCACTTTTTAGAAGTAGGGAAGGAAAACATTTTGTTGAAATAAATATTTTGTTCATTTATTTTCAAGACTTGGAATGCAATTCACATGACAAGGGAAATGGCTAGTAATTAAAACACAGTCACAGAAAAGAAACAAGTGGATGTTTAACAAGCAGTCTTCTTTGCTTCAGATGAAGCTGGGAGATGAACTGTTGTACTTTCCTTGGGTCGTAATTTTCACTCTTAGCTGCTTCACTTACTTTTCATTGCAATATGTAAAACAAAAACCAAAAAACTCTAGAGTCCCAAGTCCCACAAATATAGTGTCCCCTTACATAAATAATTTTACCCGTTTAGTTTTTCGTATCTGCAAAAAACAAGGTGATTTTTGGTAAATCTGTCTTATTTGTCTTATAAATAAGCATCTAAATTTGAGTTCTGAGAACCCATCTCCCACGTGCCCACATGCTTAGAACCAGGGTTAAGAACATGCACTTCGTTTCTAGGCAGAACTCTTACAACTATGTGAAGTTAGACAAAACACTTAACTTCATAGCTCTTCATTTCCCTCAAGTATTAGAGCAGTGGTCATTTTGGTTGGCTCTCCAATATCATTCCACTTTCTAGGATTTATCTAAGATGTTTGTTGCCGTCCAGACTCCTTGCCAGTAATTGCTTCATGGATGGACAGGCCTGAACTACTTGGGTTCAACAAGGTACAAAAGAGTGGCCAGTTCTGTTGAATGTGGACAGGTGATTATGCTCAGTTGTTGGTAGCAGATACCTCTTGACCATGAGGGTAATCAGCCATAGGATGAAGCCAACATGTTGAAGGGGGATGGAGAGATGGAAAGCTCCTTGATGATGCTCTTAAGGAACTGATAAACCTGAAGTCTGCTCTACCTCTCGACTTCTGGGTATTACATAGTCAGTTTGAGGTGCAGGGTTTGGGGGTTTTTTTTTACTTGCAACTGAAAGCTTAATAATAGAGGAAAAAATAATACCCCTACATCATAGAGTTCATACAGGGATTAAAGGAACTAATGCATGTAAAGCACTTCACTTTACATGGTGTCTGAGTTCATAGCTAGTTTTCAATTAAATGGAGCTGTTATTGTTGTTACCCCACAAAAAGACCTAAGAAGATGCCAACTCCATTTTGCTTTCGGTAGAGGCTGTAAGAAAAGGAATTGTGTTGTAGCCAGCTCTAACCCCTTAGCATCTCTCCTTTCAGTTATTAGTGGGACTCTCTGATGTACCGTCTGAGCCCACATTTTAATTCTTAACCTTTTCTATCTGTTCTGGTATCCCTTGGTTTCCACTAGGTTTTCCTCTCCCTGGAGTTTTTACTCTGTCACATGCCTTGAGAGGACCACTGATGGAGTCCTCCTCCTATGATGAAGTCCATTAATGCCTTTTCTGTTTTGCTTCCTGACTTCAAAGAATTACAAGATGACGTTCTCATCCAGGATTTGCAGACAGGACTGTGGCTCATGTGTTCTCTGCTCCCTTGTGCCAGGAAGGAATGACAGCTTTTGTGTTTAAGACTAGAAAAAGTCATGTTGCTAGGTATTTGCAAAATAACTGCAGTCAGGCTTTGTTTTTGAAGGTACTGGGAAATCTGAGAAAATTAAGGTGGATTTCTTGTGGGTAAAAATGCTTGACACTGGCTGGTCAGAAGAAAGAAGTGATCAGACTACTAGGAGAGTGAATTGCATTCCTTTGGTTTGAGTAGTAGGGACAAGTGACTGGTCCCAGATGTTTTGTGCTTTGGCTGCGTGTGACTGAGGGGGTGCTGTTCATTGTGGCATGGATTCATGTCCTCATTTAAGTCTTTCTGACCAGCAAATCTCATGGCCTTGGAAGCTGGAACCAAGTTCTTGTGGCTGAGCTGCCATGACACCAGCAGAGTCATTTGCCTTTAAGAGAATCATGTAAGCCTAAACAATGAGTAGCTCAACAGCAAAAAACAAGAACTGCCATCAGAGGCCTGTCCACCATTTTCCTGAACCACACAAGCCCTGGAAGTCCTGGTGTTCCACTAGGGGAGACATGGAATCATAAACAATTTTTTATTGAAGTACAGTTGATTTACAATATTGTGTGAGTTTCAGCTATACAGCATAGGGATTCAGTTCTTTATTTTTTAATTGAAATACAGTCATTTACAACATGTCAATTCCTGGTGTACAGCACAGTGTCCCAGTCATGCATATACATACATGTATCATTTTCATATTCTTTTTCATTAAAGGTTATTATAAAATATTGAATATAGTTCCCTGTACTATACAGAAGAAATTTGTTTTTTTAATCTATTATATATAGTGGCTAACATTTGCAAATCTCAAAACTTCCAAATTTATGCCTTCCCACCCTCTTTCCCCCGGTAACTGTAAGATTGTCTACTATGTCTGTGAGTCTGTTTCTGTTATATAGATGAGTTCATTAATGTCCTCGATTCAGGACATTTTTTTTTCAGATTATATTCCATGATAGTTTATTATAAAATAATTGAGTTTATAATTCCATGTGCTACATAGTAAATCCTTATTGCTTGTCTGTTTTATGTATAATAGTTTGTATCTGTTAATTCCATACTCCTACTTTGTCCATTTCTCCCTCTCCCCTTTGGTAACTATAAGTTTGTTTTGTATGTCTGTGTGCCTATTACTGTTTTGTATATAGATTCATTTGTACTATTTTTAAATTCCACATATAAGTGATGTCATATAGTTGCCTTTCTCTGTTTCACTTAAAATTTACTAGGCATAATATTTACTAAGCATAATATTCTCTAGGTCCATCCATGTTGCTGCAAATGGCAATGTTTCATTCTTTTTTATGGTTGAGTAATATTTCATCATATGTATACCACTTCTTATTAAGCCAGTAATCTGTTGATGGATATTTTTAGGTTGTTTCTGTATCTTGGCTATTGTAAATAGTGCTGCTATGAACATTGGGGTATATGTATCTTTTCCAATCAGAATTTTTGTTTTTTCCAGATGTATACTCAAGAGTCAGATTGCTGGATTGTATGGTACCTCTATTTTTAGTATTTTGGAGAAGCTGGATACCCTTTTCCACAGTGACTTACTTTCCCACTAACAGTGTACAAGGGTTTCCTTTTCTTCACATCCTCTCCAGAATTTATTGTTTGTAATAATAAGTGATAGCCAGTCTGACCAGTGTGAGATAATAGCTCATTATGGTTTTGATCCACATTTCTCTCTCTAATAATTAGTAATACTGAGCAAGTTTTCATGTGCCTTTTGGCCATCTGTATATGTTCTTTGGGGAAATGTCTGTTTAGATCTTTTGTCCATTTTTTGATTGGGTTATTTGTTTTTTCACTATTGAGTTCTGTGAGTTTTTTGTATATTTTGGATATTAATCACTCATTAGTTGCATCTCTTGCAGATATTTTCTTCCATTCTGTAGATTGTTTCCTTTGCTTTGCAAAACCTTTTAAGTTCGATTAGGTCACACTAACATTGAAAAAATATTTATTTTTGCTTTTATCTCTTTTCCCTTGTGAGATGATATGATCTAAGAAAATATTGCTGCTATTTATGTCAGAAAATGTTTTGCCTATGTTCTCTTCTAGGTGTTTTATGGTGTCACGTCTTATATTTAGTTTTTTTTTTTTTTAACCATTTTTAGTTTATTTTGTATATGGTGTGTTGGAGTGTTCAAATTTCATTGATTTACTTGTAGCTGTCTAGGTTTCCCAGCACTACTTGCTGAAGAGACTGTCTTTTCTCCATTGTATATCCCTCCCTTCTTTGATGTAGATGAGTTGGCTGTAGGTGTGTGAGTTTCTTTCTGGGCTCTCTGTTCATTTCCATTGATCCATATGTCTGCTTTTGTGCCAGTACCACACTGTTTTGATTACTGTAACTTTGTAGTATTTGTCTGAAGTCTGGAAGGGTTATGCCTCTAGCTTTGCCCTCTTTCCTCAGGATTGTTTTGGCAATTCTGTTTTTTTTTTTTTGTGATTCCATATAAATTTTAGGATTATTTGTTCTAGTTCTGAGAAAAAAGTCATGCATATTTTGAGAGGGATAGCGTTAAATCTATAGATTGCTTTCAGTAGTATGGCCATTTTAACAATATTAATTCTTCCCATCCAAGTGCATGGGGGTATCTTTCCATTTATCTGAGTTATTTCAATTTCTTTTATCAGTGTTTTCTAGTTTTTAGCATATATGTCTTCCATTTACTTTGTTAAGTTTATTTGTAAGTATTTTATTTTTTTGATATGATTTTAAATGGAATTTTTCTTTTACTTTCTCTCTTGGATATTTCATTATTAGTGTAAAGAAATGCAACAGATTTGTTTATTAATCCTATAGCCTGCTATTTTGCTGAATTCATTAATTAGTTCTAATGGCTTTTGTGTGGAGACTTTAGGGTTCTCTATAGAGTATCATATCATCTGCAGTTAGTGACATTTTTACATCTTCCCTTTCAACTCGAATACCTTTTATTTGTTTCTCTTGTACATTGCTGTGGCTAGGACTTTCAATAATATGTTGAATAGAAGTGATAAGAGTGGGCATCCTTGTCTTGTTCCTGAACTTAGCAAGAAGGCTTGCAGCTTTTCACCTTTGAGTATTGTGTTGACTGTGGATTTGTTGTAAACAGCCCTTATTATGTTGAGATATGTTCCCTCTATACCCACTTTGATCCTTAAATGGATATTGAATTTTGTCAGATGCTCTTTATGTGCCTATTGGGAAGATCATGTAGGTTTTGTCTTTCCTTTTTTTTAGTGTGGTGTATCACATTAATTGATTTGTGTATGTTGAACCATCTTTGTGACCATGGATTGAATCCAAATTGATCGTGATGTATGATCCTTTTTCTGTATTATTGGGTTCAGTTTGCTATTATTTTGTTGAGGATTTTTGCATCTATATTCATCAAAGATATTGGCCTGTAATTTCCTTTTTTTGTAGTGTCTTTGGTTTTCATATCAGGGTGATGGTGGCCTCATAGAATGAATTTGGGACTGTCCCCTCCTCTACAATTTTTTGGAATAGTTTGAGAAGGATAGAATTAGAATTTGGTAAAACTCCATTTTGAGGTCATCTAGTTGTGGACTTTTGTTTGCAGAGATGTTTTTGTTTTTGTTTTTGTTTTTTGGGTTTTTTGTTATTAATTACAAATTCCATTTCACTTGTAGTGATTGGTCTGTTCAAATTATGTTTCTTCGTGACTCAGTTTTGGCAAGCTGTAGGTTTCTAGAAACATGCCCATTTTTTCTAGGTTGTCTAGCTTGTTGGCACATTGTTCATGTTTATGGTGTTCTTTTATGAATTTTTTTTTTGTATTTCTGTGGTATTGGTTGTTATTTCTCCTCTTTTGCTTCTTGTTTTGTTTATTTGGGTCCTCCCTCTTTTCTTTTATCTTTAAAAAAAAACAGCTCTTGGTTTTACTGATCTTTTCTATTATCTTTTGATCTCTGTTTTATTTATTTCATCTCTGATCTTTATTACTTCCTTCTTTCTTATGACTTTGGGTTTTATTTGTTCTTCTTTTTTAAATTTTCTATGGTGGTAGGTTTGGTTTTTTATTTGAAATTTTTCTTATTTCTTGAAGAAGTCCTGAATGCAAGAAAATTCCCTCTTCGAGCTACTTTTGCTGCATCTCATAGGTTTTTGTAAGGTTGTGTTTTCATTTTCATTTGTTTTGAGGCTTTTTCTAATTTCTTCTTTGATACCATTGACCCATTGGTTTTTTTAGTAGCATATTGTTTGGTCTTCATGTGTTTATTCTTTTCTCATTTTTCTTTCGGTAGCTTATTTCTAGTTTCATATCATGTGGTCAGAAAAGATACTTGAAATAATTTCTATCCTCTTAAATTTGAGGCTTTTTTTGTGTGTGACTGAATATGTGGTCTAGTCTAGAGAATGTTCTATGCATGCTTGAAAAAAAAAGAGGTATTCTGTTTTGTTTTGTTTTGTTTTTTGATGAAGTGTCCTGTAGATATCAAATAAGTCCACCTGGTCTTTTGTGTATTTAGGACCTCTGTTGCCTTACTGATTTTCTGTCTGGATGATCTGTCCATTGATGTAATTGGGGTGTTAAAGTCTCCTACTATTTTTGTATTATTGCCAGTTTTTCTCTTTATGTCTGTTAGTCTTTGTTTTATGTATTTAGGTGCTCCTATATTGAATGTACGTATGTTAACAAGTATAATATACTATTTTTTCACTGATCCCTTTATCGTTAAATAATGCCCTTCTTTGTCTTTCTTTATGATCTTTGTTTTAAAGTCTGTTTTGTCTGACCTGAGTGTTGCCACCCCTGCTATCTTGTCATTTCTATATTCATGATACATCTTTTTTCTGTCCCCTAAGTTTCAGTCTGTGTGTATGTCTTTCACCCTGAAGTGAATTTCTTGTAGGCAGCATATTGAAAGTTCTTGTTTTTTTTTTTTTTAATTCGTTCAGCCACTCTGTGTCTTTTGGTCAGAGCATTTAGTCCATTGACATTTAAAGTAATTATTGATAGGTATGTACTTCCTGCCATTTTAATTCTTGTTTTCTAATGCTTTGGTAGTTCTTCTTTGTTCATTGCTTCTTTTTGTTTTTCCCTTTGTGATTTTCTTTTGTATTATGCTTGAGCTCCTTTCTTTTTTGTTTTTGTGACCCTACTGTATTTTTTTGTTTTGTGGTTACCATAGAGTTCAAGTATGTTGACCCATAACTGTATTTTAATTGTTATATGTCTTGTTGTGGGTCTCTTTGGGTCCATCTTGTTTGGGATCTTCTGTGCTTCCTGTACCTGGATATCTGTTTCCTTCTTTAGGTTTAGAAGGTTTCAGCCATAATTTCTTCAAATACATTTTTGGTCCCCTTCTCTCTTCTATTTCTGGAACCCTTATGTGTAGATAGGCGTGTTTTATATTATCCCATAGATCTTCTGTGTTGCTTTCATTTTTTTTTTTTTCATTTATCTTTATGTCTGCTGTTCTGATTGGGCGATTTCCATTATTCTGTCTTCCAAATAACTTATTCGTTCTTCTGGGTCATTTAGTCATCTATTCATTGTTTCTAGATTGCTTTTTATCTCAGCAGTTGAATTGTCTATTTTTGATTGGTTCATCTTTATAATTTCTAGTTCCTTGTTACAGTGATCTGTGTTTTCTATCAATAATCTTTCTTAATTCAGTATTTTTTAAATACATTTTTATTGAAGTATAGTCAGTTTACAATGTTGTGTCAGTTCCTGGTGTATAGCACAATACTTCAGTCATACAAGAACATACATCTATTTGTTTGCATATTCTTTTTAACCACTATTATCTTTTTAACCACAATATCTAGTTACAACTAGACATTGAATATGCTTCTCTGTGCTATACAGTAGGATCTTGTTGTTAATCTATTTTATATATAGTAGTTAGTATCTGCAAATCTCAAACTCTCAATTTATCCCTTCCTACCCCCCTTTTCCTCTGGTAACCATAAGTTTGTTTTTTTATGTCTGTGAATCTGTTTCCGTTTCATAAATAAGTTTGTCTTTTTTTAAAAGATTCCCCATATAAGTGATATCGTATGGTGTTTTTCTTTCTCTTTCTGGCTTACTTCACTTAGAATGACGTTCTCCAGGTCCATCCATGTTGCTGCAAATGGCATTATTTGATTCTTTTTTATCACCGAGTAGTATTCCATTGTATAAATATACCACAACTTCTTTATGCAGTTATCTGTTGATGAACATTTAGGTTGTTTCCATGTCTTGGCTATTGTAAATAGTGCTGCTGTGAATACGGGGGTGCATGTATCTTTTTGAATTAATGTTCCCTCTGGATGTATGCCCAAGAGTGGTATTGCTGGATCATATGGTAGGTCTATTTTTAGTCTTTTGAGGAATCTCCATACTGTTTTCCATAATGGCTGCACCAAACTACATTCCCACCAATAGTGTAGGAGGGTTCCCTTTTCTCCACAGCCTCTCCAACATTTATGTTTGTGGCCTTTTGAATGATGGCCGTTCTGACTGGTATGAGGTGATACCTTATTGTGGTTTTGATTTGCATTTCTCTGATAATTAGCGATATTGAGCATTTTTTCATGCTGCCACTGCGCCATCCAAAGCACACCCTAGATGCCCTTGTCTGTCTCTGTAGCTAGAGTGAGTCTATGTCCATATACTGTGCCAGCCTGTGGTGTGGACTGAGCAGGGTCAGGGTGTTCTTCCCTGCAGATTGGGCAGTGCAGCTAGGCAGCAGCCGTCAGTGCAACGCCTTCCTCTGATAGCTGGCATGCCAGCATGTGTGTACTTCTCGTGAATAGAGTCCAGGCTTTTCTAGTCCTTCTGTCTGTCTGAGTGGATTTCCCAGTAGGCAGAGGGCCTTGCTCCTCTGCACAGGACCCCAGGGCTAGGATGTCCAGATTGTGGCACAACCTACTCACTTCCCAGAGGATGTACCTCTGCAGACCCCTTCCTTTCAGATTCTTTGCAGGGGCAGAGGTCCTGACATGGTGCCTTTTTTCCCCATCTACCTGGTTACATGGGGATCTTTCTTGCAGCTTTGGTCATATAGGAGTTCTTCTGCCAGTTTCTAGTTAGTTTTCTTTAAGAATTTTTTATTTTAGAAATATGAAGAAATGTGACATTTTATGTACCTAAAATGGCATAGGAAAATTTCTACCTGTTTTAGGCTTCTAAAGTGGGTGATCTGCCTGATCATCTAAAATTATCTGGTATTTTATTCACTCATGCCCCCAGGCCAGGCCTTTCCATTACTGGACAAATCTGGATACTATTTTCAAATAGGTTTTTTCTAATTAACTTCATTTAAAAAAATTAATCCATGAATATTAAGATAGTCAAAAGGAAAATACTGATTTTTCTTTCCTTTTTCCTGTTTTCTTTTCTCTTTCAATTTATGAACTAAATTTTAGGTCGAATATTAGAGAGGCAAACCAATTCTCTGCACAAGTTAAGTAGCCAAACAGTTACTATGCCATTAGTAACAACTTCCATCCAGGGCGTCTCTCTGCCTGACAAAGTGTTTAAAGAGGAAACACTTAGGGAAATCTTTAAGAACAAAATGCATTTCAACTGAGTCAACATGGTGTGCAGCACATCAAAACATGGAGATTAAAGCATACATCAACTTTTCTCTATCACAAAACTGTCCTACTTGTCATTTTAAGAAAGTAGCCTATCAAGCATATGCTTTGATCATTTATAATGGATTCTTTCTGACTGGTTGTCATCGTGAAAATTAACATGCCTAGTTGAGAAAGCATAACAGCAACGTTGGTAAAGAAAGATTAATCATTTGTTCCAAATAATAAAGGCATTGTCACTGGGCTAAATCAATCTAATATCATTAGGAACTTCTATTTTCTTTAGAAACCACATGCCACATCTCACATGCAAATTAAGATTAATGGTGTTTAGTATCTATGATGTGCCTTCATCCATAGATCTGGACATTGACTACAGTACATCAGTGTAGTACATTTTGAAATGATATGGCATAATTAGTGAAAGTTCCATTCATGAAGAGCTAAGTTATTCACATATTTAAGTTTTACTGTTGAAACATGATTACATCTTTTATCTTCTAGTAAGTTAAAGATATGAAGGAAACAAGATCAACAAATACTGCTGGGCATTTGTTAAGTATAGTTCTTCATTGACAGTAAACCTTAAACAGGGTTTCAGTTCAAAGAAGAATTGACTTTCTCCAATCTGGTTAAAGCATAGAGGTCTAAATTTGTAAAATGACCTTATGAAGGAAGAAAATAGTCAAAAACAGAACCCGAAATATTTACTTGTTACAATTTAAAAAGTGGAACGCTTGTTAACTAGTTAAGATAATCATGTACATCAAGGATGCTTGACTTTCTTTATTCCCATTGTTTATTCAAGAAACAGTATAATCATGTATTATGCTTATTTAGAAAAACTATGGGACACAATTGTCTTGCATATTACTTATCACAACTTAAAATTTTTTTTAAAGTTTTTTTGTTGAACTACAGTCAATTACAATGTGTCAATTTCTGGTGTACAACACAGTGTCTCAGTCATGCATATACATATATTCAGATAACTTTTTATTTCACATTTTAGTCTGGCCCAAATGATTACTATCACGGTCCTAACTTAGCACATGTGATTCATGGATGATATAAACAAACTGAAATTCTTCATGTACGAATGTGAACATAAAGCATGAAAGTGGTCATTACAGAGAAATAAGGGAGCTTTCTGTTTAAACAAGGACACAGAGGGCAAGATCAAATCACTGTGGAACATAACCACTTCCACTACTTAATGGTCCAATCTTTTGAATTTCCTTAAATTTTGAATTTAAGGCAGCAGTAGTTTTAATTGCATCTCCCTAAGGATGCATGACATTGAATATTTTTTTCACGTGTTTTTTTGCCATCTGTGTATCCATTCATATCTGTTGTTTGTTTCTCTCTTCATTAACAAATAAATAACTCATTCCCTCCCCCAAAATAATCTTGCCATTGACTAGCTAGAACGTTTTATATTTTATGTTCTCACCACATGCTTGACTCTGTGTCTTCTCCATAATCAGTAATGGTGTTTCTTTGAATTTATTTATATTGAATGTTAAACAAAATGCAGCAAATATAACACCTATAAATTGTTTCCTGAAATTGGGAAGGTCAAAAAAGAATTTTTCTTTACATATAGTAGCATTTTCCAAACTGTGTTACTAATTCTACAGATAAGTGTTCTGTGTTAAAAAAAAAAAAAAAAAGAGAGTGCCATGGTCATAAATATTTGAGAAACACTATAAAATGCAGTTACCCAAACGGGTTTGAACTGTGGGAGTCCACTTACTTGTGGATCTTTTCAATAAATATATTAAAAAATTTTTTTTGAGATTTATGACATTTTGAAAAAACTTGCAGAACATAGAAATATCAAAAAAAATTAAGAAAAAGTTAGATATGTCATGAATGTATGAAATAGGTGTAGATACTAGTTTATCCTTACATAGGCATAAGGTGAGTGATATTTCATATAAAACTTAATTTCCTACTGTTTTACAGTGTCGCTGTCAAAAGAATTACATCACCCTACAGTATGCATCTCAAGAAACCATGTGTCAGCCTATCAGGTAAGTGGTTTTTTAAAAAATGTAACAATGTTTTCAAGAGTGTATTATGAACATGACTAGTAGTTCTGTATGCCGTAAGAGTTCTGTAACGATTCATTCATTAGCGTATAGGCTAGGCTGCCGTGAAGCCATCATATCAACTACCCTTGGCTACCATAAAGCAAACTCTGCTTCTTCATTATCAAGGTATAAATCATACCTGTAAGTAAATAGGAGTTTCTTTTTCACATTATCTTTTTATTTTTGATGTCGAATGTTAGTAATACATATACCTACAGTATTTTGTGTCACGTAAGACAATGTTTATGTAGGTATTGACACAATACATTTTGTAAACTGAAGATGTAAAATTACAGTATTGATAAACACAGTACAGTCCTGTAAATGTATTTTCTCTTCCTTATGATTTTCTGAAGAACATTTTCTTTTCTCTAGCTTACTCTTTTGTTAGAATACAGCATATAATTCATATAAAATACAAAATATGTGTTAATTGACCATTTATGCTATCTGTAGGGTCAACAGAAGGCTATTAGTAGTTAAGTTTTGGGGGAGTCAAAAAAGTTATACGTGGTTTTTCACGTATGTAGGGGGTTGGCACCTTTAACCCCTGTGTTGTTCCAGGGTCAACTTTATATCCAATTCCATGGAAATCACATTATAATACAAAAAAAAAGACCCAGGACCCAAATAGAGATTAAATTTAACAAATAACATTAAATAAATTGGCTGGGATTAACTCTTCTCTTTTTCTTTCTTTCTTTGTGTTTTTTTTTTTTTGTATCTGATAGTGGGAGGCAGGGGTAGAGGAGAATGGTCCCCTCAACACTGCCTTAAATCTTTTGGAGATCTTAACAAAGTCTTATTACCACATACTCTATTTGATCTCTACCACAGGCAGTATTTCACTTTGAGAATCTTTTCAGAATGGAGGGAGTAGAAATTAGAGATAGTTTAATTTTCCAACTCAGAAATTCCTAGTCATTTTATAGTCCTTTAAATTTTTCTTGAAATTTTGAGACGTCTTTCTTTAACTGGTCTCTGCGACATTTTTTCAATTAAAAGAAGCCAATTGACATTTTCAGCATTCTACCTGAAAATCATCTTACCAAGGTTCCTGAGTATATAAAGTGGATTTTCTTTCTTCTACATCTCCTCAGGCTACTATTTTCCAGCTGTTTCACTGCTGTGTAACATGGGGTACCATTTTTTCCAATTTTCAATAAAAATCTTCTCAACATTTTCCCCAGGCTTTGCTGGCAGCTTTCTTGCCATTTTGTATATCCTTCACTAACAATTTCTTTTCTTTTATTTCTGCCTCTGCTCACAGAGAGAGTTACCATTGGGTCTCTCAAATACTCTGGTATTCTGAACAAAATTCCAGCTTTCTACCTTGCCTGGCCACCCAGTGGCTGATACAGTTGCCTGTGCTTCCTTACTTTCTGACACATCCTTATAGTGAAGTCCGTCTTTTTTTTTTTTTTTTTTAATCGATCATATAATTTATTGCCTCAAGTAGAACATCTTTGAGAGTGAAATTAGACACTATTAGTAATTATTCTCAGATAACAGGCAAAGAGTTAGGCTCTCCTGGGCAGAGCAAGATGTATCTTCGCCACACTTTTACTTAACCTGAGTATCTCTCTCCTATGCAAACATCATAAATAGCTGGAAAGAACATTAT
This sequence comes from Camelus ferus, assembly GCF_009834535.1. Lineage (NCBI taxonomy): Eukaryota > Metazoa > Chordata > Mammalia > Artiodactyla > Camelidae > Camelus > Camelus ferus. The sequence continues at coordinate 85,773,357 of NC_045698.1, read as the reverse complement.
CAATACACTGATACACCTTTCTCCTTGAGGAAACGAAGATTCCTGATACCCATATGCACATACTTCAGAGATAGCTAAATTTTAAAAAATAATTCTAGCTCTGATTCTTTAATATCTGGTTGCAGAACTGGTTAGGGTTTCCCAAACATTTCAAGAACTCTTGTATAATCTTGGGCCCCAACACTTTTTCAGTACTTTTGCTTTTAAGTATTTAGGCAAATCAAATTTTCACTTTTTTATGTATTATGTTTAATTATAAAGAAATTCAGAGATGATAATAAAATATTTATGAACAAATTAAGCACAGTGGATATTAGTAATAAGATAATGAATCATTTAATATATTAATAAATATACTCAAAATTAATTTTACCCTTTGGCCAACCTGGCTCACTTCCTACTGGAAATCTGAAAATACGAGAGTAGAAATTATACCAGGCTGAAACAAGGGAATAATTCAATCCAAACTTTTTTCTATTTTTTTTCCTCTAAACCAAGAGCCCTTGGTTTTGTTTTGTTAGACAAGAAAAGACAAAGAACCAAGCTCCACAGCAGCCAAGACTTGTGTAGCACAGAATGCAGTGTGTATCGAAACATACAAACCTTGGTCAGACTGGGAAGGTGGCTGAACACAGAGCTGGGTCACCTTATCTGGTCCAGTATTGTACACAGGGTGAGCATTCAGATGGCCTTGTGGAATATGGAAATTTCCTCTATTTAAGGCAGAAGCAGCCAGCCCAGAGTGAATTCTATTTTCGAGGTGCCTCAGTGTACATTCTAGGTGCTGAGAAGCAAGTCCATTTTTCAGAAACACTAGAAACTAAGATGGTTATTATGGACTTAACAACTTAGTGGAAATTGACCTAAAACTGCTAACTACGTGAGTTACAGGGAGTGAGTCCACATTTCAGTGTTCTATCCTATGCCATTTGATTATAGTATAGTTTTCATGTTTGACTGTGGTGCTAGGAAATATGTTGTCTGAGTTACATAATATCGGCATTTCCTGGTTTGGGTAAATAAATGTACCAGTTGTTCTGCTGGCTACAGGAAGCAATGGTATTTAATGAAGAAAAAAATCTTTTAAGAAGCTAATTCCTATACTAGGAAGTGACCTGGACACTGGGGGAAAAAAATGAGTACAAAAGAATTTAACTTTAGGTGCAAGTTGCATTATCTGAAATCTAGAGTTCATCTTTCAGCTTGGTTGAGAATTAAGTACTTGGTAGTCAAACGTTGTCTGTAAAAGCTTAATTTACATCAGGAACACTTTGAATTTCATCACTTGGTATTTCTCTAAGGTTCTTAGTTACATAAAATGTGTGGTCAACCTGCAGCCAGTAGGAAATGGCATTAGAAGAATACTGACATGAATATATAAATCACTTAACAGCTTGTGAAACATTTACTCCAGTTAGCGAATTGCATATAAAATCTTAAGTCTGAGTTAAATCTAGAGCTGTGGAAAATTTCAGAGAGGTGAAACGAAGGCAACTGTTTTTAAGGCAGTTTTCTCCTCTAAAAATGATGATATTAGACTAAATGATCTCAATGTTGTTCTGTGTGTCTAAATTTCTAAATTATTGATTGGTAGGTTAGCACACTTTCTGAAAATACAGAATTAAAATCAAGCCGCTTCATATATTCTTTATTTTTGCAAAGTGTAAATTGGTGCTTTGTTTATGCCCCCTCCCTGGAAATATACTATAAAAGCAGTGTGTGCGTGCAAATATGCTTGGGTGTTAAGTATTTGTCATGTTATTTTTTTCCTCTATAACTTTTTTTCTCCAGTTAACGGTGCAGAGTTGATGTGGGAGAGACTCTGGCTCTGGGGCATGTCTGTTGTGTAATTTGGCTGAAGTGGACGTTACAGACAGACAGGTGGGTGTGTGCTCACGTGACTGCCTCCGGGAGGGCCACTTGGGAGCCCTGTCACTGGAGGCATTTCATTTTCTGGGTTTATTCAGGAGGCAGTCTTGGCTTATGTGGATTCCCTGCTAAGGTGGAACTGTGTCCCTTGAGTTTACTCTGTGCAAGTTACAGTGCTTTGGGCTCTGATCTTTACTGTCAGTGGGATTGCAGGGGCAGTCTTCAAGGCCTCTGAAGTCCTAAAAGGATTGGATAGGGGTTTTAACTTAAACTCAGATGTTAACATACAAATCAGAGGGCTTTTTGTTACACGATGAACATAAAGATGATTCTTTTCCACACAGATTATTGTATATAAATCATGGAAACTACTGTCTTTAAACTCTGAATCAAAGGGAAATCAGAGCAGGCTTCTTAGTAATTACTAACATACCCTGAATTCAGGTGCCTATATACCCTACACACTTATATGCATCCTTATGCTTGGAATAATCTCCACAGCTATGAGAGATTCTGAGAACCAACCTATCTAACATCGCACAACAGTGAGGTGTATAGCTGCGATTTAACTCCAGGTCTCACTGACTAAAAAGATCAGATTTTTCCATTACAACACCCTTCGTCTCAGGACATCATGAAAAGGAAATTGTGAAGTCATCTAAAAAATTGTTTAACTCAAATCCTCCCTTCACTTTGATGTAATGGAAAAATGAAAGCTTTGCCCAGAGTCTAAGAGAGCGAAATCTAGACCCAGAAATCTAACCTTCAGTTTAGTAACCTTTTATTGAGCCTGAGATGAGTGCAAAATTTTAGAATAAATTGAATTTTTCTTCACGATAATAATTTCATAAGCTGTTGTATCCTCCACAGTTGCCTTAACACTTAGCAGGTCTGTTCCAAAAATAATAGGAAACAGAACAAAATACAACTAAAATTGTTATCATTCTCTGTGCCCTATTAAAACCCACCCTGCATTATGCATGCACCATGGATGATTTTTCCCTTGGCAAAGTGTGGAGAACATTTAAATTGTGGTATGTCAGACCTCAAGAGGGTCTCAGAGAAGCCTGATACAAAACCTCCTTCTGGAGACGAAGAAGAGAGGCCCAGGGAAGTTAATCCCATGACTCAAGTCACGTGGTGAGTGATGGTTTAGTTTGCCTTTTGATCTTCCCAGTCACTCTAGTGCCCTTATCATCACATCACCTTCCTTACCTTTAACTACGTTTACTTGTCTTAATCTCTGCACAGCTAACTGTGCGCACGCGTGCACACACACACACTCAGTCTAAGGAGAAGAAAGTGATACAGAATGAAGAAAGATAGACCATAGGGAAATACAGACATGCAGACCTGATTAATGTGCTGGCTATAAATCTCAGTGCAGTATGATTTCTTATTGCCCTTAGTGGAGAATTTACCCGGAAAAAGCCTAGAATTAGAGATGTTCATTGAACTTGCTTCTAGCTTTTTGACTTCTCTTTTTCAGCATCCAAGGAACAGCTACCAGTATTACTTACTGAATCTCATGCTTTCATTTTATATTTCCACCAGCTGTGGTTTAGGCATTTTCCTCTCACAATCCTTTAAGATTCTCTAGTGTTATCAAGCAACCTAAAAACATTTATTTGAAGGATACGTAAACCTAAACCTTCCACTAAGCCCTCACGGTTATATTACTCTTTATTTTTCAAATATTGTCTATCCTTCCATCTGCAGACGTCACCTACACAGAATCTCATAATGTCCTGTCTTTGGGAAGACGTGTCATCTTTTTTATTGGTACAATCTCAGCTTCTTTATCTAAGTGGAAAGGAATCATAATTTCTGTCTTACCTAGAGGAGAAGGTTTTCATAAACCTTATTAGTAAATGATATTTTATTTTATTTTTTAATCTTTTCTTATTGAACAGTCATTGATTTAGTGTTTCAGGTGTACAGCAAAGAGATTCAGTTATACATATTTTATTTATATATATATTATATATATATATAGCTATTCTTTTTCAGGATCTTTTCCATTATAGATTATTACAAGATATTGAATATAATTCCCTGTGCTATACAGTAGGTCCTTGTTGTTTATCAACTTTATAGTAGTGTATATCTGTTAATTCCAAACTCCTAGTTTATCCCTCCATTTAATCATTAATTGATACTTAATTATTGCCATAAATGAGCTACATACTCCATTCGTTTATGATCAAGTCTTCTCTGCATCAACAGCATTTATTTTCTCCTTATGTGTGGACATTGTAAAAAGGAAAAATAACTCCCTAAATTTGGGGCTTAACGTAGTCTTTTATTTAAAAACATCCACGCCTCTGAACATAGGTACTCAGCCTTCTCAGCTTGAATCACAGTCTCATCCCCAAAGCCTTCTAAACCCTTGTCTGACCTGGATACTGCAAACTCTGGCATTTGCCTCTAGATTTCCCTTTCTCCCGCCTGTCATTGTCTCCAGACTCTTATTATCTGCAGTATGAAATGCTGTGTGCTGATAGATATTGGCAGAACCTGGTTAAAATTCATTTCACATAGCTTGCTCTTGCTTCAAAGGAACAAAGGTTTTTTTTTTTTTTAATCCTAAGAACAGAAAACCAAGTTATCTTTGTGGTGTTAAGCGTGAAACTGGTGGTTCTTTGTTTGAAAAACAACATCTGATGTTTCCTCTCTTTTCAAATCAGACAACTGGGCACTTCTGTATTACGCATCCCCAGTCCCCCTGCTTTGGGATTTTGTCATGTCAGGAGCTGCTGACAGCTGACAAACTGCTGTGCGTAGAGCAATGCTTACCCTCCCAAATTCCTGAGCCTACAAGGGAAAGAAAAGGCCTCTGTCTCAAACAGGGAGAGGATATGTGCCTAGATGCTTTGCTCCTTTCGTGCAGCAGAAGTCTGTTTCTGGGTCAGGTGGTTCTCTCCATCCCCAAGCAGAGCATCATCTGCCACTCACTCCAGACCCTTCCCAAGCCTCTGCTCATCTGCAGCCTCATATACGCTTCAAATCACTAACCACCTACACTGCCAAAGTCCCAACAAATTACTAGTCAATGCTGTACCCCAGGAGTTCAGCCTATAAATAATAATTGAAAAGGTGGTATTTTATTAAAACATAAAACCCACAACAAATGTAACAGTCAAAGCATTTAAGCAATCAGTCTTTCGCACTGATTGATTGACACACGTGGGTTTAGAGTAAGCAACCAGAATGAAGAACATACAGTCAATCATCGTTTAGGGTAGGATACTCAGCACAGTTGCTTTCTGCATTTTCTGTGCGCTGCATTAATGTGGGTCAGTGGCTATAACACCTCTAAAGTCTAGCACATAAAAAGTGTTGGCTTGCTTATCACCATCTGTCACTTAAAAAGATCTTACGTGAACTCTGCTGCTCTCAATCTTATAGATGACTTCATTTTTATAGTTAGATTCTGGACAGACCATGGAGGGAAACATTCCTGTAACATTTTGGGTTGAGTCATTATTTTTCCTTCCTACAAGAAGAAGATTCCATTCTGCCTAGGTATACTGGCACGTTGAACACCTTTCAATAGAGCCAGGACTGGGCATTCTTAAAGACAGCACAGTTCAGTGTTGATCACTCTCTTTATATTTGATTCTATGCAGTGCTGCCTGTGAAATCCTCGAAGCCAAATAAACAAACAAAATAAATAACAAGATGCACTTAACATGCTTACAGAATTATAGGGTTTTGAGAGATGGCATAGTATCCCGCTAGAAGCTATAAAAATACCCCAGCTGTTTCATGGTGTGCAGGAAATATATTGGTTTTACGTTTTATAATTTCAAACTCTGTTGTCAACAGGCAACTTATGTTACTTTATATTCCACTCATCACAACCCACCATAATTCCTTGTGGCAGAGCAAAGTAAAATATATTCCTCTGTGCTGACACTACTTATTGTTTTTTGTCTCCTATAAATGATTTGTGGCCCTGCTTTGAATTTTGGTAAGAAAGTGCATTTCCAGAAGCCTTTATGAGAAACAGCACATTCTGCAGCCCAGGAGATTCAGTCTCTTAGGAAACAGGAAAAGGCTATTTGGCTCTTTCTCACAAGCCATTTATGTTTTCTCCCATTTTTTTTTTTTCCGCCAGTGTCCTTCAAGCCTCTCTTTTCAGAGAAATTCATCAAGCAGCTGTTGAATCTATTAATCCCTTGCTTTAGTGCCCATCAGCCTGCATCTTCCTCAGGTAATCATTGTAAATCCTCTATAGCATCCTCTTAAGGTCCAGGTCAGGCTATCTCTTCCATTTCCATTTTATTGTTGATTCAAAGACTATCAAGTGATAATTGTTAAGAGCAGGAGAGGAGTTGACACCATTGTCTGGGAACCTTAAAAAGATTAGGCGCTCTGCCCAAGGTTTTATACTTCATTGGTTTTGAACATCTTACCCAAACATTGGCTATTCAAGTCATTAAAGTGGCCAGATTTTTTGAAGAGATTTGCACATCCCACACGGAAATATTATATCTTCATGGAACTTTCCTTCAGAGTGCTCAAGTCATAACCTGTTTTGACAGGGCTGTCTTCCCAGGTCCTCCAGGTTTGTGTTGAAGGAGGGAGTTGAGGACTGAGCTGTGAGTTGTGGCTCCTGCAGAGGGAGGTGGAACCTCTGTTTCCGGGGGCTGCTTTTTTTTTTTTTTTTTTTTAGTTATAGTCATTTTACAATGTGTCAATTTCTGGTGTACAGCACAATTCTTCAGTCATACATGAACATACATATATTCATTTCCATATTCTTTTTCACCATGAAGCTCCAGGGGCTGCTCTTATAGTCTCCAGGGATCTGACTGTGAAAAGGACACCCTGCTTTCCCAAAACTGTTCAGTCAAGTCAGGTCCGTGAAAGCCTGTTCTACTGCTGTTTACAGCACTCAGGCTTCTCTAAAGAAATAAAACCTTATGGCAAAGAGGTAACAACAAACCACCATCCACATTAGTGATAAAATTATAAATCACACTTAGTTTCGATCTGAAAAACATTATTGAGTTTCCTTAAAACGCTTTTATGATTAGAATTACATTTATGACTCTTTAAGTAATCAAGAATTCCAAATACATTCTAACCATTATACACCCTGCCTCCCAAAGTATTATTTTTTGAAATTTCTTTTGTGCTTTGGAGATCACTTGTATTTCACTTATTTCTAGAAATTTTCTGATAATTTATATCTCCCTATTTTTTTCAGATCTTTATTTTTGATAGTAAACACATAAATGAGGTTTTAAACAAAGCAGACAGTCTTCCCTCCTGAGGTTAAGGGGTGCTTATGTTTAGAAATATCAACAAAACTTGCCAATTCGCTCTTAAAGGGTATCCAGTCACCCAGGATTTATCTCCCAGTGCAGGGGAAGGTGAAGCAACAGGAATGTCAAGGAAGCGACAGAGAAGCTGTAAAATTTAACAATAATGCCCATTCCTTGAAGTTAACAACATGTTCTATAGACACTGTCTTTGTAAATCTGCCCAACAAATATTTGGGCCATGTGTATTTTCCTCATTCTAAAAATAAGGAAAATGAAGTTTATTTTTACACATCAGTAAATCATGAAATCCGGTTTCAAAACCAGGTCCCTCTGCCTGCAGAGCTTGTGTGCTGCCTCCTCCCCCGTTGTCCTGACGTTAGAAAGGACCACCGGACTCCCCAGCCTATAATCCCCTCCAGAAGGGTTGCAGGCTTGAGAGTTTGGTTTAAAATTCAGTGAAGAAATGTCATGCTATACATGGTAGGCTTAAATCTTCAGGGTAGGGAATTATGTAGTTGCCTTCTCAAGGGAACATGTTCAAATTTATTTCATTAATCTGAAGTAAGCAACTCATGTTTTCACACAGCCTCATTTCCATTCATCCAGCTGCATGGAAGCCAGTTTCCATGGTTGGCTTCTTCATTGTTCAGGAGAGATTTCATCAACTAATTGAAAAGAACACAGCTCTGTCCTCAGCAGAGCTAAAAATACATACAACAATTTCACCACCAATGCCAGACACATTATCAGTGTCCTGATCTTTGGCCTTTGATACTTTCAAGAGATGTCCCAGGGGAAATCTTTTGCTGGAATGTTAATCTGTTGCTTCTCTGACCTTCTACACATGTACCACATTATTATTACAACCCACATGCTTCTCTTTTCATGCTGTCATTTTGACAATAGAACCATCGGGCAATTCATCTTGAGACTAGATAGCTGGAACAAAGTGTGTCCCAGTAAGTGAAGTCAGATTGGCTAATGGTATTGTTTAAATGCAATAACATTTCTCTTCTGAAATCCACCCAGATTTCGAATGATATGTCATGCCTGTGGGATGCTTGGTAACAATTAGCTACTGGTGATTCATCAAAGGATCCCAGTGTGGGGATTTCTTAACATTTTTTTCTGAACATGCTTTGGAAACATAAATTAGTCCCTGAATTGGATTGGTGTGGATTTATCACTCCAGTTTCCTGTCTTTACCTTCTTTCTTCTTTCATCTGGCAGATGTTTGTTTCATCTTCAGATTTACTAAAAGTGGTGCAGGGATCTGAGAGCATTTAGCAATACTGAAAAGCTGTTTCTTTAAAGATTCTGCTCAAATGTCAAATGTCACCTCCTCAGAGTGGCCTTCCTTTGACCACCCCACATAAAACAAACCTCACTCCTATCAGTCTATATCCTCTCTATCCTGCTTTATTTTTCCTTGTAACAGCTATCATCAGTGGTCACATGATACATTTATTCATTGGTTGGCTAGTTCCTGCCTCTAGAATGCAGGTTCTGCAGAAACTTGGTTGGTTTGTTCTCTGCTGTCTCCGCTGGGGCCAGGACAGTGCCTGGCTCATAGCAGGGGCTCCAAAAGATTTAGATTTCTTGAGTGATAGAGCGTCTTCCACCCTAGACCATATGGGCAGGATGATGCTATAGTGGCATGTGAACTGCAAGTCTCACTGATAACCATGGGCATTTCTCTGTTACAACCATATAATGAAAACAGAGGTGAGAATATTACACACCAGTTACATCTTTCTAGCCCAAGCTTAGCAGCTAAAGTCTTTGAAAAAGATGCCATTGGAAATCTCTGGTCTGTTTTGTTTGATGGATTCTTTTGCTATGCCGACCATCATTTTCAAACATATAGAAAGTAAGCAAAGTTTATTTAAAAATATCAAAACTGCTCTAAAAAAATTATCCTTAATTTTTTTTCATTCTGCTTTTCAGTATATGAGTGTGGCCTTTGGATACAGATTGTCTGGATTCAGGTTGATAAGCCAGTTCTTTTTTACTTTCTGTGCAACTGGGAACAAGTTACATAACCTCCGTAAAACTCCCATTTTTTCATCTGCAAATTGGGAAACGAAATGGTGGCTAAAAATAAGAATAATGGCTTTCAGCTTTTGTGTACTATAACTCATACAAAGATCTAAGGACAGCACAGCCTAAGCACTCAGCCAATGAAGCCATGATTCAAGTTATCATTAAATATACAACTATTATTACTGACTTACAAATATATTGTATTTGTTGTAACTCTGAAAATTAAGTGAAATAGATAATACAGTGTAAGGACTGAAAGTCAGGGGAAAAAGTCCATTTGTCCCAACTTACTTAGGGCCAAATTAAGTCCTAAGAGGGCAAGGCAGGTAGACAGCTGCACAGGGACATCTCAATAACAGGAAGATTATATTTCTGAAGAAAAATGAGTTTTGCCCTCTCTCTAAAAAGCAAACAGTTACAGCAAATGAGCTCCCACATTCAGACATGTGGACTTCAGAATATGGAGGAGATGGTGTTCACAGGGATACAGCCGGGCAGCCCATACTGAGCAGAGCAGGTCTCAGCACAGCTCTGAGAAAAGCTGGATGTAATGAGCTGTATTTGTTATCTATGGCTGTGTAACGAATTACTCCAAGGCTTCGCAGACTAAAACAATACACATTTATTATCTTGCAGTGTCTCTGGGTCAGGAATTTGGGCATGCTTATTTAGGTTCTCTAACAAGGCTGGAGTCATCTTGAGGAAGGTTAGAGAAGGGTACACTCCTAGCTCACTCACATGGTTCTTGGCAAGATTCATTTCATCGTGAGTCATTGTACAAAACTTTAGTCCCTCATCAGCTATTAGCCAGAAATTTCCCTTGGATCCTTGCCATTCAGGCATCTTCATTGAGTCTTTCACTACATGGCAGCTTGCTTCATCAGAGTGAGAAAATGAGAGGCCAGGAGAGTATCAGCAAGAAAGAGCTTTAACAAGATGAAAATCCATATCTTTGTAATCATGGAGGTGACACCCATTACTTCTGCTATATTCTGCTCATTAGAAGCAAGTCACTAGACCCAGACACACTCATGGGGAGGGTATATATAAGGCATGAATACCAAGTGCATGTGTGTTTTGGGGAGGTGGGGGCATTGGAAGCTACCTACCTCAAGAGCCCCAGTTAGTGGCCAACCACAGCATCTATCTAAACTGATAAGACAAAGGAATGGTTTGTTAAATTGTGCAGTGTTAACAAGATAGGTATTTAGGGTAATACAGATTTGTATCTCTCTGATTTTGCCAAAATAAAATGAAAAGCCAGATGAAAAATGATTTAGGGTAAGTGCTTATAAACTGTTCAGTTACCTAATAAAAAAGGAGCACTAAGGATCAAAGTGTAGAGGGCAATCCTAGCCCATATTAAAGCCTTAGAAAAGTGTAATAGAGAAAGCTAATTTTTATGTATGAGAGATTTTGGGCAGATATTATCCAGAGGCTTCTGGAAGAAATTAAGGATGGTATAAGCAAGATACTGACAAGGGTTCTTACAGTTATACCAAAAAATAAAACAAAACACTAGCTCCCAAAGATTGAAAATTCAGTAGTATTTAAATGCTTTTATGTAGTCAGTGGAGATGCTGAGCACTGAGGGAGTAGCCAGTCTCCCAGTCATTCCATGCAAACCCCAACTCTTCCTAAAGATAGAGTTATACTGTGGCCCTTGTACACCTGGAGAGACAGGTCTGACTTTGATCTCAGCTTTGCCACTCTCAAGCTGTGAGACCCTTAGAAAGCTATTTAGCCTTTATGAATTTTGATGAATCCATCTGGAATGAATGCAAAGGACACAGTGAAAAGCATAGTACATATCACTTGGTCAATAAGTGATAGATGTGAATTAGTACAGGGTTTTAGAGCATGAGTTTGTTACCAAGTCCAAGCTCATACTGCTTTCTGCAGGACAGGCCAGTAAATAGATGAGGTCTTGGGGCAAGAAATAATGACTTTACTCAGAAAGCCATCAGAAGGATAAGATGGACTAGTGTCCCAAAGAACCATCTTACCCAAATTAGAATTCAGGGTTTTTTTTTTTTATGCAAAAGGGAGAGGAGGGGTGTGGTTGGTTGTTGTAAACTTCTTGGTGCTGGCCAGACCCCAGAGGGGATGTGCTGATCCTTTGCTTTTGCAGCTGTCCATGTAGACCTGGTGATAATGTTCCTGTAACACCTCCAACAAGACAAATGTTAGTCTTTGTTCTGCAACTTTTTATCTCTATGTGAGTGAAAAGTATTATACCTTTAAAGGTCAAGCCTGAAAGCAGAGCCTTGAGAAAGGGCTATTATGTCAGGCAGCATTCCTTTACAAAGGTGTGGAGCCAACATGACTAAGCACAAGCAGCAGAGCACAGAGGTTAGAACTAAAGGATAGATCCAGTATGGAGTGATGTTTGTTCTTCTCTGTTCCAGGTTTCGGTGTCAGATAAGTTGATATATCGGAGTCAAGTTATAGCTTTCCTGCTTACTATATGTGAAATGTTAGGAAAAAGAAATGCATTGTGTTTCAGCTTCAGGTTTTTTTTTTTTTTTCTTAAATGGGCATAGTATCTATTTTAGAAGGTTATTATGAGGATGAAATGAATATTGTGTGGATGTATATAGCCTTTAGCCCTGTGCCTAACATGTATTGAGTCCTTAAAAAGCTATGCTTAGCCTTCAAATAATTGAGTTAAACCAAATTAACTTGATGTAGAATTTTCATGATTTTTTTAGTAAATTATAAATTATATGGAGAGAATTCATAATAGATGATGAACTGGAGGTTAGCCGAACACGAAAAAAATTTCTGGGGGAAAAGTCAGAGAATGATCCTATATGCTTAGAGAAGCTAATAGTGGACAGTTGGGGAAGAACAGTCAAAAGCTTGGTTCACTAAAGTTAAAGGAGTTGATTATTTAATAAGAACATATCTAGGAAGTGGGCCTCTGAAGGTTAACATTACTTTTAAATACATCCCATTTTAGGATTGCCTCTCACAACAGACATGCTGAAAAGCTGGTCAGATGGATCTTGTATCACTCAGACTTGACCTGAGACATGTGGTTGCTCTGGGAAGACTAATATATTGGTACCTTTTATACCATATTTATTTATCTGTACCTCCTTTTTATCAGCAGCTGGAAGAAGCTGATTTTTTATTAACAAACTGTATGTAAATACAGTCTCTAACTTCACTAGCTACAGAAGGGTGGACTGAAAAAAAAAAAACCCCAGAATATTTCCCACATTTTCTGTAGTTTTCTCAATTTCCTTTTGCCATTTTCTAGATGAGACGGTATCTTGGGAGGCACAGTAAGGGGTTTAACATTTAGATAATGAAACTGAATCATTCATTCCTGGCTAGCAAAGCAGCACGCATTATTGATTTTTGACGCAGCCGACTGCAAGCTCATGTGCAATTCACAAAAGTACTCCACACAGACAGGTCGACACCAGTGAGGGGTGAAACCAATTTGTATTTTGCCAGTTTATTCTGGCGCTGTTTCACTTCTCCTTTTAGATCTGCAGCCTAGGTGAAATACCCACCTTGTCCTTGCATTAATTTGGCTCTGAGTCCTACTCCAAAATCTTATGAGCTGTTTGAAACAGGATGGAAAAAAAAATATTCCAGGTACATGAGTCTTCTAGGGAAAGCAGTTCTGAAGACAGTACTTCATAGGAAATTCATGCCCTTGGATTATCAAAAAGCCCTGCTGGTTAATTGGCAGGAATCATTGGAGAAGCAGACACTTTTATGGTAACCGCAGTAATTAGGCTGGGTTGGCTGCCCCTCCACTGAGCACTGGGATTGAATCCATTGATTTTGTGGTGTTCTCTTTCTCCCAAAGCTTTCCTCTCGGTCAATAGGACAGTCTTCCCAAGTGGTGGAAAAACATTCCTCATTCCTCAACCATGCATACTTAGGTTGACAATGTTTCTTCAGACGACTTAGCATTGCTGAGGTGGTTACAGGGTAAGAATGAGAGGCTTGATGTGAATTTCTACGATGAAAGACTGTCAAGACAAAAATACACTAAGCTTGGAAGGAAAATGCATCAATAGATACATTTTCCTCTTATGCGTTTCCAAATACTTAATGTAATTAGAATTTACTCCCCCAAGGCTTAAGTCTCTCTCCTCTCTTCCTCTGAATTAATTGGCCCCTTAGTTTCAGTTTCTAGTTTATGCATGGGAGAATATTAGGTTCAAAAGATTTCATGCTAATCTGTTGCCAACAGTAGACTGTCTTCTTGAAACTAGGAAGGAAACTGGGAAGGAAATGGCAATGCTACGAAAAGTGTCCCCCAGTTCCCTGAACTATTATTGTTGTCCTCTGAGCAGAGATTAATCCTGAAAAGTATTGTTGCTCAGGGAGATTTTTTTTTTTTTTTTTTAAAGATACTACCACTGGTTACCCAAAGAAGGTCAGGGGCACTGGAGAGTCAACTTATTTCATCCAATTTTACTCTAGCGGATCGTAACAGTGTTTTTTAATGCAGTCCTATCAGACTCAATTTTTATATATTTATTTCTTAAAGAACCTCTCTGTCCTTCAATAAACTATCTGAATTGGTATCATCTTGATTTGCCTTGACTCCTTAGCTCTCACCCTGTTACTCTTACCTGTGACCTGTATTGGGGAAACAGTTGAGAGAGGAAGCATTACACCTTCCAGTTAACATTCTGGGTCCTTCATTGTTAACACTGTTATCAGTAGCCTCAGCAGCATTTGATCTTTCTTTGTGAACTAAGCCCAGATCTTTCGAGAGTGATCCTTTTCATTCTTTTTACTTTTTGATACTGTCTAGTCTGGGGCAAGATGTTTTGAATACAAAACATACAGTATCTGTTTTCCAGCAAGCCTCTTCTAGGAATAAGAGAAGAGAAATTGTGTACCCAGAAACTCTGTCCTAAGAGACAATCCGCTACCAGACAGAAAACACAAATGTAGCCCTTAGGTGATTTCACGTGGTTTTGTGATTTCTTCTCCAATCTGGACAACCAACGCTCTTTTACCATTAGCACAGTCTTTTCCTTGCTATCTTTGCTGGGTGATGCTGCTGGAGGATTTTGTTTCTCAGTATGTTTGCAGCGTACTTTCTTCTAGCTGTTCCCATCTCATGCACTGCTGCCAAGTCTGTGGACTACCTGGTACCCACCTCCCTCTTACACCACCATCACTCTCTCTACCCCTGCACTCTTTCTCCTCCCTGCCCCCTCACTGGTCCAGGCGCTGATATGGGAGAGACTGACATCAGCCAGAGTTGTTCATTGTGCAATACTGGGCCAGGTCCTCTCATACGAGTGTCGTAGCTGATGCTTAGGGCTCTCTAGTTTCTCTGATTTATAAGAAGATGAGTCATTCTTTCACATGACCAAGTAGATACCAAGCCCCCTCCAGAGGGTTTAGCTAAGAGAGTTAGTTTAAGTATATCTGTTTGGACATGCCTTCTTTGACCCTAGGTGTTTTAGAGTGGGACACTGTTCAGCTCATCCTAAATAACTTACCGTGACTCATCTCCTTTTTTTTCTAAACTCCATATTTTAATGCCTCCATGTGAGGAAGGGTTTCTCTTTTAGCATCATCAAATTATTATGGGAAAATCATGGTCCTTGGATCCAAATATATCTGTGGCAGATTGTATTTTCAAAAGATAGTCGTGAAAAGAACTCCCAATTCACATGCACTTCTAAAATCGTACCACTTCCCTGTAAAGAGGTGAAGTATAGCTACCCTCGCCTTCAAACTTATCAGGCTGTTACTTGTTCAGTAAGGTTAGATTATAAAAGCCAATGACAGGTCTGCCTTGTTTGCTGAGACACTAATTCTTGACACCTTCATGTACCTTGTAAGCAGTTTAACAACCCTGAGGCTTTCATGCTGTTAGGAAGTCCCACAGCCTGTGCAGAAAGACCCCATGTATGCCTTGAGTGTACATGAGGAGAGCTCGCCCTCACCTCTTCCAATTCCCATCAAAATGTGACTATAACCACAAGAACAGCAACCATGCCAGAACTGCCGAGGTAAATCCTTCCAGAGTTCACAGAAACTGTGAGAGGTGAGGAAATGATTGTTATTTTAAGACACTAACTTTCAGAATGTTTCATTATGTGGCAGTAGCTAACTAGAACAATGCCTATATTAGTCAGCTAAGGTTGCCATAACAAAATCACACACATTGGAAGACTTAAATAGCAGAAATTGATTTTCTCACACTTTGAAGGCCAGAAGTCCAAGATCAAGTTTCTGGCCAATTTGTTTCCAGGTAAAGGCTCTCTTTGTGGCTTGCAGTTGGCCACCATCTTGCTGGATCCTCTCATGGCCTTTCTTCAGTGTGTGTCATAAAGAGAGAGAGTATGAGCTCTCTGATGTCTCTTTTATAAGAACAATAATCCCATAGGATCACGGCCCCACCCTATAACATCATTTAACCTTAATTACTACCTTGGAGATATCATCTTCAAATATAGCCACCCTGGGAGTTAGAGTTTCAAGATATAAATTTGAGGGGCACAGACATTTAGTCCATAACAATGTTTGAGTGCAAATTACAATTCTATTACTGTAAAATAGGTTCAACCTGAGCAATTTTCTTAACCTCTCTGAGTCTCAATTTTCTTTTGTGTAAATATAGAAATAATAATTCTGTCTTATCAGATTCTTTTGAGGGTTAAATGAGAACAAGTATAAGGCTGTTTTATTCATCTCTAGAGAGTGGGGATAACAGGCCCTAGGAGGCCTTTTCATTCAGTTATGCCCTCTGACTACTGGTCTGTAGTTGTCATTCTAAGTGAAGTAAGCCCTGAGACAGCCTACCATGACCAAATCAAGTTCTTGCTTCAGTTGGAATAGCCAACAGCCAACACATTGTTAAAGAATCATCAATTTTGCAACTGACATGGGCTTAATTTCCAGAATTTATAAACAGCTCATACAACTTAATAACAATAGCAAAAAAACCAACCCAATTCAAAAATGGGCAAAAGAGCTAAACAAGCTATTCTCCAGTGAAAACATACAAATGGCCAATAGTATTGGTAATTATCAGAGAAATGCAAATCAAAGCTATAATGAGGTATCGCCTCACACCAGTCAGAATGGCCATCATTCAAAAGTCCACAAATGATAAATGCTGGAGAAAGTATGGAGAAAAGGAAACGCTCCTACACTGTTGGTGGAAATGTAGTTTGGTGCAGCCATTATGGAAAACAGTATGTAGATTCCTCCAAAGACTAGAAATAGGCTGACCCTATGATCCAGCAATCCCATTCCTGGGCATATATCCAGAAGTAACTCTAATTCGAAAAGATACATGCACCTCAATGTTCATAGCAGCACTATATACAGTAGCCAAGACATGGAAACCTAAATATCCAATGACCAATGACTGGATAAAGAAGTTGTGGTATATTTATACAATGGCATACTACTTAGCCGTAAAAAAAATAGTAAAATAATGCCATTTGCAGCAACATGGATGGACCTGGAGAATGTCATTCTAAGTGAAGTAAGCCAGAAAGAGAAAGAAAAATACCATATGATATCAATTATATGTGGAATCTAAAAAAAAAAAAGACACAAATGAACTTATTTACAAAAGAGAAACAGACTCTCACAGACATATAAAACAAATTTATGGTTACCGGAGAGGGGAAGGAGGTGGGAAGGGATAAATTGGGAGTTCAAGATTTGCAAATAGTAACTATAATACTTAAAATATATAGATAACAAATTTATACCCCATATAGCATAGGGAACTATATTCAATATCTTACAGTAACCTGTACTTTAAAAGAATATGAAAAGAAATATATGTATGTATATGTATGACTGAAACATTATACTGTACACCAGAAACTGACACAACATTGTAAACTGACTATACTTCAGTTTAGAGAAAGAAGCATCAATTTATTCAAAACATGAATAATTCCTACTAGGAGCTTGGTGCTGAAAGGAAAAATTAATAAACCAAGATTCTGCCCTCAAAGAACTCACCTTTTGATGGGCTAGGCAGCCTAGGAACAAATACTCATATTGCAGTTTGACAAGTGCTTACTGAAAAGTGATAACCATGGAAGAACTTGGATTCTAGCATCACTATCTCATTAAATCTTCACCAGAGTCAAGAAAAGGAAAGCTTGGAGAGATTAAGCGACCTCTTTACCTCAAATCACATCGCTTGCAGGTGGCCAAAACAGAACCTGATTCCACATGATGTTACCTCATTCCCAGTGTCTTTATGTTACATGCTGAAAGAAAAAACTTGCCAACCAAGAATACTTTACTTGGCAAAGCTGTCCTTCAGGAAAGAAGGAGAGATAAAGCCTTTCCCAAACAAACAAAAGCTGAGGGAGTTCATCACTACTAGACCTGCCTGACAAGAAATGTTGAAAGAAGTTGCTCCAGCTGAAATAAAAGGATGCTAATTAGTAACATGGAAATATATGAAAATATAAAAGGCACTGGTAAAGGTTAAGTGTATAGTCACACATGCAGAGTATTACTGTAATATAGTGGTAGCTTAACCACTTGCCTCTAGTATAAAAGTAAAAGACAAAAGTATTAAAAATAACTATAGCTATAGTAATTTGTTAATGGATACACAGTATAAAAAGATACATATTGTGACACCAAAAACATAAAATGTTTGGTGGAGGGAGAAAAACGTAGTTTTCGTGCATGATTGAAGTTACCTGCTTAAAACAGACTTTTCTAACTATAAGATGTTAGACTATAAGATGTTTTATGTAAGGCTCATGGTAACCACAAAGTGAAAACCTACAGTAGAACACAGAAGATAGGAATGAAATACCAAAGAATAAATGTAACTAAGGAAGTAAAAGACTTATACCCTGAAATTGGACCCTATCTTACACCACTCACAAAAATTAACTCAAAATGGATTAAAGACCTAAATGTAAGGCCTGAAACCATAGAAATCCTAGAAGAAAACAGGGAAAAACCTCTTTTGCATTGGTGTTGGTAATGGATATGGCACCAAAAGTATTGGCAACAAAAGCAATAGTAAACAAGCAGGATGACATCAACCTAAAAAATGTTTGTACAGCGAAGGAAACAGTCAGCAAAATGGAAGAGCAGCCAATGTAATGGGAGAAAATATTTGCAAACTATAGATCTGATAAGGGGTTAATATGCAAAACATATGAGGAACTTAGACAACTCAAGACAAAACAAAACAAAAAACAAATGCACAAAAAATCCCAGCACATAATCTTATAAAAAATGAGCCAAGGAACTGAATAGACATTTTTCCAAAGAAGACATGCAAATGGTCAACAGTTACATGAACATCACTAATCATTAGGAGAATGCAAATCAAAACCGTGGTGAGATATCACCTCACACCTATAGGGATGACTTTATCAGAAAGACTCACTGGCCAGAATGTGTTGAAAGGGGAGCCCTTGTACACTCAGAGTATCAATTGGTACAGCTATTAAAGGAAAACAATATAAAGGTTCCCTATAACATTAAAAACAGAACTGCCATATGATACAGCAATCTCACTTCTGGGTGTTTATCTAAAAGAAATGAAATCAGTATCTCAAGGAGATATCTGTACTCTCATGTTTATGGTATTGCTAGTCACAATAGCCAAGATACGGAAACCACTTCAGTGGTTACTGTTGAATGAATGGATAACAAAATTGTGGAAACTCTCATTCATATTGGTGGGAATACAAAATAGTACAGTCACTCTGGAAGACAGTTTGACAGTTTCTTACAAAACTAAACATACCATACATTTCCACAGTCATGCTCCTTGGTATTTACACAAATGAATTGAAAACTTTCATCCACAAAAAAACTTTGTATTCAAATTTTCATAGTTGCTTTATTTCAAATTGCCAAGACTTGGAAACAATCAAGATGTTCTTCAGTTGGTCAAAAGATAAACCATGGATACATCTATACAATGGAATATTATTCAGCTCTAAAGAGAAATGCTCTATCAAGCCATGGGAAAAGCTTAAATGCATATTGCTAAGTAAAAGAAGTCAATTTGAGAAAGTTATGAACTGTATGCTTCCAACTGTGTTGCCATTCTGGAAAGGACGGAAGTATGGAACCAGTGAAAAAAACTAGTGGTTGCCAAGGTTGAAGAGAGGAAAGGATGAATATGCAGAGCATGGAAGATTTTTAGGGCTATGGAACTGTTCTGTATGATACTATAAATGGTGGATACCTGCCATTTTACATTGTCAGAACCCATAGAATGCACAGCACCAAGCATGAACCCTAATATAAAGTATGGACTTTAGGGGATAATGATATGTCAATGTAGGTTCATCATCTGTAACAAATTTACCACTCTGGTAGGGGACGTTTGATGGTGGCGGAGGTGGTGGTTGTCAGAGGGAGTGGGAGAGAAAAGTCTACTTTCTACTCAACTTTGACATGAGGCTAAAACTAAAAAATAGTCTGTGTACTAAAAAGCAGCAGCAGCAACAACCCTGGCACCACTCCTAATAGCCTTGTTCGTTCCTGTGGCTGACTTAGTGGAAACAAGGTGTATGGCTATCACGGTCTGTCACATGAAAGCAAAAGAAGAAAGCATTGTTTCATGAACACGCAGGGTATTTTCCTTTCCTTTTTTCCTGAAGGAGTACATTCTAAGTTTAAATGTTGTCAGCTTTTTCAGGAGGTTTACACTACTCTTTTCTCTAAACTAGGTATTCAAAACACACTCCCTGATAAAGTCCTTTAATACCGAGCCCTAGGTTCTAGCTGCTGTTCTGTTAGGTAGAATTGGTCATGGTGAAGTGAAGCAAGGAAGAGTAAAGACATACCCATGATTGAATGGGGTTGCCTGACAGATTGCCAGTTTATCCACACCATTCACTTCAGAATGAGCTGAGAACCACCAGGCTTTCAGTTATGATGACACCATTTACTTCAAACACTAGGAGCTTGAACCTGTTTTATGGGAGAGTATTCCAGCTAAAACTCTTTATCCTTAAACACATTTGTTGGGGTGGAGGTGGGAGGAAATGCCAGGAGAAAGTGAGTTTTTAAATATGGAAGATTATATGGGAGCATATAAAAATACATCCATGTGTATCATTAATATGCATTTGGAAAATCTGAATGACCAGATGTATTTTTATGGCTTCCATGTCCCTATGCTACTCCTTTTTTTGTTGTTGTTGTTGTTTTAAATCTAAAGCATTTGAGAAAAATTACATCAAAAGAGAAAAGTCTGTTTCCTGCAGAGATTAATGTTACATGTTAAAATCCATACCCTGCCAGTTTACTGGGAGTGCTTACGTGCAGAATTAGTCCTATCCTAGGAAATAGTCATAAATTTTTAGACTTTCTCTCATCTGGACAGCAAAATTTTATAGGGAGGTTTGCAGGCAGAACTGTGTTCAGTCCCATGCTTACAGAGTTTTCTGTTCTGATATATACATATATTTCCATCCATCCATTTGTCATAGGGTATGTAACATCACTTTGGACTTTCCTGAGATCTTCAGGGCATCTCCATAAGATCTTTAGGTACTGTGGAAATTCTTCAAATTTTCCAAACTAATGGCTCCTTAGGCTATAATCTGCATTAGTTCTGAGACAGAATACAAAATGGGTTATCCTCAAATCTAAACTCTACGTCTCATGGTTTGGGCACCATACTGAATGTGAATTAAATATTAAATAGTGTGATGGGAACATTGTTTAAGATAAACTGGATCTTCACTAGAAGCCTCAAGGCTGAGCCTTTGCTCTATGCAGATTTTCTCTCAGGTCAGCCCTGAAGGTCTACAGGGACAGGAAGCTGGTCCATTGGTGCTGGACCATGGAAAAGCCAGTCTGGCTCCCCCATCCCTCCCTTCTCTTCCTTAACACTATATGCTGAGATTAATGGACCATTTTGCTTCAGCACTGAGGAAAACCCCTGGATTTGTATGATCAGGAGATGTTGAACTGGCTCAGTTTCACTCACAAGCTGGTAACCTCGAAAGTACAAAGCAAATGGCTAGTCAACAGTTGATACCACACAGCTTCTTTTGGTGGCTGCTGTGAGCATTTTTATTCTGAAGTCATGTTGCTGGCCTTCACAAAGCATGAATGGGAAAATAATGAGGACAAAAAGTAGTCTAACGTGAGGCGGTTTATATCAGAACCAGGGCAGTGAGAATAAGAAATGGCACACTCACGCGCCTAGGAGGGCTTGTCTGTGGGGGGCAGGCCCGCAGGTTCCCTTTCAAGGGCAAAGATAAGGGGCCAGCTATTGAGAAGAGAAAGAATGGTGAGTTGAAGAAAAGGTTTTAAATTTCAAAAGACTGATTCAAAGATGGTCTGATGGACTACTGGAGAAATACATGACCTGTGTGGTGAAGGAGATAGGTCCACAGCCTCCCTGCACCATTTCTAGTTCCTTTGATCAGCAAGAAATCATTTTCTTCTCCCCACTTCTGCACTAAAATCAAGTTTTCATTCTTCTTGGCCATGGGGATCAGCAACATCTTTGATCTTCAACTTACTGAAGCAGCTGCCTACTGTTCTACTTCAAAGCAGGCTTTCATGACTTCAGGGTATTTTAATAAAGAGTTCTCCAACACCTGCTTGCATATTATCTGGAATAGTAAGGAGCTATGTAGCTCATCAGGTGATACAATGCTGGAATCATAAGGAAACTTCTGTAAGAAAAAACATAAATGTTAGGGAATCGCTTTTTAAACATTTACACCAGCTTTGTAAGGGTACATGCTCCTTCCTATATTTAGTCCCTCTGCTTATCCTCACTTCTGCTGTTTGGAAATCAAAGTTACATCCTCAAAAAGGATAAAGAGTTGGTTTGAAAGTTTCCTTTCTAAAGAATGTGTGAAAATGTGGCTTAGAAAATTTCCTTTATTTTTATCTAACATAGTATGAAATGTCCACAGTGTGGCAGAAGGTCAGGAAAGGGTCTTCTCTGCTGTGGAACGTAGTTTGCAAACAAGTCATCAAGCCTGTACATGTGGAGCTATGCGAGGAACTGAAGGGTTTTTCTTTACCTGGGTAGAGGGAAAAAGACATTTTATTGGATTTGAAAGTAGGAAGATACTGTATTCATCTTAATGATCTGCTTATAGGAAAGAGAAAATGTCTTCTAGAGAAGTCCATGTTAGCCCAGTAATTAAAATCTAAGCTGTGAAGCATTTAAACCAACTTTAAAAATTCAGCAACAGATACCAAATTCAAAAGTACGTAGAAGGAAAAGTTTTAGCTTTTCTAAAGATTGAGGGTTCATTATTGGGCTAATTTGGTCAAATGTTCAAAACAAATTAGGTGACAGGTAGATAGTGCCAGGTGGGTGATAGATGGACCCTCTGTGGCAAAACCAGCCATCCATATGGGGAGCGCAAGCAAGAAGATGTAGGTATGGAGTTAACCTTTTAGTTAGCTTCATCAAACGTTAGTGTTTTATTCATATTCACTTTGTGCCTGCGTACGCTCCCAGAAACATCTTTCTCGCCCCCCCCCCAACCTTTTTCTGCTGGGCTGCTTGAAAGCCAGCTGAAGACAGCGTGATGTCTCATCCCCCGAATACTGTCTCTTCAGAGCAAGGGCGTTCTCTCACAATATCACAGTACCATGATCATATGGAAGAATTTGATATGAGTAATTAATTTGGCATATTCAACAAACCACATTTAAAATTCTCTAATTCTCTAGACAACTTAATTTTGCATATTCAACAGACTATTTAAAAGTCTCTCAATTCTCTAAACACGTTGTTTTTGCTGATTTTTCACCTTTAGCCAGAATCCAGTCAAGGATTCACTGTCACATCTCTTTGGTCTCCTTTAATCTGGAACAGTCCACTTCCTAGTTTTTCTTTAATGCCATTGAAATTTTGGAAGAATCCAGGCCAGTTGTTTGTAGAATGTGTTGTTTATCTGGATTTGTTGATTTCTTTTCTCATGTTTAAATTAAGATTAAATATTTTTGACAATAATACTGCATAGGTGAGTTAATGCTCTCCTGTTGCTTTACATCCAGAAGTCTGTAATGGCCGTTTGTCCCATTATTGGTGAGACTACATTTGAGCCCTTAAGCTAGATCTCTCCCTTGTAAAGTTACCCTTTTTCCCTTTATATATATATGAAATCAATAGTAATATGGAGTACAAAGCTTTTATAGCATGCAATCCTCCCTGCCCCCACCCACAATAGTAGACAGAATAATACCATCCCCATCCCATTCCCCCTGCAGACGTCTGTGTCCTAGTCCCTGGGACCTGTGAATGTGTTAGGTTAAGAGATGGATAAGGGGAATGAAGGTAGTGGATAGAATTAAGATTGCTGACCAGCTGACCTGTGTATAGGACAACGATCCTGGATTATCCAGGTGGGCTCTTAAAAGTGGAAGATGGAGGTAGAAGACTCAGAGGGAGAGGAGACTACAGAAGAAGGCTTAGTGAGATATGACTTTGTTTTCTTTGAAGATGGAAAAAGGGAGTCACAAGCTGAAGAATGCAGGCATTTTCTCAAAGCTGGGAAAGGCAAGGAAACAGATTGACCCCTGAGGCTTCCGGGAAGGAATGCAGACCTGCTTGATTTCAGCCTGGTGAGTCCCGAGTCTGACTTCTAACCTACGGAACTGTAAGTTAACAAATTTTTGTTGTTCTAAACCCTTGAATTTTGGATAATTTGTTGTAACAGTAATAGAAAACACATACAACTCCTAAAATTGCATCCACTTATTTTAGCATGCACTGATGATTCTTTTCTGTGTAAGTTCTTACACTGGGAGTTGTAAATGGTGGTATTTACTAAGTCCATCAATCCTTTCTCATCTAATAGCTTCCCGCTTCTGTTTTTCCTTATTTCCTTCCTCTTTCTCTCTTGAGTATCATAGATGCATAGATTATTATTTTAAATTCACCGTTATATAACTCATTACTTGCATTTATTTTTGATGCTCTAATTGTCCCAAATTTGAGCAGCAGTAGCCACTTCAGGCTGACTCCTGTGTCCATCTAGCATAGCCTCATTTATCTTAGAGCACTTTCTTGCTCTCTCAAATACAGTATTTAGGGTTAATGTTATCCCTTTCCTATCGCAAACCTGGTATCCACCGTTTTAGTCAAGGAGCCCTAGTTTTATTTAATGAAGAATGGCATTTAGAAACCTGGGTGATAGGAGGACTAATTTTTATTGATACATTAGTATCTCAGTGTAATTTCAGTTTTAGTAAGCAGTTGAACATCCTTGCAAAGTTTGAGACTTTGTTTTGACTTTTTCTCTGAACTATTCATGTATATTGCCCATTTTCTATCAGCTGGGCTTTTTTCTCCCCCTCATTTTGAGTCCTTTGTATAATAGGGAAAGGAGCTTTTTGTGAACATAATTGCAGTTGTTTTCTCCAAAATTTTCATTTATTTTGCATCATTTTGCAATACACTTTAAAATGTCTCAAGAACATCTTATTGCAAAGTCCATCTTTTCCCCCAGCATTTGATGTAATTTCTTTATGATTCACTAGATTGCTACATATTTTGGGCTCTGTTATTGAACTTCCTATTCTGTTCTGCTGGTCAGTCAATTCATGCACCAATACCACAAAATTTTAGGGTTTGGATAATATGTTTTATATATTAGGGCTGGTCAACCCTTACTGCCTTTTTCCAGAAGTTTCTTAGCTACACACGTGTGTTTTTATATGAATGTTAGATTTAACTGCTCTAGGTCCCAGAAAACTTGGTGTGTTTACAGGGACTGCATTAAATTTATATATTCTCTTAGGAACAATCACAATATGTGTGATGGCTTTACATCCTAATCAAGTTGAAGAAATGCCTTTATTCAACTTTTCTTGTAACTTCTTGCACACTTGTTGTTAAGTTTATTCCTAAGTATTTTATCTACTTGCTTGCTGTCGTGAATATTATCTTCTTATTGTAGAGAGATCGCTTTTACCTACCGATTTTCCAAGCCTTGTGCCTCTATTTCAGTGGTTTTCAATCTTCTAAGTATATTAGAACTATCTGGGAAACAATTCATGGGGCCCAGACATCTTACAAACCAATTAAGTCAGAATCGCTGGATGTGAGGCCACAGCCATTGGTCTGTTTTTAAAGGTCTTCAGGTAATTCCAGTGTAACATAAAAGTTGAGAATTGCTGATTAACTTGGGAGGGAGAAGGGAATTTTGTAGGCTTGATGGTGATGAATTTGGTTCATAAATATTTGTAATTGCTATATATTCATTGTGAGTTGATGTTAGCATTAAGTCTTAGTCACGATTACTGATTTTTGGTCTGAATTCTACGTTGTTTACTCTTAGGGTTGCCGTCCCTGCTTTCTTACTGTTTGTGTTTTCATGGTACACGTTTAGTCATCCTTTTATTGTCAGCTTTCACTTATTTTTATATGGGGTTTTTCACATTTGGCATATAATAGGATTTTGCTTTGTGAATCAGTCTGAATTTTTAAACATTGGTGAGGTAAGCCAATTTTGTGTTATTTGTATCAGATACATTTGAACTCAGCTTGATCATCTTTTTATGTTTTATGTTGCATTTATTTGTATATTATATGCTGTATTGACTGTTTCTCTTTCCTTCTGTGCTCTATTTGCCTCTTTTTCTGGAGTGCTCTGTTTATTAGGAAGATCTGTTTTTGTACTACTGGTTGCGTTTATGTTCATAATTTATGTCATATTCTTAGTCCTCTTTTCCTGGATTTAGATACTTTTTTTGTTTTGACAGCTTTAAGTGATAACCTCAGCTCCTACTTATTATGTGACCATCAAGGCGCTTATCTTACTTCTCTTTCTGTCTCTCCTCTCATTTTCTGTTGAATTATCTCTACTAGGTTAGAATTTATAACATCTACACACTTTTCTTCTACCTTTTCCCCTCACGTTTGCTTTAACCTTAGATCTGCAGTTAAGCAAATCGAGTGCTCACTGTAGTCCTACCGCTGATGCCCCCTCTGTCAGATAAAGCTTGTTCTTTCAGAGACTCTCAGGAATTGTTCATGAGGGCAGGACTCCCCAGGTATTTGTACGTTAACGTTGTTTGTCTGGAGCCTTAGTATTTGAAGAAAAGCTTGGCTGGATCTTAGATTCTTGGCTCATACTCTCTTTGGAATTACTTTAAACTATTGCAGTCTAGGTGTCTTGCTTTATATGTTAGTATTGAAAGATCTGATGCCAACCAGAGTTTTTAAAGTAAAAGTTTTTAAAGTAAAGTCTTTTTACTTGGAAAGCCAGGGCATGTTTTCTTAATGTCTAATAGTTTTGCTAGGTTCTATCATAAAACTGATCAGCCTCAATTTTGCTTTTCTTCTTGAAAATCTAGCTTTATAAATATATATTTATATATACAGACATATATATAAATTTATAGCTATATATAGTTTTGTATATATTCACACACATATAAATATATAATTTTATATATATTTTATATACACTTATAAATATATAATTTTATATGTTTATATATACACATAAGTTATAGTTTTTATATATAAATATATATTAGTTTTTATATATTTATATATAGTTTTATTATACATTTTAATATACACATACATATATGGTTTTATATATATTTATATATACATACAATGTATATATAAAAAACTACACACACACACGCGCACATGTGTTGGGTTGTCTGCTATCCAACATTGTATCTTTGATTTTTTTTGTTTCATTTTTCATCCTTAGGCTGTGTTTATCTTTTCTTCAGTGTCCTGTATTATATTTGCAGTTGAATTTAGTCTCTCGTGGACATCCTGTATTTTAGTCTTTATTTCCAAGTTGATTTTTTTTTTGTATTTTTCTTTTTTGAGTTTGGTCACTCACTTTATATCTTTTGTGTGTGTGGTGTATGTGTGCATATGCCCATTTGGTTCTTGATGTCTGATACGACATTTTTTTTCACATGTAAAAATGCATGTTTAAGAATATTTGGTTCAGGTTGTGGTGTTTTGTTGGAGGTTTTGCCTGCTTTATTTTTGCTGGAGAATAGTGTATCACCTAACAGCTTTTCCTTTTCTGTTTACAGTACCTTGGTATGGATATTGTCTGCCAGTGTATGCTAATTTTGGGATGTCTTGGTATTTTTGTATCAGCAGCATTGGGACTTGAAGGCAGGGATGAGCAGTTTCCTAGTTTGCTGAGGCCCTGCTCTTGGCATATCTCGTTGCAGTTTTAAAATTAATGGCACTTGGTTTTGGTGAGTAAGGGGCATTATATGTCTTCTGATTTGGTGATTTTTTTTTTTTTTTTAAATTCTGTAGACCTCTTAATTTCAAGACTTGTTTCATTCTTTTCCTTCACCGCCAATCCTCCAGTGGTGCTTTTCCTCTTGTAAGTCTTCTGCCGTCCCCTGGAGTGGGGCCCCTGCAAGGTTTCCATTTCTGCTCTGGAGCATTCTCAAGCAGGAAGTGTCCCAAATCACCAGATTTCATGTTCTCAGTGTTCTAAGATGGCTTTTAGGATGGGAGTCTCTCTTCCTGGGCGATGATTTTTATCTGATGTCTGTCATATTGGGCCTCCGATTTCTTCTCCCCTCCCTTGGGTTCCTGCTCCTGTCCTCTCTGGGGTGAGCTCTCTGCTGTGTTCAGGTGTTGATTTCCCTACTTACACATATTTGAAAGTCTGTAGGAATCTCTGATCCCTGTTTAGGCTCTAGTATGGGTTTTGAACAGCTTTGTTTGCCATACTTGTTGGTCTGAATGTTTGTTGTATGGAGGACATGGAGAGATAAGAGTAAGTAAGCAACATGTTCCTCTGGGAACTCAAAAGTTTCTTAGCATTTTTTTCTTAATAATATTAGTGTCCTAAATTCATATGGCATATTTTTCTCACAGTACTTTTACATAAGATCTTTAAGTTGTTTAATGAAAACTGAGGTTCAGAAAGGTTAAGTGAATTATTCAATGTCATAGACCTATATATAGTAGAAGAATTCAAATTGAAATGTGGGTTTCCTCAATTCAGGCCTCCCACCAAAGGCATTGGGCACACAGTCTATATAGGGATGCTCCCATGTAAGAACACCCTTTCAAGACCACAATAGGTAACTGTTCAACCTAAATTCATAGAACTAGAGAAAGTTAAGTAAAATGAAAAGGCAGAGTAACTACTCTCAGTTGAAGGAGCAAGAGAGTTCCAGAAGGAGAAATGAGAGAAAGGGATCAAAAATGTATTCAAAGAAATTATGACAGAAAAGCTCCCAAACCTAAAGAAGAAAACATACCTCTATACAGCAAGCACAGAGAGTCCCAAACGAGATGAATTTAAAAAGACCCACAGTGAGACATAGCACAATTTAAAAAGCAAAAGATAAAGAGAAATCTAAAGGCATTAGGAGGAAAAACAGTCATATATATGGAAATCTCCATAAGGCTGTCAGCTCATTTCTCTGCAGAAACTTTGCAGTCCAGAGAGAGAGATTCAAAGTGCTGAAAGGGAAAAAAAACTACAATATAGGATGTTCTAACCAGCAATATTATCATTTAGAATTGAAGGAGAAATAAAGAACTTTTTGAGATAAGCAGAAACTAAAAGAATATAGCAATACTAAACTTACCTTTAAAGAAATATTGAAGGGTTTTCTATAAATGGAATAGAAGTAAGAATCTATAGAAAAAGGAAAATCCCACTAGGAAAGGCAAATATATAGTAAGGGTTAAGAATCACTTAAATAAGGCACTACATAGATTAAAAGACAGAAAATTGTGAAACAACTGTAATCAAAGTTAACAGTTAAGGGATAAGCATGAAGATGCAAAAATAGGACATCAAAAACTACATATAGGGGAGGGGAGTAAAAATGTAGATCTTTTACAATGTGTTTGAACTTAGATAACTAGCATGTTAAAACAAGTACATGAAGTTAAAGGTTAACATATATGAACCCCGTGGTAACCACAAATTAAAATCCTATAATAGATTCACAAAAACCAAAAAGAAAGGAACACAAGCATACTACTAATGATAACCATCAAGCCACAAGGGTAGAGCCAAGAAGAAGAAATGAACAGAGAACTGTACTGTGTATAAAATAGATAAGCAGTAAGGGTATATTGTATAGCACAGGAATTATCTCATAATATCTTTTAATAAAGTACAATCTGTTGAAGTACTGAATCACTGTGTTGTATACATGACACTAATGTAATTTTGTAAATAATCCATACTTCAGTAAAAAATTAGAAAGCATGCCCATCAAATTGCTGGTAGAAGCTGCTCAAATGAACAGACTAGAATAAAAAAATACATATGCACAATATATACTTAAATTTAGGAGGGAGAGCAACTATATACTGTGTTATGAAAAAGGCATTAGTATTAATTACTTATAAAATCTACTTGAGCCAGCATTGTGGCTTAGTACCTCCAAAGCTGATGTCATCTTAAGGAACAAGATGGCTTCATAGTATGGAACTATGAAAAAAAAATAGCTTTGCTAAAGTCTACATTGATCAGAGTGTTCTGAATAATGATCTGTTCTGAGTGACGATTTTAGAAAAAACAGTGGAAAACTGGAGCGCATCTGGAAAAGGTTAGCATTTAGAAACCATGTTATTTAAGGAACTATTAAAGGACCTGCTTATGTTTGGTGTTGTTAAAAAATATTTGTAGTCTAATACAAATGCTTCCAATATTTGAGGGACCTGACCTCTAGAAGGTAGGTTAGCTCTCTTCTGTGAAACTCCCTAGAAAGTCTGTGGTCAGCAACATGAGATTTATGGTGTTGCCTCCATTTAATGAAGTTTTCTAACAGTGAATGCTTCCCTAATGAAATATATAGCTTTCTTAGTGGTCACTTCTCTATGGTGTCATTGCCCTCTCCCTGCAATGTGAAAATGCCTAGCAGAGTTCAGATAATCTCCATCTAGGAAGTTGTTTGAAATATTCCTGCATTATGACAATTTCCAAGACAGTTATGACATGAGAAATATATACTTGGTTAGTTGCTGACACAGAGCTTCTTAAACTCTGGCAATTTCCTGAATGATAGGAATGCTAGGAGCATCATATGTTGTAATATTTAGTCTTTGACCCCAATTCCTGACACAGAGCTCCTAAAACTCTTGTAATTTCCTGAGTGATGGGGGTGATAGGGTCTTACAAAGAGCTCATAAATCCCTTGGAATTTCTTGGGTGATTGGAGAATCTTTTGTTTTAATGACTCAATTCTTGGTGGGCTCCTGGATAGCTTCAGCATGGGGGTGGTCACTAGAAAGACCAAGCCATGATTAGAAGTTTGGAACTTTCAACCTCAAGCCCCAGTCCCCAGGGAGGGGAGAGGGGCTGGAGACTGAGTTAGTGCTTGATTATGCCTATGTGATGACATCTATTAAAATCTCTAAACTGTGGGGTTTGGAAAACTTGTGATTGGTGAACATATCCATATGCCAGGAAGGTTGTATACTCCAGTTTTGCAGGGACAGAAGCTTCTGTGGTTGGGACCCTTCTAGACCTCACACTATGTATTGTACCTCTTCATCTGCTTATCATCTTGATCCTTTATAATAAATCTGTAATAGTAAGTAAATGTTTCCCAGAGTTTTGTGAGCCATTCCAGCAAATTATCAAACCTGAGTTGGGGTGGTTGTGGAAACCCTCAACTTTGTAGCCAAGTCAGACAGAAATATGGGTCCCCTGGGCCTCAGTACTTGTGACTGGCCCCTGAAGTGAGGGCAGTCTTGTGGGACTGTGCCCTTAAAAAAGCTATAGAATCAGACACTAAATTCAGAGAGTTAGTGTCAGAACTGAGTAAGTTATAGGACACCCAGCTGGTGTTGGAAGAGTTGTAAAATTAGTTGACGTAGGGAGAAAAAAACACCACACATCTGGTGCGAAAAGTGTTGGAAGTAAAGAAACAGTTTTCCTTCAGTAGTGGTTTTCAGCTATGGCTAGATCAAAATCACATTGAGCTATTTCTTAAATATATGGCATTTGGAAACATAATCCATAGACTCTACTTCTGTAAATCTAAGGCAAAGTTCACAAATTTGACTTGTTATTTGTTCAGTCAGCCAGTTGATGCCTCGTACCAGATACACTGTTGGACACTGGTATAGAAAGGTAACTTTTAAACATCACAGCTCTTTCTCCCATGGAGTTTAGCCTCATGGGAGAGACAAATATTAATTTAGAAATCAGACCCTTGATACCAAGAATATAGTGACAAATTATTATCTGAAATGATCCAAAGAGAAGAACAGAGGAGAGTGTAAGAAAAGGAATGTCTTGGCCTGAGGGCATAGAGAAGGATTCATTGAGAAAGGGACCATTGGCTAAGACTTGAGTGGTGAGACTTTGAGTTATTCAGAAAGCCTCACAATGGAGAGTGGACCTTCCATTAGAGCTACAGCATGTGCAAAGGTCCTGTGGCAAAAATGAGACTGGGGTATTGGGAGGACTGAAGGAAGAAGAAAGGGAAGTGTGGCTGGATCATGAGAAGAGAGAGTGAGAAATGGGATGAGGATTGAGAGTGTAGGCAGGGTTGACCCAGGTAGGAGCCATGAATAATGTGTTAGGGATGTTGGTCTTGATGCTAAGAGCAAAGGAAAACCACTGATGGATTTTAAGTGTTGTGAGTGGAATGTAGCTAAGTGCCCTGATCAGAGTTGGATCTGTAAATGTTAATCTTGGCTACTGTGTTGAAAATAGAGGGGCAGTGTCACAGAACAAATGATAGACATCATGATATCACAGAGAAGGGTGATGTGGAATTAAGGAGAAAATAGTATATTGGGGAGCTGTTCAGGAGGTAAACAGGACTTGGTGATGGATTTGACTTGCAGTGAGGGTTAAGGTGTTCCCAGATAGTTCCTGTGTTTGGGGTTTGTGCAAGTTGAATGGAGGGAAGTGATTCATTGGGATAGGGCCACTGAACAAGAACAAAATGTGGTGAGGGCGTTATAACTCCTTATGGATTACATTGAGAGTTGAGGTGCATTTTAGATACTGAATGGGCATATTGAATAAGCTGTAGTAGATATGAATCTGGAGGTCTCAGGACAGACAAGACAGCATGGTCCATAGCACTGCCAACTGTCCTGTAAAGAAAAAAGACTGTAAAAATAATTCTTAGGTAATAACCCTTATAATTTGACTATGGGTTAATGTGGTGTCATCTGTTAATTAAATGAAACACAACTTTAAAT
Source organism: Camelus ferus (assembly GCF_009834535.1). Taxonomy (NCBI): domain Eukaryota; kingdom Metazoa; phylum Chordata; class Mammalia; order Artiodactyla; family Camelidae; genus Camelus; species Camelus ferus. The sequence goes on along the minus strand of NC_045698.1, from coordinate 85,741,050 downwards.
AACATAGATGAGGCCAAAAGCCTGTAGAGTTGTGGTTAACATGCTCAGCTGTGTCTGCAGGTGTACCACAGTGATTTTTTTGGTTTTGATAATGAGATAGTGTGTATACTTTCGTAGGATCTAAAATGACTTCAAAGGAATCTTCACCTGTCTTCCTTTGTTTTCTGTAGAAGAGAATGCAGGAGCATGTGAAGTGAGTGAATAGGATGTGTAAGGTGAGAAAACCAGTCCAGTTAATCTGCAGGGGGATGATTGAAGTCAGTCAGTCACTCTCTCTCTCTCTCTCTCTCTCTCTCTCTCTCTCTCTCTCTCTCTCTCTCTCTCTCTCTCCTCTCTCTCTCTCACACACACACACACACACACACACACCCCTACCTCATGGTAACTCTGGTAACCAAATAAGTTTAAAAACAACCGGAAAAATACAATAAGAAAAAAGTCAGCCCACAGCTATTTAGAATTTTCCTCTCTGACCGTTTCTCTGTTTATTAGTTGGCAATCTGTGATGAAATGTGGTTCCACTCACACCATTTCCTAATAAAATTTTCACTGGCAAAATAAACATTGATTAAATTCAGAGAGGCATCTGTGATTAGAAAGCTAGGACATTTCTGGAGGGAGTCTTTTCCATGCGTCTTCCTGAGCAATTGACCACAGAAAGGAATGAGGAGACTGTCCTATGGCGGTTCACTAGTGGCTTATGGAAACTGACCAGACGCGAGGCCCATGTGACTTTACCAGGAAAAGCGAGTTGGCTAACAGCGCAGTGAAGGAAGTTGGAAAGTTGATGACAAAAACTGTTTCTAAGCCTCAGATTTGCCAGATTTTCTTTCTTTTCCTTTCACGATTTTGAGTATTTATAGTAATTCGTACTGTATGCCTGCTCTTTAGAGTTAATCACCTCAAATCTTATTAGGAAAGTGGTCCATACAAACATAATCGGTCTAAAATGGGACTAGATTGGTGTGAGTCTTAACTACACATGTAGCCAAAATCTGTTATTTCAGTGATTCAGTTTGTTATTCCCTTTGCTCACACCTGCTTATACCCTCTGGCCTCCTATTACTCTGTGGAAAAGGATGTAAGTGAAATATCCAAAGGCAGTAGACAAAGCAAAGCCACCAGGCCAGAGTGAGAGCAGTGTACCTCTCCTTCCCAGTGGAGCCCCAGGTAGACAACTAACCACTTCACTGCCCCCTTGGTGCATGTTTGCCATGACATCCAGGCTGGTGGCTCAGCCCACGTGCCCTGAGTTTCTTCCTTGACCTATCTTGACTCTGCGCTGCAGGCAGTGAAGGAGCCCCTTGCTGTGTTCTCACTCATCATCTCTGACGAGCAGTGGGCACCCTTATTTGTGAAGCTCTGTCTATATTCTATGCTAGGTTGGCTTCATCTCTTGGGAGATAAGATGTGTGTCTTTGAATCAAAAGATCTGAAAATACAGTCAAGATGTACTCCTGTGATCCCTTAATATACTTTAAGGCAGGGCGCCTTTTATTGTTTCTCAAACACCATTTCCCAAATGTACTGCAGTGTCAGCCTATTCTTCAAAGTGCCCTTGCAGAGAGTACCTGAAATCTCCAGCTGGAAGAAAAAAGCAGAGAACAGATTGAACCCTGCTGCTCTGCACTCAGGGCCTTGGAATGTATCAGGAGGAGGCCCTGTATTTCTCAATGCGATCAGGGGATAAATGCAGAATGTCTCTCAGTTTCCGAATCCAGCAGTACTTCCTGAAGACTGTAGAGAGAGAGAGAGAGAGAGAGTGTTGTTTCTTGGCCCTGAAACCCATGGCACAAACGACATCTTTTATGTAGGAAGTGAAACAAAATTAAACTCAAAAGTTAAGCTCTCTTGCTTGAAGGAAGTTTAGATATATGAGTTGGAGGAGGATCTCCTTTCCCTTCTATTTCCAAATACTTTCAAAATGTGAAAACAATTCTGAAGTCCAGAGCCATACAGAAAACAGGTTGCAGGACAGATTTAGCCCTCATACTATAGCAGAAGACCTTTTTTAGCTTTTCTCGGGTTATAAATGAAGCTTTTAAATCAGGATATGGAAATGAAGAAAATGTTACAAGGTATCTTGTTCCTTACTCGCGGGGTTTCCTTCTGTGTTCTTGGAGCTCCATGCACTACAACATTCACTGCCTGCCTTTTGTTCCTTTGTTCACTGCCCTTTAGGGAAGGGCAGTTCTGATAAGATGGGAAATTTTGGAGAAAATAAAAACTAGGCATACTTGGCTCAGTTTAGCCCTTCTTCCTCTTAAATGTGTAACCCATTCATTCATTTAATAAATAGTATTGAGTGCTTATGTATATTAGACATTGTCCTGGGCACTGGAATTGCAGCTGTGACTAAAATAAACACAAATCCTTTACATTCTAATACGAGACACAGAAAATAAATGTAAGTGTTCTTAAAGCAGTAAGTGTTAAAAAATAAAGCAGAGAGGAAATATCCAAGATGGAGGGGGAGCTGGAATTTTAGATAGGAAATGCAGGGAAGGCATCACTGAGAAGGTGATGGTAACTAACAGCAGAAGGAAGTGGGGGAAAGAAGCGTGTAGATATCTGGGGTTAGAGCATTTGGAGCAGATCCTTCTGCAGTCATGCAAATAGTCTGAAGCAGAGATCACATCCAGAGTTTGAAGAAGGGCAAGGAAACAGAATAGCTGGGAAGGAAGTTGGAAGTCATCTAATTTGAATTGGATTTTAACTAAATCACTTGAGTCCTATGATAAGACTCTTTTGCAGGAGTGGGGAGGTTGAAACAAGAAGTAGAGTTAAGAGGTTGTTGATAGAATCCAGAAGCAAGATGATGGTGCTAGCAGTGAAGGTGGTTAGAAAGAGTTGGATTCTGGGCATGTTTGAAGTATGATGACATAATCTGTGGATAGATGAGATGCAGTATGAGGAAAAGGTAAGTATCAAGAAGGAAGATAAGCATCAAAGATTTTTGAGCTGAGTAACTGAAGAATGGATTTGCAGTTAATTGTGGGCAAGATTGGGAAAGGAGCTGTCCAGGGTGCAGTTGGGAGGTAAAGATCAGGAGTACAGTTTTAGACTCATCAAGTTTAAGATGCCTATTAGACATCCAAGTGGAGATATTGAACAGGAGATTGGATACATGACTCTGGAGTTCAGAGAAGCCCAAGCTTGACATCAGCTCTGAGTTTGGAGCTAAAGTCATGGGGCAGGATGTGATCAGTGTAGTCAGAAAAATAGATGTGGTCCAAGGACTAAGGCCTGGGACCTCTGACACTTAGAATTGTAAGCAAGAGGTGGTACAGTAAAGGAGACTGAGAGAGGCAGGAGAAAATAAGCTGAGCTTGGTTAAGAATGTTTTGAGTACATGTTCCATTGCTCATCCTCTCGTGCGGGAGTACCTCATGGATCCATACTTGCCTGGATCTGTGTGGATAACTCTAATTCTGGTGTTCACTATTCACAACACTACCAGGATGATATACTTGTATAAAGCCATGCCTTTCAACCTGATCTCAAGTACTCGTTTTCTTCTTTTTCTAAAACTGTTCAGGACTGTGTGGGAAAGAATGGTGCTGCATATTTGGACTTCCTTGGGGCTTCATGAAAGAAAAACTGACAAGTGCATTTGATTTGGAGATAAATCTTTTTGTGACTTTTAAGCTGAGAACCGAATTGATGATATAATTAGGGTTCAGTATTATTTTTCTGTAAAGGCATTATACTTTAAAAACATACCATATTATTTTTGACAAATATTTCCTTTTTACTTTCCCTTTCTTTGATACTTACTCTTTAAAATCCAATGAGTTCTTGGAATACTATAATTCAGCATTGGGTTAGGATCATTGTGTTGGGATTTGGTAGGAAAGTGATCTTGCTTGAATGTTGACACTTTTACTAGGCATATCTAAGAAGCATATTTACAGAGTCAGTTTGTAGCCAAGGCTAAAGCCTCTTGGGACCAGTAATCAACATTGTTTCAAAGGATCAAATAGCACCTGTGAGTTTGGAATATGCCTAAGTGTGAAAAGATAAAGGCAGGAAATATACATGCCAGAAGAATGACATCTAAAGGCACACAGAGCAGAGCTTTGAGATTCTGTTCCCAACATTTCATAAGCTTTCCTAGGAAAAGTGTGCTTCTGCTCTTGTTTTAAGAAAACTTTTACTTTAAAAATTATTTGGGTCATTTGTATTAAGTAGCTCAACTGATTAAGTGACCATTTAAGTTTAAAATTTCATGCAAGTTCATTGTAAAACACTTAGATTATACTGAAAGATGTAAAGAAGAAAAAGAAAGCAAGTCATATTCCCAAGATTCAAATATAAATGTTATATTTTGCTCTATATACGTGCATACTTTTTAAGACTTACACAGTATTTTAACATACTTACAAAAATGCAACATATTATACATACTGTGGAAACTGATTGTTAACACTTCCTAATGTATGCTTAATTCTAGTTAATATTACATGGATGCTGCTTGAAAATAAGATGCATTCTGTGTTTTCAGAGAGTAGAGCTTGATATGTAACAGTACATAGAATGACCTTACTTGTTCTACAGTCACAGACTGTATTTCTCACTAATCTTCTGTTTCTGTAAGCTTTTCTTAGGTTTCAATTTTTTCCTCTTTAAATTTTAATTGTACTCAATTTTGTACATAAAGTCTTGTGATAAGCCTTACTTTTACACACTGTCCTTCATCAAATAGTTACCCTTTTTAATATGTTTTACTTTGAATTCCACCAGTTCTGTTATTAATGTTGTGACTCTTAATATTTTATTTGTTTGCATTTTCTTGCTGAATTTTTCCCTCTTTTGAGTCACTTTCTTTTATGTGTGTTTGTAGCTGATGGCCTCAGCAATAGTTGGATTCTTTTGACTTGAACTAAAATCTTTTCTTAGGTTTTTTTCTTTAAAATAGATAGGTTAATTCATACATACTTATTATACTCTGCAGTAAGTTGTATTTGGTCTTTTAAATTTGTATTTTCTTTTTCGAAATACTTTTTACTCATTTCATTTTTCTCCTAATTTTTCTTAAAAAAAATAAATTCTTATCTTTATTTCATCTTACTTATTTTATTTAATATTGCCTATTTCTCATTAACAAAAACAATTGTATGTTACATGCCAGATCAATTAATTTTTGTAATCTATATGTTTCTGTTTCATTAAATCATGGGAAAAATTTTATCATATTGTCTAATGAAAGAATGCTGCTATTTCTGTTTTTATATTTGAGATTTATTTGTTTACTGTCAAAAGCAGAGCCTCAGACTTTGAAACGGCATATAGATACATCTGACTAAAGAAATACCAGGATTTGTAACATATTCCTTGCATTATAAATAGTTTATAATTTGACACTGCATTATTATAAATTCGTTAAGAATAGCATATGGATTTATTATTTTGTTTTCCTAACTTTAAAAAGTGATTAATGAAAAAAATGGATAAATGAATTATATTAAATCTACCCTGAATTAATCTTGGCCAGTTTTAATCCTTACAACAACCTTTGAAACAGATTCTATTATTTCCCCCATAGAAAAGTTAAATAATTACCCACAGCTACAAAAAGCAAAAAAAAAAAAAAAAAAAAAAAAAGGACCTCTGAGTAAGCCAATCTTAGTATCACCATAACCATTATTTAAACTTAGGCAGTTATACTTTGTATATTGCAACTTTACACAATAAAATGAGCTTGATCATCTGGTCTCCAAGCTCACAGTAGAACAGAAGAAAACAGAGTAGGGGGCAGAATCTTGGAGGGACAAACATTTTGACAGTAGTGAGAAGTGTGATAGTCAACAACCTAATAGCAAGGAAAAGACATGAGCTATGGAAAGCAATCCTCTAGATGAAAACTGGGACTATTTTAGTGGAGGTGCTCAAAATTCTACCCTATATTGCTCTTTTAAATTAAAGTAATATTTAATGTCTACATTATGACTATGTAAATATTTTTACTGAGTCACTCAGTACATATTTATTTAAGCTGAGCAACTTACTGCTTTCCCTGGAGGTAATAATGCCTCATCTTCTCTATTAGTTTTCCAGATGCCTATTACTGATTAATTCTCAAACTCCGATGTTACTGAAAAGTGTCTTCTAATGTAGTCAGATGCTTCAGGTATGTTTTTTCTTAGAGTCATCCTTCTGCAGCCTCGCATGCTTCTGCTTCAGTCTGAACAGGTTCTCTGTATACCTGAGAGTCATCTTTGCTCCTAGAACTTCTCATCACCATTTTCTTGGTTAAACTTGGTTAAAACTTAGTTAAAAGTTTAGCTGACTGTAAAATTCGTCAGAATTTTGATGACCTTTCTCAATTGTCTTCTAGATTCCAGTATTACTCTTGAAAAGTCAGATGCTGCGCTGATTCCCATGCCGTTAGATGTTACCTGTTTTTCTTTATGGAAGCCCCAGAGTTTGAAGTTTCAGAATGATAGGTCTTGCTTTATTGAGATATAGTTTACATATTATAAAATATGCCAATTTTCAGTGTATAATTAGGTGAGTTTTGATACATATATAGTCATATAATCTCTTGCATCATGATATAAAATATTTCCAGTATTCCAAATCTCCTAGTTAATTTTTCTGTGACATTTTTATCCTTCCACTTTCACCCTCTCCTCCTTTTAATTCTATCATCGGTTATTTTTATGTCTTTAAAAAACTTAATTTTTCTACAGTTAACTCTCTCAGCAGTGAAATACTGGCAATTTACTTTTTTTTTTTTTAATTAGAGAACAATTTTATAGCGTTTTCAGATTTGCAGCTCCTGTATAATCCCTGCCACTCCATTCGCATAACCTCCCTGATGATCACATCCTGCAGCAGAGTGGTACATTTGTTAAAACTGATGAACCTCCATTGACGCATCATGATCACCCAAAGTCCACAGTTTATATAGAGGTTTGCTCTTGGGGTTGTACATTCTGTGGGTTTTTACACATAGATCCACCACTGTAGTATCATGCAGAATAGGTTTACTGTTCCTCTGTGCTCTGTCTACTAATCCTCTGTGTTCTGCCTATGCTCTGTCTACCCTAAATCCTGGTAACCACTGAACCTCTTACTGCCTCCGTGGTTCTGCCTTTTCCAGAGTGTCCTGTAGTTGTAATTACATAGCTTAAAGCCTTCTCAAATTGGCTTCTTTCACTTAGTAATATACATTTAGGATTCTTCGGTGTCATTTCATGACTTGATAGCTTATTTCTTTTTAACACTGGTTAATATACTGTTGTCCAAATTATTTAGTTTATTTATCTATTCACCTACTGAAGGACATCCTAGTTGCTTCTAAGTTTTGGCAGTTATGAACACTACTTTTATAAACATCTGTGTGCAGATTTTTGTGTGGACATAAGATTTCAGTTCACTTTGGTAAATTCCAGAGAATACAGTTGATGGATCATATGGTAAAAGCATGCTTAATTTTGTAAGAAACTGCCAAACTATCTTCCAAAAGGTCTGTACCATTTTGTATTCTCACCTGTTTGAGAGTTCCTGTTGCTCTGTATCCTTTCCAGCATGGGGTATTGTCACTGTTTTGGATTTTGGCCTTTCCAACATGTGTGTCGTAAGTAGCTCGTTGTTTTAATTAGCAGTTCCCAATGCCATATGACAATGAACATCTTTTCATCTGTAGATCTTTGGTGAAATGTCTGTTCAGGTCTTTTGCCTCCTTTTTAAATTGAGTTGTTCATTTGAGCTTCAAGAATTATTTGTATAGTTTGGATAACAGTCCTTTACTACATAGGCCTTTTAAAATATTTTCTCAGAAACAGTGGCTTGTCTTCTCATTCTCTTGTCCTTGTCTTTCTAAGAGGAGGAGTTTGCAATTTTAATCACATTTATCATTTCCTTCTTTCAGGAATTGTGCCTTTGGTGTTTTATCTAAAATAGCATTGCCATACCCAAAGTCACTGAGATTTCTACTACGCAGTGTGTGTGTGTGTATAAGTGTTATATAACATTATATATATTATTATTATATATGCTTTATATGTATGTGTGTGTGTGTGTGTGTGTATATATATATATATATGTGTGTGTGTGTGTGTGTTTATAGTTTTGTGTTTTACATTTAGGTCTCTGATTCATTCTGAGTAAATTTTTGTTTAGGGTGTGAGGTCCGTATTGAGGTTTGTTTTATTTTTTGTAGGTGTCCAGTTATCCAAGAATCACTTGTCAAAAAGTGACTATCTTTTCTCCACTGTATTGACTTTGCTCCTTTGTCAGAAGTCAGTTAACAGTATTTACGTGGGTCTATTTCTGGGCTTTCTATTATGTTTCATTGACCTGTTTATTGAACTCTTTGTCCAGTGCCACACTGTCTTGATTACTGTCGCTTTAAGTAAGTCTTAAGTCAAATAGTATCCAGTCCTTCAATTTTGTTCTCTTCTTTCAATATTATGTTGGCTATTCTGGGTCTTTTGCCTCTCCATATAAACTTCAGTGTCATTTTGTCAATATCCACAAAATAATTTGCTGGTATTTTGATTGGGATTGGGTGAATCTATGGATTAAGTTGGGAAGAACTGATACCTTGACAATATTGAGTCTTCCTATCCATAAACATGTAATATCTCTACACTTATTTAGCTGTTCTTTGATATCTTTCATCAAACTATAGTTTTCCTCATATGTCTTACATGTGTTTTGTTAGATTTGTACCTGAGTATTTGGGGAGTGCTAAAGTAAATGGTAATGTGTTTTAACTTCAGATTCCACTGGTTCATTGTTTGCATGGTATCTGACTACATGTACAGACTTACTTCAGCTATAATATTATTTAACAAATATTTACAGAATTTGCCCTTTTTTAACCTTTTTCTCCCATTTCTTCCACCACCCTGCCCCCACCTCTGGTAGCTACCAATGTGATCTTTTTCTTTGAACTTGGTGTTTGTTTGTTAGATTCCATATGAGAGGTCATACAGTACGTGTCTTACTTTGTCTGACTTATGTCACTTGGCATAACGCTATTGAGGTCCATCCATGTTGTTGCAAATGGCAAAATTTAATTCTTTATTATCACTGACAACTATCCCATTGTATATGTATACCACAATTTCTTTATCCATTCATTCATCCATCCATAGACACTTAGGTTTCTTCCATGCCTTGGTTATTGTAAATAATGCTGAAGTGAACATGCAGATACATACATCTTCCTGAGTTACTGTTTTCAAACTCTTTGGAGAAATACGCAAAAGTAGAACTCCTGGATCAGATGGTAGTTCTATTTTTAACTTTTTGAGGAACCTCACGCTGTTTTCCATAGCATCCTGTCATCTTTTTCTTTGTTTATTGATTACAACTTTTATGCAGCTGGATTAGAAAGGCCAAGGAATGGTCTCCACTCCACCACTGAATCTCTTCCTTGAAAGAAGTTGAGTATTGGCTTTGGTGTGTCCATTTCATTTTATCTAATTTGTTCTCTGTGTGGCTGAAATTCCCTATACCTTTGATTGTTCTTCAGTTTCAAGAGTTATCATGTGTTTTTTTTTTTCCCCTCTGTCTCTTTAAAATTTTGTTTTTTTCTTTGTAATTTTGTTCAACTTCAGTGGAAAAAGGGTTTATAAACTTCTCCATTGCCTGCTTTTCCAGAAGTTACCCATTTCTTCTATTAAAAAATGTTGCAGTGAAAACCTTAGCCCATTTTCATTGGCACCATTTCATTTTTATCACACTGAAAAATGAAAGAGGGCTGAAAACTTAATTAGCATGAAGATTTTTTTTGGAAGAACCTAGAAATGAGTAGCTTCTAAGAGATGCTATATGTACAATCCCAGGAGAATTTTCAGTTTGTCCTCTTTGGATAACTACAGTAGAATAAAGACAGTTAGTATATATAACTGCCATTTACAAAGATGCACTCTAGAGTTTGTGCTTATTTACTGTCTACCCCAATATTATATAAATAAGGTGAATTCAGAGGTATACCTTGACACCCAGGACACTGAACCTTTACAATGCATGTGTTTTAATTATCTTGCTTCTTTGCCCTACAGAAATGTGCTCACCTGGTAAATTTTTTTTTTTTTCCTTTGCTTTTCTCTTTGTTTTATAAAATCTAATTTACCTGAACACTTCATTTGATGACTATTAAAACTAAACAAATGCCTTCCCCTTCCTTCTCTATTTTTGAATAGGCTATCCAGACTATCACTTCCTCCAAATAATTTACTCACCCTTATTTTTGCTTGAATGCCACAAAAAATGGCTATCCTATGAGGTGATTGGGATTTTAAGACTACTTTTCCTTTGCGTAACATTTCATCTTTTAGGACATATGTGTCTACATAATCATGAGCCATCTTAATTGTTGTATTATTTATAGTGAGTTGAATTAAAATTACAGTAGGCAACTGGTGCTTGCTTTCTGTTGAAGAATGAATGACCTGGTCCTCTAACACATATATTTTTCTCTGTTACCTTTCTTTTTTCTCATTCTCTTCCAAGTATTCTGTGACAGGTGTGGTGGCAGGCAAAATTTTGTCTGAATGAGCTCTACCTCCTGTTGATTATGTTATGTTACATGAAAAAGGGGACCTTGCAGATGCATTTAAGGTTTTGAATCAGTTGATTTTAAGATACAGAAATTATGTTGGATTATCTCTGGGCCCAATGTAATCACATGAGCCCTTAAAAGCAAAAGTGGGAAGTAAGGAAAAAAAGCAGGAAATTCATAGTGTAAGGAGGACTCAGTATGTCATTGGGACTTTGATGATGGAAGGAACCAGATGCAGAGGAATGAGGTAGTGTCTAGAAGCAGACTGCAGATCCTGGGTGACAGCCAGCAAGGAGATGGGGACCTCATTCCTCTAAGACCTCCAGAAAGAAGGCCTAATCCAGCCAAAACTTTAAATTTGATCTTGTAAAACTCAGAGCAGAGGATCCAGTCAATCCTACCCAAATTTTTGACTTACAGAAGCTATGGGAAAGTAAATCTAGTGGGGAAGAAAAATGAAGACAATAAATGGATATAGTAAGCTACTAAATTTTCTGTGATTTGTTACAACATCAATAGAAAACTAATGTCATCCGTCGGCTGGAGGAGAGACCAAATGGAATTGGATGTGGTATGGAAAACTGATGCCAATAAGGGCTCCTCGCAAAGAATGGCGTATCTCCTGAGTCAGTGTGAGTGACCTCTCTGGGTCTGAGGCTGTGAGTTAGGCAAACAAAGGAAACTGAAAGTAAACTTCCCTTTGGGGGCAAGATAACTTAAATTGTAGAAAGTTGGACAAGTGGAGCTTCCTCTCAGAGTGGGAAAGGCAAGGAGCAGGAACAGCAGTCAGAGAGCCTGTGAGAAGGGGCTTCCTCCAAAACAGGCAAGCCCAGGAAACAAATTCTGGGCCTTTAAAAATACACAGATTCAGATTTTTACCATTTCCTTTTTAATTGGATTAATTTTTTGAAAAAGGAGTCTAGAAAATGACACACATATTTAGAGGAATAAGTTATAAAGAAGAAATCACTTGTGATCAGAAAAGATTCCATGGGTATAAGAACTTGATTGCAAATTAAAAAAAATTTTTTTAAGTGAATAGCTTGCAAGAGAGAAAGAAAATAAATTAATTCAGGTAATGAAAAGGAAAACCTGATACAGAAGACACATAAGAAAAGGCAATGAAATAAAAGATGAAAAACATCAAAGAAAGATCAAGAAGGTGTGTGTGTGTGTATATAACAGGTATATAACAGATATACCATTTGGCATGAAGTACTAAATAAAGTGTAGAGGAGAAAAAATTTTTTTAATAACTTCCTAATTTTGCTTGGTGTTGGAAATGATCTCTAGTGAAAACCTCCCATGAAAAATCAACAACTGAATGTATTTAATTCTAAAAAGAAGCATTCAGAGCACAGTCCTAAGTATTTTCAGAAATCCAACTCCCTATTTTAAAAAGCACGAAAAATATAGACAAAAAGGATGGAACAGAGCCTGCCTTCAGCTGCCCCAGACTGGTCATGGTGGGAGCAGGGGCAGTTCTGTGTCTAGTTTTCCTTGCTGTGGAATAGGCGTGGCTAGGCGGGAGACCAAAGCCCTACCCAGCTCTGGCTTCATAATTCTTCCTTATTGTTTGTAATTTTCAGTTGTCTCTTAGACCTACACCTAAAGTTTTGCTACAAGGTGTTTCAGCATAAGGTGGTCACAGACAGAAGCTAAAACACTCATCCCATCATTAGGCTGATCATGTAAAAAGGCTCCCACCAGAGTTTGCCTACAAGCTCCCATTGTTCCTCCAGACTCCCACATGGGGCGCTGCTGGGCCACTTCACATGGGTTCAGTAATAACCAGAAAAAATAATGAAAAAGTGCCAAGAACTCTTACACATATGATTAGACTAAAGATAGATTAAAAATAATTCTGTGAACATCTGAGAGGGGGAAGTTATATCCAAATAAAAGTACAAAGGCTTGAGAATTCTCTTCAACACTAAACACCGAAAGACAACAGAAGATACTGTATTTGAAATGACATTTTCTTCTAATTAAAACATAATACCTGGAGTGAGAGAAGAAGAGTCAATATGTAGGGAGGGTCAAGGAAGCCATGAGAAAAGAGGGGGGACAGCTGTCTCTAAAGTCTTAGAGACTGTACTGTCCTTCTGAATATTTTTAACGAGCTTCCTTTAAACAGTGGCATTTGTTTATATGTTCAATAAATATTTAAGGTCATAAGGAAGGAAATAAATCCAGTCATAATCCCACCACCCATGGGACACTACCTATAATAATGATCACTTTTGGAAGGTAGTTACGTATTTCCTTACTCTGACTGAGATCACAGGATACATAACTGAAAATACATACTGACAACTTCCCAAGTTAGCCCCAGTCCAGACCCCTCCGTCAGCTTCAAACCCCGCTTTCTGCTGAGCATCCTTATTTGAATGTGGAGGTTAGCATATCTAAAATAAAGGGCTTGATTTGTGGCTCTTCTCTTCCCATAATTCTCTCCTTTTCATTTTCCTCACATTAGAAATTAGTGTCACCCTCCACTCAGTTTTTCTCCTTGAGTTATAAAGCTGGAAATCAGTCCTTACCTCTTCTCCTTTTCCTTAATGCCGTCATCCAAATTATCAGAAAATCTTAGTCATTCCATTTCTAAAACACACCTTGGATCTGGCCACTGTTTATAAAACAGATTGCAGTCTATGCACACCACTTCCCTTTCTCACCTGGGATGCTAGGTTGCCTCCTGTCTGCTCTCCTTACTTATCATGCTTCTCTTCAATCAGTTCTGCACTAGAAAGTGGTTCATTTTTCATTTTTTGGTTTTTTTCTTTTTAAACAAACCAGATCATGTTTAAAATCAGTTTTAAACAGTTGAAAAAGAAATACTTGTACAAAGAAATAAATCTAAACCTCTTACTTTTAAAACCTTGTAAAGCTTTTGAAGTCATCAATGAACAAGTCTCTGACTACCACTCAGCCTTGTAGGTCATGATTCCCTATGCGTGGAATGTGCTTTAGTCACGGAACATTCCATCAGTTTGCAGACTGTTTCGTGTTCTCACTCCTCTTGAGCTCTTCACATGTGCTGTTCCCACTATTTGAACTGTTGTCACTACCATTCATGTGACTTTATGTTTCTAATGACCGACGTTTTCTCTTTGCAAAGAGAGGCTTTCAGGCCACCTGATAGTGGAGAGCTGCAGTCTTCCGGCTTACTTCCTGTTACACCAAAGTTGGTGGTTATATATTTGTTTAGTGCTTTGTCTCTCCTACAATACTATAAGCTTCTTTCAGGTAGAAGCCATGTATTTTTTTTTTTAACTCTTCACATAGTTAACCCTGCTCCAGTGTTTAGAATTTAATGGGTGCTCCATAAATACATTTTGAAAAAAATGAACATTTTTCTTTATTATAGAGGCTTCAAAAACATGATTTTTTCTTAGCTGCAAAATATTTCAGTATAGGAATGAATAATAATGTATCTAATCATTGATTATTAAATGCTTAGTTTTTTGCAGTTCTTCACATAAAATGCCAATGTATTCAAACATAATTTCTTTAACTTTTAAAATTTAATTTTATTGTGGTAAGAACATATAACATGAGATCTACCTGCTCATCAGTTTTCAAGTGTACAATACAGTGTTGTTGCCTACAGGTACAATGTTGTGCTTCAGATCTTTGGAGTTTATTCATCTTACTTTATTGAAAGTGTATGCTCCTTGATTAGTAACTGCCCATTTATCCCTTCCGCAGCCCCTAGCAACCACTTCTGTAAGTCTACTTTAGATACCTCTTGTGCGAAGAATCGTGCAGCATTTGTCCTTCTGTGTCTGGCATATTTACCTTAGCATAACATCTTTAAGATTCATCATACTGTTGCATAATTTCTGCCCACTTATATATATATAACATATTCTCCTCATTGATTTGCACATGGACGTTTAGGTTGTTTTTACATCTTGGACATTCTGAGTAGTTCTGCAATTAACATGGTGCTAATAATGTTAAGATTCTGATTTCAGTTCCTTTGGATAAATACCCAGAAGTGGGATTGCTGAATAATATGGTGGTTTGATTTTTAATTTTTTGACAAAATGCCACACTGTTTTCCATAGTGGTTGCACCATACTGCATACCAATAAAGGGGAGAAGCGTTCCATTTTTGCCACATTCTCACTAATACATGTATTTTTTGCTAAGAGTCATCTTGACAGGTACGAGGTGATATCTCACGGTTTTGATTTACTTTTCCCTGATAGTTAGTGATGTTGAGCATTTTTATATACCTGTTGGCTATTTATATATGTATTTCTATCTATTTATTTTTAATAAATATTTATATTTATTTAATTCTTTTGAGAAATGTGTATTCAAATCTTCAGCCCATTTTTAAATGAGGTATTCATTATTTGCTCTTGAGTTGTAGGAGTTCCTTATATATTTTGGTGATAAACCTCTTATCACATACATGGTTTGCAAGTGTATTCTCTCATTCTTTAAGTTGTCTTTTCACTCTTCTGATTGTTTCCTTTGTTGTGCAGAGCTTTTTAGTTAGATGTAGTTCCACTTGTGCTTTGTGCTTTTGGTATCACAGTCATTGCAAGATCAATGTCATGAAGCTTTCCATCTATGTTTTCTTCTTGGGATTTTACAATTTTAGGCTATAAGTTTTAACCCATTTTGAGATGATTTTTTTGCATAGTGTAAGGTAAGGGTCCAACTTTATTTTGCACATGGATATCTGATTTTATGTAGCACCATTTGCTGAAGAGATTAGTTTTTCCTTATTGTGCATTCTTGATACCCTTGTCCCAAGAGCAGTTGACCATATATCCTTGGATTTATTTCTGTACTCTGTGTTCTGTTCCATTGGCCTATATGTCTGTTTTTATGCCAGTACTTTACTGTTTTGATTACTCTTTGTAGTATATTTTGAAATCAGGAAGTGTGATATATCAAACTTTGTTCTCCTTTCTCAGTATTAATCTGGCTATTCATGGTCTTTTGTGGCTCCATATAAATTGTAGAGTTGTTTTTCGCTTTTTGTAAAAACTGACCCTGGGATTTTGATAGGGATTGCATAGAATCTGTAGATTACTTTGAGTGGTATGGACATTTAACAATATTAATTTGTTCAGTCCATAAAAATACCTTTCCATTTGTTTGTCTCGATATCCTTCATCAGTGTTTTGTAGTTCTCAGTATACAATTCTTTTTATCTCCTTAGTTAAATTTATTCCTAAGTATTTTATTCTTTTGGATACCCTTGAAAATGGAATTGTCTTTGTAACTTCATTTTCAGATAATTCATTGGTAGTGTCTAGAAACACAACTACTTTTTTGTGTGTTAGTTTTGTATCCTATAACTTTACTGAATTTGCTCACTAGTTGAAACAATTTTTTGATGGATTCTTTAGAGTTTTTCGTGCAAAGGTCATGCCATCTGCAAATAGGGACAGTTTTACTTCTTTCTTTCCAATTTAGATGCTTTTTATTTCTTTTCTTGCCTCATTGTTCTGAGTAAGACTTGCAGCACTGTATTGAATGGAAATAGTGAGATTGGACATCCTTGACTTGTTCCTGATATTGTAAGAAACTCTCAGGTTTTCACCTTGAGTATGATGTTAGCTGTGGGTTTGTCACATGTGACTTTTATTATTTATGGAAATATACAAAAGACTATTGCTTATATCCTAACAATGAGAACAAGCTGGATAGGTGATAAGATTCTAGTTTCGTTTAAATAATTGAGTCAAAGACACAAAGACACCTAAATGAACTAAATTTTAAACATGATGGGCCTATCCTAGGGAAAAAATACCTATGCATGTTTTCAGCTCTGTTGAGGTGATGGGAAGAAAAGAAATCTACCACAAACAAAGGAATAAACCTGCCAAAATTTTAATTAATCATCTTGTGGGCAGACAAGATGGATTACAACACCAAGGATCCCCAGCCATAGAACAAATCTACACCTACCCAATAACTCTTAAAGACCTAAACAAGTGCATGGGCATAGGATGTTGAAGCTTGTTGGTAAAAAAGGACAGTTGAGAGAAATTCTTCCAGATCACTCTAGAAATTCACTGATGAAGGCAGAATGTAGGGCAGGAGAATTGAAAGGAACCACACTGACCAGGTGCCCAGACATTCACAGAGTGCGCACCAGTGACCTGCTCAAGGTTGAGAGCAGGGCAGAAGAAAGAATAAAACCTCTCCGAGGTACACTGAATCTCCATTGATGGGAAGACAGCAGATTCTGAATGCTGGGGACAGAGGAGCAGAGTTGAGAGAAGTCTTTCAAAGCCTGGAAAGTCAAGGAGGACTGGAGAGGAAAAAGCAGCATCCTAGTGATTCACAAAGCTATCAGCCAGGATGTAAAACAGCAAAGATGTGGTGTTTAGGATGTAGAACATAAAAGATATCTAAAATCTAGCAGGTACATAGATTCCAAGTGTTGCTGGAGTAAAAGTTCTGGTTTCACCCTCAACCATTTGAAGTCAGTGATACACTAAATTTATCTAAAGCTGTGATACAACCCCAGGCAAACTCAACTACAGGTGAGATGGATTTATCCATCCATGCTACCACCATAACAAAAGAAGGGTATGTCCTTTTCTAGAGAGTGATAATATTTACTAACCAGCACATGATCAAAATATACCATAAAATGGACAAATAACACAAATTTCAATACAATATTATTTACAAGTGTCAAAAGTAATCTTTAAAAACACAAAGTTTGGAAGTAAAAAGTAGAAAAAAAGATAAACCATGCAAACTGAAAGCATAAAAAGGTAGTGTTAATTATTCAAAATCAGCTAATACAGGCTTCCAGACAAAAGGATTATCAGAAATAATGAAGAATATTCTATAAGGATAAAAGGTAATCAATAAAAAACAATAATCTTACAGTATGCACCTAGTTCTGAGCTTCAAAGTGCTTGAAACAAGTAAAAGACAGAAAAAAGGGAGAAAGTTACATTGCCAATCATAGCTGTAGATTCTGTCACCCCTTCTGAGTAATCAATAGAAAAAATAGATAAAAATTGGTATAGATAGAGAATATTTGAAACACTGTCAGTCAACCTGATCTTATTGCCATTTGTAGAACACAACTATCAACTGCAAAATACACATTCTTCTCATGAGCATATGGAACACTCAACAAGATAGACCGCAACAAATCTCAAAGGAATAAAATCATAAAGTATATTCTAAGCCTCTGTGTTACTAAATTTATCCCTTCCCACCCCATTTTCCTGGTAACCGTAAGATTGTTTACTATGTCTGAGTCTGTTTCTGTTTTGTAAATGAGTTCATAGTGTCTTTTTGTGCTTTCTTTTTTTTTTTAGATTCCACATATAAGTGATATCATATGGTACTTTTCTTTCTCTTTCTGGTTTACTTCACTTAGAATAACAATCTTTAGGTCCATCCATGTTGCTGAAAATGGCATTATTTTATTATTTTTTATTGTTGAGTAGTATCCCATTGTATAAACATACCATGACTTCTTTATTCAGTCATCTGTTGATGGACATTTAGGTTGCTTCCATGTCTTGGCTATTGGATATAGTGCTGCTATAAACATTGAGGTGCATGTATCTTTTTGAATTAGAGTTCCTTCTGGATATATACCCAGAAGTGGGATTGCTGGATCACATAGTAGGTCTATTCATTCAAAAGTCCATGAACAATAAATGCTGGAGAGGGTGTGGAGGAAAGAGAATTCTCCTACACTACTGTGGGAATGTGGTTTGGTGCAGCCACTATGGAAAACAATATGGAGATTCCTCAAAAAACTAAAAATAGTCCTACCATATGATAGAACATTAATTTTAAAACCTAGCAAAGACATTACAATAAACCAACATCCCTCATGAACACAGATAGAAAAATCCTTAAATAGAGCAAATCAAACCTAGCAATATCAAAAAAGGCTATGTCATGTCCAAGAAGCATTTATCCCCAAAAAGCAGTTTGGTTTCACATTTGAAAATCAATGCTGTTCCCCAATTAACGGTGTAAAAAAGTGTATGATTACATCATCTCAATAAATACACATCATGTGTTCAAAAACTATGTAATGTCATAAGAAAATGCATATTGTTATGCTATAGACAACATGGAAAACCAAAACTCTGTCTCAAACGCACCCACATATACACACATGTGAATACATGTATAGTTGACCTTTGAACAACATGGGTTTGAATTGTGCAGGTCCATTATACATGGATTTTTTTTTTCAGTAAATACTACAGTACGACATGATCCCAGGTTCGTAGAGTCCACTGCATATGCGGAATCACAGATACGAAGGGAGGGCTGAATGTGGAGTTACACTTGGATTTTTGATGGCACAGAATGTCAGTGTCCCTAACGTGTGCATAGTTCAGTGGTCAACTGTACACGCGCACACACACACACACACACGTACACGAGAGCTTTATACCCCAAATTTTACTTTGGCTTTTATTGTCTTCCTTATAGTTGTTATAAGTTTTCTACAAAGAATATATTTTTAAATAACTTTAAACAAACCTTTAAAAAGTTGAGTTCACATTTGCAGTTCTTGGAAATTTTCAAATACTCATGGAAAATGAAATATGGTCCTGTTCACATAGTGAATCTAGAGAACTTTCTACTACAAAGCTACACTGCCATTAATTGTTGCTTCCTCAAATACAATTATTTCCATGAAACAAGTTTCCTATCTCTGCAGAAAACTTTTAATATAATAAAAGGTGAAATAATTATTGGAAAGAATTAGTAAAGATGAAAACATGTTGCTAAAATAGCTCTTCTAAACATTGGTGCTTGCTGTGGCTTGCAGTTAAAATTTTAAAATAGCACTTAAATATGCATGTTAATAACATCCAGAAGGCATTTCTTTCAAGCCTGTTTGGGCTGTTGAAGGGTTTAATTTAACCACAGCATTCATTTATGTCTAGCAGTTAAATTTTTTCTTTCAAGCTCAAAGGAACTGTGAGTTGTAACTATGATCTAATTGGTAAGGAATGAAGAATGTTTTTCATGTTTTATAGACAACATGAATCCTGATCATTTTACAGCAGTAAATTATGAAGCACTCCACTTGCTGTGTTTCCCCCGTGGAAGCCAGGGCTGAGCTCATTAAACTATAAAAATAACCTGCTGGGTTTCACAGCTCCTAGAAAGGCCCTGTGACAAGGTGGGTTATTTTTATTTCACTAATGCACATTCACCCACAGTCCAGAGCAAGTAGATTCGTTATGGTCCCCAACTAAATCAATTTATAACTATATCTACATGTCAGAGGGGACGTGCAAAGAGCCTAAACTGCTGTATAGGAAGATAATTTATTATTGATTTTTTTTCAACTCTTTTTTAAAAGCAGCTGCAATTCACTGGTTCCTTGGTTCCTTTCTGCAGCGCAAACAAGCTCTATAATACTAGAGATGCGTCAAGCCAGGTTTTTGGGGCAAAGAAAAAAAGACACAGGAATCAGGAGTACCTGGCTTCCAGATGACTGAAAGAGAAATAAAGAATAACCAAACGGTCATTTAAAAACAAGGAGCAGAAATCATCTGTCAGCCCTGCCCTGTTGTCGAAGATCTTAAAAAATTAAATGCTCATGATCTG
This sequence comes from Camelus ferus, assembly GCF_009834535.1. Lineage (NCBI taxonomy): Eukaryota > Metazoa > Chordata > Mammalia > Artiodactyla > Camelidae > Camelus > Camelus ferus. The sequence continues at coordinate 85,720,946 of NC_045698.1, read as the reverse complement.
TTGTTTAAATATGCATATTAAATTACCTCTTACCTAATAAATCAGGTACTTAATTTTACTGGAAAAAAATTACCATAAAGTTCTTATTTTTCTTTTGGCCTTCGAGAGGCACATAACCAGTTGTAAGTAATTTGATAATCCTTCCTTCAACTCAGAACTGAAGGAAGTTAGAAGAAGACTGTGACACAAAATCGGTAGCCCGCAGAGTTGAGCCCTTAACGATTGATTCTGATCTCTTTACTCTGGTTTGGCAGTGAACACACTGTGTTGTAAGGAATTCACATTTTCAACAGCAATTTGAACAGAACATGTTTCTTTTTCTATGATTGGAATCAGGGCGATGTACTAAGACTACAGTTCTAAATTCCACCTACCACAGAGTTACTTGACACCTATTCTTTGTTTTTAACCTGACTTTGTAAATGTAATCTCTGTCATCACGTTACTGTTAGGATTCTCTGGTAAAATATTAAATAGCGTGATACCCTTCCTGAAGACTACTATGATAATAATCATCCTATAATGATTGTGACACAGTGAAAACAGCAAAAAGCCTCATAAACAAATTGCAAAGCATGTGGGCAGAAAATGTACCAAAATTTACTATGGTTCCCACTGCCCTTCTCATACCCCATGTACCCCTCTCATCAGTGTCTTTATTTCGCACATTGTTGGTAAACTTGTTAAAGGCTCAAACTTACTCTTGCAAATAAATTATGCTTACTTTAAAATTATAATGCTTTTACTAGTAAATGGGAATTATGGGATTTTGGTCCCTGGCAAAGTATAGTCTTATAAACCTGAAATCAAATTATCTGACTTTGAATACTGGATTCATCACTTACTAGTTTGTTTTTAATTGTTTTTGTTTTGTTTTATATCTTGGACATGCCACTTTTTTTTTTTTTTTAGTTTCCTAATCTATAAAATAACAATAACAAAAACTATTTAGTCTATCATTCATATTTTTTGAAGATTAAATAGAGTAAAGTATATAAATATATGTGAACTACACAGCACTGTACAAATAATACATTATTAATATGTTGTCGTTGTAACATTCTACTTACTAGATGGTCATATTTTTGGCTAACTAAACCATCTAGAAAATTGTCATAAGCCTGTAAATAAGGACAAAAGGGGCCTGTGTCTGTCAAGGAAAATAACCGTCCAAGATGCTGTGCATTTTGTTGGTAGAGAAAATATGGGTACACCTAGAAGAGCCTACTGATGAAAGAGGATGACTTGTATAATAAATTAATCTAGTTTCTAAGGATAATATTGGTAGTATTGATCAGAAAAGAAAACATACGATTTTCGTGATCAGCAAAAGTGATTATTATCACAGAGTATGGTGACAGAACTCTCCAACCTACTGACATCTGCACCCACATACTTCATGGTCATTCTCACAAATGTGTGTAAAGTGTCCCCTTGCCTTGCGCAGCCCAGTCCACAACTTGCGGACCATGCATCCCCTCTCATCAGTTCGAGAGGATGGCTGCAGCGATCTGTAGGTCCTTCGTCCTCTACTGAATTATTACTAATAGCAATCATGTGTTATTTTTCCCATTAAAAAAATCTCTCTATAAACTCACTCCCAACCTCTGCCAGCTATCACTCCATTTCTCTCCTTACCTTTACAATAATACAAATCTTTCTTGTACTTAGTAGCTCCAATTTTTTTTCCTTTTCTGTGGTATAATTGACATATAACATATCAATTTCAGGTGTACAGCATAATGATTCAATATTTCTCTACCTTGAAAAATGATCACAATAAGCCTAATTAACATCTGTCACATTAAAGAGTTACAAAATTTTTCTCCTTCTGATGAGGACTTTTAAGATCTATTCTTTTAGCAACTTTCACATATGCAATACAGCATTGACTATTGTCACCATGTGCTACATTTCATCCCCATGACTTCTTTGTATCCGAAAGTTTGTACCTTTTGACCCCCTTCACCCATATTTCCTACCCCAACCCCTCTCCTCAAACAACCATCACATGTTCTCTGTATCTATGAGCTTGTTTTTTGTTTGTTTTTGGATTCCATGTGTAAGCAAGTGAGATCATACCATATATATTATATATTTGTCTCTCTCTGTCTAATGTATTTCACTTAGCAATAATGGCTTCAAAATCTATCCATACTATCCTAAATGGCAAGATTTCATTCTTTCTTTATGATTTAATAGTATTTCCATTCTCTGTATATACCACCTCTCTCTCATCCATTTACCTATCCATGGACACTTACGTTGTTTCCAAATCTTGGCTATTGTGCATAATGATACATGAACATGGGAGTGTATAAATCTTTTGGAAGTAGTGTTTTCATTTTCTTCAGTTAAATACCCAGAAGTGGAATTGCTGGATCATATGATAGTTTTATTTTTAATTTTTTTGAGGAACCTCCATACTGTGTTCCTCAGTAGTGTACCACTTTCCATTTCCCACCAGCAGTGCACAAGTATGTCCTTTTCTCCTCATCTTTGCCTACATGTGTTTTTTCTTGTCTTTTCTATGATAGCTATTCTACCAGGTGTGAGGCAATGTCTCATTGTGATTGTGGTTTGCATTTCCCTGATGGAATGTCCAAAATGTAGCTCTTGATATTCCTCTCCATAATGATTCCTCCCATAATCTCACATCTTAATCTTTCTAAATACTCCAGCAAAAATCTTCACTCTTCCTTGACCTACTTTTCTCTCTCACAACCCACAACCACAGTATCAACGCATCCTGTCTGGCTCTACATTTAAACCATATCAGGAATCCAATCATTTTTCATCTCCACTCCTTACCATATAGTTTAAGACATCATTAAATGTTGCCTGGATTGAAGTACTATATTCCTAATTGGTCTCCATCCTTTAACCCTGTTCTTCCTCAAACTGTTTATAACATAGTGTTCAGAAATTCTGTTGAAACATTAGTTAGTTCAGGTCAAATCTCCCCCCGCCACCTCAGAACTTTCAAATATCCCTTCATTATTTCTCATCGTAAAAGTCATATTTTTATAACCAAAAATGCCCTATATGATCTGACTAACCATTATCTCTCTGATTTAATTACCTTCTACTCTTCCATTCATTCTGCTCCAAGCATACTAGTCCCTTTACTGTTGCTCAAATAAAGTGAACACAGCCCTTCCTTGGGGACTTTGAATTTGCAGTTCCCATGACCTGGGATTCTGATATGCCAGATATACAAGTAGCTCACTTCCTTCAGAACTTCTCTTGGACATCACTTATTGTGGCTCTGTGGACAATTGATTCAATGTTCTCTAAATGAAATTGTCTTTATTTTGCCTTCATTTTTGAAAGATAGTATTGCTGTATAGAATTCTTTTTTGTTTGTTTGCTTGTCCTTCCAAATACAGATAATTTTTTTTTATTGAGGTATAGTCAGTGTATAGAGTTCTTGATAACAGCTTTTTTCTTTCAGTACTTAGAATATGTGATTACACTTTCTTCTGGCTTCCACCTTTTCACTTAAGTAGTCAGTCATTAATTTTATTGGTGCTCTATTGTATGGGATAGATTGATTTTCTCTTGCTGCTTTTAAGATTTTTTTGTCTTTTACTTTCAACACTATAATGTGCTTAGGTGTAGATTTCTTTGACTTCTCCTACTTTGGGTTTGTTGAACTTACTGGATATGCAGATAATTTTTTTTTCATCTAATTTGGGAAGTTAAGCATTATTTCTTCAAATATACTTTTTTCTGTCCCTTTCCTCTCCCTCTAGTCTCTAATTACACATATATTGATACATTCAATGTGGTCCCACATGTCTTTGAGACTGTTCATTTTTCTTCAGTCTTTTCTCTCTCTGTTCTTCAAATTGAAACATTTGTATTTATCTTCTAGTTTAGATTCTCTTTTCATCCATCTCCCATCTGCTGTTGAGCCTCTCTACTTTACTCTTAATTTTATTAATTGCACTTGCCAATGTCAGTTTCCATTTGTTTAAATTTCTGTCTTCTTATTGAGATTCTCATTTGTTGATTAACTGTGATCATGCTCTCCTTTAATTCTTTAAACATGATTTCTTAAGAGTTCTTTGCACATTATTTACATTAGCCACTTTGAAATTTTTATCTGCTAAGTCCATCATCTTTGGACAGAGTTATCTTCTCTTGTTTGTTAGGATTTTTCCCAAGTCATACTTTTTTTAATCCTTTGCATAGGTTATATTTTTGTGGAAAACTGTACATTTTAGATAATGCATAGTACCAACTATCGATTCTGAATTCTCCAAAGCTCTTATTGTTGCTGGTTGTCTGTGTCTTTTATTTGTCTGTTTAGTAACTTGCTTGGTTGAAACCCGTGGGCTTTATCTCACATGCACTGTGTGGTCAGTAATATGTCAATTCAAGTTTCAATTTTTATTAAAGTTTGACTTAGAGTTTGTCCATGTGTTTGCACAGCTTAGATGTCATTCAGAGACTGGACAGAGGTTATCTGCAAGCACTTTAAGCCAATAAGGCTTCAGTTCTCTGACAGTGGATGTGGATTTGGAAAGGGGGTTGAAGAGAGATTTATAAATATATATCACTTTGCCAGGTTACCTGGAAATTTGCATTTGTGTGGCTGGTGACATTTTAGAAGGTGGTAAGAGAGGTTGAGGAATCTGGAGGCAAGAGTAGCATTTAAGAACATAGCTCTACCCCATTAGAGGGTAAACTCCTTCAGGGTATGACTATTTGCACTTGTAACTTCCCATGTATATAACACAGGGGACAAAAAAAGTGAAGATAGGTAGAATCTCCAAAAAGTTTCTTTATTGATGACAGTATAGATGAAAATAATGTGAAGAATCACAGATGCATCATACCGTTAACACAAGAACTTTGTTTAGGAGAGAAGGGCAGAGTGAAAAAGAAAAGCAAATTTGTAATGTTGAAAATAAGCAGTTTTAGATTGGCTTACACTAAACATACTCTAATTTGAGGTGACAATTCTTTAGTTAGGGATTATGAAGAAGTGTACAATGCGAAGAATGTTTTTCATCCTTAACAAGAAAGCTGTTCAAGAAAACCTAAGCAAAACCATTTTTATATCTCAGGCTAGGCTACCAAAAGAGAATTTGTATAACTGCTCTTTGCAAAAGCACATTTTGAAATTCACATTTCCCACTAGACACATCCTTGCCTTTTCAGTTTCCCCCTCTCTGAAGACTCCTTTGTATATAACTCATATATGTCTGTATGTTTTTAATGGACTTTTAGTAATAGTTCATACTGTATTTACAAGTCACTCACTTTCCTTTACATAAATCCAAGACTTGTACAAGTCCTTAGATCTCAATCCATGTCCAAGTTGGTGAAAGGCAACAAATGAAACACTCCTAAAATGGAACATTTCATAGAGAGCCACTGTGGTCTTTATAAGTATTTTAAATATGTGTTGGTATTTTCAAAGATATCTTTACAGGAATTTGTTAAAGGCTTAAAAATTGACTATAAAGTATTTTACCATGTTAGCTCTAAATCTAATTACATTCTTAAGACTATCACCATGAAATATTTCAATGAACCTATGGATAGCTTTTTCCATAGTGATAGCCGAATTCTTTAGGCTACCTCCGAGGACCATTTCTTTACTCACAACTCTTTCCTTAAATGTGAGAAAGACATAAAGACGACTTTATTTCACATTTTTAAGTTGCAAAGAAACCAGTTTGCTTTTGCTTGGTACCACGAGCAATTTAAGTCTCACTACTCCAGTCCCCAGTGGTACATAGCAATACAGCTTTCTTTCAAAGACTTATCAATAACTATCTTCTTGGCAAAGTTTTATTGAACACATCTTTCTTCTGCAGCAAAATGCAATCTGGTTTTGACAGATAGGAAGGATGGTAGACACAAAGGTGAAAGTATCACTCAGTTAAAGAAAAAGTATTGGCCAAAAGGGGAAGGAAAAGGGAATTTTAAACCATGGTCTGAATACTGAAAGATGGATGAAAGCTCTGGGACTACAGGAGTGGTCTCCATCCACATAATAAACACCAGAGATGAGTACAATTATCCAAAGCACATAAGCAGTAACATGACATACAGGGAATGAGATATAAATTTAGGAAAACTTTATTAATATTGGCTCAGTACTACAAAGCATAACCATCAAACATGAGCCAGTGTAATTATGGTTTCCAAACTGTAATTTACTCAAATTTGAAAAGGCAGTGACACAGTATATAATTAAAAATATACAGAGCCACTCTTCAAAATATTCTCAGCCCTTTAAACACTTATGAAGTGTATTCTGTTTAATTTCTGTGCCCATATATTTGTAGTTTATCTGAAATTTCTGTGTGTGTTTCTGAAGTAAGTTTAGTTCCAGCTGAGCAAGATCCTCTTGAATGAAGAGACAAATCATCTATTTTAATATGTATTTTTGTACAAACCGATTTTATGAAAGTATGTTGTAATTGTATTATGTTTTAGATTTCGTAGTTAGGACTACTTGTTATTTTTGGGCTCTGGCATTGAGCATTCCTGTGGTGCTCTTGAAATATTTAAAATAACAGTGTTCATAAGAGAAAGAATATTCTGTTACCTGTAAAAGTGAACTTACATAACAGATAAAAATAAACTTCTTGGAGGAGTTTATATTTCTCTTTGGAGTCTGTTGCCCTGATGCTTTCCCATTGTAGCAAAATTGACTTAGACTCAGACCAGGCACTTCTATTCCTTTAATCCACCATAAGCCAAACATTTTAAATTAGTTAAATCTGTGGTCACATAAAAAGCAATCATGTCATTAAAGTTCTTATTCTTTTCACCTACCAAATTTTCCCACATGGGCAATATTCTGAATTATAAAACCATCTTGCATACATATAATTAAAGCCAGTTTCCCACAATTGGCTCTCTTAACTTGTATAAGTTCAGTTCTAAGTTAGTAAAATGGATTATATTTCTTCCTGGTCAGGCAATAGAGTGGTTGGAGACCTTTCTAATTTTCTTAGAATAATGTTTCTAATTTGCCCACTTCAAAACACAAAAACATATCTAATATTAGAAAAAGTAAACAGTTGCAGTAATAACATGTATCATTTAATGAATACTTAACCATGTTATAGGGAAATGCTAAATACATGAAAAATATAATTTAAAATTCAGATAAGCTATTAATATCCCTGTTTTTGCCATAAGGAAATACTTAAAAGAGGTTTGGTGATGTATCCAGTTAAACCAAGTAGATGTAACCTATTGGTGACAAAAAGAAAAAACAGCACATGTCAGTCTTGAAAGGAAAACTCGCTGCAAGGTATATTATAGTCAGAAATTTTCAAACTGTATTCTCCAGGTGTTCAAGATGTTCCAGAAAGCACTTGATTTAAACCTCTCTATAACAGTTATATATTAACCCATATGAAGATTGTAAAAAGCACAGTTTATCACATAATATATATTGACATATGAGTTGACTTACACTTTGATTTTAACTCACTTTGGAATGAAAGCCTCATCTACCATACTGGGAACATATTTGGACTTGTAAATGTGTTATTTATTGAATGATTATTAGCTCAGGACTGGCCCTTTTGAAATTTCATTTCAGTGAATGTGTTTATAAAATTGGATGTCAAATATCCTACTTTAATTTCTAATGCCACTCAAATAATGTCCTAGGAGGTTTAGATAAATTTGCTTGGGGAACAGTTTCATCCTAACATAGCAGTTCACTGGCGATCACAAGAATGTGTCAATATTTAGTCATGATGATACTGTAGATACTTTTATAATTACTTACATTGGAGAGCTTATATTTTGTAATATATTTCATTATTTTATATCTAAAAGTAATAGCCATTGTCTGTAGAGCCATAACACAGTGCTTATTTTACTGATAAACTGAGTTTCAATAAGTTTAAGTAACTTTTTGCCCAAGATCGAACCCTTAAAAGAGTTAATATGTGAAGACAAGCAGTCTGATTACAGAACACTTGTAACCCATCACAGCTCTCAAGAACAAAAAATGTGAGCACTTTAGTCTTAATGATGGAACTTTGAAACTAAATAGTCCTACTACTCCACTTGGAAGCTACTGAATCAGTTTAATTGAAGAGTATCCTCAGAGTAAAAGGTGATTTATTAGAAACATTACCTGCAGGTACTTATGCAAATCATAAGGAGATGAATTTTATATGTGGAAATGATACATTAGAAATGATGTTTGTAACTGCAAACTCAAAAATTGTGCTCATCATCAAAGAAGCTTCATTATTCTCATTCATTGATTTAGAGTTAGTAAATGTTGTAAATTTAACTCAGACTACACATTGTTTACTGTTAAATGCCACCTTCATCTCTTTTAGCCTCATATGACTTCATTCAGGAAAATGACTCAGGATTTAAAAAGCACAACTAATGGAAAGGGAAGAAGTTGTGGAGTCCACAGAGCTCCTATTGAATCTTGGATTACATGGTGTTGGGCAGTTACTTAATTGCTTTAAACTTCAGAGTAGAGTGGAAAAAAGAAAGGGAAGGCACGTTTATTTAATGGGAGCAGTGACATCTTCAGGGGATTATTGCAGTACATAAAGGAGAAATGCATGCAGAAGGGCCCGGTTAGGTGACACTCACAAGCTACAGGGCTGTCCGAAGTCCAGCAGCCCACGAGTTACCCGCTCAGCAAAGGTGATGGAGTACTCACCGTGGACACAGGACCAAGGCAGCGAAGTGATACCTAAGTGTATGCTTGGTCTGCTGGTAATATTTTAACTCATTAGGGAGAGGAGAGCCAATAAAATTGTTCAAGGGTCTGGATCAATTTGAGGTAAAATCCCTCAAAGAGATTCCTGGAGTTAAAAGAAAAACCCAGAAAGCAGGAAGTTTTCTTCATCTTTGTCTTTCTGCGGGGGAAAAAAGATATTTTTTCAGTGGAGCGAGATAGGCAACTAATGGTCTGAGAATTCTTCTGTAGAAAAGGAAAAAAAAATAGCACAAGATGTATCTATCTTTAAAATGTCTGCAAGTTTATATAATGGCAGAATAATTGGACGTTTTCTATTAACTGCCAAAAGATAGCTATGGACAGATGGTTAGAAATTAGTTACAGAAACAGTTTTGAATTTAATATGTAAAATCAATCTTACATTTAGAATTCCTCAAAAGTAGAATGCATTAGAAATAAACCCATTTCTAATAAAGTAAGGCTCCTGGATTATTACTCATCCGTAGAGCAGGCTGACTTACTGAAATCAGTATAGTTATAGTTAAACACCTAAAAGACACCTGTAGCAGGAGGAAGGAGGAGGGAAAGGCACTAATGCTCCTTTTTCTGAGACTACAGAATAGAAATAGACAACCTTTCTGGTATGTTTCACAATTATCTATTAGTTAGACAGTTGACATTATCCTAGGCAGGAAGACTGTTCCTACTACGTAGGATACAAGTATCCTAAAATCCCCTTCCTTGACTAGGAATGAACATTCTGTAAGGCACTACTTTAACCATTGTATAATTGAGGGCAAGGCCCTACTATTTTATAATATACAATTGAGAGCATATTCTAAGTAATCTTTCATGTCTCCAGAAAAAGAAATGGAGACTTTTCAACATTTGACATCTGACAGCTTATTTAGCTTGTACAACTTCACAAGAAAAGAAGAAATGAGAAACAATGTCACTGAGATAGAAATATGCAGGAATTACACCAGTGGTAGCAACAAACTATAAATTCTCATCTTTCGTCTGTTTCTGACAGTGTACCATAATATTTTTACTACTGCTAAAAAAGAATACGTATCAGCTGCCAGCAGATATTTCAAATATTAATCTCTACTGACCCTCAACTGTCTAAATTGCATGACTCTATTTTGAAACTCTTTTTCTGTAGTGGGACAACTCAGTCTTGCTGTTTTGACCTTTCATTCCTTCTCTGCCTTCATCATCTGTAGTGAAATATATGGGATTGTTTGACCATCGTCCTTGTTCAAGGAATCACTTCTCTCTAGTTCTATCCACATGGCTTTCACAGGAGCCTCCCTGTTACTTACAGTGTCCCTACATCCAGTTTATTTGAGACAGTCCTTGTTTGTAATAGTTTTGTCATCAGGTGTAGCATTCGTCCATGATTTGCCACTTTATCATTATGAAGAGCTGCTTTAAAACAAGGCACGATGGATTTGATGACTTCCAGTTTAACTTCTGTTGTGGCCACATCCAAAAGCATGTGAGAGGCACAGCCAGTGAATAGATTCCTCAACATTTAGCACATAACTAAATCAGAAAGACAATCAAAATTGAAAATTATCTAGAGGAAAGCTAAAGAGAAACTGAAAATGGATATAACAAAAGCTCAAGCAATCCAAATTTAAGATCCAAATTTTAAATGGTATCATTAGGTTTTGGAGTATCTTTATTGTAGTAACATAATTTTTAAACTTCTAATTTGGAAATAATTTCAAACTTACGAAAAATTACTAAAATAAAATTCTTACAAGGAACACCAATATGCCCCTTCCGCGAATTCATTTATTATCAACATTTTGTTCATTGGCTTCATTCTCTTACTCCCCTTTCTCTCTCCTTTTCCTCTGTTTTGTTTTGAAGCATTTGGGGGTAAGATATTTCTGTAAGGGCCCTAAATAGTATAGTGTATATCTCCTAAGGTTAGGGATATTCTCTTGCATAGCTATAGTAATTATCAATTTACTAATCTACTGTCATGTTCTAACTTTGTCAGTTGATCTAATATTTTTTTTTAGAGCATTTTCCTCACCCAATACAGGATTCACTCTCTAGAGTGACATAGTGGATTTTGTTGTTGATGGTCATGTTTCTTTAGCTTCCTTTTATCTGGAAGAGTTTCACAGCTTTTATGTTTTATGACATTGATGTTTTTTAAAAATCTAGTCCCCCTTCCAAATTTTCCCTATTGTAATACAATATTAGGAAGACCATTTTGATCCATTTCAATTGAATAAATGTATATTCTGTACTAGAATGGAATAATTAAGAAGGCCTGTGATTTTACGTCGTCTAAATTTGGAGAAACCTTCAAAAATTGTAGTGATATCCTTATTGTAGTAATATCCTTATTCAAAGTACCTTTGAAATATTTTCATATTTCAGCACAAAAAATAGAAATAAGAATATCTAAATTAATACCCCTCATTAAGGAGAATTTCCTTTTCTCTAGTTCAGGACCTATGTATAAAATACTTTCTCAAATAATGTTGTGGTCTATAAAGTAGAATCAACTAAGGCTGCCAACAATTTCAGATTTATTAACCATTAAAATATTTTTAAAAATTATAGATACTTATGAAAAATTAAAAACTAATGGGAATATATTAAAATATATTCTATATAAAGAGATTTTACCCTGCATTAGAGCCAAATATAGCTGAGAAACTGTTAAAGTACACCCATGTATATAAAAGACAATGATTGTTATTTTGGGGAAATAAAAAAGTCAAAACCTGTTAAACACATACTATGGGAGTTTATAAATGAAAGATCCTCAAGTGTACAAACCATCTAAGGAGATAACTTTAAAATAGTTGTCTCTCATTATCTACAGGGGGACTGGTTCTACCCCCAGCAAGGGAACACAGTCCTCAGATACTCAAGTCCCTTATATTAAATGGCAGAGTACAGGTATTCCTCTGTATTTGCATAATTTGAGATCATCAGTAAAGAAGATGATAGATTCCAGTGGGAGACTCTTCAGAGCAAAACAAAATTGATAAGTGGAGAATGTAGTGGTGATGCACTTTTCAGGAATGTTAGTTATCTAGTGGTTTGCAGAATGGGGAGTTTTCAGGGAAAACACTTGAAGGCTAAAGAAACATTTAGCTATGCTGTCAAGAAGCCCTGCCTCGCTCAGTTGGTTATAGGGAACGTTTCAGAAAAGCATTATCTCCTAGGTATTTTACTCCTTTTGATACAGTGGTAAATGGCAGTGTTTCCTTAATTTCTCTTTCTGATATTTTGTTGTTAGTGTATAGAAATTCAACAGATTTCTATATATTAATTTTGTATCATGCAACTTTACCAAATTCATGAGCTCTAGTAGTTTTCTGGTAGCATCTTTAGGATTTTGTACATATAGTATCATGTCATCTGCAAAAAAGTGAGTTTTACTTCTTTTCCAATTTGTTTTCCTTTTATTTCTTTTTCTTCTCTGACTGCTGTGGCTAGGACTTCAAAACTATGTTGAATTAAAGTGGCAAGAGTGGGCATCCATGTCTTATTCCTGCTCTCACAGGAAATGCTTTCAGCTTTTCACCATTGAGTATAATGTTAGCTGTGGGTTTGTCATATATGGCCTCTACTCTTTTGAAGTTTGTTCTCTCTGTGCCCACTTTCTGAAGTTTTTATTATAAATTGATGTTGAGTTTTATCAAAAGCTTTATCTGCATCTTGTGAAATGATCATAATGGTTTTTATTCTTCAGTTTGTTAATGTGGTGTATCCCATTGATTGATTCGCAGATATTGGAAAATTCTTACATCCCTGGGATGACTCCACTTGACCATGGTGTATGATCTTTTTAATGTATTGTTGTAGTCAATTTGCTACTATTTTGTTGAGGATTTTTGCATCTGTGTTCATAAATGATATTGGCCTATAATTTTCTTTTTTTGTGTGATACCTTTGTCTGGTTTTGGTAGCAGGGTGGTGGACTCATAGAATGAGTTCAAAAGTGTTCCTTCCTCTCCATTTTTTTTCCTTTTTTGAATAGTTTCAGAAGGATAAGTGTTAACTCTCCTCTAAATGTATGGTACAATTCACCTGTGAAGCCACCTGGTCTTGGACTTCTGTTTGTTGGGAATTTTTTAATTATTGATTCAATTTCAGTACTGGTAATTGTTCTGTTCATATTTTCTATTTCTTCCTGGTTCAGTCTTAGAAGATTGTACCTTTCTAAGAATTTGTCCATTTCTTCTAGGTTGTCCATTTTATTGGCATATAGTTGCTTGTATGAATAGATGTGTATTCTGTACTAGAATGGAATAATTAAGGGATGTCACCCACAGTTGTTATCTCAGGAAGACAATCAACTTCCCCTGATTCCAGTGGCTATAGATGAATACTGTGAACAATCCCAACTGCCTGTACATTCACACTTCCATTCCCAATATATGTAGATAAAATAGAGACTTGAATATATTTTAAGTCAGCTCTTGAAGGGAAAATTAGCAGCTGCTTCCTCCTCTCTCATTCGGTAAATATTTTTTGTGTTCCTACTCTGTGCCAAGCCCCTCTAGGTTTGGGCATTAAACAGTGAGCAAAACAAACACCTCCAACTTCTGTTTGAGAGACATATTAATTAAAGAAAACATGCAGTATGTCACATGGTGATAAAACAGAGCAGGGAAACACAAGTTGAGAGAGGTTGGGTCTCCCAAATGAGGAGGCAGCAGGAGCAGAGGCCCTGAATTGCCTGTGAGGAGTTCCTGAAGGCTGCCTTGCCCCCTTTATCCACCCTTAGTACATAACGATGTAATGACTCAGGTTTCCCAACACCTGGCTTTTTTTTTTCCTCCGCAAAGAAACAAAAATCTTGCAGTTTCTGTTTTTGCTAAACAGACGTACATGTAAACTCAGCAGAAAATTGCTTTTAATGAAGCATTGCTGTCATTTAGACTGATACTGATGTAAGATTCACTGTACCTTTTGCAAAACAGCATCTGAAATGCTTGTGCTTTCACAAGTATTGTCATCTGAGTGTTCATGTATTTAACATGATTAATCCCTTGTAGATTGTCTGGTTTTCAGGGACTTTTTTTGTTAACAGTGAATATCAGAAACATTAATGTAAAATCAGTTTCCATAGAATAAGTGAGGTTAAGCATGCGTAGGACTCAAGCCCTGAAAATTATTTTTTTTTTATTTTATAATAATTCTGGGTTAAGATTGATAGTCTCTAGGTAAAACCTGTACCTTTGAAGTTGTAACTAATTACTGGTCTTCCCAAGCTGAACAAGGCTAATACAAAAGAATTCCTAATTATTGTGATTGGCTGACCTTTCCAATAGGAAATGACTGGAAAATAAGCCCCTAGCTGTCAAATCAAACCAACTCACAATTGCAGCTCTGTTTAGTTGGCATTTAACATCACAGAGCTCTGTACTGAGTTCATTTTAATCATGGGCACCTGGAAGATCTGCAGTGCTTCCTGGAATTTCAGATATTTTCTTCAGTTCCCTTTTCTTCTGTAAAATTAGCCTATAAATAAGTAATACTATGCAGAACTGAGTGAACATTTAAAAACTGTCCAATTTCTAGAGCCCTCTGTATAGCAAATGGATTGGAGCCAGATGAAATCTGAAATCCCAATAACTTTTTGTCCTAATTTTATAGTTGGAGAAACCAGCCCAGTTAAGACGTTCCTTTTGCCCAGTATGGGGAGAAGCACAAGAGCAGTACTATATTGAAATTTTCAAACAGCCAAACATCCTCACCTCTCAACATCCTCCCACCTCTCCCCCCAACCACCATCCACACCTATTAAGGAGCTTCACATACTAGAGTTTCCGCTCTATTGCTGTCAACTCCTGATTGCTCTAATATTCCTTGAACTTCTTTTTTTTAAGCCTGTAGTTAAAACCTACAGCACTAATTTGAAATACTCTAATTATTGTACCATCAGCTACTAGCTTCCCAAGTTTATTCTAAGTTCTTTGATGACAATCTCTGTACTGTCCAGTTTTCTGATTGGTTACTTGATGGCATAATGAAATGGTATTTCTTCAGAATGAAAGAGATGCATTCGTAATGAGCAAACATGTTCTAAAAATGGTTATTAGCATCTCTGTTAGTCATTGCATGCCCTGTGAGGAAACAGTAGAAAAACTCAGAAGACGAAGTCCTTTCCATTTAGTAACTAAAAGTAACAGGGGAACACCCATAGAAACGGCAGTGTTTTATTTTTGTTTTAATAACAGGAAGTAGATAAAGAGGATGAAATGGCCAGATTGGGAAAAATTGTACTTGAAGCAGAAAATATAATAGTCAATATGTAATATGAGATGGTAATTTGAGTGACAGGTTTCTTGTAACAATGCAAACACAAGGAAAAGGACAAATGATACTCTTTTATATGTATGTCATTGCTAATAGATAATTCCTCTTCATTGTGTATGTTTTTGATAAAGTTTTAGGGTAGGCATTTTTTTTAAGCAGAGCTACTAAAATCACTTATAACAATGTACTACTCCATGAAAAGTAAGAGATTCTTATTACCCCTAAATTTGCTTTTGCACACATGACCTTGCATACAGATCAGAAGAGTTCCAAAGTGGTAGCTACTTACAGGAGCATTACTACAGCTGTCCATGCCATTCTCACTGAGTATACTCAAGCTGCCTGTCATTGGTAAAGGTATTTCAAGAACAGCTTATACATTTCCTCAAGACATTTCATTTATTAGCAGTGACACTGGGGTCAAGATAAGGTAAAAATTTATATCTGAGAATCGAGAGTCTTACTCACATTTTTGATTCACTCAACATATATTTATTAAATATCCAGTATATATTATATTCCCATATAATTAAATGCAAGTTGCTCACATTAGTAAGGTTCTTATTTGCACCCCACAGAGACTAATTTAGGCTTATTCAAGAGAAAAGGAAATTATTGCAACTTTAATATGTAGATCACAGACTTGCTGGGAGTACTGCACAACCTGGCTCAGAAGCGAGGGAAACCATACAGCCAGAGCTACAGCCCAAACATGCCATTGACTCAGTGCAGTGAGAACACCAAGACCACTACCACTGGGCACAGTTCTCTAGAGCTTGTTCCATTCGTGCCAGTGACAAGATGCTGCACGCCACAGCTTGCTCCACCGGTACCACCATCCTGGGAAATGGGGGTTGACGACTTTGCCAGCACCACCAAAACAGTTCTCTCCTGTCCAGGATTATTTGTGTCATTTGCTCCAGAAGTAAAATTAAGGGAGACGTATCTGATTAGCTGAGCCCTATCAAAATGAGTATCTGGCATTTGGAAGCTTCTATCTTTGGAAATAAGCAGTGTGCTAAAACTATCAGTCATTGGAATGATCTATTTTTCTATCATTTCTATCAAATGATAATCCTGATGCTGTTAATAGCAATTCAAAGCATAACTGTATTTGATTGGCAAAACATTTAGACATACTGTCCCTAGTAAGACCATAGCAAGCGTTTAGATAATCGTTGGTTAAACATAGTCCTCCCTACTTTTT
The DNA here is from genome assembly GCF_009834535.1 of Camelus ferus. Classification (NCBI taxonomy): domain Eukaryota; kingdom Metazoa; phylum Chordata; class Mammalia; order Artiodactyla; family Camelidae; genus Camelus; species Camelus ferus. The sequence goes on along the minus strand of NC_045698.1, from coordinate 85,704,744 downwards.
TCTGTTCATTGAGGTAATACCACCTTAGTGGATGGAATGACTCTGTAAATATAGATTAAGTACATAGTTCAGTAATTAAATACCACAGTCAGTAACGTCTGAGACTATATTTCAGTCTGATGCGCATAAGGAGAGCCTGAGGAACAAATATCACAAGACTGACTCGTCATTAAGATGGATCTATTAAATCATGCTTTTTGAAAATATCCCCTTTCCATTTCTGACTGAAGGAACTGTTCTATAAACTAGTTTTTTGAAAAACAGGATGACAATCAGTATTTGGAAAATGTGGTGTATAAAAAAAAATTGCCTCTGGACTTGAACAGACTTTGGATTTTTCTTTCTTTCCCAGCAGTTCTTGCTAGTTCTTCAGCCACTTCACCAGTGAAAATCAAGTCACCTGTCTTGGAGCTGATGCTATTCCCAGCACTTTCTTCTCTGCTCAGATTGTTCTCTCATTTCCCGGCAGCCAGACATCACTTCCCCCTGTCTACTATTATCAAGATTATTTAATATCAACTCTATTAATGGAAATTCTCACTCATGGGAAAGATCTTTTCTCATACTCCAAACTATTTTTTATTAATTTAATATAAATGTTAATATCACTTCACAAACTTTTCCTGTTTAATGTCAATTAAGAAGTCACTGGTTTGCTTCTCAACACAGCACTTAATGTCAGTTATTTCAATCAGCCTTTCATTTGAAAACAGGATTTTTTAAGTGAAACCAATTTTAATATGTCTTTAAATTTTCTCAGTAATGAGTTGAGCAGATTATAAAAGACAGTTCTTTCAACTCTTTATTATTTTAAGGAACTGGAAATGGCTACTGGAGTTTTCTAACTGATCAAAACTGTACATCAAAAAATTAACACAAAATTATTAACACTTACTCAGGTGGCCCTTTAATGGATAAATCATATTACCACATTTCTACCAAATATCATTTTGGCTATTGCCTTAGTCCTCCTGTTGTTAGAGTTATTTCCAAGTCTTTATGCTTGACAAGATTGTAGCCATCATACACAACTTGGTTTTATGAGAAAGATCAAGAAGGATGTTCTGTCTTTAATCATTTAAGCTATCAAGGAACATGTCAATTTGCATCAAGTCTAGGAACAAATTACACTTGTCTCACCAGTCGATGAGATAGTGGGGAGAGATACCATCCCTAAATCATGGCAAATATATGAAAATCAGAATTTAAATAATGTGGAGTATTACCGTACAAAGAATAAAATATTTACTCTCAGCTAATTTGACCACTGATTAACATAAAAATTAATATTAGTAATTATTTTAAGGTTAATAGTATAATAAAATTAGGTCTTTTGATTCTTTACAGTGGTATTTCACATAGAATATAAAGATCACTCCTTTGTCATGCACTGAATTCTTAATCCAATTCTTTTAACCCAATGATATACACCAAATTTTATGTTGTATAATATTTGCTTTTTTTATTTGGTTATTATGTATAGCTTAAAAATTAAATCTTGTTAAAATCACTTTTCATTGGGCATTACATTCAATCTTGGCTCATAAAGAGCTGTTAGGTGGTCAGGTAGCCTCAGAAATTACACATGATGTTTACTTCTCTTGCATTCAAGTTTTAGCCTACAGTATTCCTACTCTTCATCAGTATTTTGTTTGTTTGTTTCTTTGTTTGAAAAGACCAGTTTCTCAAGACTATAAGCAAATTTCATGTAACATAGTATTATTTAAAAATGACAGAAATCTCTAATTTTAGTGAAAGAGTCTTAACAAATGTCAAAATATTGACAACTGTAGATATCAAGGCATTCATTATGGAAATCTTACCCATTTAATGTCCTTCAAATAACCACAATATATCCTTCCTGGTTTAAAAAAAAAAAAAAGGGTATTGTCAAAAGTTAAACACCAAAGAACATTTTCAATTTAACAGTTAATGGTCCTTTGAAAAACTGAGTTCTTAGACAACAGAAACATCAGTGATTGCTGCGGTCTGTCTCCCATGACTACTTTGATTTCTCAACTATCTGAGAGGGAAAAGTGAAAATACAGGGGAAAAAAAAAGAAGAGCTAAAATGATATTTTGGCCTATCAAAGTTTTTTCTTTTTCAATCTTTATGCCCCTTTATGGCACTGATATAACTTATACCTGATTATCAAGGTAGAAGGAAAAGTGTGAAGATGTGGATCCTAGATTCAATTGTTTAACTTTTGTGGGACTCAATTTCAGTTTTTGCAGAATGGAAAAAATATATGCTAATGTAAAATTTTAAAGCTGAGAAGTTCAAATGAAGCAATATGAGATTGTGATTTTAATACTAAGAACTACACATATATGGAATATCAGATGGTGCCAAAGTCTTAGACAAGATATGAAATTACAGTCACCCCTTCGTATCTGTGGATTCTACATTCATGGATTTAACCAACTGTGGATTCAAAATACTTGGGAAAAAAATTCCAGAAAGTTCCAAAAGGCAAAATTTGAATTTACCTTCCTTGGGCAACTTTTTACATGACATTTAAATTGTATTAGGTATTATAAGTAATCTAGAGATGATTTAAAGTACGCATGGGTTATTTGGAATGCTGTGCTGTTGTGCATAAGGGACTTGAGTATCCTCAGGGATCCTGGAACCAATCTCCCATGAATACCGAGGGATGACTGTATAAACCTGTACAAATTTACAACATAAATGTCCAAGGACCCCTACAATATTTTATATGTGAAAAAAAGCACATTGTATTGATATAGCATCAATTATTGCACCCATTCAGCACAACATACTTATTATAAAAATATTATACTCCTTCAAGTTTAAAGTGCCCAAAGTCATCACACTTTTTTTTGGTAATTCATTATGCAATTTAGGAATAGAATTAGATTAGGAAGCAGGTAACTAAATCACGTTTCAGTTTGCTTCTAATTTTCTGGTTTGGCCTTGTACACTTTGCTTCATCTTCTGGCACACTGCCTCCCCATCTGTAAAATAAGCGATTGAATCACATAATTTCTAAAATCCTTTTCAGTGCCATAATTTGAAAATTCTATATGACTTTCATTGAATTTCATAGATAGTTGTATATTTAGTTCATGATTGTGGTTTTCTTTGATGTTCTGTCACTTATTATCTAACCTAGGAATTGGGTTGAAAAGGGTAAAATAGGTGACAGCCTGTGTATCAGTGATTTTCCTTCAAAATGTTTCTGCAGGTTTTTTCTCAGTGAAAACGTAAACAGTTCCAGTGCTCAGATAATGAGAATGTTTTAGTTGTAAGTGTACTCAGAGTACTCAAAGATAGCTTTTCACTGATGACTGTGTCATGTCCAAAGACTAATTTTTTAAATTTATTTTTAATTCTTATCTTTAATTGAAGTGTAGTCAGTTTACAATATTCATTTCAGGTGTATTAGCAAAACAGTTCAGTTATACATATACATACATATGTATTTTTTTCATATTCTTTTCCACTATAAGAAATTGAGTATCATTCCCTGTACTATACAGTAGGTCCTTGTTGTTTATTTTATATATAGTAATGTGTATCTGTTAATTCCAGACTCTTAATCTGTCCCTCCCTCACCCTTAGCCCAGAGATTAATTTGACTATTAGTTCTGTCTCCCTGTGTAGCATGAAACAGTTGAGGCAAACACAGTTAGATCCCCTTCTCTGTGACTAGGACTTAGGGGCTTGTAAGCCAAAGAGAGGTCAGTCTCTAATGTGATACAGCAGCTTTGGATGACAAAATTGCAAGTCATGGCCATTCCCTGGTAGAAGAAACTGGAGTCAACAGGAAGCTTCAGGGGGTTCGGTGGGGAGAAGCACAATAAAAAGTTTGAGTTCTAGTCAGACTGCGGCAGTCGTGGTTGACATGCTTAGTCATTGCTTAGTTCCCAGGGGAACCATTAGTCCTGTATCTGCTCCAATATTTCTTTCCTGAAGTGAAGAATTCCACAACCTAGATGGTGTTATTCCTTAAAGACAGAGATGGAACTTTAGAGATTCCATCCCAAATGTTGCCATTTCTTTATTGTCCTTTCTATTGCACACCAGTAGCAAGGCCTTTGTTCTTACTTGTTTCTGAGATTAAAAAATCATTATGGTGGTCAGTGTACTCTGGTAACTAAGGAGAACCAGTAAAGCCTTCATGTAAATTACCAGAAGCCATTTCCCAGTAATTATAAAATAGACTAGGATGCTTCCATTTATATTTTCAATATAGTTTAGCATTATTAGTTGGCATTCTCATAATTTCATGAGGTCATTTAGAGCAGATAACAAGAAAGTTATGAACTCTTGTCATCTCTTTCTCAATAATAACTTGCAGAGAACATAGAGGAAGAATTATTTTGGTTAGATGACCCAAGTTAATAAAGCAGTTAAAATTAGATAGAAAAACTTCTTAAAATTCTGTTGGGATACTATCTGGATTAACTAATCTTCCTACTGATAATTTTTTAATAACATTTATAATCATCTAGAAGGATATCTGTTATTAAAGTGTCAAATTCTCTTGATTCATGCATTATAAGCTAGGTCACATAAAGAGGTCTAATTTCTGCTGGATCCAGACAATATACAGAAAATAACTCTTAGTAAATAACGCATAACTTAAAGAATATTTAGGTGCAGGAATCTAGTCAAGAAAAATAAGCAGTATGGAAGATCCAGGAAGAGGAAAAACTAGTGTACAAAAGCTTACAGAAGTGCAAAGAGACAGGAGAAGCATTTAAGGTACTACTGAAACAAGAGGAAGTGAGAATGATTTGGAAATCCTAGGCCTGCTACCCATTACATTTATCACTCCTTCCCTAACATCATGGCTTACCACAGTTGTTAGAAAATAAATTAAACTTATACAGGCATTAGACAGATCTTGGGTCTTGATCTTGACTCTGGCATTTGGTAGTAGTGTGATTATTGGATTAAGTCCCTAAAGATTGTTGAATCTCAGTTTTCTCATCTCTAACATGGACGTTATACTATCTTATCCTAGACACTGCTGTGAACATGTCTAAGCAGAAACCTTGACATAACAGTAGGCACACAGCTACTCAGTAAGTGATGGTTTCCCTTTGCCTCTTTGATTCCAATTCTCTTTCCGCATCACCTGTTAAAGCAATGGTTAAGGGTTATCTGTTAAACAATAAGATTTCCATTTAGGTTTTGGTTTATTACATAATAACATATGAATACATTACCATTGTAATAATAACTAAAAATTCAAAAGTTCATGGAGTAAAATGTCTTCCTACTCCATCTCTCAGCATCCAAAACAGTCATCACCCCAGGAGTAATCTTATTTAGCATTTTTAAATGTAGTCTTCTACCTTTTCCTGGGCATAGATATAAAGATATATCTTTTATATAGGTATAAAATACATAAATTAGGTGTTTCACACACATGGAATTTTACTACATAATTTAACCTGCAACTTGCTTTTTTACTTTAACAAAAGTTTGAAGATCTTTAAAAGGTAGTGAATATAGACCTATAGCCCAGTAGTCTGGATTCTGAATGTTCCCACAATTCATTTAATAGTTACCCTGTTAATAAATACTTATTCCCAGTGTTTCATAGTTACAAATGAACAGCACTGCACTACGTACTTGTGTACCCCTCTGTGCTCATGGTTGAGCATAGCCTTAGAATAGATATTTAGGAATAGAAATACTGCAAGACTGAAATATCCACTGTAAATTCTTACAGGTAATACCTTCAGACTATCAGACATGTTTAATCTCCACGCTGCCATGTCATTTCTCTTCACGTTCCATTGGTCTATGCCAGTCACCTAGCCAACCATGATAAGGGATTGGGAAAACACTCTTTTTACAGGAAAATTAGTGGACGCTTGGCAATAACAGTAGAATTTGTCACAGATAGCAAGCCTCAGAATGACTCTTGAACTTCAAAAACACAAGAAAAAGTCTTGATATCTGCATTTAAAAAGAGAAGACAGTAGGGTAGTAGGAAGAAATTAAGTAAGCTCCCTAACAACACTCAGTGCCAGCAGTCATAAGAGAATATTTCTATGGGAAAGAATACATGCCTCTAGAATTACAGCCAGTCAAGGGTATTGTCCAGATTTTTGGCAAGCAGGCATCATTTTGTCCCTTTGTCCACCCCCACCCCCTCACCCCGTCACTGTATTGCAAGGTGACAGGCGAATACCATTTTCTCCAATGCCAGTTGGCAGAGTTCCAGATGGGATTCTGCCAGTGAGAGGAACTTGAACAAGATTCAGAAGACAGACAAGATGAAGAAGCCATCATAGCTTGGTGCTGGTAGCAAGCAAACGTGGGTTTTGGCACATAGCAGTTTCTAGGCATCCCCCTGCAGAGCACTCATTTGGGTGCTATTGGCCACTGAGGTCATTGTGATGGCTTCCTGAGGTTTTTGTCCTTCCTGATTTCCTGAATATCATTTTTCCTGATTTGCACTGCTCCAGCCCTTTCAACTGTCTAGGAAACCCCTAACTCCCTCCATCAAATAGCACTCTATTTGAAACACCTGGACTTACTCTCCGTCCCTGATAGACCTTGACTGAATACATATAAAATAGACATTCCAATGGATACAAAAAAAAATTGAAAAAATAAAGAACTTAAGAATAATGAAATGGATATATAGAAGTAGAGAAATATGGAATCCAGATTTTAAAAACTATGGTGATATGATTATAGCATACACTGTAATGTTATAAACCTTGGCATTGCAGTATTCAGAACTACTAAAATCCAGGAGGTAAGGAAGGAAGAATGATAGGGAAATTTTAATGTGCTAATGTCCAAATGTCAACATCTTTCATAGCAGGTCAGGATAAATATTGTCTGAAGTTTAAGAATTTGACTTTTAAAATGAACTCTAATCTCTTTAGATTTTTGACACTCTTTTTCCTTGAATCATGTACTTGTGTTTCAGGAATTAATTCATGTTTATTTTTCACTTTTCAGTTAAATTTTTTTCATGCTTTTAGAATTAATATATAGTTTTCATAAATCTTGATTGCTCTATTTATATATCCTTTTATCTATATATATCATTGCTCATCAAATTACTTCATTGTAATATCTGGGTGGTGGTTTTTGGTTATTTAAAATTTTTATTTTATATAAAATTATGTTTCATGTTTAATAATGTCATTAATAAAATCATTATTCCTTTTGTATAAAAACCAAAAATAATAATTATCTTTAGCCCTTTATTATCACCCCTGCGAAGTATAGTATGTATTGCTTTAGATTTGTCAACAATCTTTTTTTTTTAATAATCCTGGGAGTAATGTTACTGACTTCTATAAAATTGATTGGTTGCATTTGGGTTTGAACTATTTATTTATGTAATGCAATATATTTAACTAAGTGACTCCAGAGAATTTATGGGGAAAAAATGACCTTAAAAATGAAAGTTAAATGAATAACAGAGCATACCAGTGCAAGAGAAAGGGCTCTTCCTAATTATCAACTATGAGTTGGTTATAGGAATTAACTTATTATTAAACAGTTTTTATTGTAATCAGTTCACAAATGCTGATAGAGTTTAAAATAAAGCTAATAAAAACTTTAAATAATTATTTTAGTGAAAATAAATAGTACTACACCCAGTGATCTGGGAAAAGATTATGTGTAGCTCTAAGGAAGAAAAGATTATTTAATCTTAGACTATTGCCATACCTACCCCAGTCTAGCATCTTTAAATGAAATAAACACATCTTTGTCTAAGCAACTGTAAATTCTGAAATCAAAGCATATGTAAAATAGTACTCTCTTGTGTGTTTTTTCCATGACATTTATCCTGGTATATCTTGTCAGTAAACATTTATAAGGTATAGTGAATCATTGACATACATTAATCTCCCAGGGTATATTAATGGGAGTCGCAATGATGAATATATACCACACTTTTGATTGCTGACTCAATCCTATGAGAAAACTGGACAAAATTAAGTTCTGAATACAGATGATACAGTGTATCAGGAAGAGTCTGCAGATCTACCACTCCCCAAAACCCTTTCCAAAGAAAATAGATGGAGAAGATTCTTTGTTTTGTTCCATGTAACTCTGCTTCCCCAATCATTACTGATAGATCAGACATGGGGGCCTGCCTGTGACATTGTTTAGCACCAGAACTCTGCTGATTGGGGAAAAATCGAAATTAGAGATTGATTTATTCAATATTTCATTGATTTTTGAGATCCTGCTAAGTGCCAAATGCTCTTCAGGGAGCTGGTAACTAACACAGCGCTTAGCCCAATTAGAGACAGGCTCAACCCTCATGAATCTTACACTTTAGTAAGAGAAATAGGTGAGCTACAAATATGTCAAAATGTGTCCTTGTCACGGAAGATTATAGGGAGGACATAGTCATAGTGAAAGGGAGGACTGGTGGAATGTTACTTCTTAGAGAAAGTGACATTTGAGTTGATACCTGAAGGAGTAGAAGTAGTTAAGCAGGTGAAATCACAGGGGTATAGGTAATAGTCAAAGGCAAAAGCATTGCTGAATGAAAACACATAATGGACAAAATAGCAGAAAATGAGAGAGACCAGGAATGATATTCATGAAGCCACAATATTCAATGACCAGGAAGATTTGGGATCTGAAAAATGAGTCTACAGAGGAGTAGCCAAAGATGTAGATGGAAACCCATGAAGATGATTAAAATAATCATCACCTTTATTTTGAGAATGGATAGTGTTTGGAAGGGTTAGAGGCCAAAATACATAGAGAAGCAAACAATCTCCCAGGCTGGAAAACTATGCACAAGTTACAAAGAGGAGAGGCATAAAGAGAAGTTTTATTGGAAATGTCTGAATCAGACAGAGATAGAGTCACCCAAAGATCAAGGCAACAGATGTTGGCTGCTGAGGCCAATGGCATTACACAATCACTGAAGATAAAATATATTTTAAACAATATCCTATTTTCTGAACAGCATTGTAATCTCAGGGCACCTGGATATGTAACAGTTGAAATTATTTCTTGTCTTTCTTACTTTCCTGTGTATCCTTACTGTAAATACCTTTCAGCTGAGGTGACTCAAGCATATCTATTTTCTAGCAACATGAAAGGTCCAAACTAGCTTATCTACAAAGTGTAGGCTTAACAGAATCAAGTGCTAGCTCATCGTGGTACAGAACTACAGGAAATTGTTCTTGCTCTTAAGTCTATGATGTACTTGAGAAACAAAAGCTAATTACAAAAACTATGAAAGAACCTTTAAGAGTGTGACTTTAAAGTGAAACAAACTCTAGGAGTAATAGATTATATCAGATTGCCTTAAAGTATGGTCAAAAAATGGGCCACGCTTCAAATACGGATTAGATAATTCAGAGGTGGAAAGGGGAGGCACATAGAGAGGGACTTAGCTTAGCTTGTGGCACTTATGATAGGATGGTACAGCATTAGTCCCTAAAATTCTGCTCATTAAAATACTCCATTTACGAGATTTCTGGTCAAGATGGCAGAGTGGTAGGACCACAAGCTTACCTCTCCTCATGACTACAGCAAAACTGCAACTGAATGCTAAACAATCATCAAAAAAAGACTGGGACCTAGCAAAAAAGATCTTCTGCAACTGGAAACATGAAGAGGGAACCACAGCAGGATGGTAGGAGGGGCGTGCTCACGATATAATTGGGCCCCATGCCCCTCGGGTGGGTGACCCACAAGCTGAAGATTTGTTAAGTCGCAGAGGCCCTCCCACAAGAGTGAGAGCTCTAAGCACCACATCAGGCTCCCCAGCTCTGGTCCCAGCATTGGGAAGAGAAGGAGACCCCATGACATCTGGTTTTGAAGGCCAAGGGGTGCTTGGCTCTGGGGGCCTCATAGGAATGGGGAAAACAGAGACTCCATTTGTTTGAGAAGTGTACATGGAAAGTCACGTGCACCAGGTTCAAGGGCAGAGGCAGTGATTTCATAGGAACCTGGGCCAGACCTGCCTGCTGGATTTGGAGAGTTTCCTGAGGTCATGGGGGATGGCTGCAGCTCACTAAGGGGACATAAAAGCTGGTGGCAGACATTCTGGGGGTGTTAATCTATGTGAGCTTTCCTGGAGGCTGATAGATTGATTGGATCATTAGCACCAAGACCTAGCCCCACCCAACAGCCTGTAGGGAAGCCTCAGGCCAAACAACCTACAGGGTGGGAACACAGGCACACCCATCATCAGACTTCCTAAGCCTCAAAGGCCTCTAGACACAGCCCTTACCACCAGAGGTCCAGGACCAAGCTTCACCCAGCAGTGGGCAGGCACTGGTTTCTCCTGCCAGGAAACCTGCATAAGCCTCTAGTCCAGACTCATCCACCAGAGGCAGATAGTAGAAATAAGAAAACAATAATCCCAAAGTGTGTGGAAGAAATCTACAAACACATAGAAAGATAGATGATATAAGGCAGCAAAGGAATATCTCCCAGGCCAAGGCACAAGATAAAATCTCAGAAGAAGAAATTGGTGATGAGGAGGTAGGCAATTTATCTGAGAGAGTTTAAAGTAATGATGGCCAAGATGTTCAGAGAACTCAAGAGGAGTATAGATGCACAGAGCAAAGTTTTTAGCAAACAGTTGGAAAATATAAAGAATACTCAGAATTGAAGAAGAAAATCATGAAATGAATAACACACTAGAAGGAACCAAGGATAGACTAAATGAGGCAGAAGAATGGAACAGTAAGCTAGAAAACAGATTACTGGAAATCACTACTTCAGAACAGGAAAAAGAAAAAAAGAATGAAAAGAAATGAGGATAGTTTAAGAGAACCCTAGGACAACATGAAGAACACTAATATTCACATTATAGGAATCCCAGAAAGAGAAGAGAGAGAGGAAAGGACTTGAGAAAATTTTTGGAGAGATGACCACTGAAAACTTCCCTAACTTGGGAAAGGGAACAGTCATCCAAGTCCGGGTAGCACAGAGAGTTCCACACAGGTCAGTCCAGAGAGGAACACACCAAGGCACATAGTCCTCAAATTGACAACAATTAAGGATAAAGAGAAAATATTAAAATTACATAACAAGGGAACTCTCATAAGGTTATCAGCTAATTTTTCAGCAGAAACTCTACAGGCCAGAAGGAAGTGGCATGATATATTTAAAGCAATGCAAGGGGAAAACTTACAACCAAGAATACTTTATCCAGCAAGGCTCTCGTTCAGGCTTGATGGAGAAATCAAAAGCTTCACAGATTAACAAAAGCTAAAAGATTTCAGCACCACCAAACCAGCTTTACAACAAATGTTAAAGGATCTTCTCTAGTCATCAAACCATAAGAAAAGAGAAAAGAAAAAAAAAAAAGAGGAAAAAATAAAAACAAGAGACTTACAAAAGATTACTTTGGCTGTTTGGGATCTTTTGTGGTTCCTTATAAATTCTGGAATTGTTTGTTCTAGTTCTGTGAGGAATGTTGCAAGTATTTTGATGGGGGTTGCATTGGATCTGTGGGTTGCTTTGGGTAGTGTGGCCATTTTGATAGTGTTGATTCTTCCAGTCCAAGAAGTCTTTCCATTTCTTTGTGTCATTTCAGTTTTCAGAGTATAGGTAACCTCCTTGGCTAAGTATATTTCTAGGTATTTTGTTGTTTTTGATGTAATGGAAATGTCTCTGCGAGTTATAAAATTCTGGTTTTTGAAGTGGGAAAAAAAAGTGAATGAAGGGCCGCAAATTTCCTTTTTTATGGGTGAGTTGTATTCCATACACACACACACACACACACACACACACACACATACACACATACACACACACATATGTATATATATACACACATATACAGCATCTTCATTATTCAACTATTGATGTGCACTTAGTATGCTTCCATATTTTGGCAATTATAAATGTTGCCATTAATCGCAGGGTATATGTATCTTTTTGAATTAATTCTTATTTTGTGGTTGGCTTTATTCCTTTGATAACTATGTAAGTTTAAAAAGCTAAAGCTCTAAACATTCTTAGAAACAATGAACAGTACATATATGTAAATTTAAAAATATATGCGCAGTAAAAAAAGATCTATCAAGCCATTAAAGACATGGAATAAACTTAAAAGACACATTAGTAAGTGAAAGAAGACAGTTTGAAAAGGCTACAAACAGTACAATTCCAACGAAATGACATTCTGGAAAAGGCACAGCTACAGAAACAATAAAAAGATCGTGGTTTCCAGGGGCTTGGGGAGAGGGAGGGAGGGAGGAATGAATAGATGGAGCCCAAGGGATTTTTAGAGCAATGAAATTGCTCTGTATGACACTATAGTGGTGGCTACATGTCATTATGCATTTGTCAAAACCAACAGAATGAGAATCAAGAGTGAACCCTAATGCAAACTATGGACTTTTGTTGATAATAATGTGCCCATGTTGTTTCATCGATTGTACCAAATATGCCACACTGATGTGGGATGTTGAGGGTAGGGGGGTTATATATATGTGGATGGGGAGGCCTTTATGTGAACTCTGCATTTTCTGCTCAATTCTGTTGTGAACCTGAAACTGCTCTAAATCTATTAAAAATTTTTAAAAAGACCCAATATTGTAGATTAGTATGAAGGAGAATAGTGAAAAGAGCACTTGGGGCTCTTTAAAATGGGTCAAATATAAAGATTTTAAAGGACAAAAAAATACTCCATTTACAGCTTTGAACTGTGTCAATAATCTCATAAAGATACCATGAAACAAAACTTATGCAGCAGGAATACCATGAGAAAACTACCTTCTTCATGTCGTCAGGGTTATGAGTTCAGTCGGAACCAACACTACAGGAAGATAAATGATCTGAAATATTCACATACTTTTTTATGTTGATGATTTTTAAATTTATTTTTATTGAAGTACAGTTGATTTACAATTTGTGTTTCAGGGGTACAGCATAGTGATTCAGGTTATTACAAGATGTTGAACAAAGTTCCCTGTGCTATATAGTAGGTCCTTGTTGTTTATGTGTTTTATATATAGCAATGTGTTTATTGTTAATCCTGGACTCCTAATTTATGCCTCCTCCCACCACCCTTCTTCCTTTTGGTATATGTAGTTTGTTTTTCTGTCTATGAGTCTATATGCAGTTTGTAAAGAAGTTCATTTGTATCATTTTTTTAGATTCCACATATAAGTGGGTAAATGATATCATAGTATTTGTCTTTCTCTGTCTGATGTACTTTACTTAATAATCTCTGGATCCATCTTTGTTGCTGCAAATGGCATTATTTTCATTCTTTTTTATGGCTGAGTAATATTCTGTTGTATATATAGACCACATTTTCTTTATCCATTCATCTTTTAGCTTGTTTCTATATTTGCTATTGTAGATAGAGCTGCTATGAACGTGGTGGTGCAGGTATCTTTTTGAATTAGAGTTTTCTGCAAATATATGCCCAGGAGTTTATTCCTGGATTTTCTATCCAGTTGCATTGATCTGTGTGTCTGTTTTTTGTGCCAGTACCATATGTTTTGATTATTGTAGCTTTGTAGTATACTCTGAAGTCAGGGAGTATGATTCCTCCTGCTCTATCCTTCTTTCTCAAGATTGTTTTGGCTATTTAGGGTCTTTTGTGTTTTTATACAAATTTTAAATTTTTTTGTTCCAGTTCTGTGAAAAAAAGGCCTTTGGTAATTTGATAGGAGTTGCATTGCATCTGTATATTGCCTTGGGTAGTACTGTCATTTTAACAATATTCATTCTTGAAGTCCAAGAGCACTGTATATCTTTCTATCTGTTTCATCTTCAGTTTCTCTCATCAGTGTTACATAGTTTTTGGAGTACAGGTCTTCTGCCTCCCTGGGTAAGTTTATTCCTAGGTGTTTTATTCTTTTTGATGCGATGGGAAATGGGATTGTTTCCTTAATTTCTTTTTCAGATATTTCATTGTTAGTGTATAGAAATGCAACAGATTTCTCTATATTAATTTTGTATTCTGCAACTTTACCAAATTCATTGAAAACTCTAGCAGTTTTCTGGTAGCATCTTTAAGATTTTCTGTGTATAGTATTATGTTATCTGCAAACAGTGACAGTTGTACTTCTTTTCCAATTTGGATTCCTTTTATTTCCTTTTCTTCTCAGATTGCCGTGGCTAGGACTTTCAAAACTATGTTCAATGAAAGTGGCAAGAGTGGGCATCCTTGTCCTGTTCATGATCTTAAACGAAATATTTTCAGTTTTTCACCATTGAGTATAATGTTATCTGTGAGTTTGTCACATATGGCTTTTATTATGTTGAAGTATAGTCCCTCTATACCCACTTTCTGGAGAGTTTTTATCATAACTAGGTGTTGAGTTTTATCAAAAGCTTTTTTTGCATCTATGGAGATGATCATGTGGTTTTTATTCTTCAACTTGTTAATGTGGTATATCACACTGATTACCTTGTAGATACTGAAAAATCATTGCATCCTTGGGATAAACGCCACTCAATCATGGTGTATGATTCTTTTAATGTTTGTTGGATTTGATTTGCTTGTATTTTGTGGAGGATTCTTGCATCTATATTCATAAGTGATATTGGCCTGTAATTTTCTTTCTTGTGATATCTTTGTCTGGTTTTGGTATCAGGGTGATGGTGACCTCATAGAATGAGTTCAGAAGTGTTCCTTCCTCTGCAATTCTTTGAAATAGTTCCAGAAGGATAGGCATTAACTCTTCTCTAAATGTTTGATAGAATTCACCTGTGAAGCCACCTGGTCTTGGGCTTTTGTTTCTTGGAATTTTTTTTTAACATTGTTTTATTGAGTTATAGTCATTTTACAATGTTGTGTTAAATTCCAGTGTAGAACACAATTTTTCAGTTATACATGAACATACATATATTCATTGTCACGTTTTTTTCAGTGTGAGCTACCACAAGATCTTACATATATTTCCCTCTGCCGTACAGTATAATCTTGTTTATCTATTCTGCATATGCCTGTCAGTATCTACAAATTTTGAAATCCCAGTCTGTCTCTTCCCACCCTCCTCCCCCTTGGCAAACACAAGTTTGTATTCTATGTCTATGGGTCTGTTTCTGTTTTGTATTTATGTGGGGGGTTTTTGTTTGTTTGTTTAGATTACACATATGAGTGATCTCTTGATATTTTTCTTTCTCTTTCTGGCTTACTTCACTTAGAATGACATTCTCCAAGGACATCCATGTTGCTGCAAATGGCATTATGTTGTCATTTTATGGCTAAATAGTATTCCATTGTGTACATATACCACCTCTTCTTTATCCAGTCATCTTTTGATGGACATTTAGGCTGTGTCCATGTCTTGGCTATTGTAAATAATGCTGCTATGAACATTGGGGTGCAGGTGTCATCCTGAAGTAGGGTTCATTCTGGATAGATGCCCAGTAGTGGGATTCCTGGGTCCTATGGTAAGTCTATTCCCAGTCTTTTGAGGAATCTCCATACTGTTTTCCACAGTGGCTGCACCAAACTGCATTCGCACCAGCACTGTAGGAGGGTTCCCTTTTCTCCACAGCCTCTCCAGCATTTGTCATTTGTGGACTTTTGAATGATGACCAATCTGGCTGGTTTTGATTTGCATTTCTCTGATAATTAGTGATATTGAGCATTTTTTCATGTGCCTATTGATCATTTGTATGTCTTCCTTGAAGAATTGCTTGTTTAGGTCTTCTGCCCATTTTTGGATTGGGTTGTTTGTTTTTTTCTTATTATGTCCAATGAGCTACTTATGTATTACTGGAGATCAAGCCTTTGCTGGTTTCATCTTTTGCAAAAATTTTCTCCCATTCTGTAGGTTGTCATTTTGTTTTACTTATGTTTTCCTTTGCTGTGCAGAAGCTTATAAGTCTAATTAGGTCCCATTTGTTTATTCTTACTTTTATTACTATTGCTTGGGTAGACTGCCCTAGGAGAACATTTTTGAGATGTATGTCAGATAATGTTTTGCCTATATTTTCTTCTAGGAGGCTTATTGTATCCTGTCTAATGTTTAAGTCTTTGATCCATTTTGAGTTTAGTTTTGTGTATGGTGTAAGGGAGTGTTCTAGCTTCATTGCTTTACATGCTGCCGTCCAGTTTTTCCAACACCATTTGCTGAAGAGGCTGTCTTTATTCCATTGTATATTCTTGCCTCCTTTGTCGAAGATTAGGTGACCCAAAGTTTGTGGGTTCATTTCTGGCCTGTCAATTCTGTGCCATTGGTCCATATGTCTGTTTTTGTACCAGTACCATGCTGTCTTGATGACTGTAGCTCTGTAGTATCGTCTGAAGTCTGGGAAAGTTATTCCTCAAGCCTCTTTCTTTTTCTTCAGTAATGCTTTGGCAATTCTAGGTCATATACAATATAAATTGTATTATGATCTGTTCCAGTTCTGTGAAATATGTCCTGGGTAATTTGATAGGGATTGCATTAAATCTGTAGATTGCCTTGGGCAGTATGGCCATTTTAACAATATTGATACTTCCAATCCAGGAGCATGGGATATCTTTCCATTTTTTTTAAGTCTTCTTTAGTTAGATTTATTCCTAAGTATTTTATTACTTTGGTTGCTATTTTGAAGGGGATTGTTTCTTTACTTTCTTTTTCTGTTGAGTCATCGTTAGTGCAAAGAAATGCAACTGATTTTTGTACATTTATCTTATAACCTGCTACCTTGCTGAATTCTTTGATTAGTTCTAGTAGTTTTTGTGTGGACCTTTTAGGGTTTTTTATATGTAGTGTCATGTCGTCGGCATATAGTGACACTTTCACCTCTTTTCCAATTTGGATCCCTTTTATTTTTCTCTCTTGCCTGATTGCTATGGCTAGGACTTCTAAGACTATGTTGAATAGGAGTGGTGATAGTGGGCAGGCTTGCATTGTCCCAGATTTTAGTGGGAAGCTTTTGAGTTTTTCACTGTTGAGTACTATGCTGGCTGTAGGTTTGTCATATATAGCTTTTATAATGTTGAGATATGTTCCCTCTATACCCACTGTGGTGAGAGTTTTTATCATAAATGGGTATTGAATTTTATCAAATGCTTTTTCTGCATCTATTGAGATGACCATGTGGTTTTTGTCCTTTCTCTTGTTGATGTGACGTATTACATTGATTGATTTGTGTATGTTGAAGCAGCCTTGTGTCCCTGGGATGAACTCTACTTGATCATGATGTATCATCTTTTTTATGTGCTAGGATTCTATTTGCTAATATTTTGTTAAGGATTCTTGGAAAGTTTTTAATTACTAATTCAGTTTTAGTGCTGGTAATTGTTCTGTTCATACTTTTTGATTCCTTCCCTTTTCAATCTTGGGATATTGTGCCTTTCTAAGAATTTGTCCATTTCTTCTAGATTGCCCATTTTATTTGTGTATAGTTGCTTATAGTAGCCTCTTATGATCCTTTGTATGTCTGTGGTATTGATTGTAAATTCTCCTTCTTCATTTCTGATTTTATTGATGTGGCCCACCCCCCCTTTTTTCATGAAGAGTCTGGCTAAAGGTTTATCAATGTTGTTTATCTTTTCAGAGAATCAGCTTTTAGTTTCATTTATCTTTTCTGTTGTTTTTTAGGCTCTATTTCATTTATTTCTGCTCTAATCTTAATGATTTCTCTCTTTCTACTAACTTTGGGCTTTGTTCTTTTTTCTCTAGCTGCTTTAAGTGTAAGGTTATGTTGTTTGAGATTTTTCTTGTTTCCTGGGGTAAGCTTGTATCTGTGTAAACTTCCCTCTTACAAGTGCTTTTGCTGCATCCTGTAGGTTTTGGATCATTGTGTTTTCATTTTGATTTGTCTCTAAGTATTTCTTTTAATTTCTTCTTTGATTTATTCATTGATCCATTGGTTGTTTAATAGCATATTGTTTAGCCTCCACCTGTGTGTGTTTTTTGCATTTTTTTCCTGCAGTTGATTCCTAATATCATAGCATTGTGGTTGGAAAAGATGCTAGATATGACATCAGTTTTCTTACATTTACTGAAGCTTGCTTTGTGGCCCAGTATGTAATCTATCTGGAAAATGTTCCATGTGCACTTGAGAAGAGTGTGTATCCTTCCGCTTTCAGATAGAATGCTCTGTCAATATCAGTTAAGTCCATCTGGTCTAATATGTCATTAAAGGCCTGTGTTTCCTTATTGATTTTCTGTCTGGATGATCTTTCCATTGATGTAAGTGGGGTTCACATATGTTGTTAATGATTTTAAGATCAACCCTATCTATTTTTGTTAGTTGAAAATGACTTTTATCAGCTGAGGGGAGTGCTGAACTTTTGTTGCTTTTGATGTATTCATATTTCTCCTTTTTAAAGTTACTATTACCCCTGATATTGGATATATATTTAGACTTTCAAGCACAGACAATCATACTGTCAGCTAGCGAGGGATCTTTGAAGTCATCTAGTCCTACCTCTAACCCATTTCTCTCTATGTAAAAGTATAAGTTTGTAAGATCTAAGGGATTTGTGATCTACACAGTGAAACTTACTAATAGATTTTGGTGCTTATTTTATACATATGTGGGCCATTATTTCCTCTTTCTCATACATCATCAGTGTTTCCCTTTCTTCTACATCATTTTTGTCAATATACTGTACTGTACTGTACTGTAATATAATATACCCCATCTTAAGAATATCCCTGCCCAGACCCCTTTCCAGTTACTTCCCTGGTTTTCTTCTCATTTTGACAGTAAAACTCCTATAAGACATAGGACCTTGCTGGCTTCTTTCCTCTCATTCTGTTTTGAATTTCCTCCCATAAGGCTTTAGTCCTCATTACTGCACTGATCTCTTATCAAGATCACTATTGACTTTCATAGAGCCAAATCCAATGGTCATTTTTTTTTATCTATTCTTACTTTCTGTATCAGCAGCAGTCACATAATCCAAAATTTGTCTGCTTCTCATCTCTTCTGTTGCCAGCACCACAGTCCAAGCCACAATCATTTCGTCTAGATGATTGTAATAGTCCCCTGTTCTTTCTGCTACCAACCCTGTCCCCTGAATCATTCCACACTCAGCATAGTCATGCTCTGAAAACCTTTGTCAGATCATGATACGCCTCTGTCCACAGTGCTCAGAGTACTCACAGTGTCCTTCCAGGTGCTACACGATCTACCCAGCGTATACCCATAGATCATCTCATAGAGCACCCCACCTTTCTGTCCTCATGCCCTACCACTTTTCCCTAACCAGACACATTGACTCCTCTGCTTTTCTGAGAACTCACCCCAGGGCCTTTGTGCTTGTTGTTTTCTCTGTTTGCAATGCGCTTCCCCAGCATATTCACAGGGCCTACCCCTTCACTCCCTTCAGATCTCTGCTCAGATGGCCCCTTACTTATGAGACCTTTCCTGAGCCCCTTGTACAAAACAGTGCCCTCCCCCACCCCACTCCCAATTTTCTCCATAAAAGTAACCCTCATCAGGCATACAGAGAGTTATCTGTTTCTTTATTTGACTTTTCCCACTGGAATATAAGCTCCATGAGGATATGGACTTTGCTGTGTTAACTCCTATATCCGCATGGCCTAGAACTATACCTGGCACATAGGAGGTACCTGATGTATATTTATTGAGTGAATGAGTTGATGAATTTGATAGCTAAACATACAAGATAAACTATCTATCTCCTCCTCCACCTATGCTGTGGTTTGCTGGTGAGTTAGGATAAGCTACCCTCAGTCCTTCTCAGGTGTTTCTCTATGATGCCTTCTACTCCTCAGTTGAGAGGTTTTTGCAGCAAATTATTGTGGAACCCTTCTTATTTTGTAAACTGGACTTTTCTACGTCCTAATCATGCTGGTGGTTATTTCTATCCCACTAAAGGGCACAAAGCGCAATGTATTTTGCAGTATTTATCAACAAAGTGCATTTAAGTGAGTTAGGTCACAGTGGGAAAAGAAGAATGTGTGTGTGTGCATGTGCGTGTGTGCAAGTGTTATGTGTTTAATGTTTTTATCAGAAAATTTGTTTTATCTTTGACCTTAACTAACCTTCCTTAATATCTGAGGCAATTCTTCTGTTTAGTAAAACTAATTTATATCAAATGTGCTTTTCTATGTTGTGTTTGTTAAACAAGAAGTTGTACAACAATGGTCTCTTCACATGCTGCACTTCTCTCAAATGAGCAGAAAAGGTATTACCACACTATCAAAGAAAGAGAGTATGAAGTATTATAAACTTGAAATATAATTTTGAGAAGTATAAAGACAGTGCATCTCATTAGGCCTATTTTTTAAAGTAAGAATATAGGACATCCATATCCCACACTGAGTTCAGCATCACAGAACTAGGCTGATTGGAGTTCAACCCATTTACAGTTTATAATGAAATGCAATTGTGGCTTTTCTTTTAATTTTCAACTGGCAAGTAGTAATCTTACCATTGACATCAGTGGAGAAAAAAAAAACCAGTATCTTCACTTGGCAAGAAGCATTTATGGCTGTATATAATGCAGATAAGTTTGTTTGAGAATGTAGACAGCTTCCTAGACAATCACTAGAGATAGAACCTTAATTTAACCCCAAGCCTGAAGCATTTCCTCTGGGATGTGGATGACTGATAACATAGTGGAGGGCAGACAAAGTATAGATTTATTGAAAAATGGACGTTGCAAGCAGGGGGTGTTAAATTTCTTCCTCTAAATCATTGTTTAAAACGACAAGCTTAGATTCCTGCTTCAGGGTGAAAACCATAAGTGCTGGAAGAGAGAAATTTTTTAAATCACAGGTAGTTGACATTTTCGACATTTCATTTCAAAAGATAAGCGATGTACTTACCTCTAGCTCATCTTGCAATAAGATGGCATGACTGCAGTTGCTTGTAATATCCTCTACACAGGATACCTCAGTGATTCCTAATTTAAAGAAAATGAGTCCTTTACTGACAGCTTAATAATCTTTCCTGTGGGAACAACAGAAAAAAAAATCTGTTCATGGCACTAATGAGCATCATATAATAAGCAGATTCTTTAAATGGTGAAGTAAATAGATCTGTATTAACAAAGATTATGTATTATGTGTTTCTATAGCACAGTCTTCAAGAATAACCCTTTAACAAAGTGAATAAATAAACCATAATGGGTTTCTTGCCCTTTCCTAAGCAAAATATTAAGAAGTTCTGCAAGGGCAGAGGTTAAGTAACTCCTTTATTTACTAATAATGAAGTTAATTGTGTGAAACCTAATTCTACCAGGTTGGGAAAAGAATTTTGCTTTTAACTAACACTTGGCCCTCACAGCAATTTTTAAAACATATTATAATTCTTCAAATAAAGCTTACCCTTATCTTCTCCTATAGTTATAACTAATTCACAATTGCAAGCAAAACACTGGCTATATTCCACTTAAAATGGCCAGCTAAGAACAGTAAATAACTATTCTTTATGGGGGCTGCTCAGAGTAGTGGTTTCAATATCCATTAATAGTAAATATTCCTTATTATCCCTTTCATCGAGTTGAACAAACCAAGTGGCAGAGTTCTATGGCTAATTATAAAATAGCCTACATTATAGAAGAATTAAAAACAGCAAATGAATCGTCTGGAGAGCTGCCATGGTTTTCCTAACATTCCACACACACTACACGTGAATTTTAATATATAATTTTAATTACACAGTTCTTCCCAGAGCACTCGCCTCATCACTTAGGCAGCATGTGCATGTGTTTCTTTTACCTTGATTACAAAGTCAAACCATTTTAGCTGAAATTAAAAATATCTGTGTATTTATAGAGAAAACAGAGGGCTGTGTTTTGATAGGGCCTCTGGAGGAGGAGGGAACGACGTAACCCTGTAAGGAGAGGAAGGCTGCCTGGTCTCCGTATCAGACACTGGCTAACGGAATCCTAAGAGAGTATGTTACATGAGCCAGTGGGCCGAGGCAACCTTTAACATGCAGGAAACTGGAGTTAATTAAACCGTTACCAGGATCCTATCTGTCATCCTCGCTGTGTGCTCTCTCCCAAGTCCCCATTTACATTTTCAAATTGAAAAAAAAAAAAAGATGTTCTCAGGACTGTTGATAAACCATGTTTACTGTCTCTATTGATTTGCTACTTTTGCATAACCTTTATGTTTTAATTATCTTATAGTATTTCTTGAAGGCTCTTGTGTAGCAGTCACGATCTGATTAGACTTTACTGGCAATTACTAGACACTCAGAGTACACCTTTTAATGGATTAATCTGCTTCGGAGTTATTAGATGGCTGCAGGAGTGAAACTGCTAAGAGAAAATAATGTTACGTTCTACAAGGGCTAGTTTCAAACCACAGTTGTGCTTGCTGTGGAGGAGACAGCCTCGGATTATTTTCCTGCTTTATTCAATGGAAGGCCTAAGAGGGGGTTATTTTGTAGTTAGTATGTCAGAAAAAGCATACACTGGATGGCTGTCTGTGGATAATTAAGACAATAGATTTAACACCTGGTGAGCTTGCATTCTGTGCAAGACCTGAGGCCAGACCTTTTTCTAATATATTTTTATTGAATGAAATCTTAATATAACTTCAATGAAAATTGCACAGTATGTGCTTATTCATTTTACTAACATTGAGTGCTTACAAGGTTTCAGGCTCTGTACTAAGAATTAATTACATGGACCATCTCATGATCATTGGGTCATAATAGCCCATTTTACACAAGAAGAAACAGAGGCAGAGAAGTTCAGGAATTTGCCTTACATCGCACAGCCTCCAAATGGATTTGTAACTTAGGGTGTCTGATTCCACAACTCTCTAGCTTAACCACTGGGTGATACCCAATGGGCTGTATTTCAGTAGTGGAGCCTGCAGGTCACTAAAAGAAGAATGATCAGGCCATGTTATGCTTTTAACATTTTAATATCCAAATACTGGCCCAGAGCTTTAATTTGAAAACCCAACTGTGACTATTACCGAGTCGAAACTCGTTCTGCTCACTGCATAACAGGCCAAAAAATCAGGAGATGAAGTGTTGGGGCAAGGAATAACAACTTTATTCGGAAACTCTGCAGACCAAGAAGATGGGGAACTCATGTCCTAGAGAATTATCTTCCCCAAGTCAGAATTCAGGCTCCTTTTATACTGAAAAGGGGAGAGGGTGTGGTTGGCTGTTGCAGACTTCTTAGTGTCAGAATCCTTTGTTCTTGCAGCTGTCCATGTGGGTCAGATCATGGTGTCTCTGTAAACCTCCAACAAGACAAATGTTATTCTCTGTCCTATAATTTTATCTCTATATGAATGGGAAAGTGTTATATCCTTAAAGGTCAGAGCCTTGAGAATGGGCTGTCCTGTGTATTTTAGGCTCTAGGCAACACTCTTTTACAAAAGGTGCAGAACCAGCATGACTCAGCACAGAGTTAGAGCCAAAGGAACAGATCTAATGTGGAGTCAGATTTGTTCTTCCCTATCACATGAGAGCTGTTTGTAAAATTCAAGTTTATAATATTAATATTAAATATTATAATACTAAATTATATTATAAAAAGTAATATTAATTATAATTAAAAGATTTGAGTTTATGTGTACATATGCTATTTCAAAGAGCTCTGACCATTATAAATGGACTTCCACCAGGAGCTAGAACAAGGAAAACAGGAAAAGAATCAAATTACTTACCTGCTGCTTGCTCTTCTAAAGCCAAAAAATATGATCCCAAATTTGCAGTTTCAGGGGGAGGGTATAGCTCAAGTGGTAGAGTGCATGCTTAGCATGCATGAGGTGTCCTGGGTTCAATCCCCTGTACCTCTTCTTAAATAAATAAATAAATAAATAAATAAATAAATAAATAAATAAGTAAGTAAGTAAGTAAGTAAGTAAGTAAGTAAGTAAATCCGAATTTGCTGTTTCAGCACTATTTAGCCTTAAAGATGAATGTTAACTTCAAGAAACATACGTGCTTGTTCTCACAATGTCTGTTGTTGTTAAAAGGAACCTGGTAACATTTTCCCTCAGCACTCCAGAGGCAATCCCGAGTTCCAGTTCCATTCATTTATTTGAGTTGTGAATGTGGGGGAAAGGAAACCCGTAATCTTTCCAGCACAAGTCAGGGAGTCAGAGCCACTAAAGTTCTGGTCCCATGTAGGATCAGACACCTCAAGCTCAGTAAGTGATATAAGCTGCTGATCACCCGCTCTCCCATCCATCCGTCCTTCCGTGTTATATTTAGTAAGCAAAGCAGGAAAGCATGGGATATCAGAGCACAGATTCTGAAGCCAGGCTTCCTTCACTCTCAGAGGTTCTGCCTCAACTAGCTATATGACCTTGGGCCAGTCAGCCACTCTGAGCTTGGTTTCTCCATCTGTAAACTGGGGTTAATATATATTGAAGTTAACTTATGGTGAGGGTTAGGTGAATTGCCATAGGTAAAGAACTCAGAAGAGTGGCCCATACACAGTGAACAAACTATTAGTAGAACACTGTCCTGGGGCACTGTGCTAGGGCCTTCGATAACATTCCATCCATATGGTAGTGTAACTTTGATCTACTTAGTGATTTGCTGAAAAACTAACAAACAATGATCAGAGCGAGATACAATCCTTGCTCTCACACTGTCACATCCTTTTAAAAATTTCCCCAGTACTTAGACCCCAAAGGGAACATGGCTGAAAATAGGAATAGTCCTGGGCGAAATAGCGCACTTCCCAAGCCCTCCAGGGTCACTCTGAACGTGATGTTCACGTGCCCCCCCACCTGGTCAACGCCCACTATGGCAGCAGCCAGTCTTGTGGGCTCATTGCTCAGGACCCTTCAAGGTACCATGAGGCTTCAGCTGGAAACTTGCAGAACCTGCTCATTATCCCAGGAAAACACCTACCTCTTTTGCCACGCTCATGGACTGCAGGCACAAAAACAGGGATCCTTTCCACAGCCCTTAATAGTGGTTTGCCCAAAAAGAAAAAAGAGACATCCATTTTTAAAATGAACATATCTCATTCTTTTGAAACAGTGAGGACAAGAAGCAAATAACCTCCTGTTACTCGCAAACGCAGCGAAAACGGACAGGTAGTGTAGAGTAGGGAAAAAATCTTTTCCTCTACTCATTTTAGATTCTCTGGCTGCAGCCCTGTAAATTAGATTGACAAAAGGCAGATTAACAGGAGAAAAACAGAAGTTTATTTGCATATATATCACACAGACACATGGGAGTACCAGTGATGAGTCACTCCAAACGGTGGTTAGAACTGGGGCTTATATAGCATGTTAACAACAGTAATAATACTCATAATGAATGTTTAGAGAAGTGAGAACACAAAAGGAGTTAGAGTTTTGAGGGTCAGCACATTGTGGGAGGCAAAATATATGGGGAAAACTAATGGCAAATGAGAGCTGGTTTTAACAAAGCTTTTTCTGTAGAGTCGTCTGGTACTGTCTCTGGGCTGATGATGGTCTGGAGTTGTCTCTGGTAACTAGTTTCTGTACTTCCTGGTAAAGAGAGGAGGGGAGATACTTTTACAAAGTTTTGTCATGCTTTTAGGCAAATAGAGGGAAGGCAGAGAGCTTTTCTTATATCTGCTTCTTCTCAATTGCCTTCAGCTTAAAATAATCCTTATGTCAGTGGCATATTCTGCTACCCTTCAGTAGTCACTTCCTGCTTCTTCCTCCAAAAGCAAGTTGTTTAGCTCTATCCTTACAACAGCCACGATCCAGGATGAATAAGAGAAAGCCTGGACCATGGTGCTTCAGTGCCAGCTCTGAATACCTATAGATTCAGCAGTGCACATTCTTTAGCCCCCAGCCTCCCTTAGGAATTCCAAAAGAAGGCTCCAATTCCCTTTCTTCCTGGCCTACCTGTGGCCACAGATCCCCCTCCTTGGAACGCAATGCCCATCTTCGTTTCTGGAAGTTGCTACCACCAGCAGATTATAGGCCATCCCACCCATCTCCTCCCTCTGTGTTTAATCCCTTGTCGGCCCCTGTAGGACATGATGTAATCACGTGTTTGTTTTATGAGGGTACTGGGGTTTTACACAATGATTTAGGTGGCAGGTGGAAATTTTTTTATCTTATAGTTTAATAGTTGAGTACTTAATTTTTTTAATATATTGTAAAACAGCTTATTAAAACTACAACTTCATAGGTGTTTTTGCTTTGAATAAGCTCCCTCCCCCCAAAAAATAAGTTAAACTTACACTAGAAAAAGAAAATAAGTATGTATAGGTGATGTATGAGGACAGTACACAAATGAATGACATTGGAGGCTGTTGTCCTACCCTGACTATACGGCTGATTAAAGGTTATGGCGAAGAATAAGAGGATTATTCTGCCTTTTCTATAACTGAAGGAAATAATTAGTGAAAGGAAGTGAATTCTAATGCACAAATGTGAACATTAAGTATTAGCTGTTTCATCAAAAGCTTTGATGAACACTAATGAAATGATACAAATACGTGGCTGATGTTTCTCCTGACTTCTTGTTTCGCTTTGTTATGTTTTGTTTTCACTTTTAGAGGGGAATGATTTGTTGCAAGTTTTCAGCCCACCAGGTTGTGGTCTGTCACACAGGCCTGAGACTCTGCATGCTAAGGAACCACGTGGCAGGACCCAGGAGGAAATGTGCCTGTGAACAGACACGCGAACACTGGAGGGTTCTCCTCAGTGCTTTACTTGTTAGGCTTACCCCGTGCCCCTGCTGACAGCTAGTTGAAATCTGTTTTTTTCCAGACAGGTGAGAACCTGTCTGGAAAAAACCCCATAACCTTGGTAGATGGGGTAAATTTGCATTTGCAATCAATTTGTATTTGTTGTTAGGGATTTGATTCTAACTATATGTTACATACTAGAAGAGGAAAAAAAATCATCTCAAAGGAGATGCTAAATCTCTAGTAGTTGAGGTAAGGACAAAGACTAAAGCCATCTTTTCAGGCTTTCCTTTCAGATAATTCTTTAAAGGCAGCCTTTGAAGAGCTAGACGAAAAGGGGACACTCTCCTTAGATTACTTTGCCTCTTTTTAGTTATTTTGAGTTAGGACTGAATAAGAAAAGTGAATAAGCCATCAGAGGTGGGCTTTTGAGCTATTCTCTTTATAACAAGGATGGCCAGTGCTGTCCCCAGGTCCACCGCACCTCAACTTGGATGCAGCCCAGGGGCAGGGAGCCAGGTGGCATCACACAGTAGACACAGCACCTCTTCCTGAAGCTCAGATTTGCTTTGCTTGTTTGTAAGTCATTTTAGGTCATTTTTATATCAAAGCAAACCTGAATATACACTGGAATTGAAAATACTCAAGAGTTTTGAAAACAACCACCACATCTGAAAGAAATCCTGAGCTTCTACCAGTTCCCTTTGGGCTAAACCCCTCCCAGTCCTCCAGGGGGACACATAACCCCCCCTCCTCTCCCTTCACAAGGACTTGGGTGGAACACTGTAAGGAGCCCTTCCTGTCTCCACTGCTTCCACCCATTCTCATCTGTGTGATTCCCTGTCAGTGCTTCTGGCTCCTTGCAGCCTTGTACATTTTGCTTTAAAGTTGGGAAGTCCACAAAGCTATCGTTAGCATCTGCAAGGATATACATCTAATAAACCTTTCTTGGAGCTTTCTCTCCACCCCATCTTAATGCTCATATACTAGCTCTTTCTACTTCAAAATGAATTTAATTCTCTTTAGCCCCCCACAGGCTCACTTACATTGTACACTTTTACCATAGAATGAAAGCCTTTGCCTCATTTAAAGGGAGTCTGGCTTCCACAGGCGAGAGAGGGCCCACTGCTGTGAGGCCCCCTTGCACACACGGCCCCTTGGGTGCCACCTCCTCCAAGACCGTAGAACATGATTCTGAAGTAAACCTCACTGTCAGGCAGCAAGCTTAAATTTGGAATTCTGTCCTGCTTTCCCTAGATAGATACAGTCTCCTTGACTATCCAGCTCTCCTCTCTGCCCGTCTCTCACCCCTTGGGCTGAAGTAACTAGCGTGGATTAATTGGACTAGTTCTAGTTCGTGCCCCCGCACAACTTGTGAGGTCCATTAAATATTCATTTTCTGCTCCTGGGGTGATCATTACTGCTCCAGATCAGAACTGTTCTCATGCACTTAAAAGTCAGTATTTCTCAGCTTAATTTATCATGTGTTCTTTCAGGTAGGTAATCATATAGCTGCCAGTCTGTATACATGCCAGGGTCTCCCATCCTCTGCCATGAAGGATGATTGCTTAGTGAGGAAACTGGAAGACACTCCTTTTTATCTTTAACTGTAAACATGAATTAGATGCTTGGCACACATTAATGGTTTTAAAAACATCTCTTTGTAATGTAATCTGTCATGGTGTCTTCATCACTATGCCAACTGGAAGGACATTACTGTTGTCTCTGATAGGAAAGTTGAAAACAATAACGAAAAGAAACCGTATTTATTTACATCTTGTTTCCATAGCGGTCAGGAGCAGGAAATAGTTTGGGTATATTACCTAGCAAGTTGTGAACGCAGAGACATGAGACCTTGTTATGTATTTGTCTGTTCTGGTGGAAACGTGGTTACACAGAACAACTTTCCCTTGGCTGTTTTGGGCCCAGGCTCAGAGGCAGTGCCACACACAACCGTGTCTGTATTCAGAGCTGCTAGGAAATGCTGCTGGGACTTGGTTACAAATCAGCCCTCCTCTGGCAAACCTGCCAGGGACAGGATTTATCCCCCTCCTCTCCCGGGGTCTGTTTCCTTGTCTCCTTGTTCACGCTATTACTACTTTTGCTTTTCTTTTGATTTTGTATGTTTTTTCATTCTCTAGTCCTCTCCTCCCCAAAGGATGTCTCTCATCAGGTTGTCTTTAAGGCCAGCCTCATTACATGGACCTGACCCAAGGCAGCATCACTCCCCTTCCCCTGTTAACAGTCCTCCCCATCGCTGTGCAAAGCCTCACTGCTGCCTCTGTTGTCACAAACCCAGTTGATGGACGGTCCTGCTTCTGTGTTGAGGACTGAGAACTAGAGGTGCAATTCTGGGCACAAAGATGGGGACACAAGAGAGCCTGCCTCATGGATGTTGTTGGTCTTCACCTGCCTCTCTTGTCTAAGCTTGTTGTTTGCCTCCACATCTCTCTCCTGGTACCTAAAGGAGTACAGTGCCATGTTTGTTCGAATTAACATTGCCAGAGACTAAGACAGGGTTTCAGAGTTAAAATGCATTCCCCATTGTCAAGGAAAGCACAGGACATGAGAAGAATGGGGCCTTCCTAACCCTTA
Organism: Camelus ferus; assembly: GCF_009834535.1. Classification (NCBI taxonomy): domain Eukaryota; kingdom Metazoa; phylum Chordata; class Mammalia; order Artiodactyla; family Camelidae; genus Camelus; species Camelus ferus. Next base: position 85,675,681 of record NC_045698.1, on the reverse strand, counting down.
TTCATCACCTTCCATTCCCCAAGATTAAACGGCACAGCATTTTCTAACGAAGGTGATTTCTGAATACTGGGCTAGAATGGCTTTTTACATACCAATCATAGAACAGAACAGATAAAATTTACATGGAGCATTTGTGTCTATAAGTCCTGAGAAATTTGGGAAATTAAGAAGGTCCCCCCACCGCCCCATTTCTTTTAGAAAGCGTGTGAAAGCATTCTTTTCCTACTAAATGGATTTACTCTAACTGCCTAATTCATTATGCTAAAACCATGAAGCAATTTCCTGTTCAAAGCCCAGCTCACAGGCTCTCTGTTGTCAAGTATTTGAATTTCAGATTAGAAATGTGTTCATTTGGATAGCTTGAAAAGAGAGCTTTGTTGTCAACTTGGCTTTATGTTCTGCCAGAAGCCAAATCCCTCCTCTTCAGCAGTCACCAGCAAAATACCAGACCTCAACTCTGGCCTCAATGTCTTGAAACAAACACAAACACCTCTGGCCTCTATGGTCAAAACAATGCTTAGAGATTTACTTTCCCTAATAATACAGTTCTCTCTGATGACCATTTCTGACAGAGAGCAGCAAATATTTAGGGTCTCCACTCTGTCTACCCTCGCTTTCATATCACCATCACCCATCACAATGTTGTTGTTGTTGTTTTTTAAAAAAAAGAGGAGTATTTCTGCCAGAATATTTTTTCGAGTAAATCAGTTCTGTTAGTATCTGAGCTGTATGTAACAGAACAATGAATTGACTGGGGCTATATTTTTGTCACCCTTTGTCTACACTGTGTAACACTGTCCCATCCACCTGCCATTACTTGTGATTTTTTTCCCTTATTGATCTTAGAAATTTTTGCACAGCTACTCAGAAAGTCAGAGGTCATGCTTTTGAGCTGAAGAAACGAAGTGCAGAGGGCAGAACTCCTTGTTGCATGTACAAGGGCAAAAGAAAATAGACACCTGCTAGGCTAATGATCATGGAGGTTCTGATACTGGGTGGAAAGTCAGGCAACAATTTTTGCATTTTTGAAACTGCAGCATTCTACAACATTGTCAGTTTAGTTCTGTGATTGCACTGTGACCATCTGATTATTATTCATCAATAAATATTTGTTGAGGCTTCCTCTATGCAGTTCTCAATCCAGTCCTTATCTGTGATAACACCATGCAGTATTTTTGATTGTCCCTCATATTAATAACTAATATTTGTTGGGTGCTTTTACAGTTTACAGAGTGCTTTCATCATCACTACCTCACTTGTTTGTTATTCTGTTAGACAAATCTTTTTTAAAATTTTTAATTGAAATATAATTGACAGTATAACATATCAATTTCAGATATACACGATGATCTAATATCTGTATATCTTGTGAAATGATTACCTCAATAAGTATAGTTAACATCCATAATCCCATATAGTAACAGTTTTTGTGTGTGTGTATGTGATGAGTACTTTTAAGATTTACTCTTAGCAACTTTCAAATATGCAGTGCAGTATTAACCATAGTCAGCATGCTGTACGTTACATCTGTATGTATGTAATATGGTCTGTCCTAGAAAGTATGTCATGCGCAGCTGAGAATGTATATTCTCTTGATGGAAAGAATGGTCTCTATTAGAGCCATTTGATCTATAGTGTGTTCAAATCCACTATTTCCTTATGGATTCTCTGTCCACTGTTTCCTTATTGACTCTCTATCTGGATGATCTATCCATTGTTGAGACTGGGGTATTAAAGTACCCAACTATTATAGTATTATTATTTACTTCTTTTAGCTCTGTTAGATGTTGCTTTATATGTTTGGGGTATACCAATGTTAGGTACAGAGATATTTACAACTGTTATATCTTAGTAATGTGTTAACCCCTATATCATATAATTACCTTCTTTGTCTCCTTTTATTGTTTTTAGCTTAGTCTATTTTGTGTAAGTATAGCTATCCCTGCCCTTTTTTGGGGGAGTGGGGTTATCATTTGCTTGAAGTGTCTTTTTCCATCCTTTTACTTTCAGTCTATATGTGTCTTTAAGGCCAAGGTGAGTTTTTTGGAGCCCCTGGCGATGATTCAGGCCTTATTACAAAGAGAGGAAAAGTAAAATTAAGGAGAAAGTAAACACAAATTAAGCATTAGGTGGTTTTTAAGGGAATACTATTGAAGGAGAGGAACTCTTATCCTCATGGATGACTCACTTCATGGCCTTTGATCTCATTTATAACTCTTGGCCTACTTAATTCTACTAGGTTGTTTCTATGCTTTATTTTCCTGAGTTGACAATTAACGTACAGGATTTTTTTTAATTGTAATTCTGATCCACATTATATTGTGACCCAAAAAACTGTATGTTGATCCAATATTACAGTTTCATTCTGAGAAGAAGCCCACAACTTGACATATTAATCACTGAAAGACAAAATGTCTCAAACGCAGGAAAAACGTAGTTCCTACCATAATACACAGCCTTTTTCAGGTATATAGTTATCATTTTTAGTGATTTTTAAATACAGATTCAACATAGATTATCCTTTCTTTTGCTTTCCCGTTGTATAACCTTTGTCCTGCTTTTCTTTCCTGAGTTACTGTAATCTTAGACCTAATAAACTTTTTCTCCTTGTGCAGAATTAAATAATTTGACTAGTTTAACCTCTGCCAGTGGTAACACTGAGGTCACATATGCTGCCTTGGCTCCCAAGGGGCTGACTGGCAATGATGGTCAGTGCTGAGCTTATTCTGTTTCTCCCAGTCTTCAAGGCTTTATTACTTGCCATCTCCTACAGGAACTCTTCATCCACATTGCTGACCCACAGTGGATTTTCCTCCTGTAAATGTGCGCATATGGTAAAATCTCATTTTCATTTTTCATCACTAAAAATATTTAACCTTCCATGACTTGATATCATCCTTCTGCCACTGGATTGCTACTCTCTTTAACTAGTGAGCGATTTATGTCTGTCTCTGTGTTCCTCATGACTAGCACAGTAGCACTTGTGAGTATAACAAACTTCAGAGTGGGCATGAAAAGGCTGACTGGTCACCAATCTGTGCTATACCTGGAAGATGAGAAGGTGCAAGCGTGTCCTGAAAGACCCACCTTCAAGGCTGAGCAGTAATCAGTCATTTTATGGCATGACCAAGGGAGGTATTTATTATAAAGTTGTAACTGTATTAGATGTGTGGCTTGCTCTACCCCGTCCTCCTGTCCTCCCCACTGTAGGTTCTGAGCTTAGCATAGTGGGAAAAAAGACCTGGTCCCTGCACAGCTATTCCCTCTGAATAGTGTGTGATAACCTGTGTTATAGCACATTCTTGAGAAAGGGTGGAAGAGGGAAGCTTGTTCTGGAGCCACAAGCAGCAGGCAGGGCGTTGGAGATTGCTCTACAAGTGTACAAAGAATAGCTAGTACTGATGTGTGTATGCCCTGAGTATTACAAGTAAGAACATTCCTGTCTAGATGTGCTTTCCACTAGATGATAAAGTCTCTACCCTAGGCTAAAAGACCAGGGGCTCTCTGGTCTTTCTTTCTCACATTTATACCCTAGCCCATTTCTGACTAGTCCAGAAGTACCACATTAAAGACATTCAATAAATGTTCTTAAGGGAAGAAATAGGTCCTTGGAAGAGATAAAAGTTAGTTATGTGAGATACTAAGGTTAGGCTCCGACTCATTCATAAGATACTCATGTACATTCAAGCCCCATTCACAGTGCTGTGTACCACTTACTGCCCGAGATCCTTAGTTGTTGACCTCCAGCAATGTTGTGCACTTCCCAAGGATCATCAAATGAGTAACGCTTTTTGCTTTTAAGTATTTTCTGAATTCAATGTATTAAATACCTAATAAACCTTGACAACAAGAGGGGATTAATAGAGATACAAGTCCCATATTTATTCCTACAGGTAGAGTTGCCAGGCAACCATCACGTTAAAATACACGGGACTATCATTGTGGATGCATCTTCTCCTGTAACTCCTTTGCTGCCAAAATGAAAAGCAATGCAGACAATGATGTATGGATCCATCCTCCAGGCACTCTTACTGGATAAAAATCTTCTCTTGTAGAAACTGCAGAATACTCTGGAGCTGGCAAAATAGAGAAAATGCACTTACGTGCATTACATTGAGAGACGACTGTAACTTAAAAAAATAATTAATTCAGAGTATTAAACTTTGAAGTTAGCAATGTAAATTATTTATCGTAAATTAATATAACACAACAGGGGTGCTATGTACTGCAGAACAGGTGCTGTCTTATTCATTCTCTGGATATTTCTCAGCTCTCCTCCATGGTAGTTTCATCATAGCACTCACAGGATGACAATTTTATACCATAAGAGGTCCCATGGTAGTGGATATTAATTTATCAGAGAGGAACAGCAGGGAGAGTTTTTTGTGTGTGCCTTGCCAGTAAAACACACAAACTGCTCCCTTGAGATACATATGGTTATATATTAAAATATTAGTGATGGCACTAGAGTTAATAAGAGATAATATACAATATAACCATATACAGTATGTATTAATAATCCACAAGAAATACTGTAGATACTAAAGAAAAGCTCCCAGGATAAATCGTGTTCTATTCTTTCTCATAGTTTAAAAAACACATAATCTTCAAAAATACACAGTGCTTCCCCAATGGCATTCACAGTTATCTGAGGTGAGATATCTGAACTATTATTTTTTTAATGAAGCATGTTGTCCGTAAACCATAATAGAACTGCCAGTAACCAAGGGATGAAATTAATAATAGTAGTAATAATAATAATAATAATAATAATAATAATAATAATCCTCCTCCTCCTCCTCCTCCTCCTCCTCCTCCTCCTCCTCCTCCTCCTCCTCCTCCTCCTCCTCCTCCTCCTCCTCCTCCTCCTCCTCCTCCTCCTCCTCCTCCTCCTCCTCCTCCTCCTCCTCCTCCTCCTCCTCCTCCTCCTCCTCCTCCTCCTCCTCCTCCTCCTCCTCCTCCTCCTCCTCCTCCTCCTCCTCCTCCTCCTCCTCCTCCTCCTCCTCCTCCTCCTCCTCCTCCTCCTCCATCCTCCTCCTCCTCCTCCTCCTCCTCCTCCTCCTCCTCCTCCTCCTACCTCCTCCTCCTCCTCCTCCTCCTCCTCCTCCTCCTCCTCCTCCTCCTCCTCCTCCTCCTCCTCCTCCTCCGCCTCCTCCTCCTCCTCCTCCTCCTCCTCCTCCTCCTCCTCCTCCTCCTCCTCCTCCTCCTCCTCCTCCTCCTCCTCCTCCTCCTCCTCCTCCTCCTCCTCCTCCTCCTCCTCCTCCTCCTCCTCCTCCTCCTCCTCCTCCTCCTCCTCCTCCTCCTCCTCCTCTCCTCCTCCTCCTCCTCCTCCTCCTCCTCCTCCTCCTCCTCCTCCTCCTCCTCCTCCCTCCTCTCCTCCTCCTCCGCCTCCTCCCTCCTCCGTCCTACCTCCTCCTCCTCCTCCTCCTCGTCCTCCTCTCCTCCTCCTCCTCCTCCTCCTCTCCTCCTCCTCCTCCTCCTCCTCCTCTCCTCCTCCTCCTCCTCCTCCTCCTCCTCTCCTCCTCCTCCTCCTCCTCCTCCTCCTCCTCCTGCTCCGCCTCCTCCTCCTCCTCCTCCTCCGCCTCCGCCTCCTCCTCCTCCTCCTCCCCTCCTCCTCCTCCTCCTCCTCCTCCTCCTCCTCCTCCTCCTCCTCCTCCTCCTCCTCCTCCTCCTCCTCCTCCCCTCCTCCTCCTCCTCCTCCGCCTCCTCCTCCTCCTCCTCCTCCTCCGTCGTTTTATAAGCAAAGGTTTAATTTTACAAGGAAATCCTAAGATTCTCTCCAACAACAGCAGAAAGTATGACATCCCAGCAATTAATCAGACTCTAGCAAAAGGTAACAGCACTTCCCTGACCATAACCAAACCCCATCACTCAGTCTTATAAGTGGAAATTGAAGTAAATGAGATGAGAAACCTATTGAGGGGGGGGGGGGGGAATGGGTCTCAAAGTAAATCTGAGGTCACACTCCAAATAATATCAAACTTGCAGAAATAGGGGCAAGGGACACATTTAAATATCCTCCCCTCTATCCAGTCCCTGTCATCACCGGCCTTGGCTTTGGTGAGTAATTGTGAAACCTCTTTATCATACTCTTGGATCTTCATTGAAGTAAATAAATAATTAATAATAAATTAAGATACTTCAGACACTCCAGAAACCCATCCACAGGATTTTAGCTGCCACATCTCCTGAGGAGAATTCTCACCATCCCTGCTCATTCACCATCTCTGAGGCATCCTGTGCACGGTGGGGCTGTCCCCAAGCCTTCCACACTTACTACATAGCTGAAGCCCATCACACACAGTCTTTTTGCAAACTCTGCCCCAAACTAGCATCCTGCTGATGAGTCATGTTCTCCCATGCCGCCCGCAAGCTCCCCGGCCAGTGGGCCTTTGCTCCAGACCCCTGTTCTCTTCTGGCCCCACTCATAGAGATGAGCCAGACTGAGGCTCTCCATCAGAGCCCATGCATTTCCAAGGTCTGACCTGACAAGTACCACAAGCTAGCTGCAACAACAAAATTTATTGTTTCACTGTTCTGGGGGCCAGAAATCCAAGGGAAAGGTATCAGCAGGGCTGTGCTCCCTCTGAAGGCTCAAGGGAAAGGTCTGTTCTAGGCCTCTCTCCCAGCTTCTGACAGCACAGTTCCAATCTCCACATGGCGTCTCCCTATGTGCGTGTTTCCTGTCCCAATCTTCCCCTTCTATGAAGACACCAGTCGTATAGGATTGGAGCCTACCCTACTCATCTTAACCAATAGCATCTTCAACAGTCTTACTTCCAAGTAGGGTCACATTCTGAGGCACTGGAGGTTAGGACTGTGACATGTGAATCCTGGAGGACAATTCACCCCCTTGCAGAACCCCGGAACAGAAAACTCAATGCTATTCAACCAACTGGACATAGATGGAAATGCCAGCCCCTCCAACTTCACATGTAACATTCTAGACACCCCTCCTCAGTCCTCCAGTGTGACTCCTATACTGCCCATCCCCTATACCACTTCCCGCCCCCTGAATTCATCTCCCTATTTACCAGCCAACTGGAATGGCCAGGAGAAAATGTTCAGGGTCACTTTAACTTAACCTTAATGTGTCACTTTATATAGTCTTTTTCTGCATGTGAGCCTGTTTACTGATTCTCTTCAAGATTAACTTTGCACAATGTGGGCTTATTTCATTTCAGTCCAATTTGCTTTCAACTCACTATATGACAACTTATGGTTTACGTTCCTTTTCAAAGCTTCGGACGGTAAGAGGTTTCTCAGCCAGATGGTAATTGACATTTCCCAGATCCCTCACATTGGGTTTCTGTCTCAGCACAGGAGACTCACTGCCCCTTTCCTGTCATGTTCCCTCCGCTTTCTTGCTGCTTCTCTCCATTCTTCTGATGCTGGGTTGTTTGAGACATTAGTCAAAATCTTTTCACCCTCTACGGTGGACACCATTATATATACTTCAGGAGCTTAATTTAAGTCTTCCAAGGCTCTTGTAACAAATTAAATCTAATAAACCCCATAGTTCACTCTCTTCTCCCTCTCTTCAGTAATATTTTTAGAAAACTTGAGACTTTCCTAAAAAGATCTCAGATAATACACTTGATGGTATTTTCCTCTTTGGCGCTCATTATGCCCAAATGCACTTCAAATCAACTGACGTGCATTTCTGTTTTCACTATCTGGTCCTGATGCTGGTTTCATGAGCTGTTGTTACAGTGACTGTTTGAGAATGTATATCATAATATGTAGAGAAGGGATTCACAGATGTCTTTATAACCTTTTTCTTTTCTTCCAAAGTATTCAGATTCAAATTAGGTCAAACTGTTCTTCCAGAGCAATCCGTATGCTCTGGCACAGAACAGTGTATTAAAAACCCATGTTTTGGGGGTGGGTGGGTATAGCTCAGTGGTAGAGGGCATGCTTGGCTTGCACGTGGAACCGAGTTCAATCCCCAGTGCCTCCGTTAAGGGAAAACAAATTCCATGTTTTCTACTGTGTTCTGCCTTTATGCTCCAGACTTTGATTAAAGAGAACCATTATCAGGAGCATTTGAAAACAAAAACTTCTCCTAAGAATACATTTCATTGCTCAGTCAACTTGATGAAGGTCTTATGAAAAGCAGCATCTCATGAGGAGGTAAACCTATGATAGTACAAAGGAGCCATTACATATTTAATCAGAAATAAAATAACAGAACTGAACTAATGATACATATCATGTACTTCGCCAAATATTTTTAAAATATATAAAATTGTATTGCACTTATGTCCAAATCAGGGACAGGAGATAAATGATAAATATAAGGAAAGAGGGAATTGATGTATATAGTACCAATGAAAGTTAAAATGTTGCAGTACAAATCTCAGATTTACGACATCCCAGAATTGTAACTACTTCAGCGTACCCTGGACGAGGTGAGTTTAGGAAACTAATGGACAAGAGCCAGAGCTGTCTGTACCCTGGAGTGAATGGGTGCTGTGCGAGACAGGCTGTACAGACTAAGCTTTGGAGAGCTGGGCTAAAGGGAAAACGAGGGACCCTGGTAGCTAAAAGGAACCAAAGCTCAGTGTGGTCTGAGAGGAGTATGTTCATAACACTGATAACTTTCTTCCTGGTCACTCTTGTTAGAAAGGCAAAAACTAAGATCCCAGGCTAAATACGTCTCCAGCTACTGAAGATCTAATCCCCCAGCTGTTCTCAATCCTGACTACGCATTACAGTCACATGGAGAGGTGTTTTTTCGTTTGTTTTTTTTTTTAAATACCAGTGCTCTTCCCACGATCAAGATTAAAATTCAATTGATCTTTCTGAGGCTCAGCAATTAGTAGGTTTCAAGGTTCCCCAGGTGGCTCCAAAGGAGAATCACTCTTGTAGACTAACATGTCCCAAATGAACCATGCACACTAGTAGTCCTTCAGGCTCCTCTGCAAAGAAAGGTCCTGTGTCCGAAACGTTTAGGGAGCTCCTCATGGCACGTGTGCTCATGGTATCTCACAAAACACATGAGCCTTCTAAATGCTCTGACACATCCTAAAGAAAAGACATCACCGTCCCTCTGTTGGTCTGTAATGGTCATACCTAGTAGCATCACCTTGGAAAAGCTGCCTCGAGTCAAGGTTTTCCAACTGTTTCCCCTGCCTTCTATGTTCCACAGAGGTCATCCTGAGCAAGTTTCAAGATAATTCAATTTTCAAATACCTGGGTATATATGGCCTTATAATAATGGTTACCTAACACAAATGTGTAAGACATACTATATCTCGGGGGCAGTAAGGGGGTGGTGGAGTCAGAAAGCCCAGACTTTGCCAGATGTGCCTTTTTAGAGACAAAGTTGGTCCAGTACAAGGACTGGAGAAGACAAGAGTGAGCAGACTCTCATGGCCCCAACCATGCTGCTTTCAGGGTCCTTTTCCTCAACTACCAGATACTTGGGAAGCAGAAACAGAAGGTTCATACGTCAAGAAATGGACATTGGAGTAAAAAGACCTAAACTCAATGTCATTTGCTGTTCTTATTAGTTAAGTGACCTTGAGCAAATTATCAAACTTACTGCATCTCAGTGTACTCGCCTATGAAATGAGAATTCCAAAATAAAACTCCAAGGGCTGCTAGTAAGTAAAATGAAACACAATACTGCATTTTAAATCTATAATCCAGAAACCTGTTGAAGAGGCTAATGTTGAATTTACTGTCCTACATATTGATCAGAATTTCATGGGAGTGATCTATAACTTATGGAGAATCATCTAAAGGATATTCAGTTTACCCATTCACTCTGTCCATTCTGCTGAAAATCTAAAATCTGTTCCTACATTAAGCTAGATTATCAGAAATCTCTGGGCCTGCTTGCACAGTGATCTTGCCCACATATGTTTGTGTCCTGAATTATATTTTGGTGCCACCCCATCAGCTCACATCAGGAAACACGCTCAGAGCCCTACAAAAATGTCACGGCAACTCTTCTTTAAGAACGTTATTGAGGATTCTCCTTGGTGTTTTGCAACGTGTCCTCTTTGAGGGGACCCAGAGGAGAAATTTTTCTTATTGGCAGGAAGAGCTTTGTTTTTTCTGACCAACTGGTTTGTTTTACTTTTATGGACATTGTAACACATGAAGCCAATTAAGTTTTGCCTTTAATGCTGGCTAGTGAAAAGCTTAATGTGTGTGAACATTCTCTTGTGAACATGCAGAGCACATACATGAACTATGGCTCACTAATATTCATTACCCTTATTGTTTTCATTACCTCATTAAATCTATCCTATTTTAAATGTATTTTATCTTAGATTTTTTTTTTTTTTTGGTGTCCTTAAAACATTTTCTTAACATGAGGAACATAAATGCCTGGATATATATAAAATGCATGCAGGTGCCTAAAAACAATGCTTTGCTTCTACACATATTCCTCCTTCCCCTCCTGAGTCTAGAAAAAAATCAGCATGGCTTAATGGCAGGCAGGCATGGTTGACCGTTGCCAACTTTGAGATCACCCCCTCTGTAGCACTGGAGACTTCTTGGAGTAAGAAATCTGAGACCCTTGATTACCTTCAGGTCACTCCACGTACATATATAATGGTATAATCAAGGACAGATCCCAGAGCTCCAAGAGCTTCAAGCACAACTATTTTGTGTTCTGGTGACTAAATTTAAAAGCAGGTTAGATCTGATAACTCCTTAACAATTTGCTGTCAAATTATAAGTAAAATAGCCACCTTTCTGTTTCTTCTTCCAAAATATAACATCCACTTCACAAGCCTCCAATCAGCTAGATGCTACCATACCACCTACCAGAGGCCACTTGTCTCCTGCAAGAGTCAGTGTACATACATACACTTTCAACAACTGACTTTACCTCATAAATAAAGGATGCTATTTTCTTCTTTACATCAAACACATATGACTTCTCATTGAGCGAAAATAAAAGAATTGTTTTGGGTCCTACAAACTTACTCTAAGAAAATTAAACACTCCTTTTATCATCCATAGGAGTCTTTCATTCACACAAAGCAATGACTTTTTTTCACTATTTAAACAACATTCTCAAAAGCCTGGTTAACAGCTGAGTGCAGAATCAGTACATACCTTGCTTTGAGGTCCTGGCAAAATCTAATCAGAATCAAATTGCGTTTTATCAAACCCATATGGAATTTTTAGGGCTTTGAGTTTCTTTAAATACTTTGGAAATTCAGAAATAATTCCCTGAGAGACTGGTAGAGGACTGACTACCAACCACAGGCTTCCTGGCATGCAGTGAAATTCAGGAAGGGCAACACTTGTTTTTTCCAACCTCATCACCCCTAGATCAACAATCTGGCAGTTCTTAAGCAAAAAAAAATGCCCAGGGCACTGAGTTCATGACAGGGTTATTCTGGAGTTGGAACACGTACCCTGGGCAGCAATGCCTGATTCTGACTCAGAATCAAATACTGGGCCACGGTAGTCTACTGAGACAGACCTCCTTCCGTCACTCTGGAATAAGGTCATACCAGTCTCCCTGTCAACAAAGCAAGTTGACAGATCTGTGACAGTTCAATATAAAACAAGACACAATTCAACATGTGAGTTTCTGACTTCTGTTTCCAAAGAGTCTAGGACCCAGTGGTGTGTTGGTAAATCCATAACATCAGGTTCTCTAGAAGATTCTTTTTAAAGCAAGCTCTGATTTACATCATTTGCCTATTTCTGTGGTGTAACTACTACCATGACTGCGGACTGAAGACACTCCATCAATATATGTATGTATACTGTATGCATTTGTGTATTGGCTTTTGTATTTTGTATTCTGTATTGTATTTGCATATATTATATGTATATTAAATTTAATGTATTGTATATATATTTATTTGTATATTATATAAACTGTATGTACACTGTGTATATGTTATATATATATAATGTATGTGTATACAATATACATACTCCTAAAACCATACCAGCATTAAAAACTCAAGTTTGAAAATGAGGTATATGGTTCCATTTCAAATACAACTTAATGAATAAAACCCACAGCTTTCTTTCTCTCAAATTCCTGAGATCCCCATGCCTCCTAAGCTGGTATTTGCATGTGTGCTTTGAGAACCCAGCCAGGGGCCACAAAAGTCAGTAGAGAAGCATTAACTAGTTGGCCCAGTAGCATCAGCAATTCTTGCTCATTGTCCCTCCCCTTTAATTTCTCCTCAAACAGATTCTTAACCTGAAGACTAGACGTCCTTCCAGGGGCTCTTCCTGGCTGCCCTCCCTCAGATCCAGTTCTCTGTTACACGTTCAGTTCTCAGATTCAGAAACATTCCCATTCTTTACATATCCCTAGTTGACTCTACAGGTCGCTGTTTTCTTTCCCTGGCATCAGCATCTCTATAACCCCCCTGAAATAACCGAGTTCTTATACCCAGGTGATTAAATACAACCTGGCCCCAGCGCTTCTTACAAGCTACTAACACAAGGACCTGATAGGAGCGGGAAGATGGTTTGGATTCTCCCTACCAATCTTTCATATGGAGTTTCCATCTGCAGAAGCTATCCAAGTTTCTAATGTTCCCTGGGTTATAAACAAGTAACCAAATAACACATCATCCAAATTAGGACACTTTTTAAAATGAAATAAGACACTGAAAATAAATAACTGACCTACAACAGGTATAAACTGAGACTATCCTAGGACTGGCTCTCTCATTGAAACTTCTGTTTTTGAACTTCACACTCCCTCAGGGACTCTAATACCACAATCCTTCTGTCTCCACACAATTCCTCTTCTGTTGATTGTTCATGACTAGGTAGAATAACCTTGGAGTCCAGGCATACTATCTGCCTCTGCCTTTTCTATGTCTTTTTCCTCCCCCAGAGTGCCAATTCCATCCTGGAAACATGTTGCAAAAGCACAGAAAAACTGGTAACTGGAGTCTGGGTTCCAGTGTAGAACAGCCAGGAACTGTGGTCCTTTCTAGAAGAGGCAATGGAAGAACATAGTTCACAATGACTGAGACAACAAAGACTACAGGAGAAGCATTTTTGTTAACAAAGATCTGGGTTTAGTTTAGGAAATGTTAGGAGATGACTGACACAGAGGGTTAAGTCTAGGCTGTGAGATGTAAGTTTGGGTCACCAATGTACAGAAGATTTTTAAAATCAAAAATATGGGACAATATCACAAGGCTTGTTCAACATTAAAAAAATCAATTAATATAATTCATCACCATCACATACTAAACAAAAATCATGATCATGTAAATAGATGCAGAAAAAGCATTTGACAAAATCCAACATTTATGATAAAAATTCAGTACACTAGGAATACAGGGGACCTTCTTCAACTTGATAAAGAATATCTACAAAACAAAAAATTCCCACAGTTAAGATCATACTTAATGGTGACAAACTATATACTTTTCCCATAAATTTGGGAACAAATCAAGGATGCCCCATCTCAACACTCCTGTTTATCATACTGAAAGTCATAGCTAATGCAGTAAGAGAAGAAAAATGAATATAAAATTGCTCTAAAAAATGACAAATAATTTCACAGACAAGAAAAAGCTACAAGAGTTTAGCAACACTAAACCCATGCTAAAAGATATTGAAAGGTCTACTCTAAATAGAAAAGCAACAGGATGCTACAGAAATGAGAAACTCACAACTGGAAAGGTGATAACTCATGAATTACAAATAAAATTAACACGAAATTATAAAAGCAGACATACAAATAATTGAAAGTGGGAGAGGGAGGCAGGAAAATACAGAATATATTTTTTTCTTTCCTTTTTAAGTTTTTTGTTCTCGGTAGGATGGGTTTGAGATCATGTTACTATCAGTTTAATAAAAACAGTTATAGTAATGGGCTAACAGACTTACAAAAAAGGGTAACCACAAGCCAAAAACTTACAAGGGAGTCACAAAAACTAAATAAAATCCATGATAATACAAAGGAAAATTACCAAACCACAAAAGGAAGACGAAAGGAACAAAGAGGAAATACCAAATGAACTGCAAAGAGAAGTTCAAAATGGCAATAAACACACATCTATCATTAATTACTGTAAATATTAATGGACTAAATGCTCTAGTCAAAAGACACAGAGTGGCAGACTGGATAATAAAGCAAGAACCTTCAATATGCTGCATACAAGAGACCCACTTTAGGGAGAAGGACAAATATAGATTGAGAGTGAAAGGATGGAAAAGGATATTCCATGCAAATGGAAAAGCCAAAAAAGCAGGTGTTGCAGTAATGATTTCAGACAAAATAGACTTTAAAACAAAGGCCATAAAGAAAGATAAAGAAGGACATTTTTTAATGACTAAAGGAGTGATACAAGATGAGGATATTACACTTGTTAATATATATGCACCCAATGTAGGAGCACCTAAGTACATAAAACAATTACTAACAGAGATAAAGGGGGATATTGATGGGAATACAATTATTGTCGGAGATTTTAACACTGCATTAACATCACTAGACAGATCTTCCAGACAGAAAATAAATAAGGCAACAGAGAAATTAAATAATACAATAGAAAAATTAGATTTGGTGGATATGTTCAGAACATTACACTCCCCAAAAATAGGACATACATTCTTTTCAAGTGCACATGGAACATTTTCCAGGATTGATCACGTACTTGGGCACAAAAGAAACCTCAGCAATTTTAAGAAGATAGAAATTATCTCAAGCATCTTTACTGACCACAATGCCATGAAACTAGAAATCAACAACAGAGAAACAAAGGAGAACAAAAGGAAAGCATGGAGATGAAACAATACATTATTTAAAAACCAATGGGTCAATGAGGAAATCAAAGCTGAAATTAAAAAATACCTTGAGACAAATGAAAATGAAAGCACAACCACACAAAATTTATGGGAAACAGCAAAGGCAATGCTAACAGGGAAGTTTATAGTGATACAGGCCTTCCTCAAAAAAGAACAATCTCAAATAAACAATTTAATCCATCAACTGAATGAACTAGGAGAAGAAGAACAAAAACCCCCAAAAGGCAGCAGAAGGAAGGAAATTATAAAGATTAGGGAGGAAATAAATAAAATAGAAATTAAAAAGACCATAGAAAAAATCAATCAAACCAAAAGCTGGTTTTTTGAAAAAGTAAGTAAAATCGACAAACCTCTGGCCAAACTCACAAAGAAGAAAAAAGAGCACACATTAGCAAAATAAGAAAGGCTAATGGAGAAATTACAACAAATAAAATAGAAATACAGAATATCATACAAGAATATTATGAAAAACTACATGGAACCAAGCTGGATAACCTAGAGGAGATGGACACGTTTCTGGAAACATACTGTCCACAAAGACTGAATCAAGAAGAAACTGACCACTTGAACAAACTGATCACTAGAAAGGAAATAGAAATAGCAATAAAAAAAAACCTCCCTACAAATAAAAGTCCAGGACCGGACGGCTTCACCAGGGAATTCTACCAGACATACAAAGAAGAACTCATACCAGTCCTTCTCAAACTCTTCCAGAAGATTGAAAAGGAGGGAATACTCTCAAACTCATTCTATGAAGCCACCGTCACCCTGATACCAAAACCAGGCAAAGATACTACCAAAAAAGAGAATTATAGGCCAACATCACTGATGAACATAGATGCCAAAATCCTCACCAAAATACTAGCAAATAGAATCCAACAACACATAAAAAAGATTATACATGATGACCAAGTGGGGTTCATCCCAGGGACACAAGGGTGGTTCACCATACACAAATCAATCAATGTAATACATCACATCAACAAGAGAAAGGACAAAAACCACATGATCACCTCAATAGATGCAGAAAAAGCATTTGATAAAATTCAACACCCATTTATAATAAAAACTTTCACCAAAGTGGGTATAGAGGGAACATATCTCAACATAATAAAAACTATATATGACAAACCTACAGCCAGCCTAGTACTCAACGGTGAAAAACTCAAAAGCTTCCCACTAAAATCTGGGACAAGACAAGGGTGCCCACTATCACCACTCCTATTCAATATAGTCTTGGAAGTCCTAGCCACAGCTATCAGGTAAGAGAGAAAAATAAAAGGGATCCAAATTGGAAAAGAAGAGGTAGAAGTGTCACTATATGCCGACAACATATTAGTATATATAAAAAACCCTAAAAGGTCCACACAAAAACTACTAGAGCTGATTGAAGAATTCAGCAAGGTAGCAGGTTACAAGATTAACGTTCAAAAATCAGTTGCATTTCTTTAGACTAACAATGAATCAACAGAAAAAGAAAGAAACAATCCCCTTCAAAATAGCACCCAAATTAATAAAATACCTAGGAATAAATCTAACCAAAGAGGTGAAAGAATTATACACAGAAAACTATAAACCACTGATGAAGGAAATTAAAGAAGACTTTAAAAAATGGAAAGATACCCCATGCTCTTGGGCTGGAAAAATCAACATCATTAAAATGGTCACACTGCCCAAGACAATCTACAGATTTAATGCAATCCCTATCAAATCACCCAGGACATATTTCACAGAACTAGAACAGATCATAATAAAATTTATATGGAACCATCAAAGTTCTACAATTGCCAAAGCATTACTGAAGAGAAAGAAAGAGGCTGGAGGAATAACTCTCCCAGACTTCAGACAATACTATAGAGCTACAGTCATCAAGACAGCATGGTATTGGTACCAGAACAGACATATAGACCAATGGAACAGAACAGAGAGCCCAGAACTGAACCCACAAACTGTTGGTCAACTCATCTTCGACAAAGGAGGCAAGAATATACAATGGAATAAAGACAGTCTCTTCAGCAAATGGTGTTGGGAAAACTGGACAGCAGCATGTGAAACGATGAAGCTGGAACACTTCCTTACACCATAAACAAAAATCAACTCAAAATGGATCAAAGACTTAAACATAAGACAAGATACAATAAACCTCCTAGAGGAAAATAAAGGCAACAATTATCTGACATACATCTCAA
Source organism: Camelus ferus (assembly GCF_009834535.1). Lineage (NCBI taxonomy): Eukaryota > Metazoa > Chordata > Mammalia > Artiodactyla > Camelidae > Camelus > Camelus ferus. Next base: position 85,658,726 of record NC_045698.1, on the reverse strand, counting down.
AGATTTTCTCCTAGAAGAAATAAAAGTAAGAATAAACAAATGGGACCTACTGAAACTTACAAGCTTCTGCACAGCAAAGGAAACCATAAAGAAAACAAAAAGACAACCTACAGAATGGAAAAAAATTTTTGCAAATTAAACTGACAAAGGCTTGATCTCCAGAATATATAAGCAGCTCATACGACTCAGTAAGAAAAAAATAAAGAACCCAATCCAAAAATGGGCAGAAGACCTAAACAAGCAATTCTTCAAGGAAGACATACAAATGATCAATAGGCACATGAAAAAATGCTCAGTATCACTACTTACAGAGAAATGCAAATCAAAACTACAATGAGGTATCACCTCACACCAGTCAGAATGGCCATCATTCAAAAATCCACAAATGACAAATGCTGGAGAGGCTTTGGAGAAAAGGGAACCCTCCTTCACTGCTGGTGGGAATGCAGTTTGGTGCAGCCACTGTGGAAAACAGTATGGAGATTCCTCAAAAGACTAGTAATAGACTTACCATATGACCCAGGAATCCCGCTCCTGGGCATATATCCAGAAGGAACCCTACTTCAGGATGACACCTGCACCCCAATGTTCATAGCAGCACTATTTACAATAGCCAAGACATGGAAACAGCCTAAATGTCCATCAACAGACGACTGGATAAAGATGATGTGGTATATTTACACAGTGGAATACTATTCAGCCATAAAAACCAACAACATACCACCATCTGCAGCAACATGGATGCTCCTGGAGAATGTCATTCTAAGTGAAGTAAGCCACAAAGAGAAAGAAAAATACCTTATAAGATCGCTCATATGTGGAATCTAAAAAACAAAAACAAAACAAAACAAAACAAAAAAAAACAAAGCATAAATACAAAACAGAAATAGACTCAGACCTAGTATACAAACCTGTGATTGCCAAGGGAGCGGGGGGCGGGCAGAGATAGACTGGAATTTCAAAATTGTAGAATGGATACAAGATTATACTGTATAGCACAGGGAAATATATTCAAGATCTTATGGTAGCTCACAGAGAAAAATGTGACAGTGAATATATATATGTTCATGTATAACTCAAAAATTGTGCTCTACACTGGAATTTGACACAACATTGTAAAATGATTATAAATCAATTAAAAAATGTTTAAAAATCAATAAATAAAATAAAATTGCTCTAAATAATGAAGTCTAGCAATTGTAAAACTGAGACAAAAGTACCAAAGGAGTAACCATTGATAGAGAAGAATATAGGTTCAAATGATTCCCTGGGAAGAAACGTCAAAGCTTGGAGAGATGAGAAGGAGCTAGCCAAGAAGATGACTGTAGGAGAGGCCAGTGAACTGGGAAGGAATGAGGAAAATGTCATGTCCTAGGAGCCAAGTAAAGAAAGTGTTTCAAGGAGGAGAGAGTGATCAGCCAGGTGAGACACTATACATGGGCCAAGTAGGATGAAGACTGAAACTTTCCAGTGCATTTAGCAATGTGGAGGTCATCACTGACCTTAGTCAGTGGAGTTTGGGGGAGTGTTAGGGAGCAGAGCCTATCCTTGGTTTTGAAAGAAATGGGAGGAAGGAAACTGGAAATAAAAAGTACAGACATAGCTTTTTAGGAATTTTGCTGTAAAGGGGAACAAAGAAATGGCCAAAGGCTCAAGGGCACATAGGGTTGAGTGAAAGTTTTTCAGATGGGAAAATTTACAAAATAGTATGTGCTGATACAGGTCATCTAGTACACAGGGGGGAAAATGGTGATGCAAGAGATAGAGTGGGAGAATCCTGAGATGATGAAGGACGAGGAATGGGATCCAGTCCACAAAAGGAAGAATGGGGGAGGATGGACAATTCATCCCTAACAACAGCATGGAAGAGGAGGTACATGGGCACACATGCTGGCAGGTGATATGACATAGTGGTAGGGGCGCATAGAAATTCTCTGCTTCTAGTTCCTCAGGTAAATAGAAAACGGTTGACAGCTAAAAGTGATAACAGGGGTGGGGGTTGGAGCTTAGAGGAAAAAAGGTATAAAACAGCCATCCATGAAGTGGGAGAATGAAATGTAGCAGAATTGCCAAGTAGCACTCAGAACCAACTTGAGATAGATGGCATGAATTCAAAGTGACAGTAGAAAGCACAGTGGTAGTTGTTTTTTCCCTAGACACATCCAGCTGAACAGGTGCAGGCCTGGATTAGTCAGAATTGGATTTAACCAGGGATAGGGCTTTGTTAGGTGATTATGCAAAGTGAGAGTGTGAAGGGAGTTGAGCGTGTATGCAAAGGATAAGGGTGGACCACAGAACCTTAACTGAGTGAGGATGCAAATAAGGACATAAGAGGGCAAGTGTAGGGTGGTGAATAGGTGGTAGGAACAGTGGGTAATAGGTTCTGGAGAGGCCAGAAAATTTTTTTTGCAGTCATGGTACCAGAAGGAGTGAAGTTGAAAGCTTGTAGGTTGTAGTAGGGAAGGGAGAGACTTCAAATTGTGAATATGGAAAAGTGGTAGATACTAGTAATAACAAGTTATCCCCCATTGGAATGAATTAGGGTCACGATCAAGATAATTGGAAGAAAGGAGGTTAAAGAAATGAAAAACCAGGGTATTGGGAAAACTCATCTACATGTATATAAAAACTGCCAAGACCTCCTACAAAAGACTCATACCATGAGGTTAGACAGACTTCCTGTGTGAAGGCTAATAATGTAGACAAAATCTGCTCCTTGCAGATGCCATTTCAGAGATACAAGTTTCAGAATTCCTGTGGCTTGACTGCTACTGAGAAGCAGATATACTTTGCCTCATCTGCTGTGCATTTTAGAAGCAAACAAAAATGATGACACATTTCACAGGGGAACAGGACCAGGATCAAGGTTATGGAATTCAACAAATATGAACTGTCATATGCTAGAGGACTGGCTTAGCAGTAGAGACCTCAGGGTCAAAATACTCAAGTTTCCCTGGAACCAGAGATTCCAATCTCAAAAGCTTCAACTCAGTCCTTCACCCTATGAAGGCAGATAAATTGGGTAGCACAAAATTGATTGGCTAGGGTCTTTTAGATTACATCTTAAGACCAAAAGCTCCATATGGTTTCTTAGGATATCAGGTCATTTGTGGCTTTTTTAGGAACAAGAAATGACATTACAAAACTTGGTCAAAGAAATAAAGACACTGAGTTTCCTCTAGAATATATTCACATATAAGTCTCCCTCTAAAAGGAAACAGAGAGACCAGTAATACGGTATCAAAGCAAAGTTAAGTTCAATACATGGAAAAATAGAGAACTAAATCAAGTCCCTAAGCAAATTTTGAACTTACCAGAAATATACTAGGTATTTGGAAAAATATAAGTACAGATGTTTACTATATGGAAGCATCAGGAAAATAATGCAGATTGCAGACAAGAAACTGTACTCAAGAATGGCTTATCTTGTACATGGGTGGGTTCATATTTTGAGGTGTGCTATTAGACATGAACTCACAGTGTGCAGGCTCTTTCATGAATGTAGAACCAAGTTTCTAAGTAGGAAGTACCTTCAGATCCATAAAATACTTGACCAGCTCCTAAGTTTAATGTCAAGCCTAGTTGTCTTCTTCCAAAATTCCTGGTCTAGGAAAGTTTATGAAGTACTCACGCAAATTCTCCAATAGAAACATATTTCCCCCAACAAATTAAATGGTGGCCCTAGTTCAGTTGAAATCACTGGCCAGTTAAAGATGCTCGGCCTTCCTTCAATTTGCTGATATCTATTTGGCAATGATGACTGAATTCACAGCCTATCGATTAAATGTCAGCTACGGAGAGAATTCAGATCTGTCAAAAGTGGTGGTTATCATCATATTATATACCTTTTATGAGACCAATAAATGTAGTTTCTTTTTAAAAAAGAAGCATTTGGAGATGATTAAAAATGAAAACATATAACCAGACCAAGAATGATAAAGCTATTTCTAACCTTCCAGTCATATACAGCTTTTCAAGATATTAATCATGACCACTGCTCTTGTGCTTTCTCTTATTCTCTCAGATGGGCTCTAAATTAGTGCTAAGGAAACTTGGCAGGAACTAAGTAACTCTGGCCTTTAAGATAAAATAATATTTGATTCTATCCAGTAGAAGTAGTGCTGTGCTTCCTAGTCAATCATCCTTCAGTTTAATTCTTCATTTTTCAAATGCTAACTCACTACTCCCAGTTTAACACATACTGCATTGAAGTTCCCCTTAAAATGGTCCTATCTCATCTTATGATTACGGAGTCCCGAACTAGGGAAAGATAAGGGACTTAAACAACGTGTTGATTCAGCACGACAGTCATTGGAGTGTCCTCAGAAGCAACATTTCCATGTAAGGTAGAGGAGGAATTTTATGCCCCGGAGTCACATTTTTAGAATCTAGATAGAACTGCCACTTCTATTCTTCTAGTACACAGCTGTGTATGGTGGCAGAGACAGACGTGAGGAGAATAAAATATTCTGTATTCAATGATTATATTTAATTTGAAGTTAAAATTATTACTAAAGGCCAACTAAGGCAATATTAATCCAAATTTCATGAATGAGAAACTGAAAATTATAGCAATGCCAGAACTAAGCCTATGCTTAAACACATTTGAGGCCGCCTTACCCTTGCCTGTTCTTTCAACCAAACAGTCATAATAAGTTATTCTTTAGCTGTAACTCAAGGAACCTACAGAGAAAGCAAAGGTGAATTATTTCAAGTGGCCTTTTAAAAAATTCAGTAATAAAACACTCAGATCAATGCCAATTCTATTTCCTAGAATATTCCCCCAGCCGCAGGCTGAGTTAGTAGCATTCGTCAAGACTTCTTGCTCCTGAGATGATACCTGATCTATCTTACAGCAAATATTATTAAATATCACTGACATTACCCATCAGTATCTCCAAAGTTTCATTAATTAACCAAACTTTGGCGTTCATAAGATCAACTATTATCACAGTATAGTTATTAACCAAATTTGAATCACTCTGAGAAATGTAAAACTTGTTTAATAAAAAACCATAAGCTACACTTGATATGTTATGCAAAAAATCTATCTGATCAGGCTGTTGCAGGTGTTTTCTCTGACACCAACCAGTACTCCAATTCTCTGAAACCAACTGGATATCCAGGAATTCAGTTCAATTCTGATACTTCTCGGAGTTAGCACAGACCCTACAGGGTAAGGATTAAGTCCCACAAGACCGTTCCCACTCACATTGTAGTCACAAGTTCCAAGCCACCTCTGACTAACGGCTATAAACTGGAGGTTTCCAGGACCCCCTACTCAGGTTCAGTAATTTACTAGAATGGCTCACAGAACTCAAGAAAAAATTTTACTTATATGCAATGGTTTATTATAAAGGATACAAATAAACAGTCAGATGAAGAGGTATATAGGGTGAGGTCTGTAAAGGTCCTGAGCACAGAAGCTTCTGTCCCTGTGGAGTTGGTATGCACCACCTTCCCATCCCATGGCCACATTCATCAATCTGGAAGTTTATAAAATCTCACAGTTCAGGAGTTCTTACAGAGTTAATTTTCAGGAACCCCACCCCTTCCAGGAGGTGGGTAAATGGGGCTGAAAATTTCAACCCTATAACCACTTGGACTTTCTGGTGACCAAATCCATCCTGAGGCTACATAGGGCCCCCCCAAGTCACCTCATTAACAAACTCAGATGTGATCAAAAGAGGCTCCTTATGAATAACAAAAGGCACTCTTATCACTAAAGAAATTCCATGGGTTTTAGGATCTTTGTGCCAGGAATCAAGGACAAAGACCAAATATATCTCCTATTATACCACAGCTATTCATTAAAGATAGATAGATCGATCCATATAGATTATATCCGTATTGTTCTAAGTACTGTGTACGTCTGAGGATATAGTGTGGTGGAGAAAAATACAATTGCACTGCCATCAAAGAGCTTAAGTCAAGTGGTAGAGGGAACTGACATTAGCCATATAAATACAGAGGGGAGGGATGTAAAGCAACAAGTGTGATGTGAGCTCAGAAGGAAATGATAAACCATAGGATAGGTGGACTGGCTCCCCAAGGCTATGGAGATGGGAAGACAGCTCTGAGTCAGGCTGAAAAGTTAAGGAGATAAAGATGGTGAGGGGTGGGTATAGCTCAGTGGTAGAGCTGCTGCTTTGCATGCACGAGGTCCTGGGTTCAATCCCCATCACCTCTGTTAAAAAATAAATAAATACATTTTTTAAAAAAAGGAGATGAAGATGGCATGAAAAGGGCATATGCAAGAAAAAATACTGGCTCACTCTTACTTCTCTGTCTCTCCTTTCGGTTTTTTACCACATTAGTTTCACTTTTAGACAAGCCCTTTCCACATGGGATTAAGGATAGCCCACGGCAGCTCAAAACTTTATAGGCCTGCCTATAAACAAGGAAATGGAATGTTCTTTCCAAAAGCTCCAGCAAGACCCTCGGGGAAAGTTCTCATTGGCCTGCTGGCTCACATGACCACACCTGAGCCAATCAGAGAGGTAGGGGAATGGAGTGCTCTGGTGACCAGTCCAGGCAGCGTGCCTAGGCCTGGGGCTTGGGATGGGAGACCATGTGCTTTTAGCCTCTCTGTACAAAAGAGGCATGCTTTCTGTAGGGAAAAGATGCCGCTGAACAGATAAAATGTTTGAATGACCACTATATGAAATTTTTAATATTTTTGAAAATTAATGGTTCTACTACTCTAAATTTACCAACAGAACAGAGGCAATATGCATATTCTGAGACTCTTCATGCCGTGGCATATGTTTTGATTTCCTGAGAAAGCTCTAATGGCCCTTGCCAACACACCGAATGGCAGTCTGCGCAGCCTTTTTGCTCTGTCATAAACTAAATGTGATTCTCGTCTCTCCTCAGTTCACACATCTTCATTTTTAATTGGCTACTCATGTTTTCCCAACATCTTCACCTCCCTCACAGCGCACCAAGAAGGTAGATTTAACCCACACACACTCCCAAAGATTTGTACATCTCAGAATACCTAATTAGTTTGCACAGCACAAAAGACTGGGGTTTCCAAATGGTCACAACAAAGACAACAAGAGGAGACAAGAGTCTTTTCTCTGGCTGCACTCCAACTCTGACTATAAGCAAAAAGTAAAATTTGTTTTTGCGGTTTCCTCACGCGTGGTTTGTGTCTCTCAGGGCCCAGGGGTCCCTAGCTTTTCACCATCACTCTTGCTTCCCAAAACACACTTTCTAGGCTGCTAGTGGAACCAGAGCTCCCTGAGAAAGAAGAGAATTAAGAACACAAAGAAAGCATTCAGTGATTTATTTTACATTATAAAGGGACCTCATATCAATAACAATGAGGGATAATTAATTAAAACCCTAAAAAATTGTTCTTGTTCAGTGTTGTTCCACTGAATAATTTATCACCATCTCATCGACCAACCCAGACACAGCCACAATATACAAGGAGCAGCATCCATCTCTCTCTCTCTCTCTCTCTCTGTCTCATTTGGGTTCTTCCTGCCTCATCACGACCCCCCAAAAATCTCCCCACTCTCTGCCCCCGAATCTTGTGGCTTCATGGACATTTTAGTGCTGATTGCTATGGTTTTTAGTAGTTCCCTCTAAAATCCTAAATCCTTCTGTAACTAGTGAGATTTGGTACTTTCTGTCAGCTTTCAGTGACTGTGCTTCACATAAAAGAGATCATATGACTTTGTTTCTCAGTTAGGACAGATTGTCTCAACAAAGCCCCAGGGAACCCACAGAGCAACTATTCCTGATCTCTACATGGCATGAAGTCTCACTCCACGGTTTTGTTATTTTTGGACATTGAAATTACAGAGTTGCATGCCAAGCTCTTGCTAACAGCAGGTTAATTTAGCAATACTGGCTACTGCGTTCCGATTTCACCAAACTCACCACCTAGTTGCTTAAAGACAAGTCTGGGTCTTTCCCTCCTCCAAGGATGGCCTCCTAAATGCAGATCGTTAAAGTGACACAATGCCAATATTATAATAGAGACACAACTTAAATATCTGAAGCAAACAACAAGGTTATCTATTACCAACCAACTGCCAAATACAGGGTGCTTCTGATGTCTTTTTTTTAATCACACAGTTTTCAGTTTTTACATGCAGATGAGAGCATTTTCATGTAACCAGAGATGTGTCTGTGTGTTAGGTGGGGGGAGGGGGGACAACACATTATGCAAATGTAGTAGCAAATGTAAAATGATAAATTAGCAAACAACTATTTAATTATTACTGTGACTAATTCCTGTAGATGGTGCCACAGCTAATGAACCTGAACTTGTGCTGGTTGACTGCAGTGTTCTGCTGAAACACTTCCATTTGGTTTGTCTGCGGCTTGCGCAGCGCAGTGAAGTAGATGGCATCTGTTTAATGAGCTCCCACTTCATTACAGAGCTGTACTACTTACTGAGTCATTCTCCTTAAGCATGCGGGCGATGTATTTGGCTGTTGTTTTAAAGCAAATACTAATTTATGATTACCTGTCACATTAGGCCATTGAAAATTGTACTCGCACTGGCTCACGTGAGCAGAATGCTAATGAGCTGATTACAGGCTGTGGTGGTGTCCCTTGCTTTTAATCCGCGGACATAAATTCAGATTCCCCACTACAATCTGGGTTTTCAGAACAATAGATGCTGTTTAAGAGGGAGAGGGAAGAGAAACAGGGTGGTGAAATCATCACATGTAAATGCACAGACTCTTAAAGGCCAACAAACTCAGCGATGACCTAATTCAATGTGCACAGATTGTCAGAAACACCCGTTACACTGTGTCATGTACAGAAGTAGATGAATGACTCTCCAGCTATTCACTCCCTGCCATGGTCATTATCTAATTGAAGTCTGATGCCCAAGCAAGGCGGATCCTGACACAGTGACTGCAAGCCTCTATTGTCTGGAATAAATCCTACAGATGTATCCTAAAATGGTACTTGCAGAGAAAATTCCAATCAATAACACTTTTCCAAAATGCAGCTTTTCATCTCCAAGCCTAATATTTACCTGCAGGCTTTAGCACAAGGCTCTTGACCGGTTTTTCTTCCCTTTCTCTCTCCCCCATGACAAGCATACCATTTGTACCTTAAAATACAAGATGAAACAAAATGCCTCATTCAGTCTGGGTTGCTTTTGTTGTTGTTGTTGTTGATCCACTATAATTTGCCCCCGTATATTAAAACTATGGGAAGATGTGACTTTGCCATCTTACTGGCTATCTGCTCAGTTTGTTTTTATAGTCCTGACTTCATTCTGCTTGGGGACGTGGTGGTTCACTTCATAGGCCGCTGCCCTGGGTACAGGGATGGCTGTCCACACCACTTCCTTAGAACTGTGTGCACCGATCATCTTTGGTGACAAATCCTGCTTGAAGCATCAAACATGAGCAGCAGCACAATGAGAGAGGCAGCCAGGAAGCATTCCTAACGTGTTCACATACATAATATTCAGATGTAGCCGCCATGGGCTGGAGCTATGTTAAATTCTGCAATGGAGATCAGAAAATCTAACCAAGTTAGCCATGTACTGTAACAAGAATACAAAGATCAATATTTTAGACATCTGCCCCAACCCTAGACTTTCTTTTCTTCTTCTTTTTTTTTTTTTTTTTTTTTGGAAGACCACCTGTTTACAAACTTGAGATTTTTTCCCTCATTTTTCTGTGCTGAGCTACTCAGGGCTGACAGCTAGACTCATGGGATGGGAGAGCAGAAAGAATAAAAAACCAATACCCATCTGTGACCTGGTTAAAAGAGAAAGCAGGTGAGAATGAGTCATAATGTACGCTGATTATCCATTTTAAACAATCTCTTATCTAAACATTATAAACTGGTATCTATAGCCATCAGGTGTAACATTTCTCTGGACAGGTCGGTATTTTATGCCCCATCTCTTTCTCTCTGCAGGGAGTGGAACAGACCTAGGTGCTGGCTGAGTGCAACCACCATGCGGCGCTGTAGGTTTGAGCTTTGTCATGTCTGGTTCAAGTATGAACAGGACAGAATGACTTACGTTTCTTTTAGCTCTACTATTCTGTAATTCCACCTTCATAGCCAAGATTAAAGGAGCCCTCATCAGCATGGTGTCCAAGACCATTAAATCACTAATATCAATTTTGACTACAGTTCAGGGTTACTCTAGTAATTTCTTAAAAATCAGCTATTTTCTTCAATGCATAAATGAAGTGATGTGGCGTCTCATCTCAAATAATGCCCAGTTTACACCACGGCAAACGACCTCCTGTTTCTTAACAGAAACCAAGTTGGCTTCATCTTTGTGAGGCACAGGTCTGACTCTCACTAATCACAAATTATAAGTTATTGGGCAGATTTGCATATTTTTTTCTTTAATGGAGCTTGAAGAACCTAAAAATCCAGTTGTCCATTTTATTGTCTTACTATAAATACAACACAAAAGATTTGGGGTTATTCAGAAAAATATTTTTCATAATACCTATGTTTCAACTGCAGAAAAATGGAAGCAGATTAGTTAATTATTGTCTCCAGCCCATATGGGTGATAAAAGATTCCTTTTCCTCACCTATAATGAACTCCCCATGCCAGCAAGACTGGGGCGGGGGGGGGGGGGTGCAGGTGAGTAGTGGTGCTGCTTTTCTCTACACAAGCAAATTGCTTTTCCTAATTTACATGAGAAAAAAAGACTGCCTATTTACACACTGGATAATCCAATTTGCTTATTTTGCAAAACAGTCCCTCTCCCCCTATTGGCAGCACTAAGCATTGTGCAGCTTCTCAACCAGAGTGAAAAAGGATATGCATTAGATACAAGGCCATACAATGACTGTGCTCAATTCAGTACCAACACCAGAGTCCATTTAAAAAGAAGGTGGAGAGGCAGCATTCGGAGGGACATTTGGTTTTCTGCTTATAAAATGCATACATACTAAATGGTGACAGCCGAGACTAACGGGGAGGAGAAATTTTACTGAGAAGTACAATGTGCAGTTTTATTTTAAGTTTACATTTGGGTTCTCTTAAGAGACTTGCCGAATAGGATTTTGTACTTTTGTCTAATTCCCAAAAATGCATTCTTTTGAGGCCAGCTTAGAGCCAAAAGCTGTTAAATATTCCTTCCTCAGATGACATATAAAACACAGATTTGTAGATACAGATGAAGACACAGAAAAAGGTATGTCCATAACCCAGTAACCAACAGGACTTCAGAACAGCTGAGCAATACCAGGTGGAAAAGAAGGGTGTCAGGAGACACAGAGCCTGGCTTGTCAGGGCTGGGATGGGGGCATTTTTAACTGGATTTTGTTTTCCATAGCTAATCGGAGAGGTCGCATGCAAAATCCTCTGTAAGTGTTAAGCCCAGGGTTTCACCCTGCAGTAGGCTGGGAAAAGAGAACTCTGCCTATTAAAAATGTGATTTTCATGAGAAAGGAAAAGCTGAAATGGTGAAGTCGGGTACACAGGCCTTTCTATATAGGCAGTGACCCTGCTGTCAGGGAGTCAGCTTCAGACCAGCCGAATCAGCCACAAAGACAGGAAGAGAAAATGGAACGTGAAGAGACAAAAGTGACCAGCATCTCGGCTCCCAGAGGGACCCTCCAAATAGCAAAGCCCTGGCAGCAGTGTACCCTTCCTGGCCATCACAGGACCTTGTGAATAAAGGAAGTGACAAGCAAAACTAATTTGAGGCAGCAGCTGATAAACATTCACCCATGTAAAAGCCACCACCAAGTGTTCCTTTCCCAAGGACCTTAGAAACATGCTAGCGTCCAATACAGGCTCCTTGTCTATTAGGGGCACTCTAATCACAGAACGTGTGTGTGTGTCTCTCTCTCCAACACACACAGACACACACAGTATAACACAGCGCACTATCTGTACGTTCCTTCTGTAGGTGTTATCATGTAAGACACATGCAAGTGAAGTAAATACCAGATTGGAGAGTCCGCTCAATCTTGTTTTATGAGACAATACTTCCTGGGAATAAAGCTTTCAGAATGTGACAGTCCAATGTGGTAATAAGAAATTAATGCTAAAGCAGGTGGAGAAATATTTAGCCATGTGTGCGGTGGAAGGCTGGAGAAGAGGTCACAGGTTCTGAAAAATGCCCTCCTCTCTTGGAACCCTACGAGCCCATCCTTGAGTTCTGCTCTGCAAACAATTATTTGACTGGTCAGCAGCAGCTCAAGGTTTCGGCTGACCTTCCAGGCAAAAGGCAAACGTAGGCAGACACAGCCCTCTCCCTGCCCCGGTCAGGTCCGCAGCTCCTGCCTCAGACCTAGGCGAATGTCCACTAGTTACGTGACTGACAATGACAGGTTTCCATGCCCTGGTCCAGACAGACCCACGCCAGGGTCTGCAGGGGGTGCTTTTACCAGGACGATGCCCCTCTGGCCAATTAACCTTTCTCTTGCCTGTTCTCAGACTATAATTTGGAGCAGCAGCAACCCCAGCAGCAAAAGAGACTTTGGATTAGAAAAGAAATGACCGGAGTTGTCAAGGAGGGAGGGAGGGAGAGGTAAAGCTGCTTTTATTTGAAGTGTTCAGACACGCTGAAGTAATGATCCTGGCAACATGTTAGCAAAAACATTAGAAACACTTTGGTAAGCAAATAATTTAATTACAGCCTTCTTTGAGGCAGTTTATATTGCTCGACCCCTGACCTCTTCTACGGCTGTACCTCAACTCAGCCTGGGATTCACACTTCCTATTCTCGTCACAGAATCTCTCCATCTTGTACCATTTAATATAGTGTGCTCCAGGTGTTCTGCGGTGAATGAATAGTTATATTACTACCTGTCAGACACAATCACACTCTATTCATCATTCTCGGCTGGCTGCATGAAGCCCAGCTTCCAGCAGGCTCCCTCTCTATTTCCTTGTTCAAACGTCTGCGGTGCTTTTGGCCCATCTGTCAAGGCTGTCATTTAGAGGGAAAACAGTATCAGCGCTTTAAATATATGGAGTTCTCTATTGAAACAGTGCTGTGATTGAACTGTCAGCATCCTGGGTATCACAGACAGTAATTCATGACTGATCAGGGCTCCATTGAGGTTGCTATTACTACGGTGACCCTGAAGGGTCACATGGAGGGTTTCTGCTTTACTGTTAGGTCTATAAATAGTGCAATTAACCTTTGGAGAATTACAAAATGCTCTTGGATTCTCTTTACATTTGCTCGGTGCTTGCATGGTTTAGCGCAAAGGGAAGAAGAAAAACCCTATGAAATCACTGAAATGGGTGCTGTCTGAGTAGAAATACATACAGTTTTCAGAGCAAGCACTGGAAATGCATGCACGTATTTTAAACCACCATTTGCTGTTTGGGAGCAAGATAACATATGCTAAGATTTCTGCCGAAAATTAAAAGGTTTCTGAGTCTGCACTAAAATATGATGGATGCGAATGAAAGGACTTCTGTTTATCCTTATGGAACGGAAGTGAAGGTTTTCACTTCTCCAAATTGTTACCTTTCAAACAGAGTGTTTCTCACTGTTTCCAGCCCCAGTTGCTCAAGCATAACACCTGCACTCTGCTAAACCCAGAGAAAACACCCTTAGGAGCCAAATGCCGTATCTAATCTTAGAACACAATCCCTAAAGAAAGAGACTTTGGGATGCTCATCAGGCAGGCTTCTGATGACTCCCTCCCATTTGAAAGCCGCAAATCACTGAATGAGGTTTTTCTCCTTTATTCTTCAGGAAATGAAGGCACTTTCTAAAGGAAGCACCAAAGGTCAGCAGCAGAGCCTAAAATACACACCCAAACTCCTAATCTCAGCTTTCAGCAAATCTTAGACTGCCAGGACACTGCCCCTCTTCCTCCCTGGAATCTATAATAGTAAAAGATCCCTTTTCAATATCTGTCTGTAGACAATTACATTCTAAGTGATTCAGAGTCGTCACTGGGGCTTGTTCCTGAATTACAGTGCTGGTTTTTGTTCCTTTAGATTTCGGCATCCCAAGAATTGTCTCATAACACAAGGGTGCAGGTTCCTTGTGCCGCACCGTTGCGTCTCAGATGAATGTTTGATGTTTTCTCTTTTGCACAATCGTTTAATGTCTGCATTATGCCAGTTATTCCCACAGCTCATGCAGCACAAAGAGTTTTTTTCTTAACCAAGTTGTTCAATGGACAAAGCCAATGAGCCTTTTTAATTTGTGATACCAAGATTATGAAGCTGAAAACAACCATTGATTTCTGTCACCATATTTTTTTCTTGCTTCAAAGGTAATTTTACCCAGTTCATTTCTTTGGGGGAAAGAAAGAGATGCTATTTTTGTGTGGGTAGGTCAGCAGAGGAAAGCCACAGACTAAGCATATAGTCCTTTATGACACATATTTAAGTTGACTGTCCTCTGAAAGCAAAATAACACATCATTTTCTTAAACATCCTCATCACCAAAGAAGTAGGATTAAGGCAATATTTCAGCCAGCTTAAAGGCTTGCAGGATGCGGAAAGAAGAGTAAAGAGGTATCAACCTTCCCATTAGAACTATCTTCTAGGAATGCGCCTCACATCAGTCCACAGCTATGCAGAAGTAAAAGCCTTTGCTTATTACAGCCACTGAGCAAGGATAATTAAGAGGTAATCTCTTCCAGTTAGAATGCATTTTCCTTTTTGGAGACAATCACAAAAGGTAGAGAGAAGTGCCCAACAACCCCATGTTGTCATTGTTGTTATCTTTTGTGACTGCTTCCCTCTCTTCCTGTCCTCAGTTGGAAACCAAAAAGCCTTTGCTCATTATAGAGGCAGGGTAAGTGCTAGTCTCATCCCATTAACTGTCGTGTTAGCAGGCTCCGTGCCATCCCATTTGAGTTTCACTGAGCATTCAGAGCTGCTTAATTATGTACAGTAAAGACAGTCTACTGAGACTTTCCTTCTTGATTAACATGGGAGAGGGAGGGAAGGTGAAGGGGCACAGCCAAGGCTCACTTGTGCCTTGCGCAAAACTCAGTGTGACAAACGCTTTCGTGAGTTGAAAAAAATAATAATAAATTCAAGCACATTTGGAAAGAAAGAAGCTTGCATCAAGGGATGAGGCTACTTTTGATTCTGCAGGCTCACAACAGCTACTCCCCTCCTGCTCCATGGGCTCACAACAGCCATTCCCCGCCTCTCCGGGTTGGCGTTAAACTGCATAGTGCATTCCTTATAAATTATACCGCCCCGTGTTAATTACAGTGTGCTGACAGTGCATGTCATTACTAAGCTTGCTACAGGCTTTGTGCACTTGGATTTTAATAGCTGTTTGTTCTGAGGAATGTGGCAGAGCTGCGTGAGTGGCTGAGCCAGGTCATTGCTAACATCCCTTTCTTCAGTCTCTCACACTGGTTCTATTTTTACAACCCTAATCCCTTCGCTCTCGGGCTCCCTCGCTCATCCCCTCCCCCAATAAAGCAGATGTATAGGTTACAGTCTAGAAATGCCAATGCATTCATTCAGACACAATAAACTGAGCCATATATTGTGCTACCCTCATTGTCAGCCCTTCAAAGCCTCTGGCTGAAACCCTCTCTTTTCTTTGCGATCCGACCTCTGTATAAAAACATGACTGCTCTCATCTCATGGGCTACTTTGAGGTTCCTTCCCCAAATTCGACTTCAGCATTCTCCTCTCAAACGCCCATGGCAACAGCCTGTGAAGCAAGGTGCTACAAAGGTGGAGACAAAATCAAAACCCAGCCTTCTACTCTTCCTCTTCATCAAATAATTTTCAGTTTCAGAGTTACTTCCATCATCAACAAATACAAGCACAGAAATCATTCTTATCTTAAAAAGTACATATCACCACCACTTCATGAGCACCTACTAGGTACCAGGGGCAAAGGCTAGACTCCAGAAAAGCAAAGATGAATAAAATATATCCCTGGCCTGCAGGGCATTAGAGCCTAGGAGGGGTGCAGAGATGTAAATAAATGATTACCATTCCACGTAACATTTAATAATAGAGATAAAAGCAGATTTTCTCTCGGCCTCAATAGCCTGTCGGTACACATGTGGTCACATTAACAGTCATGATTCAACTTTCTCTGTTTTGTACACTCACCTATTCCTGGGAGTCCCCAGCTAGAGCCTCACACGTGCTCATAAAGAATTCTGATGCTGCTGGCACTTTGGCTGTTGTGTCAGGTGTCATGGCACCAAATGGACACAGCTGCTGTCTCATTCTGTCTTGAGTTGCCCCTTTTAGAGGGTTACCGGGGCAGTTTTGTTCTGGCCACATCTCTTACAGAGGTTCTAGTAAAACAGCCCATCCTGCTCTCTAGAGAAACCAGAAGAGTCCATGAAGGGTTGGGCCAGGAGACAGACCTGAGTGACAAAGGTCACGCTGTCCTCAGACTTGTCCTTGCCATCACAACTGTGTCTTTCTTACTGGGCCAAGCTCCCCTGCCAGACTCC
The DNA here is from genome assembly GCF_009834535.1 of Camelus ferus. Taxonomy (NCBI): domain Eukaryota; kingdom Metazoa; phylum Chordata; class Mammalia; order Artiodactyla; family Camelidae; genus Camelus; species Camelus ferus. The sequence goes on along the minus strand of NC_045698.1, from coordinate 85,642,350 downwards.
TTCCTCCCACAGGTTGAATTTTCACACCAAGCTCTTTTGTCTTCCTATCATAAGGCTTCGCTGGACTCGCTCCCATGGGGTGTAGAAAATTCCAGACAAGTCTGTAACTCACTCACACTCAAGCTTTGATAGTGGTTTGTACAGATGTCTTGATAAAGTAAGACACTCACCACACACACACATCCCAACACACACCATGTGTCCAAACTGAATTGTAAGAAGAGACACTGGTAAGATATCACTTCCTATACCAATCAGTTTTATGGCAAAGATAACCAATTAACTGCTGTTAATTTAAGCAGATGAAACCCATCTTCTTTCCACTTATCAAAACAAAAAGCTAGTGCAGGTAGACACAATGTAAAAAAAAAAAATTGACTTCCAAAGTGAAATCAGCTCAACACAAAGCTTATTTTCTCAAAATAAAGTGGAATTGCATCACATAATCCTTTCACTTTTGCACAGACTTTGGAACCCAACCCCTATGAGTTGAGATCGCATATTCTTTGTTAATCCTTATCATTACAGAAGAAAAGAAGCATTTATTAGGAGTAGAGAAGCCTACTATTAAGGTAAAATGCCAGAAAGCAGCAGTGCCTTAAAATCATCTACCAATCACCCCACGAGGCACTTGAAAGCTGTTCTGGATGCCTGCTATCCATGTCAAGTGCAGTGGTCTAAACACTGGAACATCAGCATGAAGATTTTGTATCTGTCCTTTCTTCAGTTTAGCTCATCCTATGCACAATTAAACTTCAGCCTGCATGAGTGTTACTATAAAGGCAAAAGTGTACATACTGTTTTTAAGAGCAACTTCAGGGCTTTCCAGGGGTAAGTTTATAATTCATGACTTCTGTTTTACTTGCTGACTTTAGAACTTGATCCCAACACAAGCTACAACTCCACTATAAACACGGCCCTGTGTGCGTATGTGCACGCACGTGTGTGTATACTCATCTGTATACTTTAGGGCACATATTTGTGATTGTACATTGTAAACTTCTATTGAAAGGTGGAAATTCATATAATACATATCAAAGAATTCTGTGCTAAACCACAAATTACATACTTTGACCTCTTTCTTGATTTCCTGCAACAAACCAACACACTGGGCTCTCATCAAATCATTTTCTTACAAGACTTTCTTTGCATAAGCAACACAAATTCCTTCTCAATCCCTCAGTTTCCAATGTTGTTTATATGGCGAATAGTAAATACATACAGTTACCATATGTCTATGTGTATATGTACACACACACAAACACACACATATATGTATAGATACATGAGAAATAAAGAGAGAAATCTCTCCCAGGAGATAAAGAATTCTGCAGCCCCACTTTATACTCATACCCCTCAACAGCACTTTCGCTCCTACAGCTTTGTAAAGCCGCTCTGGGAGCGGCAGAGCCCAGACTTCGCCTAAAGCCCTCCACGTCCCTTTCAGCAAGCTCACCGCGCAGCTTCCCGTGGTATGAGAAGTGCCCAGAGGCCCCTCAGCCAGATCCACCGGTGAGGACCCCTCCCTCTGGTCCTGAGCTGCTGCTTCTGTCAGGGATTCTGTAAGGCCCCTGGAGGGGAAGTCCTGACCTCGAGGTGTCAGCATTATTACTTCCTGGGCTGCTGCAAGCAGCCGCAGACAGACAGATCCTGGCGCACGGGCCTGCCTGGCAGTCATGGGCTCTGTGGGAAGGAAAGCTGAAACGTGGTTTTTCCTCCTCCAGAAGACCCACTGAGGGTGTTTTACTTTTCAGTGAAAACTAGGGACTGGAATGAAGTGACTCAAGGGCATGACCTCAATCACACCACAGTAATGAGGTGTTTTTAGCGAGGTGTCAACTCCACCAGGAGACATCAGCCCACTTTCTAAACAGGGAAAGTCCCAGGTGCTGGGGGCATTTGCTGAACTGCTACTCACCTTTCCCATTTCCAAGGACTAGCCCCCACACCCCCAACCCCCCAACCCCCCCTTTGCAAACTACTGCTCAGGAATTCCTGATAAGTTTATCTGCCTCCGAATGACCAACTCCGTGATTGAAATCTAACAATGATTTAAATCATTCCTTTTGCTCCTCCCAGGAGAAAACTCTGCATCTAAACTAAGTGTTTTTACATAATCAACTAGCTTGTCTAACAAGCACAGCCAAATGTCATTCTCTTGAGCTTCAAACTGCTTTAGCTCAACCATGAGTGAATGAGTTTTCACATGTCATGAAGATAGGAACTATTTCATGCAACAAATACAAGTAAATAAAATAAAGCATCCAAGAAAGTACATGTCTTTAAAGGTTAACTTTTTTGTTTTATAATGTTTTACCTTTTCAATGTTTACAAAAATTTTCTACTGTTAAAAGGGTAAAAACAAAATCCTAACATTAAAAATAAGCAACAATTTGCAATATATATATATATATATATATATATATATATATATATATATATATATATATATATATATATATATATATATATATATATATAAAAATACAAATATAACCCCATAATACTTTGGGTTTGTTCACGAGTCGGCTTAAGTTGGAGAGTCTCCAACTTTATTTCATGGCCATGATTTTGAACTGGTTAGCAGTCACTAAGGGTACTTTAAGCCTGCTTCATATCAATGCTTGGTCTGCAGTGATCACTTCCATAGTCACCAGCAACCCCGCGCTGCTGACTGCACTCTGCCAGCCCCATGATGACTGGAAACATCGTTATGATTTGTGGGAAGTGCTCTGAACGCAGGTAAATGCAGCCAATGAGATGAGAAGAAAAAACGAACGCCCCTTTTAAAAACTGTGATATCACTGACATATAAGATTATATGAGTTTTAGGCCTACACTATCTTTTAATTCCTTTTGATAGAAGAAACTAGACATAAGGGGGACAAGTAAAGAACTCCATTATTAGCTGGTAGGGCTGTTTGTGCTTTTTTCTTGGAAAAACCTTCCAAGAAGGCAAACTAGACATAGACAAACTGAGTTTTTCCCCTATGAAGACCTGAGAGGAACAGCCTGGTTTTCTCAGGCTTTTCTATCAGGGAGGCACAAGGGGAGAACAGGGATGACTGGCTAGAAAAATTTCCCCAGGTCATTCTGATATTATAACTCCTCCTCTCCTGCAGAAAGGGCTTGTGAGCAGATGGACCACGAGAACAAACAATTTGAGATTGTTGGTGAGAATAAGGCATAAAAGATGAATTATAGATTCCAAGCTGAGAAAGAAAAGAAACAATGAAATCATTAAGGGTGATAAACTCAGAAACTAGGGGAAGATCAAGTTCTGGGAGATCCTGAAAAACATGGAGGACGAACAATGAAAAAACAGGAAGAGATTTTTATTCAGCTCTGTTCTTTGGGTGTATTGGGTATCTCTGTTTTTCCTATACTTTATTTTCCTAACTTCACAATAATAAAACAGAGGAGTGTATTTTGCTCTTGTGATCATCTACAAGGGGAAGAAGAGGTGAGTGAGGGTCAGAGCTAATGTTTCTAAGATAGTAGTTTCAAGAGTCCTTTTCTTATTACTCAGTCCTGCCAAAAACCCCTTGACGGACAGAGTAAGATTTAGACATGCCAGATAAAATACAGGATGCCCAGTTAAACATGAATTTCAAATAAAAAATGAGTAATTTTCTACAACATGTATGCCACATATTTAAGATTTAATTATATTAAAAATTATTTGCTGTTTATATGAAGCTCACATTTAATCGGATGTCCTTTACTGGTATTTATTACATCTGGGGACATGAGGAAAATAAATCCTGAATTTAGCCACTAGCACAAACTATTAACTGGTGAAATTTCTCTTGTGATCCCTATGATTCTAAATAGGAAGCTGTTCCACCAAGTAATCTATGTGCTTCTACGTGGCCAGGCAAGTTTATGAGAGACCAATCAAACCTTTTTCTTTAAAAAACGAACCCAGGTGCCAAGAGTCACCTCCACTTCGATCTAGGTTGGGCTGTACCCTTAACCAAAAGCTCCCTTCAGTTTAACTAACAGCCAACAAGGCGTTAACGTGATCTATGGCTCTTTGGCAGTGAATTTGCTGCCAGCAAGTTTCTGAAAACTTCCACCATTTTTGTCATGTTGCTGGAACATGCTGTTTGGTTTCCCCATTGCCATGACTTGTAATTTTAAAAATTTCTTCCTAAGTTGAATGTATAATGAAATGTATTAGAAAGAAAATATATAATTCCCATAACACCTGGCAATAAATGGAACACAGCATTATTTCAGTGTTATTTACCAAAGTTGGGAAATTTGGGTTCATCAAGACATACGTAAAATGAAAAACCCTCTTACAGGTAATAGTTGATGTGGGCTTTAGCAGGAAAACAATTAGTAAAAATTCAACCTGAAAGATATAGGTTACCCCCAGCTCAATGACTACACCAGTGATTCTCAACCCTTGACACAAATTAGAATTAGCTGCTGAGTTTTAAACAGAACGCCAATGCCTCATTAAATCCAGATTCTCCCAGGTATTTCTAGTGTTCAGACAGAGCTGAGAACCACAGCCCTATCCAATATATAAATGCATTTTTTTTGTTTAATATGAACTTGAGTGAAATTAAACATCCAAAAATGATGACAACTACTGATCATATTATTAGAATTTGTTTCTAAATTTCTGTTTAAGAACAGACACATCAAATGAGGAAAACTAAACTGGAAAATGTTACATTTTAAAGCCTATTTGAATTTTTTTTCTTCATAATTTGTATTACTCTTTCATTTTAAGAAGGTTTTTAATTTTCAGGCTTCTAAATTTTGAGCCGTTTTCTATCCCATCTATCGAGACTGCTCAGTTTACCATTCTCTAACACCATACTTTACCAAATTAAACTACAATATCACGTAATTTTGAAGAATTATCAAATCTGTGATATTAGCCTAGGTGAAATATCAAAGTGTTGTTGTTGTTGTTGAATTCAGCCCCTTCCTTTTGCAGATAAGGAAAGTTTACTTTCTCTAAGGTAGCAGCTGTTGGGTGTCCTTGGACCAGAAGGACCAGCATCATCTGGGAACACGTCCTCGGTCTCGCTCCAGACTTAACATACTGGAAATTCTGGGGCCCAGAAATCTGTGTTCTCATCAGCCTTTCAGGTGTTTAGATGTACACTGAAGTTTGAGAATGTCCATTCCTGTGTCTGTACTACCCTACTCCTCTTTCCTTTGGTAGTTTTTCATGGTGTCTTCCTACCTAGTAGGAATGCCTGATTCAGTGCTCATTCTTGGGGTTGGGAGTAAAGAGTCTCCCCTGCCAGCTTCTTCACCCCTCAGTTGAGATTCACGGGGAAGCAGCCTCTGGGAGTAACAAGATCTGTGCTCACACCCTGTGGCCAGATGACAGAAGGCAGAATTGGAGAAGACAGCACAGCTGGCCCATGGATGGAAATCTGAGCTCCATTTTTATACAAGTACCAGCCTATCTGAGGGGGATGTTTCCCTAAGGGGCTCTGGAGACCCTTAAGCTGTCATTTCCTGGAAGGCAGGAGTGACTGTGTTTAGCGTTCTCACAAACACTGTAAAACAAAACCCCACCAAGGCTCTGTTCTTCCTGCATGCTCTTTCCCCGTTTCTGCTCGGTGGACTCCTATTAACCTTCTAGAGTCCTTCAATGTGAAGACTCCTCCACTGTGAAGACTTCTCCGCACACTCCTCCCCTACATCCACACTCAGCCTCAATTAGATGAAGCAATTCTGCTCAAGCTTATACTTACCACCTTTGTGGTACTTTTTTGAAGTAAAAATGTCTGCCTCTATCACTAGATTTCAAATTTCTCAAAAGCAAGGACTGAGAGCAGATACTTGGAAGATGTTGTCTGAGTGAATTAATTACAAATAATCAGTTAAGAAAGTTTTAGATGATGACTATAGATATCAACACTGTCAACAGTCGGACACTATGGTGTTATCCCCTGCTATTTTTTTTTTTCAGTCTTTACATAGAAAAAATGCATCAGGCACCAGAAGATACAAAGATGCATATGAATTTCAATAAATTTAGAATTTGAATTACTACTCTGCAAGATTCCTAAATATGCTATTATGTCACCTTAGTAATGGTTATATTCAAAGTTAGGCTTTAAAAAATAAAATACATAATCACACAAATGAAAGATAGCCCTTTTTTGAGACACACAGACTTCCAAATGTTAGCATTTACTTCAGAATGTTAAAGATAATTTTTCAAGAAAATATCTACCATATGCTCAATCCCATCATGTGAGATTTTTACTTTTCTTCTATAAAAGAATGAAGTTTCACAAGTCTAATATGCTTGTTACCGAACTGTGACTGTCTTGAGATATACTGAAAAATATTTATACACTTTTTCATAGAGAATGACAAGAATGACCACTTTGAAAAAATAAATAGAAAACAGGTTAAAAAGGAACAAAAGGGACTTCCAATAAAGACAGGAAAGAACTGATTCAGACCTCAAACTCCAAGGGAGACAGTAGATTATTCCTTTGAGACATTCTTAGTGTTCAAATTTTTCCATTTGATTTTTTAATAGATTCCTTTCTCTGGTGAAATTCTCCATCTTGTCATATATTTTTGTGAACGTATTAATCACACTTATGATAATGCCTGTGCTTGACAGTGTACTGGGACACCTATGAGTCTATTTTTATCATTTGTTTTCTAGGTCTTGTTTTTTGTTACATGTGGCAATTTTTAAAAAAGAGATTAACATTATATAAGAAAGATACATGAAATACAAATGAAAAATAATAGAAGCTCTGGAAATACGATCTTTCTCCAGACTGAGCTTACCCTAACCTCTAGTGAGCAGGTAAAATGGGGGGGGGGGGGTATCTGAATATAATCAGGGCCTGAGCTACCCCAGGCTGCATCACAGTTTTCACAGGTTTTTCACCTCTAGTCTGCCTTCATGTCTAGCATTTGGCTCTTCATGGATCTCAACTGATGATCTGCAGTGTTTACTAGGGTCTCTCCTCCTTGTCAGGTCATGATCTACAGGGTTATTTTTCCCCTTGACACAGTGAGAACGCAAAAAATTCCATTCATCTTAGCCTCGAACCTTTGTAGCTTAAGAATTTAGCAAATGCCTCATTAGGATGACTACTGAATATAGGTCTCCCATCCCTGCCTTTCATTCTCTCTAGGCTCTTGACCCTGCAAATCTTGGCTGCCTAGGAGCTGATTCCTAAGTAGCTCTCTGATGCCTTCAACTGGATTTTCTGTGGGTGTGATATCCATTCAGCCAAGAGATCAATTAAAAAAAAGAAACTGGAAATTATCAAAGGACTGATAATAAGCATCAGTGTAGCATTTTATATAGATGAGCACTAATACAGATGAACATCAGCAGAGCTAAGTGAGCATTCAATATAGAACTAAGACCAAACAACTATGGAAATTGTGATTGTGGAAGAGAGGGTGACCTTTGCAGTATAATTGTAAAATAGAACAAAAGTTGGGAGGAGGGGAAGAGAAAGTCCAACAAAGTTGAAAATGCTAATTTTTCCAACTTTCATAATTAAAATAATGTATTTTTGACTAAATTTGAAACATAAAGGTTGAAAACAATGACATGAATTTCTGAACATACATAATCTTGCACCTTAAACCTAGTGAGATCTTTTAGAATTCTATACTATTCCCAATGGAAAAAAATTTTTTGAACTTTCCTCAATGCCTTTGCTATCATTTGAGTTTTACATTTCTCATTTCAATTCAAATAAAGTTAAAATAATTTCATTTTTAAACATAAGATTCCATTTTCATACAATTAGTGGGACCGATTTGGCTTTCTGCCCTTATCTACCCAACTTTCAATTTTGTGTATTTACAGCAAGATTCATGGACTAATGATTAGCTCAAGATAAAAATACTTATTTCAGAGTGGTAGATTTTTAGGGTTCTTTCCCCTTTCCTTCTTATACTTTTCTATAGCTCCTTTTCTTCTCTAGAACATATATTCTGATATTCATTGAAATGGAAGACTGTCTTTTCCTGTCCTAAAGCATTAGTAAATTATGAACCATAAGCTCCCCCAGTGGACTCTTTTCTTCTTAAGCACAAGGATTTTTGTCTCATTTATTGTTCTAAAACCAACTATTAGCACAGGTGTGGCCCAAACTCAGAAGGTACTCACTCAGTAAGTAATAGTCACTAATACAAATTTAGTTCGTCTTCTTTAAATTGAAAATCAAACCCTATGACAAATGATTGACTATACTGAGGAAGAATAAGGACCCAGAAATTAAGGGATTGTAAGAGATCACACAGCAAGTTCATATCAGAATGGAAACACCAACCTAAGTTTTTGACTTCTGAAGTTTTCTTTGCTCCAAAAGCTTGTGCTTCATCCATTTCAGCACAGCTAACTCTCTACACACTTCTTTTTTTCACATACTCTGAAAAACATTTCTTCTAATCCCATTTTCTCTTAGCTTTTGCCAGTATAGTTACTTACTGGTAAGGATCACGCATTTGTTTGTCTTCCTCGGTATTCCATCTCACTGCCTCCAAATAGATTAAAGGAAATCAACTCAGGAAGTGAAAATCCAACTGCAGTCATTAAACCAGCAAATGGCATTACAGGAAGGCACTTGACCCTACATTTAGAGATATAAAGACATCACATAAATCGCAGAGCTAAAAACAGGCACCTGACTCAAAGTTCCAAATGTGGCTTAATCTCCAAGTTCACTTACATGTATTTACTTGGAATAGCTGAGTAAAGACAGCTTCTGTCATTTCCTGAAAGAGTATCTAAATGTAAAAAATCCGGAAAATCACTATGATAAAGCCAAAGAATCTGACTTTTCCATCTGAATAGACTCTGAACACTTAGCATCTCCTTATCACAATTCATAAATCATTCAAAAGTCCCTCTCCCTCTTTGTAATACAGTGGTTCTGCTGCTTGAATTCATTTGCCTTATTTTTTTCTATCCTGTACTACAGTCTTTATTCTGAACAAGATCTTATTTCTAAGCTCACTGCATTAGATGTCCATCAATTTCCCACTGTCCATCGTTTCTCCATTCTTTGTTCAGAGCATGGTTTCTCTTTTTCCTGTGCTCCTCCCAATGTGAGCTACAGCAGCACACTGCCACACCCACCTCCTGCTCTGAGATCATCAGGAGAGAAGAAATCCAATGATCTCTCTCCAACCAAGTGAACATCCCTTTCCTGGAGGCAGAACTAACTATAGAGGTAGATAGTACAGGTTTTAAGGAATGAACGTTGGAAGGGAATATTCCTAAAACAGTAGCAGAGGTTATTTCTGGGTCATAATATACCCGGTATTTGCTGATTCTCTTCCTACAATGAATATCATTTACTTCTTTTTAAAAAAAAACTCATTACACACAGCACCATAAGACAATATATTGCCCAATTACACACTAATGTATTCAAATTTTAGATGAAATGGATAATTTTTAGCAAACTGTATTTTACCAAACCGATGCACAAAGTGTGAAAAAGCTAAAACACTAATAAACAAGGAAGAAATTGTGAGTTGTCTAAGAGTTATCTGCCCTACTCCTTATCACCACCACCAGCAACAAGAAACATCAGGCTCAAGTGATTTTGGAGTTGATATTCTGTTAGTGTATCAAAACAAAAACAAAAAGAAAAAACTGCCCATGCCATTTTAACTTTTTCAGAAAATAAATTAGCATAACACTGATCTAAAAAAGTCAGCAAACAAAAATAAAACAAATTAAACTTATTTAACTACTCCTGGCCAAAATTTTTCTTAGGAAGAAGTACTGAACAAAAAAAGCCAGCAAAACATTTTTTATAAGCCAGCAAATCTAGCCAGGTTCACTAAAAATGCAGAGAGATTTAATATTTTAAAAGTCTAATTATATCAATTAGCAAATTAATAATCCAATGAAGAAAAACTATTTGTGAAGGCCAAAGAGGTATTAGATATTAGATAATATTTGTCAAATTTTAATTTTAAAAATTGGTTGAAAGGGTATACATAACTTCCTAATTTAAGGGATCATGTTTCTTAACATTATTTTCAAGTTTGATTTTTTTTAAATTCAAGTATAGTAGATCTACAATATTTTATTAGTTTCAGGTCTATAGTATAGCGATTCAATTTTTTTTAGATTATACTCCACTTAAAGTTATTATAAAATACTGTCTATATTTCCCTGTGCTTTACAACATATCTTGTTACTCATCTATTTTATACACAGTAGTTTGTATCTCTTAATCGCATACCCCTATCTTGCCTCTCCTTCCCTCTCCCCACTGGTAACCACTAGCTTGTTCTCTATATCCATGAGTCAGTTTGTTTTGTTACATACATTTGCTTGTTTTATTTTTCAGATTCTCCATATAAGTGATAACATACAATACTAGTCTTTATGTCTGACTTGTTTCACTAACCATTATATTCTCTAGGTACATCTGTATTGTTGCCAATGGCACAATTTCATTCTTTTTTATGGCTGAGTAATATTCGTGTGTGTGTGTGTGTGTGTGTACACACTTGGGTTGCTTCCATATCTTGCCTATGGTAAATAATTGCTACTAGGAACACTGAAGTGCATGAATCTTTTTGAATTAGTGTTTTCATTTCCTTCAGATAAGTTCTCAGAAGTGGACTTGCTAGATCATTTTGTAGTTCTTTATTTAGTTTTTTGAGGAACCTCCATACTGTTTTCCACAGTGGCTGCACCAATTGACATTCCCACCAACAGTACAGGAGGGCTCCCTTTTCTCCACATCCTAACATTTGTTATTAGTAGACTTTTTTACAATAGCCATTCTGACAGGTATAAGGTGGTATCTCTTTGTGGTTCTGATTTGCATTTCTCTGACAATTAGTGAGGTTGAGCATCTTTTCATGTGCCTGTTAGCTATCTGGATGTCTTCTTTGGAAAAATGTCTATCCAGGTCTCTGTCCTTTACTTAATTGGGTTCTTGGTTTTATTGATATTGAGTTGTATGAGTTGTTCTGGTGTGGGGAGGGAGAAAGCAGCCATTTTGAAATATGTCAGTGCACTCTCTAATTCTTAATAAGACCAGCCCTCTTCAAGATCAATTATCAATCTAACCCAATGGAGTTTTATCAGAGCCTAACTAACCTGAGGGAAAGAAATACTCAACTCCAGCCAGCTCATGCTTTCCACATGGGGGAAGGGAAATACCAGGGGAGTACCCTCCAGTCACTTGGTCCCACTTAAGGCTGGGAAAAAACTGATAGGCATTTCTGAAGTTCATGGCCCAGGTCCACTATCTCACTGAACACCTGAGATATAATCTTAGAAATAGATTGCTTCTACCTCTACACCTTACCACCACACTACAAAAAGTCTGTTAACAAGTATTCCTTTCAGTTAGCACATCATGGAACAATATCCATAATCACTTTAAATATCAATGGTACAAATACCAATTAAAAGACAGGGACTGTCAGAGTGGATCAATAAATAAGACCCAACTACATGCTGTCTACAAGAAACCCATTTAAAAACACACCTATTGATTAAAGGGATGGAAATACACACACACACACACACACACCATGCTAATATTAATCAAGAGAAAGTGGCAGTAGCTATATTAATTTCAGACATAGCAGACTTCAGAGTAAGGAGTTACCAGGGATAAAGAGGGCATTACATAATGATAAAATGGTCAGTTCTCCAAGAAGATATAATCCTTACTGAGTTTGTGTCTAGCCACAGTGTCAAAATACATGAGGCAAAAACTGATAGACCTGCAAGGAGAAATAAATAAGTCCACTTTGGTAGTTGGAGATTTCAACACTACTCTACTAGAAATGGACAGATACAGTAGGCAGAAAATTACTAAGGACATAGTTGGACTTAAGAGGATGATCAATCAACAGGATATATCCGACATCTCTACACCACTCCATCCCAAGTCACCATAATACACTTTTTTTCTCAAGCTCACATAGAATATTCACCAAAACAGACCACATTCTGGGCCACAAAACACATACTAACAGCTTGAAAAGAACAGAAATTATATTAAGTCTGTTTTCAAACAACAATGGAAACAAACTAGAAATCAATAGAAGATAGCTGGAAAATTCCCCCAAATACTTGGAGATTAAACACACCTCTAAATAACAATGGGTCAAAGATGAAATCTCAAGATAAAATGTTAAATATTAGATATGAAAGTAAAACTTATCAAAATTTGTGGGATTCAGTGACAGTAGTGCTTAATGGAAAATTGAAGCATTGAGTGCATGTATTTAAAAAGATCTAAAATCAATAATATAAGCTCTCATCTTAGGAAAGCAGCAAAACAAGAGCAAGTTAAATTCAAAGTAAGCAGAAGAAATAATAAAATCTGTTTCTTTGAAAAGATTAATAAAATTGGTAAGACTTCACCCAGAGAAAAAAAGATGACACAAATTACTAATATCAGAAATGAAAGAGGGAACATCACTACAGATGTCAATGATGTTAAAAAGATACTAAAAGAATACTGTAATCAACTCTATGTCCACAAATTTGATAACCTAGACGAAATGGGCTTACTGCTTGAAAGATACAATCTTCCCAAACTGACACAAGAATACCTACTATATCTGTTAAAGAAATTCAATTGATAACTAATAACCTTCCAAAAGAGAAAGCACAAGGCCCAGATGAATTCTACCAAACATTTAAAGAAGAAAATTTATCAATTCTCTACCATCTCTTTCAGAAGGCTGAAGCAGAGGGAATACTTTCTAACTTATTCTGTGAGGCCAAAATTATCCTAATACCAGCCCAGACACAGAAAGTGGGAAAAACAACAAGAAAAACTGCAGTCCAGTATCTCTCATTAACACACATGATGTAAAAATCATCAAAAAAAAATTTAACAAATTGAATCTAACAATGTGTAAAAAGAATTACATATCACAACTTACTGAGTTTTATCCAATGTATGCAAGCCTGATTCAAAATTCAAAAACCAACTAATATAGTCCTTCATGTCAACAGGCTACAGAAGAAAAATTACATAATACCAATAGATGCAGAAAAAACATTTCACAAAATCCAACACTCATTCATTACAAAAACCCTCAGCAAGCTAGGAATAGCAGAGAACTTCAGCCTGATCAAGAACATCTACAAAAAACCTACAGCTAATATCAAGCATAAGGTTAAGAAACTAGAAGTCTTCCCACTCACATCACAATCAAGGAAAGGATATCCATCTTATTACTCCATTGCCACATCGTACTAGAAGTTCTAGCTGGTGCAATAAAACAAGAGAAGGAAATAGAAAGCATATAGATAAGGAAGGAAGAAATAAAACTGTCTTTATTTATAGATGACATAATCATATATATAGAAAATCCCAAATAATTGACCAAAAAAATAAAAAATTCTCTTGGCACTAATAGGTGATTATAGCAAAGTTTTAGGATAAAAAGTTAATATACATAAGTCATTCATTTTCCCATATACAAGCAATGACTAAGTAGAATTTAAAATTAAAAATCCAACACTGTTTACATTAGCACCCCCCAAAATGAAAATATGTACAAAATGTGTACAAAATCAACATGAAAACTAAAAGGCCTCATCAGAGAAACCTAAGAAGGACTGAATAAATGGAGTTATTCCACTTCATAAAATGGAATTTTATTTATTTTTTTCGTCTTGTCATAACAGCTCAATTTTAATTCGAGCACCTAAGCTATACAAGGGTATGCTTTATAAACTTCATGGGACTATTGCACACATTCAACAAAGTGACAACTGTGCAACACCACTCAGAATCTCAAAACCAGGATAGATTTCAAGGACAGGAAGATTCAAAAATTATCAAAAAGTCAGTTCTTCATAACCTAATCTATAGATTCAATGCAATCTAAATCAAAATTCTGAAGTCTGAGAGGTTTTTCCACCAGCTTCATTCTCTTTCTTCAGTAATGCTTTGGCATTTCTGGGTCTTTTGTGAGGCTATATAAATTTTAGTATTATTTGTTCTAGTTCTGTGAAAAATGTCCTGGGAAGTTTGATAGGGATCACATTAAATCTGTAGATTGCTTTGGGTAGTATGGGCATTTTAACAATATTAGAGCTACAGTAATCAAGACAGCATGGTATTTGTACAAAACCAGACAGGATAGAGAGCCCAGAAATGAACCCACAAACTTTTGGTCAATTAGTCTTTGACAAAGGAGGCAAGAACATACAATGGAGTAAAGACAGTCTCTTCAGCAAATGGTGTTGGCAAAACTGGACAGCTGCATACAAATCAGTTAAGTTAGAACACTCCCTCATACCACATACAAAAATAAACTCAAAATGGCTTAAGGACTTAAACATAAGACAAGACACTATAAACCTCTTAGAAGAAACATAGGCAAAACATTATTTGATATAAATCTCAGCAATGTTCTCCTAGGGCAGTCTACCCAAGCAATAGAAATAAAAGCAAAAATAAACAAATGTGCCCTAATTAAACTAATAAGATTTTGCACAGCAAAGGAAACTATAAGCAAAACAAAAAGACAACCTATAGAATAGGAGAAAATATTTGCAAAAGATGAGACTGATAAGGGCTTAATTTCCAGAATATACACACAGTTCATACAATTTAATAAGAAAATAAAAAAACCCAATCCAAAAATGGGCAGAAGACCTAAACAAACAACTCTCCAATGAAGACATACAAATGGCTAATAGGCAGATGAAAAAGTGCTCAATATTGCTAATTATCAGAGAAACACACCATTTACACCATAAACATTCCATTTACAATGGAATACTCCTCAGCCATAAAAAATAAAATAATGCCATCTGCAGCAACATGGATGGACCTGTAGATCATCAGTCTAATTGAAGCCAGGAAGAGAAAGAAAAATGCCAAAGGATATCACTTATATGTAGAATCTTAAAAAAAAAAGGACAAATGAACTTACAAAAGAGAAAAAGACTCACACACATAGAAAACAAACTTATGGTTACCGGGAGGAAGGGGGTGGGAAGGGATAAATTGGGAGTTTGACATTTGGAGATACTAACAACTATATATAAAATATATAAACAACAAGTTTATACTATATAGCACAGGGAACTATATTCAATATCTTGTAGTAACTTACTGTGAAAAAGAATATGAAAATGAATGTATGTTCATGTATGACTGAAGCATTGTGCTCTACATCAGAAACTGACACACTGTAAACTGAGTATACTTCAATAAATAAATGTCTATTAAAAAATTCTATCGAGTTAGTTTGTGGATATCAACAATGTCTGAAATTTACATGGAGAGGCAAAAGATCCACAATATCCAACGCTTACTATAAAGCTATAGGACTGAAGACAATGTGCTACTCAGAAATAATAGATCAAGGGAGATTATAGCTCAGTGGTAGACTGTATGCCTACTATGCACAAGGTCCTAGGTTCAATCCCTAGTACCTCCATCAAAAATAAATTAATTAAAGTAAACAATTACCTCTCCCCGCAAAAAAAAAAAAAAAAAAAAAAAAACCACAAATAGACAGAACAATGCAACAGAGTAGAGAGCAAAGAGATAGACCTATGTAAGTATAGCGAACTATTCTTTGACCAAGGAGCAAAGACACTACAATGGAGCAAAGATAGTCTTTTCAACAAGTGATGCTGAACCAATTGGACATTCACGTGCAAAAACAAAACACTGTGGAAACAGACCTTACGAACACCAAAAAATCAACTCAAAATGGGTCACAGACCTATATGTATAAAGCAAAACTATAAAACTTCCAGAACATAATATCAGAGAAAATCTAGATGATCTTGGGTATGGCAATAACATTTTATATGTAACACCAAAAACATGATCCATGAAAGAAACAAGCTTTGCAAAAGAAAAGTCAAGAGAATGAGAAGAGAAGCCACATACTAGAAGAAAATATTTGTAAAGAGCACAACTGATACATGACTGTTACCAAAATATACAAAGAATCCTTAAAACTCAACAGTAAGAAAAGAAAAAAACCCAATTTAAAAATTGACCAAAGCCTTAACAGACATCTTATCAAAGAAGATATACAGATGTCAAATAAGCATATGAAAAGATGTTCCACACCATATGCTATGAGGGAAATGGATTTTAAAACAATGAGATATTACTTCCCCCCTATTAAAACAGCCAGAATACAGAATACTAACACATTCAAATGCTGGCAAAGATATGGAGCAACAGGAACTCTCATTCATTGCTGGTGGGAATGCAAAATGGTACATACACTTTGGAAGACAATTTGGTGGCTTCTTACAAAACTAAATATATACTCTTACCATATGATCCAGCAACTGTGATCCTTGAAATTTACACAAATGAGATGAAAACTTATGTCCGTATCAAAGCCTGCTCATGAATGTTTATAGCAGCTTTACAATTTCCTAAACTTGGAAGTGATCAAGAAGCTTTTCAGTAAGTGAATGGATAGATAAACTGTGGTACATCCAGACAATGGAGTATCATTCATCCCTAAAAAGAAATGAGCTGTTAAGCCATGAAAACACATGGAAAAGCCTTAAATGAATATTACTAAGTGAAAAAAAAAAAAGGTAATCTGAAAAAGCTACATACTGTATGATTCCAACTATATGGCATTCTGGAAAAGGCAAAACTATGGAGACAGCAAAATGTTCAGTGGTCGCTGAGGGTTGGGGGAAAGATAAATACGTGGAGTACAGAGGATTTGTAAGGCAACGAAACTATTCTGCATGATACTATAATGGTGAACATATGTCATTATACATTTGTCTAAATCCAAAGAACATACAACACCAGAAATGAACCCTGATATAAACTATGAACTTTGGGTGACAGTGATGTGCCAGTGCAGGTTTATCAGCTGCAACAGATATAAATACATGTATTATATATGTAATATATTATAGTATATATAATTTTACATAATTATATATATTTACAAAATTATAATTTTATAATATGTATATTATATATTTTATGCAAGATAGTCATAGTGGGGGAGGTTGTTAATGTGTGGGGCGTGGGCTCTATGGAAACTCTGTACTTTCTGCTCTATTTTTCTGTGATTCTAGAACTACTCTAAAAAATAAATTCTACAGTAAAGGAGGGAAAACATCAAGGGCAACAGACTCCAAGAAGACCTACAGGTTCTAATTAGTAGAAAGAGGCTGAATAGCTATTTTTGTCAAAGAGTTAAAATAAAAGAAACAAACTAAGTGGATAGATGAGAGATAGCAGAGAAAGGGAAACTATAAAAAAAAAAAAAAGAAATAAATGGATGCAAAAATAAAATGAGTTTCACAGAAGATTAGAGACCACATATTATATTACAGAGTCAAAAACCTTTGACTCTCTGAGAAAATTATGATGGAGATACGTAAAGTGTGATGGAAAACATAACCTTCAAAATTAAGAATCTCATCAAGCCTTAAACAGAATAAAAATGAGAGATAGGCACATCATAGTTTTTGTCTTTTAAGATAAAATATTAAAAATCCAAAAGGTAAGACCCATTACTTGCAACAGAATACACAAACAAATGCTATTTGTCATTAAAACAGAGGTGAGAAGACAGTGTAATAACTCTGAAGTGCTGGAAAAAAGCAAAGAAAATTTGTCAACTCAGAAATGTTTATACAGCAAAAATAACCTTCAAAAATAAAAGTAAAACAAAGATGACTTTAAAATAAAAAGTAAAGGCGTTTTCAGGCTGAAGGGAAATGATGCCAGGTTGATACTCAGATCCACAGGAAGCAATGAAGAGCACCAGAAATGGTAACTATATAGGAAAGTAAAAAAGATACTCTTTTCCCCTCTTCTAATTATATTAAAAGCAACTGTTTGAAACAAGTAATACTGTACTGAAAGAGTTCATAACAGATGTAGAATTAAAATATGTGTCACCAACTGCACAATGGATAGATGTAAACACCATTATGCTATTGTAAGATTCTTCCTTTTTAAAGTAAAATTGTACAATATTAATTCTAAGTAGATTGTAATAATTATGCAAATGTTAATCCTGAAAGCAACCAATAGAAACTTAAAAAGTACAGATATGAAGTTAATAGAGGAAATGAAGTCAATTAACCAATAAGACAATAGAAAAGGAGATAGAGGAATTTTAAAAAAGAAAAAATACAGATGTAACAACCAAATAGCAAGAAGACAGAATTAAAAGCAAGCATATCAATTATTGCATTAAGTTTAACTGAATTAAACATTCTATCCAAAGGCAGAGATTATCAAAATGGATAAAAAGTAAACAAGATTCACTGTATCCTATTCATAAGAAACATTCCTTAAATATAAAGACACAGATAGTTGTTAAATAAAATTATGGAAAAGGGGGATGGGTATAGCTCAGTGGTAATGTTCATGCTTACCAAGCATGAGGTCCTGAGTTCAAACCCCACTACCTCTATTAAAAAAAAAAAAAAATTATGGAAAAGGTATTCCACGCAAATAGGAAACATAGG
This sequence comes from Camelus ferus, assembly GCF_009834535.1. NCBI lineage: Eukaryota > Metazoa > Chordata > Mammalia > Artiodactyla > Camelidae > Camelus > Camelus ferus. The sequence goes on along the minus strand of NC_045698.1, from coordinate 85,623,890 downwards.
AAAGCTAGTGTGACTATATTAGTTTTCATTAAGTAGACTTCAAAACAACATCCCTTATCACTACGGGTAAAGGTGGGTATTTCACGGTAACTAATACTTCATTGATATAAGAATATCTATAAATCAAGAAAATATAACTCTAAACACATATGCACCTAATAACAGAGATTCGAAGTACATGAAGCAAAGAATGACAGAACTAAAAGGAGACATGGAAAATTTCACAAATATAGCTAGAGACTTAAAACCATGCTATCAAGTAATGACAAGGAAAAAATCAGGACGTGCACAGAAGACATAAGACTTGAACACTTTCAATCAATTTAACTTAATTTTCATTGATACAACACTATACCCAGCAACATACCCTTCAAGTACACCTAGTAGATTACTAAGTTACACCATATGCTATGCATAAAAAGTCCAATAAACATCATTTGAAATCTTGTAGAATATGATCAACAATGGAAGCAACTGAGAAAATAGTAGCAATGTGATTTCCAGAAGTCTCAAATATTCAGAAATTTAGGTACGTATTTCTAAATAACCCATGGATCAATGAAGAAATCACAACAGAAATTAGAATGTATGTTGAAATGAATAATGAAAACATTGTATATGTTTGTGGGACACCCCTGAAATAGTACTTTGAGCAAAATTTATAGTTTTAAAAAGAAGATAAATTTAAAATAATGACCTACCTTAAAAAGATAGAAAAAGGAGAGCAAATTAAATCTAATGTAAGTAGAAAAACAAAAATGAAGAGCATCTGCAAATCTCAAACTCCCAATTCTAACTAATATACATAAAATAAATAACAAGTTCATACTGTATAGCACAGGGAGCTATATTCATGAAGAAAAAAGACACACAATACCAGCGTTTAGATTGAAAGAGATACGTCATTATAGATCCAGCAAACATTACAAGTGAAAAAATTATAATAAATTAATGCTAATTTATGAATTGGACTAGTTCCTCATAAAAGCAACGTACCAAAACTGACCCAGAAGAAATCGAAAATATGAGTATTTCCTATAAATTAAATTTAAATCTTACAAAGAAACCTCCCTAAGATGGTTTCTCTCGTGAGTTGTATCAAACATTTACCAATAGTACACACAACCTTTCAGAAAATCAAGTCAAGAATATGCTAGTACTAGTTTGATACCAAAATCAGAAAAAGACATTTCAAGAAAAGGAAACTCCAGACCAAATTACCTCATGAACATAGACATAAAAATTCTTAATATTAGCAAATTTGATTCAGCAATATATAAAAAGGATAATAAGCCATGAGCTAGAAAAGTTTATCCCAGGAATGCAATTTGCATTTTTTTTTTTTTTTTTTTTTTTTTTTTTTTTTTTTTTTTAGGAAGGCAGAAAGAGATGCTATTACCATAGTAAAGATGTGAAAGGTTAAAGAAGCCCAGTGACAGACACAGCAGGTGAAAATGGGCAGTCTTCAACTGCTGGTGGGAATATAAACTGGTAATGTGAAGGAAAAGCTAGGCTGGTCTAACAAGATAACTCACAGGTCTAGGAATGTGAAGGAGAGGCTGGGCTGGGCTAACAAGTCTAAGTATTGGAATACTGATCTGAATTCTGCTGGACTAACTTGTAAGTCTAAGTTAATTAGTGTTGGATTGCTGTTTATGTTTTTTTGCTAGCCAACTGGATTTTCAAAGATACATATCTGGCTTTGGAATGTTGGTGTGCTGCCTCCCCGCCTCCACTTTTGTGATGATAATGCTGCTAAAGTTGTTCCATGCCTATTGGCCGAATACCCCAAGCTTGTACCTTACCCTTTAAAACCTCATGTGCACATCTTGAAGGTGCTCAGAGCTTCGGAGCAGAAGCCCCTCTGAGCCCGCCGGCGTAATACATCTGAGTACTCCAACCCACGGAGTGGTGCTTGTTTCTTGGCTGGCCTGTCATTTCTGTAACATTTCTGGAGGCCCCAGCGAGATACAACCACGCCGGCCCCTTGCGCCACTGGACTGGTGGCT